>NC_059346.1:29360000-30002500 GCF_019703515.2 Myxocyprinus asiaticus | reverse complement strand
CTGAATAGAATTAGGCAGAGCTAATCAAATTGTCTCTCTACTTCTTTTCCTCTCTGCCCTCTACCGGCTCAGTGCCCGCTTTGTGGGCATGTTTTGGGCAAGTTCTGGGCAATGTTGGTCAGACTGTCTCTTTCCTCTCGAATCTCCTGTAGGTTCTGTTCAAGATTTTGCAGCTGCTTCTCCTGATCATGTGCAGCACTGCGAAGCTTCTGGATCTTTCCGGTGAGTGACGGGCTCTCCACAGCACCTCTGAGAACGTGAAGACGAGCTGCAGTCTCATTCAGGATGTGGTCATAGTTCTCTAGAACCACATTTGCTTCTGTTCACATTAATAGGAGAAAAGAAGAGTATAGTTGTGAGATTATTAATTTATAGGAATACATTTTTTTTCCCAGGTATGATCTTTAACAAACATAGAAAGATATTAGCGCCGTTCACGCATGCAACCAGGTAAATTACAGGAAAATCATTGGGTTGTCTTTAATGGTAAATGTGCTAAATATGCTGTTCACACATACCATCAATAAGGAAATGTATAGGTAATGATACAACTTCGCATTAAGGAACATTGTCAGGGCAAAATTTACCAGTATATTCAAAAAGGTCGTGTTCATACATGACTTCTAAACCAAACATTGTAGGTAATTTAATGGAAAAGGCTGTATGTGTGAACGCGACTAATGGAACATAGAATAGAATAGAACAGAACAAGCTGATGGCTATGTTTTGAAACATATTAGCTGACTTCTTGCTGGTCTAAGCTGGTCCAAACTGGTAGACCATCTTGGACCAGCAACAAACCAGCTGGCCATTCCAGCTTAAGTAAGTAAATCTGTTTTTGGAACATGGCTGGTCTAACAGCTAACGGCCATCTAAAACACAGCTACAAACGTAAGATGGATTTTCCAGCAAGGATAGAATAGAACAGAACAGAATAGAATGGTTGCAAATTTACCCAGTTGTTTAAGAAGCAGGGATAACATTTTTGAAAATGACTCCAGCTGACTCTTAGCTGTCTCCATAGTGTCTATCACACTCTCTGAAGAAAGAGTGTCCTGTGGAGACATTGCACATTAGCACCAAGGCAATGCAAAATCACCATTCCCCACGATTGTCAGATTTAAAGGAATATTCTGGTTTCAATACAAGTTAAGCTCAAGTGACAGCATTCATGGCATAAAAGTGATTACGACAAAAATGTATTTTGACTTGCCCCTCCTTTTCTTTAAAAAAAGCAAAAATCTGCATTCCAGTAAGGCACTTACAATGGAAGCAAATGGGGACAATCCATAAACGTTAAAATACTCACTATTTAAAAAAATATAGCCACAAGACATAATATGCGTGTTAACATAATTTTAGTTTTTTTGCTTTTGTCTGTGTAAAGTTAGTTAATTTTACAACTTTGTTGACATGACGATGTGTCAACAAACCCTAAAAAGACTGTAAAAATTACTATTTAAATAACTTTATAGCTCAAATAATACATGAGTTTTAACAGAAGAATTCATGCAAGTGCTTTTATAAAATTATAAGCTTCACATTTATGCTTTAAAACTTTAAACCATCCAAAAATTGACCCCACTCACTTCCATTTTAAGTGACTCACTCTAACTGTAACACTGACTCAAGCTGAGTGGGATCCATGTGCGGTTTTTAACACAAGTACAGAGTACAAACAGGTGTGGGTAAAATAACCAGGGCAACCAACAATATCAGAGACAGAGCAGCAATGTAGTCAAACAGGCAAAGGATCGGGGCAGGCAGCAAAACAGCAATAGGCAGGCAGCAGAGAATCGTACAAGGTAAATCCAAAGCAGAGTCAAACACGGGTAGATCAACAGAGTAAGTAATAACGCTCAGAATTGTAGCCGGGGCAAACAAGACTTCACAGTGAATGAACACACACATTGGGCTTAAATAGTCTGAGTGATATGAGGCAGATGTAGGGTAATCAGTCCAGGCATGTGGGCACTGTATGGGAAATGTAGTTCAATTTTAATATTCAGGTGAGTGAGACCTCCGGTGGTCGATTGAGAAATCTTCACCGGCATTCGTGACAGTAACCTCGATTTTTGCTTTTTTTAAAGTAAAGGACGGACGAGTTGAAATAATTTTTTGTGGTAATCAACATTATGCCACAAATGCTGTCGATTGAGTTAAACTTGTATTGAACCCGGAATATTCCTTTAATACATTTATGTTCCATCTCTTATTTGAAAATGGGCTGCATTGTGTCAAAGACTGTCAGGATTGAATGCCCTGTAGAAGTGCATGTTCTAAATAATGACACTGAGGTCCTTTCCAGTTGGACAAACATTATCAAGTTAATGCCAAATGTTTACCCCTTTTGCCTTCATGGCTTCCTGCTTCTCTGCCACTTGACTTTCCAGCTCAGCCAACTGCTTCAGGGTGTTATCCACTGCTGAGCTCAACTGTGCAGATGCATGTTTTGTCCTTTTCCCCTGTGTGATGGACGCTTTGACATCCTGACATAAATGTGCAAGGTAACAAGCAAAAGACAAAACAAAATAAGGGCTTTCAGTCCCCATGTTAGGCAGAATGTTATCCTCAGTCACCATTCACTTACATTGCATCTTTTTTTCATACATGAAAGTGGATGGTGACTGAGGCTGTCATTCTGCCTAACATCTCTCTCCATGTAAGAAAATAAACTGGGTTTGAAACAACACGATGGTGATTAAACTCTGACAGAATTAGCATTTTTGGGCGAACTATTCTTTTAACATTAAAGTATAATGCTGAACTCTCCTGACCTTTCCTGATCTTATGAAAATTGATTATAAACAACATTTTGACTTGATAATGCTCTTCAAACATCCTCCATAAAAATGTCACATTACTTATGTTTGGGGGTCGCAGAAACCCCACGTAAAAATCATAAATAAATGCTATGAATTTTCAAATACTAAGATTTTCTAATTGGTGTGCATACATAGCAGCAGTCCTAAATAGGATATGTTTAACTGTATTCTTTTTACAATGTGTTTTTGCTGGGGACAAATTGAGCACAAAAAATATATATTTTTTTTTCTTTTTTTTTTTTTTTATAAAGTTTTTTTTACTTCATATCAGTCATCTGAAAGAAACAATTTTGTGGTAAAACAGAGGCATATAACTTCAGTAATATCTGTCTACTTGGGTTTGATTTGGTCAGATGATTATTAAAAGAATTTGAAGGCATATTAATAGGTTAATTTTAGAATCACTAATATTTTACACATCTCTGTAATATGTACATAACGGAAGTAAAGTCACCCTCAGAGGAACATAAGGCCTAAATGTTCCATTATACACAATTTTAATCACTAAGTGATTAATGGAATAAACTAGAAGTATTTCTCGCTAGTATGTCAATTTAACAGAAAAACTTCAGTTCAAAATGACTGACAAATACAACAGCAGTTTTTGTGGTTATTTTAATATTTGTTGAATGCATATGTATTTTGGTGTAGCCTACTTTAGCCACTGTGTCTGCAATCTCCTCAGCTTGTTTAGCTGTGCTGCTTGCAGACGTAGCATTCTCCAGTGCAAGTTTGATCATTCTCTCTCCCTGCTTCACTCGTTTCTTCACCTCCACCAGGGTCTTCTCTTTAAGCGCCTTCTCTCTCTTCAGAGACCCTTTGCTAAATGTAGGCAGTTTATGCCAGTCCTGCTCCATGTCTGCAGAAGTGAACATTATTATCAAGTGTTTTTTTTGTTTTTGTTTTTCTTTTTACATTTTCACTTAAACTTTGTTCCATTCAACTCTGCTGTACTTCTCAAAGTACTCAGTTGTATATTCTTCACTGTGAAAAGTGAAAACCTACCTTTATTAGCTTAAGGATCTATTTCTAATTGATGTAACCTTGAAATTATTTTTGTTGATGTAACCAACTGTAGTCAAGTTGAATGAATCATATTAAATAAAATATTTGCCTTGAATAAAACCAGTTAATGTTGATGTTAAAACACAAAGCAGATTTTGGCTTACCTGTCAAAACATTTTTACAGTGTTCTTTATATTTTATTTTATACCTCAACACTGAAAAAATATGTTAACCGAAAACATTTGCTTCATATGGTGATATCTAAATTAACTGCCTTGATTCAATAAATAAAAAGAAAAAACCTGAATACATTAGGCTACACCAACAAAACTCATTTTAAGGGTTAGTTCAGGTACAAATAGCTTCTTAAGGTAACAATAGAAGGGTACCACTTTTTACAGTGTGCTGTACTTCAACTTATGCTGTAGAAAACCAATAATAAGATACTCGCTATATACTTTAGTCCTACAAATGTGCAGATATTTGTTTAACACAGATTGCATGTTAGAGGTTTAATGTATATCATTTCACAAAATAAAAATATGTTCTTCTGTGTTTCCAATGTAATTTTTTCATTTTAATCACACAAAAAAACTTGTGCGGTTTATAACACGATACATTCTATAACACACAAAATTATAACTAGCACATAGTCACATGAGTGTCACAACTTGAAAAAGGGGTCAGTGTATCAAGAGAAAATATGAAAAAAGTACCCAATTACCTTTCTGCAGAGACAGGACCTCTGCCTCCACCTCTTTCCCTGTCACCACAGAGGAGATGGCTGACACCTTAAATCCCTCAGCAACAGCCATCAGCTTCAGATAAAAGACAAAAGGTGCATCTCATTACACTGTCTTTTGGCAGGAAATTGTCACATTTGAATTTGCTTTGAGCTGGGTAAACATCACTTCTAATTTTTCCCTCAAGCTGTAACATCTTTCACCAGACTGACTGGCAGGAGGTGCTAGCATTCACAGGATGAAAGAACTGCTGCTCTAATTATTTCCCGTACAAAATGTACTGAGGTGGTACCATGGTACGGTGACGGTATCAGAGGGTAATATGATGGTATTGTGATATGCCATGGTACTGAAAGATTACCATATTCATATATACACAGATCAGCCACAGCATTAAAACCACCTGCCTAATATTGTGTAGGTCCCCCTTGTGCCACCAAAACAGCGCCAACCTGCATCTCAGAATAGCATTCTATTGTATATAGATGCTATTCGTCTCACCACAATTGTACAGAGCGGTTACCTGAGATACTGTAGACTTTGTCAGTCTGAACCAGTCTGGCCATTCTCTGTTGACCTCTCTCATCAACAAGGCATTTCCGTCCACAGAACTATCGCTCACTGGATGTTTTTTGTTTTTGCACCATTCGGAGTAAATTCTAGAGACTGTTGTGTGTCCAAGGAGATCAGCAGTTACAGAAATACTCAAACCAGCCCATCTGGCACCAACAATCATGCCATGGTCCAAATCACTGAGATCACATTTTTCCCCATTCTGATGGTTGATGTGAACATTAACTGAAGCTCCTGACCCATATCTGCCTGATTTTATGCACTGCACTGCTTCCACATGATTGGTTGATTAGATAATCGCATGGATGATTGTTGGCATGCTATTCTGAGATGCAGGTTGGCGCTGTTTTGGCGGCACGAGGGGGACCTACACAATATTAGGCAGGTGGCATGTTATTTACATGCTACACCAAGGTACTTCAAAGGATACCATGGAACATGTCCAAAAACCTTGGTGTTACTATGGTATCATATTTAAAAAACGTGGTAATATCATGGTACCCTTTGGTGCATTTTTGTTAATGTGGGAAGGCTCACCTGCTTGGCCTGTTCAACGGTTTTCATGTGTTTTTCTGATCTGTCCACATGAGGCTGAATTTCCTCTCTGGTCTTATTAACCAGATGCTCTTTGGACTGGACTAAAATGTCTAACTCTGCCGTTCTTTTCATCAGGTCCACATTCTGAAAAGCAGATACATTTGGTTCAGAATATTTTTCTTGAATGCAATTTTCATATTCAGATTATGACATTTACAGTTAGGGCATGCAAAGAGCACGTAATGCCTCCCAAATCATAAAACATACATAATTAGACCATAAAATAAGGTTTATAAATGCTTGATGACTAATGTCATTCTGTTGTGGTCTAATTTAAGAATGACTGTAAATATTTTTTAATAAAGTATCAAATGCATGCATGTTTAACAATTATTAATGTATTAAGGTAATAAGGGTAATAATACAACTTGCATCCAGACTGCATGGACAAACCTGTGTGAGTTTTGGATCCCGGCTTGCTGTGATATTTGTTTGATTAAGCATTTGTCTGAAATATGTTATACTGGTCTCCCCTGCTTTGTGGGTGAAACTGGCATCCATCCTGCGTGGTTCTGATAGGGAAGTGGTGATGTTCTGTAAAATGGCAGCTATCTCAGAGTTCTGCTTCTGAAGTGACAGGTGTGTCGAAAAAGTCTCATTAACCCCAAGAGTCAGATTCTCCTTCAACTGCTGCATCTCTTCCAGTCTGAGAGGAAGACAAAATAAACAGATAGAAATAGATAGAAAATTACATTTAAAATTAGTTGCTAAGGTTCAATAACCAAAGTACACACAATTCGCTTGATGGTTGATTGATACAGACACAAACACAATGTAACTCACTTCTCTGTGAGATCCTGTACATAAGACTCTGTTGAGTTGTCTTCTAGTAGAGTGATCAGCTGAGAATAGGCTTTGCTAGCCATTTTAAAGGCATCTTCTGCTATCTGTTCTATATAAGTTGCCATGTCTGTATGACTGTTAAAAGAAAAATAACTTTATAAACCAGTTACTCCATCAAAAACATTAAAAAGAATCACAATAAAGACTTGATAGACACACAGACCCAATTCACTTAAATTAATTATGACTTCTTCATATCCAACACTTAATTTCTAATCTCAATGTAAATGCACACAATATTACAGTATTTATATATCCACTGAGTGAAATCATTAGTTTTTATTACACCCATATGACTCAGTGTATTAAATGTTTTCCTCATTAAGATAGTCCTACCCCTAAAGAAATGCAAAAAACTGTGTACACTTACATGAGATGAAGACTCTAGCAGTAAGGGAATAAAAGTGGTTTAATTTTATATGGAGCGGGACGCATCATGGGGGCCAACATTTTGAAATCACATGACCAGACAAATAATACTCATCTCATTAACCCCCTTGTTATTGGACACTTTCGCTCACAAATTAAATTAGCCATGGCTGACTGTGAATAGCACAATTCTACAATGGCACTGTTAACCAAAAACAATTGCTTTTGCATGATGCTGCATCCATGTCACTAGATGTTAGTATAAGCCCAAGACGACTGTCAATATTGGTAAACACAACATAAGCAAAAAATTACAGTGCACCTTTAAAGGTATAGTTCATCCAAAAATGAAAATGTTCTCATCATATACTCACCCTCATGCCATTCCAGATGTGTATGACTTTCTTTCTTCTGCTGAACACAAACGAAGATTTTTAGATGAATATCTCAGCTCTGTAGGCCCTTACAATGCAAGTGAATGGTGACCAGACCTTTGAAGCTCCAGAAATCAAATAAAGGCAGCATAAAAGTAATCCAAAAGACTCCAGTGGTTAAATCTGTCTTCAATAGCGATATTATAGGTGTGGATGAGAAACAGATCTACACTTTCACTTTCAGAATGTAAAAGAATTTGAAATTGGGGATTTATAGTAAAAAAAGATTTAAATATTGATATTTATGTATTTTTTTAGAGATTCAAAGGTCTGGTCACCATTCACTTGCATTGTAAGGACCTAAAGAGCTAAGATCTTCTTCTAAAAATCTTTGTTTGTGTTCAGCAGAAGAAAAAAAGTCACACATCTGGAATGCCATGAGGGTGAGTAAATGATGAGAGAATTTTCACTTTTGGGTGAACTATCTTTTTAATATCTTAATTTGTTTGGGCAGTATATTACTGCAAGGAAACAAGCTGCCCTGGTTGAGACAGACTACAGTTCAACAACTGTAATTCCTTCTTCCAACCTTTTCACAAGCACTTCAGATTCGTTCACTATGGAGTTCCATTTGTTTGGTTCTTTTGGGATTACAGAGGGGATGACCTGAGAAAAAGATTTTTGAAGAAAAGCACAGAGACATAAAAAGCCTCCATTAAAACATGTTCTCTCCCCAGATGGCTTAGACATTCATTAAACCAATCTGTGCAGACTCACCATGCTGTTAAGGTCAAAAGTCATCTTCTGAAACTGATCCTGCATATTCAGAGCAGCAGATAATGTGTCAACAAGCTCTTGACACTCATTTTCACCCCTCTGAGTCTTTTCTTCCACTGATTCTTCCCCACTCTCTTTGAGGTTGCAGTTCATTGCCACTGCAATGCTATGCAGCTGTAGCTGTAATGTCTGTGCAGATGTTTCCAGCTGTGAGAACTGCATAATGAAGGCATCACGAGCCTCTGCATCAAAGAAGGAACATCAGTGTTGCATCAGAAATTTGCTTCCAACAAAATGACTGTCAGTTTCAAGGCAGGCGAAAACAATAAGTTAAATGGAGGTACAAATTTGGTGAACCATGACAGCTTCCACAAGAGCAACTAAAGGTACACATAGGTGCAAGTTTCAGTGGAATTTTTATTCAATTACAATTGGTGCTGGCTTGCACAAATGTTTTGATGCAGTGCTATGCATTACACAATAGATGTACAATATAATACATGCCCAATAGATGCTTTCTGTGAATCACTGTGCATTAGATTACATTTGCAATAGGTACTTTTTGTACACTCTGTGCATATTGTGCAGAACATGTAGAATTTATTGTGTAGGTATTCTCTAGTTCACAATGTTTTTTCTTCTGGAATGACTATTTGCACCAGGTGTCAATAGGAACTGCCACACAGAGCAGCTATTTGCACTTCAATAGTCCGGTGGAAACACAGAAATTGAAGACAAACTGTGCCCCTAGTGTCGCTGCAGTGAAATGGGGTGTAACAATGGTGTTAATGTGCATTTTTCGTGTGGATGACCCAGGTTCCATGTTTTCTGTCTCCACTATTAATATTTACTTTAAAGGGGTCATGAAATGCTATTTTATCTTCCCTGAGGTCCACTGATAATGTAAGTAAAGTTTATTTTTTCCACCAAAACAGTCATAATTTATTAATATATTATAATTTTCCACCCTTTCTCTGGCTCTGTGACTGAAACACTCGGTTTTGGCCTCAGCGTCTCCCTTAAATTTCAAAGTAAACGGCCACTGTTTTGATTGGCTAACATCGTGCGGTCCCTCAAATGCAGCCATATTTGAAACTCAATCAAAGAGAATGAACAAAGCTCCACAACATTTGTGACAAGGAGAAGGTCGTGGCTGGGCCAAGAGGATTCACGCCCGGCGCTGAGCTGCCCAATCAGCGGGAGAGAGATAAAAGGAGGAGCCGGGGATGCCAGAGAGAGAGAGAGTTGGGCCGGGAAGGTCAACAGTGTGACACTGATTGGGGTAACTCAGCCCCAGGCGTCCATCCTCACGGCCCGACCACGCCCTCCTCCTCTTCACATCCGGTTCCCACATTCTCCTTTCCCGAACTGTTAGAACATTATAAAACTAAACTTCAGGCTTTACACATAATGCATATCCAGCACATTGCATCCGAATATATTAAACTGTTCACTAAAACACATCAGCACCATAAACTATCAAAAAGTCATGGCATTTGAAATATTCATGAATGAAACTGTTTCCTCAAGGTTTTGCGATCAGGTCCTATAGTGTTTTTAACTGCCCCATCCTTCAATAACAGATCCTTTGCCAAGCTTGAATAGTATTATGACTGGTTCACAAACAATCCACGCTTATACAGTTGTGCTCAAAAGTTTGCATACCCTGGCAGAAATTGTGAAATTTTGGCATTGATTTTGAAAATATGACTGATCATGCAAAAAAAAAAAAAAAAAAAAAAAAAAAATAGAATTTTATTTAAGGATAGTGATCATATTAAGCCATTTATTATCACATAGCTGTTTGGCTCTTTTTAAAATCATAATGATAACAGAATCACCCAAATGGCCCTGATCAAAAGTTTACATACCTGTAGGTCTTTACTGGTTGTTTAGATCAGTGTTACTACCAGAAATAATTGGTAATTATTTCTTTACTTATTAATTAATATTTAAATTAATTAATTGAATCTAACTCATTAAAACCTCTCATGGGGCTCCAGTAAATGTAGTGCACTACGTTTAGGAGCGGGTTTGGTTATTAGCAATAATTAATAATTATCAAAGATAATTATTAATTATTAAAAATCAATAGAACATTGATGAGAATCAATGTTAGCTTTTTTAATCCTTTAGATCAACTATTATCAAAGATAATCACTAATCATTAACATCGATGAAACATTAATTAACACTAGCTTATTGATCCTTCAAATTCAACAATCCTCAAAGATAATTATCAATTATCAAAAATCAATAGAATATTAATAAGGATAAATATTGCCGGGGCACCGCCCTGGAATCAGGGACTAATAACCAGATAGTATAACAGTCTCAATATTAGACTGTTTTCTTAGGAAAATCTACATCCGAAGAATATCGATTTTCGGAAAAAATAACAATGAATGAAGGCTTGAATCCGAGCACTGACATCCCATCAGCATGTGACACAGGTGTATGCAAAACAAACCAAAACACTTCTCTTTGAAATATAACAAAGTTTATTTCTGCAGTAATATCAATTAATAATTAATACAATGCAGTCAATAAACTTCCGACTTACAACTACAAACTAAACAGTGATATGATTAGATATGGAAACCAAAATAATCCTATAACACATGAGGGTGTTTGTGTGTGTGTGTGTGTGTGTGTGTGTGTGTGTGTAAGGAGGGACGCACACAAAATGGCGGACGTGACTCTCGTGGAGTGTATGTCACGCGAGACTTCCGGCCAGAGAATATGGCCACGAATGTGGGCAGAGAGAAACCAGTCAATGCTGTCTACCAGTTTACCGCGTGTATCCGCTTGTACAATAGCTTAGGGACAAAGCTGAGCTTTATCACGAAGCTATCTACTACCCAAAAATGTGTGCGAGAATGTCTGTGAGGGGTCGCGCGTGTGTGGTTAGTACGAGAGAGAGAGAGAATAAAGTGACGGCCCCAAAGCCGATTTCATGATCGTTGGAGAGAAAGCAAGTCGTGATCATTGATAGTTTATCACTCAGAGACGCGGTGGACGGCTTGTAATCTGTCCCGCGGTCTTTGATTCTTTAATGGATAAACTCAGTGTGCCGGTCTCACCAGTGATGATGGAAATGTACAACAGTCCAATGTGGTTGGACTACAACAAAGCAGATCTCATTCGTGATAATGAATACCTTGAGTATTAGCTGCAACGTGCGGACTCGGTGGTCCATAAACTGTACAAGCAATAACCTTGATACACAAGAATAACACACTATAATATTCTATCTCTGCCATGACGTAAACCTCTTACTTGAAACGTATAAGGACGTAGAATGTGTGTTCATCCGTCCTTTAACTCCGACTCGGTTCCTCGAGGCTCGGGTGATGACGGGAGGCCGTTTCCTTGCTCTGTCGGTGGGCGGTACAGCTGCTGATTCTTGGCGGGCTGGCGGAGAAATCAGCGATGTCGACTTGATTGAAGATGGAAGAGAAATCTTTAATCTCTTCACTTCTGCAGGCAAACGGATGAAGATGCGGATTGCTCAGCGGTATCCTTAGGATCCGTTAGAGTGTTTGGTGGAACACAGAGTAATCTCAACTCATCCAGTGAGATGGAGATTGTATGGCCACAGTTTCAAGTCATACGTTACTTCCTTGTGCTGCGAGGCTACACCTGAGAGCAGCGATGAGCTGCATCTACACATGGCGAGCAAAGTTGCTGGAAGCAAATCCCGGAAGCATTTCAGAGGTATTTCTACTCCTGATGATGTCATGGTTGAGGGGCGTTCTGTCGTGTGCCACATCCAATAGGAGTTGAGAGTTCGATCCTTTAGTGAGCAAGGCTTCATGGGATTTGTAGTCTGTTTTGGACTCCCTTTGTTTGATTTTGGCACAGTTTTTATCAGTAAGATTTATGACTTTGTATGTGGGCCTGAGTTAGGTTTTACGACTGTGTTAGGCCTGCCTTTGTCTTCTATCTGAATACACGAGGCCCAACATACCCTTGAATGTTTGGCCTTGTTACAGACACACAATAGATACTGAGCCATAGGGAGCAGAAAAGAACTGTCAAAAGACCTGCGTAACAAGGTAATGGAACTTTGAAACAACCACACCGTCTTTTTCCAGAGCAGCCTGTATTTCTCCTGAGGTTACCTGTGGGTTCTTCTTTGTATCCTGAACAATTCTTCTGGCAGTTGTGGCTGAAATCTTTCTTGGTCTACTTGACCTTGTCTTGGTATCAAGAGATCCCTGAATTTTCCACTTCTTAATAAGTGATTGAACAGTACTGACTGGCATTTTCAAGGCTTTGGATATCTTTTTATATCCTTTTCCTTCTTTATAAAGTTCCATTACCTTGTTACGCAGGTCTTTTGACAGTTCTTTTCTGCTCCCCATGGCTCAGTATCTAGCCTGCTCAGTGCATCCACGTGAGAACTAACAAACTCATTGACTATTTATACACAGACACTAATTGCAATTTTAAAAGCCACAGGTATGGGAAATTAACCTTTAATTGCCATTTAAACCTGTGTGTCACCTTGTGTGTCTGTAACAATAAAAGAGAATGGTCTATCCTGTTTTGAGTTGTAACTTGACACCGTGTCTTTTAAAAGCGGCGTAAAATACATGACAATGGTCAAAGACGTCTGTCTACTGCATGCTTATATACAAACATAATTCAAAATTGTCCAGATGGGTCCCCTTTGGTGTTCAGGAATAGTTAGCTACACTAGGCCTGTCTGTCCTGCTCTCTCTCTGTCTCTCAAACTGAACGCCAGTGGGCGGGGCCAATGGTGCAATGACGCATGTTGTGGGATGTGTAAATACAAATGAGCAATGTCTTGTGACATCACAAACACACAGATTTCAAAACAAGATGTTTCAGCAGGGTGGTAACTGCTGTATAAATGCTCTTTTTAGACTGGGGAGGAAGTTTTCAGTTCTGAAATTTGCAGTATGTTTTTATTACAATATATAGGAAAAATAACATCTGATTCTCCAATTCATGACCCCTTTAATACTACTTATAAAACTGATAAAGGTTTATTTCCTCACAGTGATTTGGTCGTGGTAATGGTCAGGGAGTTGAGATAAAGGTTTGAACTGAGTAAAATTAACCAATGTGTTACTATAGTAATATAGTGTGGCTATAGTAACCATGTTTGATTTTGTGGTTATTATTGGTTGAAGGTTAGGGTTAGGTTCAGGGGTAGGGGTTGGTGTAGTGTGTCTGTGGGACTCTAAATAAATGCAATAAACATGCTGCAGTCATGCCCCAATACTGGATGTTAGTATATAATTAGGGGTGCAAATAGGATCTGCTATTATTGTACTGGGGGGCAAATAACAGAAGATTATTTCTATATAGAACAAAGATGCTTTTTGTTGCTATTAACACATAGTGCAAATCACCTCTGCCTTATTCTTCTAATTTTGTCTATCTATTGTAATGTGTATGCAATTTATTGTCCAAAATGTGTATTGTGAATCTAAAAGACAAAAAAAAAAAAAAAAAATCACATTTGTCTAAAATGTTTGTATGTGATTGTCCAAACTATCAGCATTCTACAATTCAATACTTCATTTTAAGGACTTTTGTTTAAGAGCTTTTCACCTTGAATAGCAAGGAGGTCCTCCAGAGCATTGGGCAGATAGTCTTCATCCTGGTCCTTTTGTATTTGTTTGTCCAGGCCGTTATGTTGGTGCCCATGCTGCTGGCGCCAGTGATGCTGGCGTCCGTCATACTGGCGACTGTATCTATTGCAGTCATAGCTGGAGAGCAGCATCTCCAACTCCTGCAATTTGGTTTTCAGCTTACTGGCCTGTACACATGTGAAGACAACACAAAAGATAAGATTAGAAAAATGAAACCTCTTTTTATTAGTCTTCATTTGAAAAAGTACATCAAATCTATTTTTATACATTTATACAAAATACTAATTTACCATATAAGAGCTAAACATACTCAGAAACCCACACAGCACAGGACAAGTTGTCTATTTTTAAAAGAGTCATCCCACATTATAACCTTAAACCCAATTGAGCTTTGAACTATAATTTAAAGTGCAGAGCTAAAATCAACCCTTGCATTACCACCCATCCATACTCCATATGAACAACCAGCAGTCCTGCCTCTGTCAGACATCAGGGGAACCTACAGCGTCTAAGCAAAAGAGTTTAGTGATTGGGTGAGATAACAAGTAATTAGCAACCTTTTAATTTGCATAAGCAGCCATTACATGACCAGATCACATTTCTCATGCTTGTGGGAAAGCAATTGGGCAGGAAAAGTGCTTATTTTCAACCTGAACTGTTCAATTGTAGATTAATGACCTAGAATGGGTCACCTCTGTATATAAAGAGGGGAGGCAATGTCTTCAAAAGTGTAATAACAAACACACTTTGTTACTGTAGCATTACAGTATATGTGAATATTCATTATGACAATTATTTCTCAGCATGGGAACTTAATATATTCATCCTTGCTCTCTTCTCCATCTCTCTATAAACCAAAGACATAAGTCCATAACATCTGCACTCTCTTTTCTTTCTAAACCAGCTGGCAATAAGTCAGGTTTTGTGTATTTAAATGTTCATAACTCTAGGTTGGAAGAGATGGTGGCTCTTTTTTCCAGTAGTTTTCTATTCACATACCACCTGACAAACAAAAATGATTTCAGTCTCAATAGGGAAACTAAACCTGCATGCCTCAGTAATCTTTTGTTTAGACTTAAAAAAGACACTTGACTGGGAGCAGCAGTTCGAGCACTTAATTAAGAACACCTGTGCACCTACATATTCATGCAATTATCTAATCAGCCAATTGTATGGAAGCAGTGCAGTGCATAAAATCATGTAGATGGATCAGGAGCTTCAGTTAATGTTCACATCAACCATCAGAATGGGGATAAATGTGATCTCAGTGATTTCGACTGTGACATGATTTTTGGTGTCAGACGGGCTGGTTTGAGTATTTCTGTAACTGCTGATCTTCTGGGATTTTCACACACATCAGTCTCCGGGCCAATGTTGGCCTGCCATGACCTTTGATTTGGCCTGCCTTGACGTATGACAAGAGTGGATGCATTAATTTAGCAGGCTGCAGAGTAATGTTTTTCTTTTTTTGTATAATGAAATCGTAAAGGAGGGGAACCAGGGAAACTTTAATATTTTAATATAATACAGTTTGCAGAGCCTGAAATTTGGTGTGGGATTAGGGCTATTGCGCACAATTTAAATAATTACCACGTTCATAATGCAGGGAATTCCTGCACACTTCTATTCACTTTATAGTGCAGCAGTGAATTAGTAAACCAATAGACACAGATCAACAAATCAAATCAATTTAACTTGTTTTTGTATCAAACTGTAATTAGACACTGCGCGAGTAAATCCGCTCTGACTCTCCCTCTTGTGAGTACGCAAAGTGAAAAAGAGCTTTGTCGCATAGATACTGAATTTAAGATGTTACAGATGTATAAACCTTTCTAAACCTGTTAATTAGATATGCAAATGGCGTTATACCACATCTCCGTAAGTGAGCGACGCGACAAAACTATATCGTTCATTTTTATAATCAATCTGTTAACATTGCAAGCGTGTGCGCCTTTCATATCCTGCCGTCCCTCATTATTCATAATGCAGCACATTTGCAAGAAAGGCAGAAATAGCAAAAATACTTCGTGTAATGTACCAGCTGCATGATGAAGAGAGACACTTAAACACCTGTTACATCTCTCATCTCCATCCAGGTTCGGAAATTAACGGAGGATCTGGGCAAAAAAATTCCCCTGCAATCTGATATAGTTCCAAATTACTATATCCATTGCATTCTTCATTTTGAATTTTCGCTAAACATTATTTGTTTTGTGCCATCCGTTGCTGTGTCAGTTGCGGATGCTCGTGCCATAAACATGCACAGATGGGCACTGCGTTTCTCACGCTGCACATGAGTTCAGTGTCATGCTCCTGTGCTAAAAATACCAAATGCTACAATGTAGTTAAAAAATAATATTAACAAAATAATATCTGGATATGTTAAATAGCCTAGATGTTAATGATATGTAATAATTTGACAGAACATTAACCACTTTTGGTGTATGAATCATATCTCTGACTAATGTTCATTGTTTTATTAAATTGGCTTGGAGTTGCTAAGTTTATGTAAAAAAAAAAAAAAAAAAAAAATGCCTTGTTGATGAGAGAGGTCAATGGAGAAAGGCCAGACTTGTTCAAGCTGAAAGAAAGGCTACGGTAACTCAACCATATTAGGACCACAGTGTTCCTAATGAAGTGCTCACTGAGTGTAGAGTGACACTGAGGCTGAAGAGTGCATGTTAGATGACTAATGAGTATTATTTTACCACAGGAGAGTTTAGGGTTTAGGGAGCGTGTAATGTCACATGAAGTGATTAATGTGTTATACACAAACACAATCACACAAACAAATAGAGAATGAACAGCAGACACAAACAGGCATATAAAGGGATTTTCCACCATCTGGCCGAACGGTTCTGAGCATGGCAAGAAACGGTTCCAGTAGCATTTTCACTTGAGCACGGTTTGGCACAGTACGATTACAAACCTTTCTCGGCCCGTATTTCTCTCAGTAATCATCTTCAGGATTTTATGATTATTGTTTAACTAATATAGTACATTATTGTTCTATACGCTTTTTTTTTTATGTTAGGGAAGCAGATTATGCTAGCTAGCTTATTAAAACTGAAATAAAATATCAATATGTTACTCTTATAATATTTTGTCAATAAATGTTCTTTTTAGATAGTCTGGGAACTTTTACCTTTCTGTGTGTCTGGTGGCATTCACAATCCCTCAGCATATGATGGTAACCTTTAGCCTTTTTGTCTTAGCTTTCCTTTTTGCTACATGTCTTCCTTGTGCTTTAGCAGAGTAGAAATCAGGGAAAAAAGCAGTACTAAAAACTAGAATATGCAATCATCCTCCATAGTACACTCGCTCCAGTGTTTACCTCTTACACTGTCGCCAACTGATGTATTGTTACGTACATCCTAATCCTGATTTTGCAGCACCACAGTGAAAAAATAAACTGTAACCATGCCAAGTGTCCCGGAACGGCATGGTTTTGCAATAAAAAACATTCGGCCCGATGGTGGAAAAGAGTCTATAGTTAAAGGCGGGGTTCCCACTCCTTTTCACCAAAGAATTTCCATAACTTTTCAAGTTGTTCCCTGTTACTGGATAAGGATTTCTAAAAATAATTGTAGAGAAATTGTATTGACCATATAAAAAGCCATTTCTATCTAGAAAAATGTATACTCACAATAACATTTCCTTGACTTTCCCATGACTTTTTTTGCAAGCCTGGAAATCACTTTTTTGAAATTCCCTTACATTTCTAGGTTTACCGTGACCGCGGGAACCCCGTAAAGGCTGATCTTTCACTCTCTAAGCTCACCTGGTCTCTGATGAGACTGTAACACACAGGGCACTCCTCACATTGGTAGGTCAGGCGGTTCTGGTAGTAGTTTAGTTTACACTTGTCACACTTATAACCAACAAACCCCTGGCGACAGGAACACGTCCCGTTGTCATGGCACTGCATGGAGGTGGAGCCCATGGGGTCACAATTACATGCTAAAAGCAGACATTGAGAAATGGACAAACATTTAACATAATTTGATATAGGTAACTGAAAGACACAATGAGCAAAATTATCTAAAATAACTCATATATTTGCCTCGGAAATGAAAGTGTTATAGTTATTATGTACCTTTATGGACCTAAATTCACAGTAAAACATGTTGATTTACAAACAGTGGCAGGCTATGAAGTAAATTTGTAATGATGTTTTTACAAAAATTTTAAATGACAGGCTCTGAAAATCAAGGATTTTTGGTACCTCTGCAACCTCTGGAGGAGAAACCAAAGAAGCCCACTCGACAAGTGTCACATGACTTCCCCTCCACACCTGTTCGACACATGCACTGGCCTGTGACTGGATGACATGCGGAAGAGGAGGAGCCAATGGTATTGCAGTTACACCTGTAGAATAGGAAAGGAGTCAATCAGAATAGTATATTTTATAGTTAACTCTCTGAAATCAATGAAAAAAAAAAAGAAGTAATCATTTTAAGACAGACAGACAGACAGACAGACAGACAAACAATAGATAGATAGATGGATGGATGAATGGATGGATATTCCCCCAAATTTACATTTCACAGCCTAAGCCTGGCTGCAGGTTAAAGAAACCAACTTCACATTGTCCACAGTCCCTTCCTGTCACATGACTTAGGCAAACACAATTTCCTGTATCTGGGTGGCAGTCATTTGTAGACCCTGATGTCCCAGCCATGTTACAGGCACAAGCTGAGAGAAAGAAATATGAAAACACAATTACACAACCAGTGTAAAGACAGATTGTAAAAAATACAATAAAATAGAAACAGTACATAAAATACAAAAGAATAATACAGTTTGAACATAAAAAAGTCTAAGAGTACATAGTTTATTGCCAATCTAATTTGCCAGTCTTCAATGAGCTGTCTCAATAAATTTGGATTGATATTGTGTTTTGAGACTTTGAGACTGAAATTAAATGTTTCTGAGAAGGTAAATAGCATTAATGTTGTTTTGTTATGGAGTATGGTAAATGTCTTCCTTTTGTGGCACATTCATGTCATTAATTACACTCACGTTTGCACTTTTGCTCTGGGCTGAGTTCATTGGCCAAAGCGTTTCCATAGTAACCCAATCTGCATTTTTCACAATGGTCTCCAGTTGTATGCCCCAGGCATTTCAGACAGCATCCAGTCAAGTGATTGCACACACCCACCGCGTTGGGATCCACATTACCGTTACACGCACACCTCACACACGGCTGCAGTTCACCACCCCAGCCCAGAGGGTTGCCATAGAAACCATCCTCACACAATTCACACCTTACACCTGGGAATCCATTAACAAAATGTACTTACCTGTAATTCAATGTTAGACTGAGTATTTGTGTTTCAGAATGTGTAAATGGTAAATTAATTGACAGTGACTCACCCCTCTGGCCTGTTGGACAGTTGGTACAAACCACATCCCCCGTCTCTGGCACCTGAGTGCAGGTGGTGAGATCTGGACAAGGACAAGGTAAACAGTCGTCTGGGCTGCCAGTCAATGCATTTCCATAGTAACCATTCTGACAACGCTCACAATAGAGGCCGGTGGTGAAGTCTGTGCAGTCACACACACCTGAAATAAAATATAGTCACACTGAAGTAATACACACTGAAGTACTACCTACTTAAGTACTACAGCTCCATGAATGCAATATGAGTTTCAAACAAACATAATATGTTTCTGCTGTGAGTCAGAAAGCCCATAGTGAGAGCCATCATGTATCAGCTCATCAGCACAGACAAGCAGCTCAGAACTCTCTCAATTTCAGCACACAAATACAGCCTAAAATGTGCCACTGGGCAAAATGCTTGCTCTATTTGGATTCTGCCCACATGCCCTACTATCCTGACAGTTTTCACTGAGATAAACAACAAGTGGAGATGTTTACACATAAATAACTAAAAAAGCAGCAGCACACACATACATACATACATACAAATGAATAATTCACTTACTATTTAACTATAATTTAACAATGTATACAGTGCAATTTGACATACAGGTGTGATTGCACACAATCCTACACATAGGCCAACAGAAAAGCTGCACAGACACGCACATAAACGCCTCAGGAGAAAAAGTGCACTACCCATTTATAACGCCAGATGGCAACTTACCATTACATATAAAGTGTATTTACGTGAGAGAGAGAGAGAGAGAGAGAGAGAGAGAGAGAGAGAGAGAGAGAGAGAGAGAGAGAGAGAGAGAGATGTGAGTATGTGACTACCCAAGGCTTTAAAAGCAGCTTGACTGAAGTTGCTCCAAGGCCAAATTTGAAGAAAAAACTATATTACTTTTCTATACAATGTCCCTCTGGTAAAGACAATATAGCTACAGAGGACAGTCCAAATGACTCACTGTTTTCAAAGGCTTATTAATTATGTTTGATTCAGTGGTAAGAACTCATTCAAATGTTATCTGTGTATTTGAACTGCTAGAAAAAAAAAAAAAAGAGAAAATAAAGCCAAATAATAAAATAATGTATTTCTGTCAGATTATTGGGCAAAATGGCTATAAGGGTAGAAAACAAAATTGTGGGATTAAAATGAGGGAAATATTGATCCTTGTTTTTACACATAATAAATTCATGGTTAAATTAATCTCAGTCTTGACCTGTTCATGTATGTACTAGACTAGAGCACGTACATGAGATGAATAAAAAAGCAGCACCATGAAGGATAGGAATCCAGGCAGATCAAAGGAAATAACACCATAAACAAACACACACAGCCACAGCAGTTTCAGAACAATCTCTAAAGCCGCAGAATCTTCTATCAGCTATCGCTGGAGCTATGCTGAAGTTCCCTGTTGAGACAGTTCAGAGACATTTCAGCAGTATATAACAAAAACAGAAAGAAATAATAGATTATTATGGCATTAAACAAGTTCTGTTCTTAACCAGACAATCTATGAAAAAGATTATTTTAGAAACAGGCCAATAAAATCCATTAGATGCATTCTGATGATTTAAAAAAAAAAAAAAAAAAAAAACACTACTGTATATAACCAAAGTCTTTCTAGCAAGTACACTGTCGGCCATCTTTGGAACACTCTCGGGAGGTTATTTCCACCCATGACAGTGCAGCTCCTATCTACTTGAATGGGGAAAGACCGAAATCTCCAAAACGGTTGGTCAAGATTATGATTAAAGAAAATATTTTAAATCAGCAGTAAAGCCTGACAACACTGGTATCATAAACTGTGTTTCTTTTGTGGCAACACATAGCTCCAATGCCATCATTAAGTTTGCCGATGATACGACGGTGGTAGGTCTGATCACTGACAGTGATGAAACAGCCTACAAAGAGGAAGTGCACACTCTGACACGCTGGTGTCAGGAGCACAACCTCTCCCTCAATGTCAGCAAGACCAAGGAGCTTGTGGTGGACTTCAGGAGAAAAGACAGAGAACACAGCCCCATCACCATCAATGGAGCACCGGTGGAGAGAGTCAGCAGCTTCAAGTTCCTCGGTGTCCACATCACTGAGGATTACAGTGTATTTTTATTGTACAGTCTTCCTATTTTGTGTATACTGTAATTATTATTATTATTATTATTATTTGTATACAGTCTTCTTATTTTGTGTATACTGTATATTGTATATTATTAAGTCTATATTGTATATTGTGTTCCCTATCTGTCACTCAAAAAAGCGGTTCTACTCATTGAGCTGAATTCATCCGCCGAGTTCATTCACCTCTCTCTGCTGGAGTTTACGGCGTATTTCAGCGGCTTCTCCCCCTCTGCATCTCTGGTTTGCAGAGAACGTCCCTGGGCGCTTCGGCAGAAAATATTAAAAGAGTATATTCTAATAGAGTATATTTTCTTTCTAAAAGAGCGGCACACATGGAACGTCTTTTAAAAGACGCGTCTTTTTAAAGATGCCTTTCCGTTTGTGTGTTATTCCTGGTTGCGGTCGTTATCTCTCCGCTTCAGACGGCCACGATCGCAGTCTTACGTGTCTGGGCACTGCCCACGTGGAGACATCATTCGTGGATGGATCATGTCCTCATTGCGAGAACATGACCATGGCATCGTTGCGGTCGCGGCTTGCATTCGTAAGAAAGCAAGCCACCCCAGCGGCTCCCCACGCCAGTCCTTCTACCTACGGGTTTGGGGGCGATTTGGGGACGTCAATGGGACCACCTCCGGCGGGTATCCCCCCATGGACCTCCCATTCCCCAGCACGCTCGCTTGCCCCGATCACGCGCTCGGATGAGATCGCCGGCTCGTCTCAGGGCGAGTTCAACCTCTCATTCAGAGCCCGGGAAGTGGATGAGTTATCGAACGCAGCATCGGAGAGCAGGCTCATCCAGTCGGCTACCAGGAGTGTGGCGGCCTCCTGGGCCCTGGCCAGGCTGGGCACCACCTAACACCTTTGGGAGGTTCTACAATCTCTGGGTTGAGCCGGTCTCGTCCCGAGTAGCGGCAGGCACGAGCAGGTAAGTTCCGGGACAACTGGCCGGGTGTACCGCTTGCGCATAGCGCCTTTCCTCTCCCTTGAGGGGAAGACGTGCGCTCTTGACTCCCAGTAGTGTTCACAGACTGTGATCCCTGGATGACTTTCCTCCTTAGCCCTGTGGCAGTCGAGTTTGCGGAGAAACTCGCTGCCTGCTCAGTAAGTGCGCTAATGAGGCCCTGTACTGAGGTAGGTGCTCTGCATGCGATGGTTCCCCGAAAGCAACCCCATGTGATATTTTCCGCAAGATCGTTTCCCTGTTGGTAAACTGCATCTTCCTTGGGCAGGGGCCCCTCTGCCCCCAGTCACCATGCGTTGTAGAAACTCCTCCCCCTTTTGGTAGGATCTACCATGGGACCTCTCCACATGACATACTTCCGACAAGGCTCAGTAAAGACCATGTGACGTATTTCCACTCAAAATACCCCCCCCCACCCCCCTCTATTTTGGGTGGGGTGTGGTCTCCACGGTGTCTTCCCCTTGGGAGTGACACCCCCCACCCCTGACGTAGACACTTAGGGCTCCCAGTCAGTTAAAAAATTCCACTCTTTTTGGGGAGAAAAGAGAAGCAAAAGAGGCCTCGGCTGGGCTAGTCTGTACACCTATTCGTTGGGCAGTCAACTTGTTCCTGAAGGACTGTTCGATGCTCATAAATAGCGTTGGGGGAGGTTACGTGACTGGCTACAAGGCACACAGCAGTCTGCCCGTCACACACCGCCACTTCACGTAACACTGTTCAGTTAGTTGTGGCGTTTTGTATAGGGACCTCTAGTGTCACTACATCGACACAACGTCGAGTGAGTGACAGACAGGGAACATCATGGTTACTTTCGTAACCTCCGTTCCCTGATGTAGGGAACGAGACGTTGTGTCCCTCTTGCCACAACGCTGAACTACCTGCTGAAGTGGCCGGGACCTTATCTCGGCTCCTCAGCACAAAACCTGAATGAGTGGTTGCATACCAGCTCCTTTTATACCCGTATGTCCGGGGGAGTGGCATGCAAATTCCACTCGCCAATTCTCATTGGCCTTTTAAAAAAAAGATCAGAGGTGTTTGGGGCTCCCAACAGTGACCCCTAGTGTCACTACATCGACACAACGTCTCGTTCCCTCCAACAGGGAACGGAGGTTACGAAAGTAACCATGACGTTGTGTAACAAGATGTGTAAATTGTGTTATGTGTAAATCAGATGTTTATTGTAATTGTCATACTGCTATGATGCTTGGAACCGCACCCAAGACTTTCACCCACTGTTGCACTTGAAAAGTTGAGTGAAAATAATGGGATTTGATTTGATTTGATTTGAAGGAAGGCCAAAACGTAGAGAAAAAGGTGCATTTTCAAATGAAAACATATCAGTGTGGACATGGCTTAAGATGGTCAGGTTACTCGGTAGCTATGTTTGTAATGCCTCGGGGGGCGGGCAGATATTTCCTATTGATACAAGTAAAGCTCCTATCTACTAGAATGGAGAAAAGACCAAAATCTCTCAAAAAGGTTATATCACGCTTAAAAATTTTCAGGCTGGTCCAGCTAATGTACATGCACATTCTCGAGTAAAAAGACAGGTTATGTCTCTATGAAAAAGGTGATTGGCTCTTTTAGCAGTAAGGCGAGACCTCCATTCATAGAGCTGCCAGACTCATCATTATGATTTCTCCCATTAACAGGTATACTGTACCAGTGACCAGTCTCATCCTATACTGTCTCTGCTAACATATATAAAGTAAGAAAAGACAAAATATACACTCCAATTTGCAAAGAAAGATACAAAGGATGACGTTAAATAATACAAATGAAATGCTTAGTATTGCTCTCTCTTTCTCACTACCCCCTCAGTCTCCCGTCCAGCAAAGGGGCTTCAGACCCTTATCTATCCAAGAAGACATGCTGCCATATAAATAAACAAGTATGCCGACTCTGGTCTGAAAGGCGCCCTGATTTCACAGATCTTGACCAAAGTCAATAGATCTAAATCAGACGGAGAGGAAGCAAGAGACAAAGAGGAACAGACAGATGGAAAGAGAGATCAATAAAGTGAACCATTGTGATAACTTTAATGAAAAGCATCTTAGTACATAAAGAATCCTGAGTCTTTTAAAAAAACGACTGCTGCTTTGGGAGTGTCTGTCTGGGTTTCTTTTTGTTTTTTGTTTTTTTTTGTCTGATTTTAAAAGCAGCTGCATTTGACTGTGTTCCTCTTCCTCTGTTTATTTGTTCTGCTGAATTAGATTTAAGAGGCATTTTAATTGCAGTCTTTGGGAGGTCTGGGAACACAATGTGTGTGCAGACATATGTCTGTGTCGGTCTGACCTGAAGGAAGTAAAATTAACTCAAAATCTGCCGCTGCTTCATATATCACCACACACTAAACTTTCACAAGGAACTATACCATACTCTTACAAAAGTGTAAGACATATTAAAAATAGACATATTTTTAAATCAATATAACAAAATTTTTAACTCAGCCCCTGCTCATTAAAAATGAGCCAATCACCAGAGCGCATTTTCTCTAGACTATATCAAGGCGCTAATGCTGACTTCAAGTGGACCGGAAGCTCGTACCTCCGAGTCGGGCATTCGTTACAACAACATGTCACGCATTTAAGTGCGAAACAAAATACGGAAGAAGCCAAACTTAAACACAATGAACGGCGGCAAAATCTCTTTTTCTGTTGTAGCAGTGAATAAACATAAATTAATACACTTGCATCGGTTATTGATGACATATATGATTTATAAATGCGTGGTATCTAACAAATTATTAATTAATTTTCTTAAAACAAACTGCAAAAGGTGAGTCATTAGTTGACTGTAATATATAACAAATTATTATAATTCAAATAAACTACAGAAGTTGAAATATTTTTGCAAAATTATTAGTTTCCATCATCTTTCCTGTCGACATGCCTCTGTAACTCATGTATCATCTAGAATTCCTAGTTTTTCCACTCTTAAGTATGACTTTGCTTGATCGTTCATGTGCTCGGAACTCATAAGTATGATATTTCAGACTCCACTTGAAGGGCACATAAAACTACGGTGATGGGTTCCTTTACAATTGTTGTGCGTGATCAATTTCGTGAGCAAAATATGAAGAGATATCATCCATTTCCATTTGGCAGACGGTTTTATCCAAAGTGACTTACAGTGCACTTATTACAGGTACAATGCCCCTGGAGCAACCTGGAGTTAAGTGCCTTGCTCAAGGACACAATGGTGATGGCTGTGGGGATTGAACCAGCAACCGTCTGATTACCAGTTATGTGCTTTAGCCCACTACGCCACCACCACTCCCCCCACAATTTCTGACTAATTCAAGAGTAAGCAGACAGAAATATTAATCCCAAAAGTTCGAAACTCAGTTTTGGAGGATGCCAGCACATCAGAGGCCCGCCCGGTTTCTCCCCCTCAAGTGCTCCCCTTCATCTCCGCTCTCTCTATATCCAGCACAACCACTGTTCAAGCGAACGCTGCAGGAATCTTACAGCTAATTAACCAATAATAAAGGTAATGTCATTGTCTTTAATGAAATTGAGGAAAAGTTGAGTTTCCTCATCAGTCCAAAGTGTTCCTCTCCATTATGCTGTTTGTTGTGAGGACAGAGGTGATGTAAATTATGTCACGCAACAATACATTTTTGCGTTAATGTCTTTTTTCTTTGGACAAAAAGTGTTTCCAAACTAGTTTTTTATGTGCTAATGTTAAACAAAAAATATTATGTCGACACTTGTGAAATGTTATCGATAGTTTATGTTTCCAAATGCCATAAAAAAAATAAATAAAATAAAAAAAAACATAGTTATTGTCGCTTTTGTGTGGTCAAAGGACTGGCATTAAAAAAATAAATTCAACCTGCCATTACCGTGGATGGTATCCACAACTGGAAACATGCAATATTATCATTCAGGGAGAACACGTGAGTCTTATTTTTTTCTTCTTAAGTATGGTTTATGGTCTTAGCTCATTTATGTCATTAAATATCAGTCTGCTTTTTTATTCCAATTGTTATTCCTGGTCAGAGGCTTCTGTAAATATTTAGTTTAATCGTGCAACGCTCAAGTATTTAGTAGTGCGTAAATTGTGACTTAGTGCCCATTTACGCCACAACTAGGCTAAGTTGTAACTTACGTATAGCTGGTGCAACTGGCCCCTGGCCACATTATGTCTAAAATGTATGTTACTCAATGTAAACTTCTTGTTTACAAACTTATTGCATAAAAAAATAATAACATGACACTCACAATCGTGCTTGCTGTTATATCAGCGTGAATATCAGCATGCCTGTTACCTGCTTACTGTAAGTATACTTTGCTATACATATGAAAAAAAAAAACTTGGCTACACTTTGCACAATGATTTTATTTTGATGAAATGTGTTGTAGCTCACCTGTACGTCTTTTTTATTTATTTTTTTGAATCCCCTTTTTCTCCCAATTTGGAATGCCCAATTCCCACTACTTAGTAGGTCCTCATGATGGCGTGGTTACTCACCTCAATCCGGGTGGCGGAGGACAAGTCTCAGTTGCCTCCGCTTCTGAGACAGTCAATCCACACATCTTATCACGTGGCTCGCTGTGCATGACACCGCAGAGACTCCACATATGGAGGCTCACGCTACTCTCCGCGATCCACGCACAACTTACCACATGCCGCATTGAGAGCGAGAATCACTAGGTTACCCCATGTGACTCTACCCTCCCTAGCAACCGGGCCAATTTGGTTGCTTAGAAGACCTGGCTGGAGTCACTCAGCACACCCGGATTCAAACTCGTGTCTCCAGGGGTGGTAGTCAGCGTCAATACTCGAGACCCCAACTCACCTGTATGTCTTAAAGGTTTTCAAAAATTAAATGCTAAGCTCATTTCCTTTACAAGACTAAAAATAATTATTTGTGACCAATTTTATTCTATTCAATGCTCCAGCCATGTTGCAAGCCAAAGGCAACAGGTGACGGGAGGTTTGGACCAAATTTATTCAAATCACAACTAACTCAGATTTGAGGGCTTGAAGATGACAGATGACAACATTTCTGTCAGTCCTGCAGCTGGTGATGAGAATGTGTGCAATCCAGCTGAAATTATTCATCACAGAATGTTTTTCAACATGGAGATCCAGTAACTGCAAACCTCAAAGGTATTGAGAGAGAAAGCAGGCACGCAGGGAGAAAGGGAAGGTGAGAGAGAAAGGTGAGGAGAGATGGTTACACTTAAATCTTTTTGAGTGTACAAAAAATGTTGGCTACCATCTGTCTGTCAGCCTCAGTGGATGTTAAAGTTGACCTTATGGTAATATGAGACAGATGTGGCACCTGTTGACAGGCAGATGCCCTACACATACGCACACAGAAACACAATCACCACATTTAAACAACCACTTTCCTGTGGGCAGATCAAAAGCTGCTGGCTTATTGTCATTTGCATTCTGAGACAAAAGCCTGCTTATTCCCTCAAATTGCTCCTCAAGAGACAGTGATATCAAAATGTTCTCACATAGAAGAGAGAATGATTTATATTTAATGAATAATCAAGAATAATCAAGTTAATTTTACATGGTGTACAATTAATGGACACAGAAAAGAGCCAGTAATTTTTTTTTATTCAAATCAGCATCCTAAATATTCACAGATTCCTCTGTGCTATGCAAAACAGGACGACATCCATCGGCCAGAAGTCTGCTGGAATTATCATATCAATGTCTTTATTTGAAATCTCACATCTCTTCAGGCAAAGTTTATTCCCAGCGCCTGACATTTGTACCTCTTCGCTTTCTGAATTATTCACTGCTTTAGGGTGGCTAAATGTCACCACCCCCACATGGGCCCTTCCTGACTCTTTGAGAGGGGTGAAAGAATGAGAGTAAAAATAAAGATCTTTTTCCCAAAACAGAGAGATGAAAAGGACCCATCCCTGCAGCTGTCCTTTAGGAAAGGGCGCTCTTCACCTCAATACCTGTCAGCCTGGATCTGTCATAATGCAATCTTACTCGTTAGAATATTCATTAAAGTTTGGTCAACATTAAAGGGCTAATTAGACTGTGCCATTTTAATTTATGAGGCTCCAGATGGTTAGAAGAATGCAGGCTGCAGTGGTGTCAGATGGAACAAATATTTAGAACCCTTTCCTTTGAGCAGAGCGTACAACAAACAGATTTATTTACAGTAAGACTGTGTGTGTGTTTTTTAGAATGCATATTGTGCTTGCTCACTGATACCCTGATACTCACTTATATTATCTATGGACATAGTTTGTCTAGAACAGAATCTAAAAAGATGGAAAACCAGAGCCAGAGATACTCTTTCCATTTAATCTTTGACTTAAAGGCTGTGTGCTCATGACTCTGAAAAACAGACTACTGATCTTCTATGACAAGACAGGTTGTCTTTTCTCACTAAAGAATATCTTCCTCTTTTTTCCCTCTTCTTCCATTATCCCTTTTCACCTCTTTTATATGGCTTGCTGCAGTGAATAAGAATGTATTTGACTAAGGTGTATGTAAACTTCTGACTTCATCTGTACATGCTATTGCCACATGCATGTGGTTTTCGTGAAACTTTTGGGTCTTGCTTTTTCTTTTCTATATTTGCTGATTTTTTAAAGACAAAAATTAACATTAAGTAATAATTTATTCACCCTTGTGTTGTTGCAAACCTTTCTTTGGAACACAACAGGAGAATGTTCATGTTGCTCTATTGCATTTAATGAAGCGGATAAGGACCAGGGGACAAAAATGTAAGTAGTTATTCACTGAAAATCTGGCCTTGAAATGGTTGACAGCCATTGTCACCTTGGACATTCTGCTAGAAATAACACATTTGTGTTCCATTGAGAAAAAAAGTCATAAGGTTTTTAAAGGGCATGAGAGTGAGTAAATAATGAAAGGAGTACATTTTTGGGTGAACTATCCCTATAGTAAATAATCAGATAAGCATCCTTTGCTGGGAAAGTAATTTTTTCAAGGTTTATGTGGAGTATATTTGCGTATATAAAGTAATTCATTGTAATTTATTGTTTATGTTAAATGTACTGATCCAAATCTATTTACTTTCTACTTTGCAAGAGGTGCAAAGAGAAATAGAGTGAGAAAGACACAACAGACCACGAACGGCAACCCATATGTTAAGGTAAAAAATGAATGCTCTCACATTGGTGACTGGTAGCAGTTAATGTATACATTTATATGATAAACCTTGCTCCCTCTTCCACTTCTAACTTAACCACTCATTTTCTATTTCTCTCTCTGCCTCTTTTTTTCCCCCCAAAGGCAAATACAAGCCCTCTCAGCCTAGGCTGTTATGGATGAGATCCCTTCAATAAACATGCTCAGGAAAAGAACCAGATAACACACACACAGAATATATGTGCATCCAAAGGACATATGCTTGACTTCATTAGCCCTCTGGTGTAAGTTCCATTTTCCCACTCAAATATGACATTTTCACAATCTGCTATATTTGCTCACAGCAAAATAGAAACGTCACAAACAGGCACACTTTAAATAAATCACAATTATAAAGCACCACTGGTCCAGCCTGGAGAGGCAAGCTTCCCTTCTTTTTTATATCTCCAGCCAAACAAACAACACCTGTGCTGAGTGACAAGACTAATCACCAATTAACAGCCAATTACAACCATATTACATTACCGTGAGAAACACCCTCTTGCTTTGATATAATAAATCAAAGGGGTGTGGTCTGTCAGCTGTTTAAGAGAGTGAACCTTTCTTGACGAGGAAATTAGATTGAATTAGCGCTCATCAAAGGACTAACGAAACATAATTAGGCTCACGAATAGGAAATGATCTTAAAATACACTGTGTTTTTGGTACAGAGAAAAATGGAGAGTGACGTGTGCATATGCTAATAATAAGAGAGTGAGTTTTCAGTAGGGACTTAGTTCTATTTACTAACCTGGGAAATATTAAAGCAGCTAAATGGCAATGAACAGCACCTGCTGTGACTTTGGTGAAATCTGCTTTGAAGTTAAATAGGCTCATAAAAAAATAAAGGAGTGGGCTCCTCCTTTTCTCCTGGGAGGTGGAGATTTCCTGTGAATACATTCATTAGATCTTTCGCTTGACTATTTTGCTACCTCCCTCAAGCTCCTCTTGCTTTGATTCCCTCCTTCCTTGCTACTTCCTCCCTTCCTCTATAAATTCCCTCCCTTTTTTTTCTCTTCTCTTGTATACTTGCGAATCTTTTTCGTTTTTCTTTTCACTTCTCCCCGAGTAGTAGATAAAGTCATGTCTGACATTAATTTGTAATGTTAAAGACTTGTAGCAAACTAATCACACATTACACTCATAATAAGAATTATGGAGGTTGAATTTGCCGCATATTAAGAGAGTGAAATTACTTGTCAGTGTGAAAGACAGAGAGAAAGATGGGAGGACAAATACAAAAAATCCATCCCAGGAGTCATTGTTGAAAGGAGATACACACAAATAAACACTCTGTTGCATCATCGACATTACAATTAATTAGCTGGAGGCTTGCTCGCAGGTCTAATGGAGGAGAGAGTGGTGAGCGTGAACTCTATCTACCCTGCACAGAAAGACAGCGCACCATTCTATTGCTAATGGGGTCACCGAAAGAACGGTAGGAAGAACTAAAAAGTGAGAGAGGAAGACCAAGAGGAACATGGGGGAAGCAGTAAGGAAAATTAAAAAGAGGTGGGCTGGAGGTATAACAATGGAATGGAAAGACTATGCTGCTGTGCAAAGGCAAAATACAGTAATTACACATTTTGTCAGTGTTTTGACTAAGTTAAAATTGAGTTAAGACCTATATCAGGTCTTTTTCAACTGAAGACGAATTAAATGCCAATTCACAATGCCCCAACAAACTCGTTGGGTCAGTGTGTTAACCCTGTTGGTGTTTGTTGTGGCAATTTGACAATGACATTTATGTTTCCCAACATTCTTAATCCAACTGCCAACTTCAGAATGTTAGAGTTTATAGCGGCATTGTGAATTGATCTTAAGTTTAGACTGTCTATAATGATGGATTTGGCTCACATAACTCTCAGATTCAGTGAAAACGAGAGTGAAAATTGCAATAACTACAAGCAACTTTGAAGCCAGTGTCAGTGTTTGCATAGCTACAGCGTTTTGCCTTTGTATGGCAGAAAAACAGAATAGGCCATACTTTCCATAGATGACATGCTGCATTGGAGCATGTCATCTAAGGAGCATGGAACATGTCATACCCCCCACCTGTCTCAGGATGGCAGATTCCATGTTGATTGCAGTTGCAGGGAACACAAGAGGAGAGGGGTCCACCATAAGGGGTCTCTCTGGTGAATCCATGGATGCAGAGTTCACAGAACTGCCCTGTGAATCCCGTGGGACAAGTACACACCTCTACCCATGGAGCAAGTGGAACATGCCCTGCCGCATCAGGGTGGTAAGTAACCTTGCTTGCAGATTCCATGGTTACCCTGGAGAGTTGAGAAGTATCTGTAAATGAGAGAAGAAATAAGAGAAAAAAAATACAGAACTGCTGAATTTAAAATCCTTCTTTTAAGACCAGGCTAAAAAGTGTCTAAAAATACCAAGGAAACTTAAACTGTGGTTACCTTTTCAGTCTTAGGGATAGGTAAAAATCAAAGAAATTCAAAGATATCTCGGTAACACTTTACAATAAGGTTCCATTTGTTAATGTAAGTTAACTACATGTTAACATGAACTAACAATGAACAATACTTTTACAGCATTTGTTAATCTTGACATCTGAAATGTTCATTTCAACATGTAATAATACTTAAAAAAAAAAAAAAAAAGTTGTATATGTTAACATTAGTTAATGTAATCTTAACTAACATAAACTAACAATTGAACAATTGTGGTTTTATCAATTAACATAAGCCAAGATTAATACATTATGTATAAAATATTGTTCATTGTTAGTTCATGATACCTAATGCATTAACTAATGTTCAATAATAATGTGGGTAAGATATTGATAGTATACTGGTCTTGGTGGACTAGATCTGTTATGCTGCTTCTGCAGAGCAAGTACGGAGACTTACTTTTGTTAGAACATACACAGACATACTGAGTTAAGCATATATGGACATGCTGCTGCTGCTGCACAATTAGAAAAACACAAGACATGCTGCATCAAGCATGTATGACATGCTGCTCCACAGTTAGACATAAATACAATCCCCATGTAGCAGATCTAGGCAAGTGGGCCAGGGGAGGTTGAGGGTTTCATAGAAAATTCTCAAGGACGCTGCAGTGAAAACGGCTTCCTTGCAAACTGAGCAAATTTAAATGTAAGGCAAACAGAGAGCACACAAGCTGATTGGCTTCCCAATTACATGTCAAAGGACATATCAGCTAACTTCATTTGAGCCAATTGGCTTGACATATCACATGTAAGTGAGCTGAGTGGCTAACAGACACATTTAAAGAACCTATCAGCTTGCGCCATTTAGAGTTTAATGCCTAAACTAAGTCATTTAACAAATGGAACCTTACTGTAAAGTATAACCCATATCTCTTTACACAAAGACTTTCACATTAGCTTACTCAAGTTAAGTACTTCAAAATATTCATTGAGAGGTGAATCAACTTTAGTTTAACTCAATCAGTTGGATATCAATCCGCACCATGAAGAGAGACAGTCAAATGCGTGACGGGTAATTGAAACATTGGCCTCACACATCAGGCTAAGATAACAGCATGCTGGCTAGTGCCAGTCACAAATTTGCTAAATCTGGCTGTGCAAAACAACTTCTCTCAAATTCTCAAACTAAATAAGAGTTAGCTCACTTAGTGGAGGGTATTTAAATTTTAATTTCAGTGCATGTGACAGTCTTTGGCTGCTCTGCTAAGAGTTCTAGGTTAAACTCTACATTATCCAGATAGCACATGCACATCTCCCAGTACCCTGTAAGATCTTTCAACTGGAAAGCATTACAATCTAATAAACATCAGATAAACATCTTAAAAAGATCAGCTTTATAACATTTGAAATCCTAAATGTCTCAAAGACATCTGCTGAATGTTTTATCAACATCCGATACATATGGTTACACTTTACAATAAGGTTCCATTAGTTAACATAAACTAACAATGAACAATACTTTTACAACATTTATCAATATTGTTTAATGTTAATTTCAACATATACTAATACATTTTTTAAATTAAAAGTTGTATATGTAAACATTTGTTATGAACTAACATGAACTAACAATGAACAACTGTATTTTTAATAACTAACATTAACAAAGATGAATAAATGCTGTAAAAATATATTGTTCATTGTTAGCGCATTATACCTACAGTACTGCATTAACTAATGTTAACTAATAGTTGTCTCTGCATATTAAGCTGACATATGAGAAAATAATTTTAGTGAAAATTGAAACACATGACCTTACAAATATGTTTTATTTGTAACATGAACACTGTAATGTAAAGTATACTGGGTTCTAATATCTGCAGAGTAACAAGATCATCAATTGAGAAAGAAATGCATACATTTGGATGTCATCAAGGGCCATCTGTGCATCTTTTTATTGTAAATTGACAAATGTCTTGACTGGCTGATCTAATCAACTGTGCTCTTAGTTGGTCGCAATGCTGTTACCAACATAAACTACTACTTGTGCTGAATTCACTTCGGGAAAAGTAATCATAGTTTCCTGTCCACTTGGAATTGCCCTCACGATGTAGCTTAGCTAGCCTGCTTGCTAAAGCTCCCCTCTGCCTCTCTCTCTATTTTGCTAACACACGGACAGACATCTGGACTACTGTGTGCAAGCAGATTGAATCTATGATCAGCATATGAATAAATGAAGAAGGAATGAATTAATCAATAAGGGCTGAGTGGAGGAGAGGTGGTACATGGCGAAGGTGAGTGGGTCTTTGTTTCTCTCAGGGATCCATACTGCCTCATAAATAGTGATCGAGGAAGACTGTACACCAAAATCTCCAAATCTCTCTCTCACCCAGACCCTTTCCAGTGTCTTGGGGTCCTGTGCCTCTCAACGAAACTTTCATATCATGGCGACTGCCAATAAGACTGATCTTTATGCATGTTTCTGAGGGATACCAGTGTTTGTATGTGCAGACAAGTTGATTATCTTGTGCATATTGAGGCAGAAAGGGAGTTCAAGCACAAACACACATTTCAGCATAGCGGTTTCCAAGAATTAAAAACAGAAACTGTCAGTGCAGAATCTGACAGATGCATAATAATGGTTTTTGGTTTGCTCTAATTTACAACCTTTGATAAAGGAAAGAAACAGAGAGAGAATGTTTGAAGAAAGACTCTGGAAATATTCTCCTATATATTGGCCCTTAGAATCAGGAAAATCAATTAATTTTTCACAAATTGAAATACTGCAGTATGCCTACTCACGCTAATGAGTTTGTATGTGAGTGCAGCAGTGTTGGGGAGTAGTTAACTAAAAGTAGCAACACTACTAACTTAACTAAATTTGTCAGTAGTGTGACAGTAGTTAAGCTATTTACACAATTGTCTAGCTTTTCCAATATTTAGCTACATTCTCCAACAAGTAGCGCAGAAGATTCACAAAAAGATACACTGTCACATTGTACTGCATACGGAGTAATGGAGCCGAGGGAATAATAAAACACACTCACCTAAACCATATATATAGGCCAATATGTTTTTTGATTGTTTTTTCAAAAGATCCACACTTTTACAAGTAGGCCATATACTGCTGCGGAATGCACCACTCTTAAAAATGACAATGTAAAATTAAAATGTAAATTTTGAGAAATTTAAAGAAAGAGTATATACTGTAGAAAGATGATGATCTGTTTTGTTGTCACTGTCAAAGATTGTCACGACACACTGGCCACCTAGTGAACACACACACACCAGAGATACAGTGCCCTGTAAACAATACTGTGATGTGGAGGAGGGCGTGGCCAGGCCGTGAGGGTGCACGGCCAGCGCTGAATCAGATGATCAGCGAGAGAGCAAGATAAAGGGAAGCCAGAGACGCCAGTTCAAAAGAGAGAGACGCACGCGGCTGTGCTGCATGTGTGTCTGTGTGTCCTTATGTTTAATGTTGTTTTAAGTTGAGTTTTACATTAAACTTTATGTTGACTGTTCAGCCGGTTCCCGCCTCCTCCTTGCCCATCCTTTTACTGTTACAAAGACATTTATATCCAATACTAGCTCCAAAAGCGCTTCAATGAGACATCATTATCTATTACCCTCTTTTCAGAGTTATTTTTAGTTAAGTAACGCAAATCACAAAAAAATAAGCATTTGGGAGAAGATGTCTCAACTCTGTTATTGCAGGATTACCCTTTTTCCTGTTATTACTGTTTGCGATGAGCATATATCTCTGTTGAGTTCGTTCATCACCAGACACTCGGTTGATTTGTGCTATGGCAGTGATGAGCATGTGTGGAAGAGACAATCAGCGTGTGCATGTTTAAAGTGACTGAGAGCACTCAATCACTGATTACAGTACAGTACATTCAGCCATGTTTGAGCTGCATGTAACCTTCATTGTTTTAAATTTATTTCTTTTCATCTATAATGATGGCATGTCATTGTAACACAAATTCTCATTCTTGCACGCTTCCAAAAATAATCACACATATAAACAATTACTCACAATTCTGGCCCCCTGCATTGCTAACATATAGAGCAGTCATATTGTAGAGCATTCGGAGAAACTCATAGGGGGCTATAGATGGCTGTACATCCTTCTCCGTTAACCTGGGAACCACAAAGCAGAGTGACATATAATTTAGAATTAATGTGACTGTGTGTGTTTGTGTGTGTCTGCTTTTTATTTAATCTTCTGTGTATGACAGGAACATGCTGGGATGTTTGTAGTACCATGTATACATTGAATCTACACTCACTTAGCACTTTATTAGGAACACCTGTACACCTACTTATTGAAAAAATGTGATCTCAGTGATTTCGACCGTAGCATGATTGTTGGTGCCAGAGAGGCTGGTTTGAGTATTTCTGTAACTGCTGATCTCCTGGGATTTTCACGCACAACAGTCTTTAAAGTTTACTCAGAATGGTGGCAAAAAAAATAATAAAATAAAATAAAAACATCCAATGAGCGGCAGTTCTGCGGACGGAAATGCCTTGTTGATTAGAGAGGTCAATGGAGAATGGCCAGACTAGTTTGAGCTAACAGAAAGTCTATGGTAACTCAGATAATCACTCTGTACAATTCTAGTGAGCAGAATAGCATCTCAGAATGCACAACAAGTCGAACCTTGAGGCGGATGGCTTCAACAGCAGAAGACCATGTCGGGCACACCATAGTGTTCCTAATAAGTGTTCAGTGAGTGCATGGTAACAGGTGTGTGCTGCTATAGATGTAGCATGTAGTGTTTTTGTAAAATGCATGTTGTTGCTCAGACTTGATGTATTTACACAATACAGAGGCTCTTCATAAAGGCACACTTAAAGGAATACTTCAACAAAAAATGAAAATTCTGTCATCATTTACTCACCCTAATGTTGTTCCAAACACATATGACTTTATTTATTATGCAGAACACAAAATGTGATGTTTTAATGAATATCGAGGGCTGCCTTTTCACTACAATGGCAGTGGATAGTGCCTTACTTTAAAGCCTAAAAGTTTTAGCTCTAAACAATGCAAGTTCTTGTGAAAAACACACAAGCCACTGTGAACAAATTTCTCTCATAACACTCATGAATGCTTAATAGACTTAAAGATTTTTACAGAAAAATTATAAATGCCTTCAGGAGACTTGGAATATGACACATGAGTTGCAGTGATTATACTTTAAAGTGAGGCACTATCTACTGCCAATATATTTAAAGACGTGCCGCGATTCACCCTGTGAATTTACTTAGAATATATTGCTTTACATACAAAATGTATTAAGTAAAATTCAAATGTAATGTCAAAATGTCTGATTCTGTATGTTAAAAATTATTATTTAATGTGTTTGCATTGTTAGTGTCATAAAGTATATTTATACATTAATATTGCACTATACACATATTATTATGGGCCAGACTTAAAATGTAACACTCAATTTTATACAGTATGTAACAGGAGTTCCCTATCTGTCACTCACTCGACGTTGTGTCGATGTAGTGAAACTAGGTGTCACCCTTGGGAGCCCGAGACACCTCTGGTCTTTGATAAAAGGCCAATGAAAATTGGCGAGTGGTATTTGCATGCCACTCCCCTGGACATACGGGTATAAAAAAATCTGGTATGCAACCACTCATTCAGATTTTCTCTTCGAAGCCGAATGGTCATGCTCACTGAGCTGAATTCCCACGACTGTTCATTCACCTCTGCTGGATCTGACAGCGCATTTCAGCGGCTTCACCCTCCTCTGCACTGGTGCACTGCAGAGAACGCCCCTGGGCGCTTCAGCAGAAATAAGAGTATATTTCTCTAAAAGAGTGGCACACACGGAACGTCTTTTTAAAGATGCCTTTCCTTTGTGTGTTATTCCTGGTTGCGCTCATTATCTCTCGCCTTCTGACGGTCACGATCACTGTCTTTTGTGTCTAGGCACTGCTCACAGCGTTCGTGGATGGGTCATGTACTCATTGCGAGAACATGTCCATGGCAACGATGCGGTTGCGTCTTACCTTCGTAAGAATGCAAGCCACCCCAGAGGCTCCCCGCCTCGGTCCTTCTACCCATGGGTATGAGGCCAGTGCGGCTAGCACTGGGGGCGATTTAGGGACCCCAATGGGACCGCCACCACCGGGTATCCCCCCGCAGACCTCCCATTCCACAGCACACTCATCTGCCTCGATCGGGCTTCCGGATGAGTCTGCCAGCTCGTCTCACAGCGAGTTCGACCTCTTATTCAGAGCCCGCGAAAGTGATGAGCTTTCAAGCGCAGCATCGGAGAGCAGGCTCGTCCAGTCGGACGCAGAAGCCTCTGCTGGGCTCCTCCCTTCGGGTGCGGTCGCCCAGTCACAGGCTGACGTGGAAATGATGACATGCTTTCCCAGGCAGCTGCTCAAAGCCCCGCCCCGCCCCCATTCCTTTCTTCCCGGAAGTGCATGAAGAACTGACAAGGTCGTGGGAGGCACTTTTTACTGCCCGGTCCCAATCTTTCAGCTTCCCCGCACTCACTACCCTCGATGGTGGGGCGGCCAAGGGCTATTCGGCAATCCCCCCGGTGGATAAAGGCACTCGCGGTGCACCTATGCCCGCAGAGCGCTGCCACCTGGTGCGGGTGCCCAAAGCTCCCATCCAAGGCCTGTAGGTTTACGTCGTCTCTGACGGCCAAGACCTACGGTGCCGCTGGACAAGCCGCCTCCGCCCTGCACGCCATGGCTCTCCTACAAGTCCGCCAAGGCGCTAAAGGAACTGCACAAGGGTAGTTCCACCCTGGGATTGATGCAGGAGCTGCGCTCGGTGACTGACCTCGCTCTCTGGGTGACGAAGGTCACGGCGCAGTCTCTCAGGTGGGTGATGTCCAGCTTGGTGGTCCAGGAGCGCCACCTTTGGCTCATCCTGGTCGAGATGGGAGAGGCCGAAAAGGCACGGTACCATGCTGCCCCCATTTCCCAAGTTGGCCAGTCCGGCGACACCGAGGACATTGCCAAGCAGTTCTCAGCGGTGAAGCAGCAGATGGAGGTTATCCGGCACATCCTGCCCCAGCGCGGCTCAAGATCCCGCACCCTGTCTGCTCGTCGCCAAGGGCATCCCCCTGCGGTGACTGCACCGGCTCCGCCACAGCCCGCCCCTGCGGCCTGGCCTCGGAAGCAGACACTACCCGTCTCGCGGCCGCTAAGAACCCGTGAAAGGCTTCGAAGCGCCCCTGAGACGGGCGACCCAGGGACGACAAAACCCGCTGCTCTGGAGCTGGTAAGCAGACCACTCCATCCCCCGGTTGAGGGCTGAGAGGAGAATCTTTTGTTACCTTTGCATTTAATTGTGCTGCATGCCCAAGTGGCTGCAGTACCCAAGAGTTCAGCAAGAGTGGTTTCCTTGTTCCCTGGGTCACATATCCAGTGTGTACAGCCATCATCACGACCACCGTCCACCACTCTATTTGGCAGGTTTGGCGCTCCAGCGGCGGTCTCTCCGCCCCTGAGTGCCCAGCTGTGGCACAAATCTGCCCCCGATGTCACAGTCTCCACGGGTCACGAGGACAGGCCTCTTCCTCCCCTGTCCCAGGCTGTTCCGGGGTGGTCACAAGGAGCTAGGTAAGTACTTTGATGTCCCTGAACTCAACACGGCCACGACATGGTGTGGCACCTCGAGCTCCACCCCGCCACAGGCCCCACCTGCTGGTACATCTGACGACATTGTCCCTTTGGTCCCCCTCGTGCAGAACTTGGATGCGTGGCTTGTGCTTTCCAATCCGTCACGATGGCTGGTCCGGACCGTCTGACTTGGCTACACGATTCAGTTCGCCAGGCGTCCGCCAAGCTTCAGCAGTATCCCCTTCACCTTGGTGAAGGATGAAAACACTGCTACCTTGCGCACGGAGATCGCCACCCTCCTACGATAGGGTGCGATAGAAACTGTCCCTCCGGCCGAGATGAAGAAGAGGTTTTACAGCCCCTACTTCATCGTACCAAAAAAAGGCGGTGGGTTGCAGCCAATCTTGGACCTGCGAGTACTGAGCTGGGCTTTACACAGACTCCCTTTCAAGGTGCTGATGCAAAAACGCATTTTGGCGAGCATCCGGCATCAAGATCGGTTCGCGGTGGTAGACCTGAAGGACGTGTACTTTCATGTCTCGATTCTACCTTGACACAGACCCTTCCTGCGGTTTGCATTCGAGGGTCATGCGTATCAGTACAAGGTCCTCCCTTTTGGCCTGTTCTTCTCCCCTCGCGTCTTCACGTAGGTTGCAGAGGCAGCCCTTGCCCCATTAAGGGATGTGGGCATTCGCATTCTCAACTATCTCGACGATTGGCTAATCCTAGCTCACTCTCAGGACATGTTGTGTGCACACAGGGACTTGGTGCTCTTGCACCTCAGCCGATTAGGGCTTCGGGTCGACTGGGAAAAGAGCAAACTCCTCCCGGTTCAGAGCATCTCTTTTCTCGGTTTGGAGTTGGACTCAGTCTCATTGACAGTGCGCCTCACGAATGAGCGCACACAGTCGGTGCTGACCTGTTTGAAGGCGTTCAAACAGAAAACAGCGGTTCCACTGAAACTCTTTCAGAGGCTCCTGGGGCATATGGCATCCTCAGCGGTGGCCACCCTGCTCGGGTTGATGCATATGAGACCGCTTCAGCACTGGCTTCAGACTCCAGTCCCAAGATGGGCATGGCACCACGGGACACATCGCGTGGCCATCACGCTGGTCTGTCACCGTCTCTTCAGCCCTTGGACCGACCTCTCATTTCTACGGGCAGGTGTTCCCTTAGAGCAGATCTCCAGGCGCGTCGTGGTCATGACAGACGCCTCCAAAATGGGCTGGGGTGCTGTTCGCAATGGGCACGCAGCCGCCGGCTTATGGACGGGCCCACGGCTGTGTTGGCACATCAACTGCCTCGAGTTGTTGGCAATTCTGCTCGCCCTGCGGAGGTTCCGGCCGTTGATCCAGGGCAAGCACGTGTTAGTTCGGACAGACAACACGGCAACAGTAGCATATGTCAACTGCCAAGGTGGTCTGCGCTCTCATTGTTTGTCACAACTCGCCCGCCGTCTCCTCCTCTGGAGTCAGCAGCACTTCAAGTCGCTGCGAGCCACTCACATCCCGGACGACCTCAACACTGCAGCGGACATGCTGTCACGGCGGGTTACCCTCAGGGGAGAGTGGAGACTCCACCCTCAGGTGGTCCAGCTGATTTGGAGTCGATTCGGACAGGCACAGGTAGACCTGTTTGCCTCCCAAGAATCCTCCCACTGCCCGCTCTGGTACGCCCTGACCGAGGCACCTCTCGGCATAGACGTGCTGGCACACAGCTGGCCCCCTGGCCTGCGCAAATATGTGTTTCCCCCAGTGAGCCTACTTGCATAGACTCTGTGCAAGGTCAGGGAGGACGAGGAGCGGGTCGTCCTGGTAGCACCCTGCTGGCCCACCCAGACGTGGTTCTCGGACCTCACACTCCTCGCGACAGCCCCCCCTGGCGAATTTCCCTGAGGAAGGACCTTCTTTCTCAGGGACGGGGCACCATCTGGCACCCGCAACCAGACCTCTGGAATCTCCATGTCTGGCCCCTGGACGGGACGCAGAAGACCTAAGCGGTCTACCACCCGCGGTGGTAGACACGATCACTCAGGCTAGGGCCCCCTCTAAGAGGCTCCTGTATGCCTTTAAGTGGTGTCTGTTCGCTAAGTGGTGTTCTTCCCGATGGGAAGACCCAAAGGGATGTGCAGTCGGATCAGTGCTTTCCTTCCTGCAGGAGAGGTTGGAAGGGCGGCTGTCCCCTTCCACCTTGAAGGTGTACATTGCTGCTATACCAGCACACCACGACACAGTGGACGGTAAGTCCTTAGGGAAGCACGATCTGATCATCAGATTCCTGAGAGGTGCCAGGAGGCTGAACCCCTCCAGACCATGCCTTGTTCCCTCATGGGACCTCTCTGTAGTTCTTCAGGGTCTACAGAGAGCCCCCTTTGAGCCTTTGCAGTCAGCTGAGCTTAAGACACTCTCCTTGAAGACTGCCCTCTTGATTGCGCTCACTTCCATGAAGAGGGTAGGAGACCTGCAAGCGTTCTCTGTCAGTAAAACGTGCCTGGAGTTCGGTCCGGGCTACTCTCACGTGATCTTGAAACCCCGACCGGGCTATGTGCCCAAGGTTCCCACACCCCTTTTAGGGACCAGGTGGTGAACCTGTGAGCACTGCCCCAGGAGGAGGCAGACCCAGCCCTGTCGTTGCTGTGTCCGGTGCACGCTTTACGCATCTATTTGGATTGCACGCAGAGCTTCAGGATCTCTGAGCAGCACTTTGTCTGCTTTGGTGCACAGCAGAAAGGAAGCGCTGTCTCCAAGCAGAGGATCGCCCACTGGCTCATTGATGCCATAGCTATGGCATATCATGCCCAGGATGTGCCGCCCCCGGTAGGGCTACGAGTCCATTCTACCAGGGGTGTAGCGGCCTCCTGGACCCTGGCCAGGGGTGCCTCTCTAACAGACATTTGCAGAGCAGCGGGCTGGGCAACACCCAACATGTTTGCAAGGTTCTACAACCTCCGGGTGGAACCGGTTTCGTCCTAGGTAGTGGCACGCAATACAAGCGGATAAGCCCGGGATAGCCGGCTGGGTGTATCACTTGCACATAGCGCCTTTCACCTCCTCTGAGCTGAAGATGTGCGCCATTAATTCCCAGTAGTGTTCACAAACTATGTTCCCTGGTTGACTTCCTCCGAGCCCTGTGGCAGTCGAGTTTTCGGAGAGACTCGCTGCCGGCTCAATACACGTGCTAACTATGAGCCCTGTTCTGGGGTAGGCGCTCCGCATGTCGCGGCTCCCTGTAAGGTTTAAATGCCAATTAAAGGTTAATTTCCCACACCTGTGGCTTTTTAAATTGCAATTAGTGTCTGTGTATAAATAGTCAGTGAGTTTGTTAGATCTCATGTGGATGCACTGAGCAGGCTAGATACTGAGCCATAGGGAGCTGAAAAGAACTGTCAAAAGACCTGCGTAACAAGGCAATGGAACTTTATAAAGATGGAAAAGGATATAAAAAGATATCCAAAGCCTTGAAAATGCCAGTCAGTACTGTTCAATCACTTATTAAGAAGTGGAAAATTCGGGGATCTCTTGATACCAAGACAAGGTCAGGTAGACCAAGAAAGATTTCAGCCACAACTGCCAGAAGAATTGTTCGGGATACAAAGAAAAACCCACAGGTAACCTCAGGAGAAATACAGGCTGCTCTGGAAAAAGACGGTGTGGTTGTTTCAAGGAGCACAATACGACGATACTTGAACAAAAATGAGCTGCATGTTCGAGTTGCCAGAAAGAAGCCTTTACTGCGCCAATGCCACAAAAAAAGCCCGGTTACAATATGCCCGACAACACCTTGACATGCCTCACAGCTTCTGGCACACAGTCATTTGGAGTGACGAGACCAAAACAGAGCTTTATTGTCATGACCACAAGCGCTATGTTTGGAGAAGGGTCAACAAGGCCTATAGTGAAAAGAATACCATCCCCACTGTGAAGCATGGTGGTGGCTCACTGATGTTTTGGGGGTGTGTGAGCTCTATAGGCACGGGGAATCTTGTGAAAATTGATGGCAAGATGAATGCAGCATGTTATCAGAAAATACTGGCAGACAATTTGCATTCTTATGCAAGAAAGCTGCGCATGGGACACTCTTGGACTCTCCAGCACGACAATGACCTTAAGCACAAGGCCGAGTTGACCCTCCAGTGGTTACAGCAGAAACAGGTGAAGGTTCTGGAGTGGCCATCACAGTCTCCTGATCTTAATATCATCGAGCCAGTCTGGGGAGATCTCAAACGTGCGGTTCATGCAGGACGACCAAAGATTTTGCATGACCTGGAGGCATTTTGCCAAGACGAATGGGCAGCTATACCACCAGCAAGAATTTGGGGCCTCATAGACGGCTATTACAAAAGACTGCACGCTGTCATTGATGCTAAAGGGGGCAATACACAGTATTAAGAACTAAGGGTATGCAGACTTTTGAACAGGGGTCATTTAATTTTTTTCTTTGTTGCCATGTTTTGCTTTATGATTGTGCCATTCTGTTATAACCTACAGTTGAATATGAATCCCATAAGAAATAACAGAAATGTGTTTTGCCTGCTCACTCATGTTTTCTTTAAAAATGGTACATATATTACCAATTCTCCAAGGGTATGCAAACTTTTGAGCACAACTGTATAATGAAAGTAGATAGTGACTAAGGCTGTCATTCAGCCTAACATCTACTTCTGTGTTTCACTGAACCAGTAAGTCATATGGGTTTGGAACAACATGAGGGTTTGAAAGCGACAATGTTCATTTTATGGGTGAACTATTCCTTTACTTTATTGGTGCTCTAAAACACACAACACATATACCTTATAGCAATATTATAGCACCATTGTGATTACGGTTTCCCATTTACCTATCCTTTACTCCAATATTATCCACAATGGATGAATAATAATGTGATATCACAAATACATGCATTTTCTTATCACTCTGGTAAGAAAGCATCTGTCATAACATTAATGTGTATGTAAACAGCTCCTCTGAACAGACAAGCTCAGGTTAACAGTATACTCTGCCAGTAAAAATACCATATGCTACCACTTACACACAAAATCTCGCATACACAGATGTCGTGATTAAAACTGCAATTTTTTCCTAATGTTTATTCATATTGTTCACAGTATTATAAATATCAAGAAACACTTGATAAGAAACCATCCTCGTTTGGTTATTTGGTCCCAATGGGAAAATGTTTCAGTCTGCCATAGAAACTGAAATACTTTCCTCAGAAAACACACACAAAAAAAACTATTTGAAGTTATTCCAAAATTTTAGCCTTTAACTATTACTAATTGCAGCTTGTTAGTATTGTTGCAAGAACAAATTGTAAGAACAACTCTTCCATGCACTTTATTAGGGCTGTCGATTTAATGTGTTAATTCAGTGTGAATAATTATATTAAAAAATAATGCATTAAAAAAATTAACTATTAATCATGTCCCCGGACCGTAATAAGGAAGATTCTTGAGCAATTCAAGCTTGAAGTACCACCTGTTTTCTCTAGGGGGCAGTAAGCGAAACTTCAGCTATATTGGCAATGCACAGCTTATCCAGAGAATAAACAACCCTTCAGCAGACAGCACAACACAAGGATGCGTTCTTGCGTTCAAAACATAGTTTGATGGAATGCAAATCCAAACTTAGGGATCTCAAGATGTGTTTTTCTAAGTATTAAACTATGGTTAACTTGACACAGCGACCTAAAAATGTTATGTTTTTGACATGACACAAGCAAAGTGAGATGCTCCAAAAGCATCCGTCTGACGCAGGTATACATTGACGGGTCCTTAGACAAGCCCTCATAATAAATATCGGACTGACTGACAAATTCAAAATCGGATGAAACTAGAGACTCTTATCTTTTGACTTAAACAGGTTTCAATGTAAAAACTTAATAAGGTTTCTCACCAGATGTAGTTTTGTTGACGTTTCTCCCAAAGATAAACTCCGCTGTGATTGGTGCCATGTTCTTTTGTCACATGATTCCATCCGTCAAAAGTTTAACCCTTTACTGACAAGCCCTGAATCTCCTGAACTGAGGTCAGTTGGTTTAAATTAAATTAAGTGTTGCATATAGCAAAGCCAAAATACATCGTCCACGCATGTGTACGCAGGGTCGCACGAGGTTAAATAAACACAATAGACACTCTGCAGTGATGCCCCTATACTGTATGTTAGTATTTCAATAGGGGTGCAAATAGTATTTGCCACTATTTGCCAGTAAAAAAAAAAAAAGGGTGGAAATAGCATCTACCATTATTTGTACCAGGGTTGAGGTGCAAATAATATTTGCCACTATTTGCACTGGTGTGTAAAAAGCATGTTGCAAATAGCATCTGCCAAAAATATTTGAGACCCTATTATCCTGTTCACTCTTAAAACTGGGATAAGGGCTCCCAGGGGGCCAATATAAAATATAATTGTATTAATTGAGGCATTTCAAACAAGCACCTTTTCTTCAAGATCGTTCAAACAAAGGTCATGATGCATCAGAAAATCGATATTTTTACCCAGTCCTAGTTTAAATGAGGCTGTTTTTAGAATGAGAAGTTGCCTCTAATTTGAGTTCTTTTAACATAAGCACTGTAAAGTCTACAGATTTATGAATACTGCTTTGGAATTATTTTGTCAAACCATCAAACAGTTATAGTTTAAAATCCTCAAGCCAAAAAGAATCACGTGCTATATCTTAGCAATGTATTAATGTTGTATTTATTGTTTGCAAATTACCAACAAAAAAGTCATTTCAGTCTTGCTTGAATTCTCATAATCCTCTCACATCTGAGTGAATATATGGTAAGGAAACTCGCACTCACACACACCTGAGAGTGAAGGTGTTGATAGGTGTCTTGTCCAATGAGGGGTATGGCTCTTGAGAGTACAAATCAGCAGTAACATATAGTCCGGATCCTTCCAGCACCACGGTTGCACTTCTGGGCAAGAGCTCTTTCAGCTCAGCTGTAAATGACACACTAAGGATTCGTCCGTAACTTAGCAACATGTTCCCCAGAAATTTATCTGCAAGACAAGATAAAACAGAACACAAACTTCAAATCGCTATCACTTAGCATGAATATTACAAATTGTATACTGTCTGGGTGTGAAGGCAAACATAACTGTTACATTCGTCTGGCAGCAACAGCTGGGCTGTGAATTTAGTTAAGTGGTTTGCTCAAGGGCAATGCAGAATTTTCTGGAACACAAATTCACAACCTGCAGATTACCAGCACATTACACCAGCCACTGAGTCGAGATGACCTGATTACCAAAGATAAACACCAGCAGAATGAAGTGTGACTGTGTAACAAATGTCATAAGAAATAATACAAATAAATAAATACAAAATCGAAATAAATAACAAAAAGATAACAAATGAAAAAAAAAAAAAATAACAGTACAATTTTGAAATCCACATAAGGAAGAGATTTGCACCGTTGAGGTCTGATTCTTGTTACTATCACCAGTGATGCAGGGTGGTGTAGTATCATAGACTACATAGCATGCATTAAGTTTCCCTGTGGGATGCTTCCATATGTCATGTGGTACATGTTTAAACATGACTGTAAGGAAAATTTAGAATGTGACATGTTAAATAAAATGTGTATTTAAATTTAACTAAATTTATTCAAGCGCTATGTATATCATATTTCTAAGTAAAAGTTACTAAATTTACTAAAATGTATAAGTTAAATTTACTCACCCGCTTTAATCAATATTATGTCTTAAAGTTAAGTAGATTTTACTTGGTTTTATACCATTATGATTTACTTAGAAAAACTGTGCAAAAACTTGCAAAATAAATCTTACTAGTCATTTTTTGCAGTGCACACACAGTGTCGAATCTGGATTTATTAACATATTGTTAGGTCTGAGTCACTAAAGTTTTGAACTTCAGTAAGTTTTAATGTTGCTGTTACATTATCTTGAATGAGTAGCACATTTTAAACAGTCAAGCTAGTTTTAAGATCTACTGCATTGATTTTGCAGTAGTAGTATTTACAATACCGGTTGAGAATTCAGTACAGTCTGTGTTACTGAATCCCATTTCTGGTTCATATAATTGAACACAGAGGTGCTATTCTTGTACTGTGGGGGTGTATATATTGTATAACGTACTGTGTACTAGTGGATTAGTTATCTGTAGTGGATTAGGGTTACTTTTAATGTTTGTGTGAATATAGTGCCTTTTGTAGAACAATGCACATGCATTTTATGGGTTCACTCATGAAACTCACTCATTCTAAATTTGTTTAATATTGCAAGAGTGAAGCCTTTCTATTCAATTAATAATGAAAAACAGCCTTGCCACCAAGAAAAGAATGAGTTTGGGTAAAATATTAAATTAATATATGTTTTGTTAGTTTGGGCCAAACAGAAGGTAAAGCTTGCTGAAGTTGAAGTAAATTTCCCAGAGTATAATTACATGTCTAGGGACATAAATAGAAAGTAATATTTCTGAAAATGTGATAGCATAGGATTGGGGGTGGGGGGGAGACAATAAAAACTTTGCACAGACAGGGTTGGGAGGGTTATTTTTTAAATGAATTCCACTACAGATTACAGAATACATGCTGTAAAATGTAATTTGTAATGTATTCCGTTAGATTACTCAAAGTCAGTAAAGTATTCTAAATATTTTAAATTACTTCTTCAGCACTGGTAGATTTTTTCACTTGTTTTGACTATAAAAACTCTGCCTGTACAGTAAGACAAAATACACCTGTTAAAAATACATTCTCTGACAAACCTAAATATCTTATGCAGTGTTGTTTCTAAAACAAGAAACATCAAATTGATCTTGTTTTAAGGATTTTTATATATTTTTACATTATATATTTATATATTATAAATTATTATCAAGAATACGATTTTGCCCTAATATCAAAGGTTTTACTAGAAAAAAAAGAAATTATGATCCAACGTGAATTTTCTTGATAAAAAAAATATGATCGTGCCTGGTAACATGTGCATGTAAAATGGCTAGAAATAGCATTTTAGCTTAGCGTAAAGCTGACAATTTACACAAGGTTTATTTCTATTTCTTGTGCTCCAAACATACTTCAAACTTACTTCTCTGTCTGCTCGTATGAATGTAACACATCATAAGAAAGTGTTTCACCGCTGTTCAAATGCACTTTGGATCGCACCATTTATATGTATAAATGTTTTCCATCTGAAATGACTAAATATTAAATGAAACAAATGACAATAAAATGCAAAGTAATCTCTTCAGTAATCAAAATACTTTTTGAATGTAACTGTATTCTAAATACAAAATGATTTAAATTGTAACTGTAGTGGAATACAGTTACTTATATTTTGTATTCTAAATACGTATTCCCGTTTCATGTATTTCGTTACTCCCCAACCCTGTGCACAGACACCAAAATGCCAGATTTCTGATGCAACTTCAAAAATAATTGTGTATCTTTGATAAATACACTATATTGCCAAAAGTATTCGCTCATCTGCCTTCAGACGCATATGAACTTAAGTGACATCCCATTCTTAATCCATAGGGTTTAATATGACGTTGGCCCACCCTTTGCAGCTATAACAGCTTCAACTCTTCTGGGAAGGCTTTCCACAAGGTTTAGGAGTGTGTTTATGGGAATTTTTGACCATTCTTCCAGAAGCGCATTTGTGAGGTCAGACACTGATGTTGGACGAGAAGGCCTGGCTCGCAGTCTTCGCTCTAATTCATCCCAAAGGTGCTCTATCGGGTTGAGGTCAGGACTCTGTGCAGGCCAGTCAAGTTCTTCCACACCAAACTCGCTCATCCATGTCTTTATGGACCTTGCATCTGACGCTTTGCATTGCACTTGGTGATATATGGCTTGGATGCAGCTGCTCGGCCATGGAAACCCATTCCATGAAGCTCTCTACGCACTGTTCTTGAGCTAATCTGAAGGCCACATGAACTTTGGAGGTCTGTAGCGATTGACTCTGCAGAAAGTTGGCGACCTCTGCGCACTATGCGCCTCAGCATCCGCTGACCCCGCTCTGTCATTTTACGTGGCCTACCACTTCGTGGCTGAGTTGCTGTCATTCCCAATCGCTTCCACTTTGTTATAACACCACTGACAGTTGACTGTGGAATATTTAGTAGCGAGGAACTTTCATGACTGGACTTGTTGCACAGGTGGCATCCTATCACAGTACCACGCTGCAATTCATTGAGCTCCTGAGAGTGGCCCATTCTTTCACAAATGTTTGTAGAAGCAGTCTGCATGCCTAGGTGCTTCATTTTATACGCCTGTGGCCATGGAAGTGATTGGAACACCTGAATTCAATTATTTGGATGGGTGAGCGAATACTTTTGGCAATATAGTGTAAGTTGCACAATTATTACAGGTAAATGCCTAAACCTTTGCAATGTTACTTTCTGTTTTGAAAATATCAGTAATGATTAGAAATTCAGCGTAGGGCAAAATCATCTGGCTGCTTCATATATGGTTCATAGACGTAAACCATTCCCTTTCTCTCATTCTTAATACTTCCTTTTTTTCTTCCTCATTAGTTCCCTAAAGGGACAGTTCACCCAAAAATGAAAATTCTCTCATCATTTACTCACCCTCATGCAATCCCAGATGTGCATGACTTTCTTTCTTCTGCTGAACACAAATAAAGATTTTTAGAAGAATATCTCAGCTCTGTAGGTCCATATAATGCAAGTGAATGGTGACCAAAATTTTTAAGCTCCACAAAAAAAAAAAAAAAAAAAAAAAAAACACATAAAGGCAGCATAAAAGTATTCCACACGACTCCAGTGGTTCAATCTACATCTTCAAAAATGATATGATAGGTGTGGGTGAGAAGCAGATCAATATTTAAGTCCTTTATACTATAAATACTCCTCTCTGTCCAGTAGGTGGCGATATGCATGAAGAATGTGAATCGCTAAAAAAACAAAAGAAGAAGAATGTGAAAGTAAAAGTGGAGACTGGTAGTAAAATATTTTCTCACCCACACCTATCATATCGCTTCTGAAGATGTGGATTTAAAGGTGCTTTCAGTAACTTTGGTCTTTGTGTCATCTTAGACTTATACTGACACCTAGTGGCTTGGATGCAGCATCATTTAAAATCAATAGTTTTAAGTTTCAGAGGTCATTGCAGAAATGTAGTATTCACAGTCAGCCATGATTACTTCAATCAATGAGTGAAAGTGTCAAATACCAGGATGGTTCCTGAGATTAAATGAATAGTATTCGGCTGGTTATGTGATTCTAAAATGGCTGCCCCATGTGTGGACCCTCTCCATGTAGAATAAAACAGCTTTTACAAGGTTACTGATATAACTGAGTCTTCATTTTAATGTGAGTGCTCATGATTTCCTACATATATTACAAATTACAATTTATGAGTTAAACTTTTTTTAATAAGGAGAAAATTACTGAGTGCACCTTTAACCACAGAAGTCATATGGATTACTTTTATGCTGCCTTTATGTGCTTTTGGACCATCAAAATTTTGGTACCAATTCACTTGCATTTTAAGGATCTACAGAGCTGAAATATTCTTCTAAAAATCTTCCTTTTTGTTCTGCAGAAGAAAGAATGGCATGAGTTAATGAAGAGAGAATTTTCACTTTTGGGTGAACTATTCCTTAAAGCACTTATATAAGAGCTACTTGGAGGACAAATACATATCCAAAATAACTGATTTAATCTATGTGAAGTAACAGCAAATAGCAAAAGGTTACAGATTATTTAAATCATTACAGACATTCAAAAAAGTAATTTTTCTAATGCTGACCTTTTGTTCTAATGGATTTTGGTGTGGCTCATTATTTTGTTTGCTGCATTCTGCTAAGCCCACCCACAAATTAGAGTCTCTCCTGTTATTTTAAGTATTGGACACTCTGTGGGCTCAAATCTCTCATTGGACCATTATCAGACGCCCCCTGAGAGTTTTGTGTTCCCATCATACCTTCACCATCGAACCAAGCTCTTAAATACATAAGATGCGCCACATGCCTCACCTGAAACAAAAAGCCGTAAAACATTCTGAGCCCAGACAACCCGAAAGCTTGTTAGATTCTTAGCGGGAGTGTGTTTTTTTCTCCGCCCCCCCGCAGCTCCTCATGCAGAGACAAGTATGAGTCGACTTCAACAAAGGGAGGCTAAAATGTTCTATACCTGTTGGGGTCCTGTTGTTTTCAGGTCTGACAGCAAGTTGAAACCTCCCCTATGAGAGTTTATTCAAAAATTCCAGCACCCGAAGAGATGCTGAGGCAAACTTTAAATTGAAAAACAACAAAAAAAAAAAACAAAAAAAAAAACAAATCAAATATTTACAGTGTGCTTTGCTTCCAAAACCCGAAACAGATTCTCCAGAACATATTTAGCATACAGTATCATGTCAAAATTGGAACTATGTGAGAAAACAAAAAATTATTGAAGGAAAATGAATAGCGTTAGCGGTGCAAAAGAATAAAATATCCCTTGTAGCTTCCAGCGTTTCCCATTTAATTCCCATATCTTCAAGATCAAATTTGATTAAATGGAGGAGTTAACCCTCTCTCAGTTGTATAAATTAATCATCACCATGACAACAAAGCCTAGTGACATTTAGCGAGACATCATCAAGCTTAACAATCAGTCCAACTTTTCTCTGACTCAATTAAACCCACTGAGCCTCAAATAAATTTCCTTAGCGTCACACAAACAATCCCTCCGAGAGGACAGGACCAGTATCTGGGTTTTTTTATATGGGAAAGAGGCTTGCTAAATCTTTTTGAGGTTTTGCTTTAAAGGACAGAATGTGAAGAAATTATGAACAGCAGTAGCTCTAAATTTATATAAACTAGACATCTAACAAACTGTACAACACCTCTTGTGTAATAAGGCTACACTAAACCAGGGTACACTAGATGCCAAATTTACAAGTGAGCCAATTCAGTGTGTTGTGGCATCTTAAAGGGATAGTTCACAAAAAGTAAATTTCATCAACATTTCCTCACCCTCATGTCATTCCAAACCTATATGACTTTCTTTCCTCCATGTAACACAAAAAGAGATGTTAGGTAGAATGTTAGCCTCAGTCACACTTCACTTTCATTGCACCTTTTTTCCGTACAATGACAGTGAATGATGACAGAAGCTAACATTCTACATAACAACTCTTTTCATAGTTCATAGTTCACGTCATACGGGTTTAGAACAACATGAGGGTGAGTAAATGATTACAAAATTATATGTAAATTGTTCATAAATCCAAGAATGGTTTTACTATTTACACAGAAATTCATTCTACTCAAGTTTCATGAAGGAGGCCTATTGAACGAACTGTCCTTCTATCCATCAGAGCCTCATTTATGTTTTGCGTAGCTTGGATGGGCCAGCCGGCGAGCCCGCCAAGAAAAAATAATTATCCAGATATTAATAACTACAATCTTGACCAACACAAAATAGGTATTGTTTAAAGCTTAGAAGCTGTTCTTTACAATGCATGTAGGCATTATGACCAAACCCGGACAAGTGCTTTGAAATTTGCAGACAAACCAGAAGTGTTCTATTTTGATAATTTATTAATACATTTATACTGCACATTTTATTGTACTCTGTAAAAACAAATCAAATAGCCATGTGTCGTTAGAAAACTCTCAAAGAGTAGAAAACAACCAGCCTATATGTTTTAATCACAGACAAAAATATAGCGAGTAATAGCTAAATAGGTATCTTTGATATACATTTTACATGTAAACAGGTGTTGCTTATGTGTAGCGTTTTCGATAACTTCATATAATTCACGAAAAATAAATGGAACATAAAATATCACATATGTTAACTTAGAGGCATACAGTACATAATGTACTATCTGGCTAAAAACATGTTAGCTTTCCTGGATCAGATAACTTCATCGGAAATGATTTAGTAGTACGAATATCATCATGAGTCATCCAAATATGGGAAGAGAAGATCGTTCACTCTAATTACATATGGCCACCAAGAGATGACACAGACTCACTAATGGCTCAAATGACACAGAATGGAACTAGATGGGATCTCGTTACTCATGCCTGTATGCTTTGGAGAAAAGCATACATTTAGTCATTGTTGTGTAATTAATTCTTATGTACAGTTATTATGTTTTATTTGTTTGGAGAGGCTTTTGGACACTTGGAGACGCTTTTAGACACTGGGATAAATTAATTTTGTACTGCCATAACTTTTGATTGCTTTGTCGTATCAACACAACATTTTACTCATTTACAGTTGACATGATTAGGAACAAAAAAAAGCAGTTTTTCAGAGCTACCTTATTTATATCATGAGATATATAATGTCAAATCAGAAAAATAAGAAAGAAAGTTAATTTTTAGTTCAAGTTTTTTGTTATTTTTCAGTACTTTCTTAGGCTGAGAGTCTCAGAATTTATCATAATCTATATAGTAAAAAAAAAAAAAAAAATGAAAAGTTTTCTTTAATATGATACTGAATGCTTGTCTCCTCCTCCCTCCCTCCTTGTTTTTTTTTTTTTTTTTTTTTTAATGTTATAAGCCTTCAATTTTGGGTATGCCACTGAAACAGGAAATCTTTAAAAACACCCTAAGAGCTTTAAGGGTTAAAAATAACATCTACTCTGATTAAGGTCTATAATTTCATAGCTCTAATTTTTTTAATGGGGTCTAACACTGGGAGAAATGGGAGCATGTGGAAGTGGAAAAATAAACTGATGAATGGGTTTCTGCATTGACACATTTGTAATTCTTTTCTTTATCTGCCTTCCTCGAACTCCATGAACCACAGTAAAGAGCTTTATATTGCTATACAGAACTGAGGCAGATCAGTGAGAGAGTGTTGACTTGCTTATATAAAATATTCAGAATTAACCTCTGAGCTTCTCATTGCAACCACAGTGGGGTGTGCTTGCACTTTTTGCTGGTGTCATCCAACAACAGTCAATTTACTAAAAACACCTTGTAGAAGTATTACTGCGGCACTCTGCTATAGCAGACCTTTTAATAGAGGTGCCTGTTCACAAATGTAATTTGGCTTATTGCTGCAGTTCTATTGATATTTCACAATTTTAGAATCAGCACAATGTTACATACTAGAGTCTATGTGTTTTCCCCCTTTTGGTTGGGAGGGGTATTATAATTAAACCTCAGCTTTAACCATCAATCTGAGTGATTAAAGGATTGTGCATAATTTGTGGCACTTGTCTCAGTTGATCACATTTGATACATCGCTCAGGTGAGTCCTGATTGCTTGTGAGGTTTATTCCAGGCATATGGTTCCATTGCATTGGCAAAGTTGTCCGTGGATGCAATGCGATGAGGGAACTGGTACCTGACCGCAGGGCCAATCTTTTAGAGGATGGGGGACATTTAGATCCTCCAACCCTCCAACCCCATCCTTCTTTTACTAATCTCATTCTGACCTCTGTTTCTCTCCATCTGTGTTTCTGACTCTAAGACAGCTTGTGACCAGCTTTTGTGGGTGTTGAGAGTTTGTGTGTGCTTGTGCGTTTATGTGTGTGTGACATTTTTGTGACATATGTGTGTTGTTTTCTCCTCAAAGCTTTGCTAAATGTTCCACTCTGTCCTCTCACTACGAAGCAGATGTACCTCTGGGGAGATCACACACACACACACACACACGCGCACGCACAAACACACACACACACACGCGCGCGCGCGCGCGCACATAGGCTCAGCCAACCAGCTAAACTCTTGGCTTGCTTGCTTGGCTATGGTATCTTGTCACCCCTCTGTTGACATGGCAGCCTCACTGGTATCAAAACCCCAAAGCTGTGCCCAATTAGATGAGCTATTCAAATGAGGAACATTCAAGTAGTCCTCACTGCAGACTGTAGGGCGATGACATAGTGGATTTAATCCGCTATGTAGTCAATTTCCGTGACGTACTGAATGCTTTTAATGCGTACGCGCACAACTGTATATTACATTACCTTCTCTTTAAAACTTGTTACACAAATACAATTTGTGTTATCAGTATGACATATCGCTTATTCGCAACTTTGTTTGACAAAGTATGTTTGCTAGCTAAAAGTTAGTAGTTTCACTACTGCCATTAGACATCTGTATCTGTATAAGATTTAATGTTTATTTTCATTCTGGCAGCTTCAGAGTTTGGTGCTTAATGGAAACACTGGATATATGCATTGTTTTGCCACCTGTCCAGTGTGTTTCCCTGCCTTCGGCCCGAACCAGCAGAGATAGGCTCCAGCTCTCCCCGTAACCCTAAAGGATAAGCAACTATAGAAAATGGATTGATGAATGCATTGTTTTGTATTTTATCTCAACGAGACTGCTCAAATTACTTGTGCCGTATTGTATTCCATCATTGCAGAAAACATACGAATGTTTTCTTCTTTTTATTCTTGTCATCCCAAGTAAATAAATCTCTTACTTATATGTTGTAATAAGAATATATGTATTGTCTAAATTTTACTATAATCCACATATTTTAATATTACAAGGTTTATACTGTCATGTATAGCACAGAGAGGCAGAGAAATATAATAGCCTACATTTGATTCATACATGAATTATTATTACACGCCACCTATGACTGCTTTTACAGATACATGGAACAACGTCTCTTGACAAGAGAATTATTATAGATATTTTCAGTCTCTAAGCCCAACATTTTTGACAGCAAATAGAAATGCGTGTGGTAGATTTTAATTTCTAAAACAAAACAAAAAAAGATTTTAATCCTAAATCAAATTAACGAAGGAACAGGGTTGTATATGTTCTCGAAACAGGATCAAACTAATAAAAAGTAATATATACATAAAATAGTCATCTTCCATACCAAACTAATTCATTCAAAATACATAATACAAAAAGCAGTAACTCATATTCTTTAGTTTACAAGAAAACAATCCATGATGCTCAAAAGTTTTGAGTATGCTATACTTTAATAATATATCAAAATAATTTTATGTGTAAGAAAATGCAATCATTATTGCACTCTCTCACTCTTGTTTACACATAATGCTAAATACAGTACACGATGAATAAAATGTTCTGCATTAAAAAGATCCAGTATATCACATCTCCAAATATTTCGCACATGCACAACAAAACATCCATGTCCCAAAGATCCATTACAGTCCACAGTGATGACAGCTTCGAAACAGAGCACACACAAACACACATTTAGCATTTATCTAAATAGTGACATACCACCACATCTACTGAAGAAAAAAAGTGATAACCTGCATTTGTTACCTCAAGGATCTATTTCTATTTCTGTTGGTGTAACCTAACTTGCCAGGTAAATTTAGCCAGATTAAATAACATTTATGAATTTAATCAAACCAGCTGGTTTAGATGTGTTACCTTGAAGTCACTGATTCTTGAGATAAGGGTAAAAAATAGTTTTTATTTTTTTATACTAAATTAATTTTGAAATTGATATATTTGTAGACAAAGGTCTCAGCTAACTAACCATGTAAGGGAATAGGTTTTTATAAAAACAATGTTTTCGGAAAAGGACATTTATTCCCTTCATAACTTATATCTTACTGTAATTTGTGTCAACTCCGTCAGACACATTAAAAGCATGCTATTTTAATTTGATCCATCCAACAAGAGTGTAAAGTCTTTAATTGTCTAATAATGGTGTTCAGTCAAGGATTTTTTCTGTTTTCACACTATTCTGAAAATTCTAACAGAGTTGACATAATTGAATATTTTTCCATTTTAACCATGCGTTGTACACTGGAGACATTTTGTTTTGTTAAAGCTGCCTCTATAACCTAAACTAAAATGCCAAATTTATCCCACAATTCTAACAGAAATGAATGAGTTGACATGTTGAAGCTGTGACCACAGAGACTTAAACATTGTTTGTTTAAAATGTAAAAAATATAAAACTCATCAGACCATGTGTCCTACTGTTGCATCCACCATGAACAGAAAGTGGGAAAGGGGTACTCTGAGTTATAGCTGAACCATGACATTGTCTGATTTATCCAGGATTATAAAAAAATCTGACGGATTTGACACAAATTGAGGACACAACTTTGATAGACAGTTTTTTATGGAAAATATCATTTAAAATGTACTTTGTGTATTGTTTGATATCTTACATTACCCTACCTTTCATTTGATATTTACAGTATATTTATGAATTTGTTGCATTTTTAAACACTTTGTTTGGCAGTTTAACATTGTGACCTCTTGCTGAGGACAGGTTAAATTACATGTGCTTCCAAGTTTAGAGCATGCATTTTAAAAACTTACTTTAGATTTAACTTTTCCAGTATTTTTATTATTATGAATTTCTTGATTTTTAAAATAAAGATGACTTTTGTATGTATGACATGTTTTGTCCCTTATCTCAAGAATCAGTGAAGTACATATTTAGGAAATCTCACAAGACAGTGTAGTTATTTCATATAATTTTAAAACAAAGCTAATTATAATTAATATATACTAACTCTACCCCTAAAAGAAAACTTTTGTATTTTTACAATTTTATATATTTGCTTGCCTTATGAATGAATGTTCAGTGCACTGGCACTATTTTAAGAATCGACCAGCCCTAGAGTTGGCCTGCACACTCTCATGACCAAATGTCACTGGAGGGACTTTTTGGTTGCGCTACTGAAATGTCACTCTTATGCTGTATATTCAACTCATCACTCAAATACCATTAGCTCTTGCATGTCAGGTGACCAGTCTTGTCATGTGACCAATTGTGTATGATTTCAGAGGACTTAAATGGTGCACTCAGTAATTTTTTCCTCATTAAAACAGTTTAACTACTAAAGACATGAATTGTAATTTTGCAATTTATGTAGGAAAGCATGACCAAGAATCCAGTCATATCAGTAACCTTATAAAAGCTGTTTTATTCTACACGGAGAGGGTCCGCACATGGGGGCCGAATACTCACTTAATCTCAGTAACCGTCCTGTTATTTGACACTTTCACACATTGATTAAAGTAATCATTGCTGACTGCGAATACAAAATTTCTACAATGCCAACTGAAACTGAAAACAATTGATTTTAAATTATGCAGCATCCAAGCCGCAAGGTGTCAGTGTTAATTCAAGATGACACAAAGACAAAAGTTACTGAGTGCACCTTTAAATGCAGCATTAGTCATTTGGTAAGTTATTGTGACTGTACTTGTGATGTCTTTTATATTGTTGGTTGGTTATATTCTTTTTATATTGATGGTTAGGTTTAGAGATGGGGTTGGGTTAGGGGATCTAAAATATTAATATGATAGTATAATGTAACTAAACTTGTATTAAATATGCACGATAAATAAGAATATTGCCAAGCCTGTGACGGAATCATCTGAACTGAGGTGAAAATGTCATGACAATGACATTTTGATGATGCAGGCAGTAGGTACAGTGACGTTTTGGTCATGAGACTGCCTTTGTCCCCAAACAATATCTAAGTACGTATGTACACACACACACAAACACACACACACACACACACACACACACACACACACACACACACACACACACACACACACACACACACAGGATCTTTTAAACTCTTTCTAATACTCAAGGCAGTTTTAATTAGAGAAACATTCCTCCTTTAAATAGAAACATCTCTCTGCAGACACCAGTAACGTGTGGAAAGCATTACAGATCCATATAAAGCACAGAGCACAAACCAAGAGAACAGCATTTATAACAAGGATAATCTAAAAAGTCCTTGGGTGCCATTGCAGATGTCAGGGTGTCTACACTCTAAAGCAAATGCACATGAATGAGGAGACACGAGTGAGTGAGAAAACAGAGAGAAAAGGAGAGAAAATGGGATTGTTAAATGCATCAAGGGAGCAATAGATCTCTGCGTATTTTAACCAAGCAACCAGAACGGCACAAACAAGACCTGCGCCACAGCGATAAGCAAAATGGCATCAAGTGCTGCAAAGAGCTGCAAAAAAAGTAACTGTGCATCTCTCTGGCTGCTTGGCCACTTATCAACAGTAGGGAAACAAAGATGAATGAGACTAAACACACATTTTCACACACAGACTTGTTCATTAGGACCTTGTTGACACATAAGAAACCTTTTTTATACTGTAAGTTGTCTTCAATTTATGCATCATAACTGAAGCATTCATTACATTGATCATAACCAGTCAGTCATGCACAACTATTTGCATATTGCATGGATGAAGTCAGTACTTACAATATACTGTAACCAGATTTAGGTAGACAACAAATTAGTCAACACTATCATTTACACTTTGTGACTGTATTACAACTGCATTACATAAAATTAACTCAAATATTTTTGTATGCTTTATGTAGCAAGATGGGCTGTCATCTCTTTGTTTTTGGTGTTTGTGTAATAATGTCACTGATTAACTGCCTATCATTGTCACAGTCAGTCCATTTAAGGGCTCTTGTCTGCCACCTGGGTATGCATTGGCCTGTCTTTTTCCTGTATCACATGGGTCGTCCAAGCGCTACTTCATGTTAGCTGTTTTGCTAAGTCTGGTGCTGCATCTGAATAGCCATAATTCCCTACTATATAGTATGCCAAAAACAGCATGCCAATGGAGTAGTATGTCCGAATCCTCAGTATTCATGAAGCAGTCAGCGAGAAATGCCTGGATGACCTACTATTTCCGGTAAGATTCTGAACTGCGGATTGAATGGACACTTTGCGATCCCATAATTCCTCAGGAGCTGAGGCGATGTCACATTCAAAATGCTGGATCTAAAAGAATGGTGGTGAACTGCGAGTCAGACGGCTCTTTTCAACTGTAAGTGATATACAGTATATATACCAAGAACGTTTGTGCTTAAATGGTGCTTGTTTAACAAAATCAGAGTAGATTATATTCACGGTTATTGTTCTTACGTCATATATTCAGGTATTTTAAATCTTATGTTAAATACTGTCCACTTTTCTGTGGCGCTACAACATCGTAAACTGTTTGCTCTCTTCTTTTTCTCTTGCTTTAGCAAGTGTATTTATTGCGTAGTGGCTGTTGGCTGCTGTGGTGAGGTCTGACAAGCCACTTTTCCTCGGTATGTATATTTATTAATGTCTTTAGTTATTGCGTTTTGTTTTTGTATTAGTAATTTTCGTTTTGTTTTAGGTGGGCTGGTTGAACTTGCTGAAGTGTTCCCTTTGTGGCTAGAGTTGCGGGGTTTACCTTTTGTTCCCCCTTGGAGAATACTGCTGTTTTGTTTTCTGTTGTTTTGTTTTTATTATTTGTTTTCTATTCTTATTTATTTCTTTTTTTACAGTTGGCTGCGTCCAGGCATGTACTATACCAAACGCATCATTACTTTCCGCTGGGATTGTGTCTCCACCTTAAAAGTTCCTCTCAAATTAAACACAGTTTTTCACCCTGGATTCATCCTGAACACAAAATCTGGTATACTTTAGTTTTCCTTTAAGGGTGTCAAATTAATTGGGTCTGAACACTTGTTACCTTTGTCTGAGTGTGATTATAAAACACTATGGCACAGACATTCTCCTCAGGTAGCTACTGACTGTGTGGTTTTCATGTTATGTTTATTTATGTGTTTTTTTTTTTTTTTTTTTTTGCAGTTGTTTGAGGTACCCAGTTAATGATTACATTTCCTTGTTTGGCTGTACGCTCCATTTATGCATACATTTGTTTTATTTTTGTGTGGGTACTAAACTGCGTTGGTGTGCTGGGCTCTGATTTGTGTTTGGCCCTGTTTTGAGGGTTTCTCAGCCCATCATTGCACCAAACCAACTGTTTGTATTTGAATGTTAACACTCTCTTTGTCTTTTTCATTTGTTGCAGGAGCTGAGTGCTTGAGGCAGGCAGACTGGCTTCCCTTCTGTAACTGGTGGTGCTTTTCTCTTCACTGCATGCTGTACTCATCACCATACCATTTTAGTCACTCAAGTGTACGTGTGATTGTGGTGATTTCTAGGACAGATAGAGTTGTTCTAAAACCTAGTGAGCTGCCTCCAGAGGTAGCACTTTAAGACATTATAGGTGCGTTCACAACACGAAGGCTGTTCCAAAAGGTAGGTAATTATGCTGCCTCCTAAGATATCTCATTTTGGCAAAATTCTAAGTTATCATCGTACTGTATGTATCCTTCTCCAGGTAGGCAATTCCAGAATGCACCGTAATGAGATCGTGGAAAAATAAATCCATGATTGCGTACGAAGCAAAATACATTTTGATTATAAAAATACTTAGAACCTATTCAATACTGAAAAGTCTGCAATTAGCTGCTCCATGCTAGTAAGCCTCAGCTCTGTTTGATGTGTGTATATGTGTGTATTAGAGTTTCTAGTGTTTTTTAAAGTTTTTATTGATTGTGTGATAAATAAAAACATATATTTTTGTACGGGTATCCACGTCTCTTGACTTTCAATGGTGGAAACGGACCAGTGTGGTCTTTTTGTGTGTGGATTTAATTCCACGTCTGAATATATTCTCTGGGTGAAATTCCCAAGGTGGCCAAGTTGGCTACATTTCTTTATCTACTATTCTGTAATTCTAACTTGGCTTTGCCTTGCCATTTCCATGTCTCGCCTCCCCCTCGCCGCATTTGTATACATTTAAATATGAGCCAGCTCAGCTGAGTCTTGATTACTCCCACGGTTTCTCCCTCACCGTCTTACACATCTTGGGAAGTTTAACTTGCCACTGTTGCCTTTGGCTTACTTACAATGAGGTTTGTAAGGCAACACTCTTTGGAACAACACAAATTGTGAATTTAATTCAAGCATTTTCAGTGTATACAGCTCTGGCAGTTGTGTTGGTGTATATCTGTGTGTGTGTGCCGGCCATCATCTATCAAAAAAGACATGACATGAAGACATGATTTTAACAGGATATCTCCCAGAGTGAGCAGCCAAGTAGTTTTGGCTAAGTGTCTTCCTGTGGCGGTAAATTGCTGTGTAGACTGCTCAAGGGTAAATCCCCTCAGCCTGTCGACTACACTCAGGGGACCTGGACTAAAATCTCACCTCTGGGCTGCCATGTCGAACTGGTTTTAAGTCAAACTCTGTGCCTTCAGTGGATGCTTGGTGAATCACTACTCAAAGCTGAATATGCTAATTCTAGCCAACTATCTATCATCTGTTTATGTTCAAGAAAAGGGTAAGGCTTGCAATAAATTACACTCCCACACACAGTCAAACTAAGCAACAGTAAGTTCAGACTGGTACATTACAAGCAATGTTTCAGGAGACATCCTTAAAAGACTTGAGCAGACCATCTTGTATCGTGGTAAATCATAATCTAATGACAAAGCAGAATGTTGTACTGATCTAACATAGTATTTGTAGATATTTTCCAAAATTTCCCTGATTGTGTGTAAATGTTGTCCAACAACTCAACCTCTGTGATAGAAACTGAAAAACTGGTACATTGTAAGGAGCAATTCCAACCAACACTAGTTCTATGGGAAATTGTACTGTATACATATATGCTGTCCTACCAGGTGCTTTGTAGAAGCCATTCTCTTCTCTGTAGGGCAACAGATAGACTTCTCCCTCTTTCCAGATTAGGGATTGCTCCTGTCCTCCAGAGAATACACCCCTCCAGCCATCTGGATCTTAACATAGAGCATACATTACATATTTACATCAAGTCACATAATGGTATTTGCAACTCTTTAAATTGTAAATCTTGATAAAACTAGTATTGACTATGACCTGGAAAGAACAGCAACAAGTGCTTAGAATGCACATAAAGAGAAAAAAAACTGTCATTACAGTAGGAGGCAAAAATTTGTCATTGCAGTGGAAGGCAAAAATCATGAATATTGATCTTCAATATGTGAATCGTGTCAAACCAGTGTTAGAGGTTTAGTAAATTACCTTCTAGGAAGTCTGATGTTATATTGATAGGCACGTGCTGATTGGAGAATGTGCAGGCGAGGGAGTGACCGAAACAAAAGCATTTTTTACAACCCTCAGGATTATCCAGTTGGAGGTTGAAGGTCCCTGGTTTGCACCTATAATACATGAAAGGCACACAAAGCAGACATAAAATAGACAGGTAGACTGGTCTATTTTTCTCCAATTTATCAGACTTATTTATGTGAAGATCTGGTAGATGTGGTAACCGGAGGTCCCCTGTGTGTGGGTGTGATGTGGATCCACTAGTAGGGCTTCTATGTCAAAACTATACAGAGGAATTTAGTGAATACCTTAGAAAATGTGGGGATGAGAAATGGAGAGAGAGATTGAGAGAGAGCATGCAAGAGTGTAGGGTAGAAGGTTACCGGTTGCAGGACTGTCCCTCCACATTAGTCTTGCACTGGCACTGTCCATCTTCGGCTGAACACACTCCTACACTGCCCTTATCATCACAATCACACAACCTGTTCACAACACACACATGTATTGGGGTTGATCAACTATGGGCACTTTTGGCCCTATGTACTTTTGGAAAATAAAGTCCCTTTAAACACTTTTCTCTCTCTTACTAGTCATTCTTCTACTTACAATGGAAAGTGGATATTCTGTACATGCATATACCTTACATGTCAATATACAACCAATAGTGGATCTACATGCATCACAAGAAAAAAAAAAAAAATTTTTGTGGTTGTTTTATTTTTATTTATTTTTATGAACCAACAACTGTAATATCCACCACATCTCAAATTGTGTATTTTGTTTGATAACATTCTGTAGTGGAAATACATTTTAAACATTTGCTTGCTACGGCAAATGTCATAGCAAGCACTTTATGTTTCTTAAATACACAAACTTTAATAATTTTTTCACACTTGTGCATAATTGGACAATATTATAACTAGATTATTAATGACACACACTAAAAATATTGTTATATTTTTGTGTACGAAACTTTATTTTGTGTATAAGAATGTTTTTTTTTCTTGTTTTTTTTGCTTTCTTTACACATAAAATATCTAATTATATTCCAATCATGCTCTTCCATGACACTTTTTTCTCCTCAGTAACAAAGGGGCAAAATTACCAGCAATTATGGTGATGCGGCAACTAAGGGAGTGTTGTCATTTGAGTAAAAATGGATATTGTTAATTTTTATACAAATAATGAAAGGTTTATATTTATTTGACTATTTGTTTAGATTATCATTTAAAATTAATATAATATTTTTATGATGACCTTTCATATTTTAAAACTCAAAGTATGGGTCTAGGACAAGGGTAAAACAATAAAATCTGTACATAAAAAAACATTTGAAAAGTGGCATGGTTAAATGTTTCCAAGACAGTTTGTAATATGACTTTCATATAACAAAAATAAAAAGTATGTTCGTTTTAATGAAAATTCACCCCTGAGACTTAAAAGTGTCTGTAGTTGAAGAAACATCCATACACAGATCCATGAAAAATAAAAGAGACACAGTTGATGTGCCTGTAGTGTGTTGGTCAGTTTGCTGGCCGCCTCAGGTCTGTTCCAGTACGGCAGGGGTTTCTCTGTCAGGTGTAAACTTTTTATCTCTCAATGAACTGGTACATGGCCTGAAACCACAGCTTTAATTGGCTGACTATTACCCATAATTCTCTTACCTGACAAGTGTTCCACCTCACCCTCCTCTATCTCTCTCCCTCAACTCAACTCATCTCTTTTCTTTCATGTTTTGCTCCAGTGAACCAACTAATTTGTACCTAAAAACACTGACCCACATGGGCCACATGAAAATGTATTGGTGTGTATAATTTTTGCTTGATGTTTTTCCTTCCTCCTGTGCTTTCTTCTGCATTACGGCATCATTTGCGTCATTGGCTATGCATATGCAAGAGGCAAGTCTCCACAGGTGGATTTAATCTGCATGTTGCTCACTGATTAAATTTCATTTAATTCCTTCCTTCCTTCTTTTTCTTTCATTCCTTCTTTTTCAGTCTTTCCATCTTTTTGATTCTTTCCTTCCTTCTTTTTCATTCCTTCTTTTTTCTTTCCTTCCTTCCTTCTTCTTTTTCATTCATTCTTCCCTTCCTTCTTTTTCTTTATTTCCTTCTTTTTATTCCTTTCTTCTTTTTTCATTCCTTCCTTCTTTTTCAAGGTCAAGGTCAAGGTCAATGTCAAAGTCAAAGTCAAAGTCAAAGTCAAAGTCAAGTCAAAAGTCTTTGTTCACATTTTTGGATTACTGCACTTTGTAAATAAACTGCACTTGGGTTCTCTCTACACTTCGTCATTGTCATTGCCAGCAGCCAGCACATATATATATATATGGTTAATATTAGTTTTTTCTTTTGCGGTAGTGCTTGTTTGTGCATGGATTGCATGTTTTCTCCTGTGCGCCATTGGTTGAACGCTGCCTTCCTTCAGGTATATTTGTAGACACCTGCCTTGTTTGCGTTTATATGGGACATCAGTTCACATGGCGTTTAATATTTTAGCATGTGTATGCTGCTTGCGGTGGGTGTTTGCTGACGAACTAATGACTATGTCTCGCCTTCTTGGTATGTAAACACCAGTAGTCATACTGCAGTAACTTGTAAGGTAAGCGGTTTCAATCTTTCTTTAGTTTTTTGTAAAAAAATTCGTTTTATTTTAGGTAAATAAAGCTGCATGTCAGAGTGTGTCCTTTCAGCTGAGGGCTTCAGGTTGGAGTTCTCAACGCTGATGTTTTGTTTCTCATTGGCTTAGTTTTACTTTGTTGGTTTAAAGTAATTCGCTGCTGGGGTTGTTGAGCAGCAAACTAACTAAACCAATTTTTTTGGTTTGAACGCTGTCTGCCCTGTTTTTTATGATTATCTTTGTTTCTATGCTACTGTTAGTTCCGGGCGAGTTGTATCCGACATACAACGAACATTTTGTTATTTCTCTCAACTGTATATGACTGGGCCAACTACACTGTTTTGTTTTCATTTGGATGTTTTGATTTCAAAGTGATTTATTTTTTTATTTAAAATTGATATTTTGCCAGTGACCATTCTTTTTTTATTTGAAACTGATTATTCTGTTTTGATTGAAAGTTATTTCCTTGTATATTTTGTTTCTGATTTGTCTGCTTTTTTGGTGTATGTGTGTTGGCAGAATATTGACTGTTGGCAGAATATCGTCTATATTCTTCTGTCATTTCCTACTTTTACCACTGGTTTTGTGGAATTAATACATGAACCTGTGTGCCCTCGAGTAGGGTTAATATTTTTCCCTGGATATATTTACCAGGGTGGCGTAGGTTTTTTTTAAAAAAAAAATGTTTTTTAATTTAATTAATTTAAGATCATTGCGGTAACTCCTGCCTTCCTTTGCCTTGGTCAGGCTATACTTTTTCATTCCTTCTTTCCTTTTCCTCCTTTCCTTCCTTCCTCCTTTCCATCCTTACTACTTTTTCTTTCTTTCCCTTCCTTCCTTCCTTCCTCCCTTTCCTTTTCCTTCATTCCTTCCTTCCTTCCTCCTTTCCATCCTTTTTTCTTTCATTCCTTTTTTCCTTCCTTCCTCCTTTCATTCCTTCCTACTTTTTTCTTCCTTCCTTATTCCTTGCTTCTTTCCTCCTTCCTTCCTTTTCTATGGTCCTCATCTCATTTTAATAATTATTTCACAATCCTCTCTCTTATTTTTTCATTTATACACTCTTCTTTCAATTTAGGCACAACAAATAACTGTATATGTTTGTAGCTTAGCTATCCACCTTATTTTGCGATGCGGATGTAAGCAGCGGCTGCATTTCCGGCAAGTGAGACAAAGTTCCACTGTCATTGACCGCAATGTAAATAACTAAAAGGATAATAATACTATAATTTAGTGATATGGGCTTATAAACTATCACACAACCTAAACTATGTTAAGCAGAATAATATCGTAATGTTGGATAATTTTTTTAACATCAGCATTTGTACAAAAATAAGTAAATCATTCATATGTTGCTGTTGTTCTACTGAGATGATAATTAAATCTGCTTCTTACTTTACTGAGCGTGTGAGGATGCAGTATTTTCATGTCTCCATATAAACCTCTATTCAAATGTACCTGCATAATCCCCAGTGATGCCTTTATTTATTTATTTCCATAAGCCATGCTGATTGCGAGATATGCGTGTCAGTTTATACACCGCTAAGGATAAGAGAATGCTCTGTAATAAGAATGGAGAGAATAATGTATTTATTACTTTACCAAGATGAAACAAGATGCAGTTTTGGTGCAAAGAAAGTTAAAGCAACATTTCCCCAGCAACTTCCTGCTCTCTTTTTCCTTCTCTCTCCTGCTTGTGTAAAGTTTGTGGTGGTTGTGACAGACGGAGCTGAGGACTGTCCATGTCCGCACCTGATCTCTTATTCATTCTGCCTGTTCAGTTGCGTGTGATACAACAATGGCAAAATACAAAGTAAAACTATATGCTCTCTAAACTAACGTGTTTATGAAAACAATAATAAATGATGATAATAATACGATCACATGTATTGCCAGCCTGCAATATGACACTGATGATGCCATCACTTTCACTCTACACACTGCTCTCTCACACCTGGACAAAAGGAACCCATATGTGAGTGCTGTTTGTGGATTACAGTTCAGCATTCAACACCATAGTGCCCTACAAGCTTGACGTTAAGCTCCAGGCTCTGGGCTTGAACAGCTTGCTGTGCAGCTGGATCCTGGACTTCCTGTCACGCAGATGCCAGGTGGGCAGAATGGGCAGCAACATCTCTACTTCACTGACCTTCAAAACTGGAGCTCCATAGAGCTGCATTCTCAGCCCACTCCTGTACTCTCTCTACACCCATGACTGCGTGGTCACACACAGCTCCAACATCATCATCAAGTTTGCATTTGGCAAAATGATGTTAGGCCTGATCACAGATGATGACGAGATGGCCTACAGAGAAGAGGTGTGTTCCCTAACATGCTGGTGCCAGGAGAACAACCTCTCTCTCAATGTCAACAAGACCAAGGAGCTTGTGGTGGACTTCAGGAGACCGGACAAAGAACACAGCCCCATCACTATCGAGGGAACACTGGTGGAGAGGGTCAGCAGCTTCAGATTCCTCTGAGTTCACATCTCTGATGATTTCACATAGTCCGTCCACACAGAGGCCGTAGTAAAGAAGGCGCACCAGCGGCTCTTCTTCCTGAGACGACTGAGGAAGTTTGGGATGAGTCACAACATACTCAGATCGTTCTACACGTGCACTGTGGAGAGCATTCTGACTGGCTGCATCACGTCTGGTACGGGAACAGTACTGCTCTCAACCGCAAAGCGCTGCAGAGGGTAATATGAACATCCCAGCATGTAATTGGAGATGTGCTTCCCTCCCTCCAGGACATCTATACCAGGTGATGTGTAAGGAAATCACAGAGGATCATCAGAGACTCCAAGCCACGGACTGCTCTCACTGCTACCATCTGGCAGATGGTACTGCAGCATCAGAGCCTGCACCAGCAGGCTGCGGGACAGCTTTTTCCCTCAGGCCATCAGACTGCTGAACTGCTAACAACTCCATACACTAAGACCTTAACACTAATTTCACTGGATTTCACTGGACTCCAAAAAAAAAAAAAAAAAAAAAAATATATATATATATATATATATATATATATATATATATATACAGTATATAAATATATATATCACATATATCATTATTAATATCTACCCCTTCACGCACATCTGAGAATTAATGGCAACACAATAGTATATGCCACACATCACTGCACGTTATGTATACTATGTATACTGTGCCTGTATACTGTGCTTAATTCAATTCAGTGCAATTGCCTCTAACTGTTCAGTTTGCAAATTGTGTATTTTGTAACATGCAAACTGTGTAAACATCTGTGTATTGTCATTCTGTATAGTATTATATTGTTATTCTCTATAGTGTTATATTATTATTGTGTATACTGCTAATTGTCATTCTGCATATTGTTATTCTGTACATTGTCATATTGTTATTCTGTACATTGTTATTCTGTTGCGTGTACTTACACTTATTGTATTTACATGTATGGCTGCAATGTCTGGACCACACACATCAGCTTTTCACATATCATTTCACTTGTTTAATGGTGTAGTGACAATATAGGTGAGTTGAGTTATATAGGGCGCACCTAGTTTCGCTGAAAAATAAGGTAAATAAGATAAACCTGTAACGAATGAGGCTGGTATCACTTCAGCCGACCACCAGAGGGAGCCCCCTCCTGAATACTGATACTGTACCATTTCTTCTAAGGTGACTTCCTGTCTGCATCATATAAATAGCTATGCTTTTCCATTGTTACTTTGCGAAGTATTGCCAGTTTCACTATCTTACCAAGCGTTATTTTCATTGCCTGTTTATTGCCTACTTGTTATGACCATTGTGCCTGCTTTACTGGATTACCGATTTTGGATTACTGTTTTGCTCTGTTTGCCTGTTTGGACCGATTACCTGTGTAACGACTACTTTGCCTGCTTCAACGGTTACGTGTCTGCCTCGTGTCTTGGATTTGTCTGCTGATTGTAATAAACTTCTTGCAGATTGGTTCTACCGTCGCCTCCATGTCGAGTCCATTACAGAATACTTCGCCACCAATGAATCCAGCGGACGTTTCTCAGCTCCAGGCTGCATTCGCTCACCAGAGCGAACTGCTCAAAGGTTTCCAGGAACAACTGAACCACCTAAGAGCTGAAAATGAGAACCTCACCCGCTATATCCATTCTCTTCCATCTCCACAAGCTACACCGGCTCTTCCTGATAAGTTTGATGACTCGCCAGAGAAATGTAAGGGATTTTTACGTCAATGTAAAACATATTTCTCCAATCAACAAGAGTCATTCAGTCAGGAGTCCAAGAAATGTGCATTTATGATGACATTACTTACCGGTAAAGCACTAGACTGGGCCTCAGCTGTTTGGGAGAGTGATAATCAGCTTCAAACGTCATTTGATTACTTCACTTCTCAGATCCATGAAGTGTTTGAATACCCAGAGGGAGGTAAAGATGTCTCTGTTCAGCTGCTTCATGTACGCCAGGGTTCATGTCTGGAGCTGACTTTGCCATACACTTCAGGGCATTAGCAGCCCAAAGTGTATGGAATGAGATTGCACTCAGGACTGTTTTCAGAGAGGGACTGAACTACAATCTGCAGGCCGAACTCGCATGTAAGGGTAAGGATTCAACACTCACTGAATTCATTTAATTGGCAGTAAGGATTGATAATTTACTGCGTAATTCACCACGCTCAAGGATTAGCTCCAAGTCACAACTATCAGTCCAAAGTCAAGTCCAGGCATGCCCCGAAGCTCCTGAACCAATGCAGATCACCTATACCAGAGTTTCTGATGAAGAACGCGATCATCGTCATAAGGAGCAACTTTGTTATTACTGTGGTGAAAGGAATCATCGAAACTCCACATGCCCTCACAAAGGCAAGAAATATCAAGAGTCCAGGACTATTGTGAGTACCATGAATATTTAATCTCCCACACAACACAGTTTCACTCTTCCAATTGAGCTCTCCTTTGGTGATACACTGAAATGTGTTTCTGCACTCGTTGACTCCGGGGCTGCCGTGAATTTAATTAACCAAGGTCTAGTAAGGGAACTCCATATCCCTACAGTACCTTGTATACCCACCATTAACATTACTGCTGTGAATAATGCACCTAAAGGCACAGGCATCACTCACCAAACAGTTCCAGTGACACTACGGATTGGATTGTTTCATACAGAGATCACATCTCTTTATATCATCAACTCGCCCAAGTATCATCTCATCCTGGGTCATCTATGGCTGGCTATCCATGATCCCATTATATCCTGGAACCAGGGTGAATTCAAACAATGGTCAGATTATTGTCAGTCTAATTGTCACAGTCACCATGCCATGTTGAACTACCAGCGTCAAAAGTCCTGAGAATCAAGTTCAAGTCCAGGTCCCAAGGGAATATTCTGAATCCGAGGTATTCAGCAAAATCAAGGCTACACAATTACCCCCTCATCATCCATGGGACTGCACAGTTGAGTTACTACCCAACATGGCACCTGCTAGGAGCAAATCCTATCCATTGTCAAGACCTGAAACCATGGCCATGGAGACTTATGTCGAAGAGGCTTTAGCTACGGGGTTCATTCGTCCTTCCACCTCACCAGCTGCAGCAGGCTTCTTCGTTGAGAAGAAAGATGGAGGGCTCCGTCCATGCATTGACTACTGTGGATTGAACACAGTTATAATCAAGTACAGGTACCCATTCCTTCTTGTTCCGCCTGCCCTGGAACAACTACGTGAGGCACGCATCTACACAAAACTGGATTTGAGAAGTGCATACAACCCGATTCGTATTAGAGAGGGAGACGAGTTGAAAACCACATTTATCACCACTAAGGGGCACTATGAATACCAGGTGATCCCTTATGGCCTGGCCAACGCACCAGCGACCTCCTCAACAGATGTGTCATCTACTACATTGACGACATACTCATTTACTCTCAAGATAAAGCACAACACAAAGATGTTAAAATGGTCCTCTCCTGCCTGCCGAAACATCAAGTCTATGTGAAAGCAGAGAAATGTGAATTCCATGTTACCCATACAACGTTCTTAGGGTATATCATTAGCCATAGAGGTGTTTAGATGGATGACTCCAAGATCAAGGCAGTCACGGAGTGGCCAAGACCCAACACTGTTAAGGAGCTACAACATTTCCTGGGTTTTGCGAACTTCTACAGGAGGTTTGTCTGCAACTACAGTCTCATCTCTGCCCCCTTAACATCTTTGCTCAAAGGAAAACCATCCAAGCTACCACGGAGTAACTCTGCTCAAAAAGCCTTCGACACCCTCAAGACAAGTTTCACGACCGTCCCCATTCTCAAGCACCCAGATCCTAACCAACCATTCATTGTGGAAGTGGATGCCTCAGACTGCGGCATAGGGGCGGTTCTCTCTCAACGCCACGGTAACCCTGGAAAACTTTATCCTTGTGCTTTCTTTTCCTGTAAACAGAACTCAGCTGAAAGGAACTATGATGTTGGAAACAAAGAACTACTCTCCATGCAGGCTGCGCTAGAAGAGTGATGCCACTGGCTTGAAGGTTCTGTCCATCCATTCCAAGTAATCACCAACCATAAGAACCACGAATACATCAAGGGAGCAAAACGTCTTAATCCACGACAAGCCCGATGGTCACTTTTCTTCACAAGGTTCCAATTCACAGTCACCTACTGCCCTGGCAGTAAGAACTGCAAAGGTGATGCTCTCTCCCGTCGTCATGATCCCCTTTACAACACACCTCAAAACAAATCTATACTCCCACCTTCTGTCATTGCACCCATAAGCTGGGACATCATGGAAGAGATCCAAAGAACCCAACAAGCAGACCCTGCACCACCTGAATGCCCTCCAACAAAACAGTATGTACCACGCACTCTACGCCAAAGAACAATCCAATGGATCCATACCTCCTTCACCACTGGACACCCTGGCATCCAGAAAACTATAAGCCTGGTACATAACTCATTTTGGTGGCCTTCAATCATTAATGATGTCACTACATATATTAAGTTATGTCAAGTTTGTGCACAGTCAAAGACCCCCAGAGAACTGCCAGCCGGGCTTCTACAACCACTGCCTATCCCTCAGACACTGGTCCCACCTGTCCTTCGACTTCATCACAGATCTGCCAAACTCCAATGGGTATACCACCATTTTTGTTATCATTGATCATTTCTCTAAGTCATGCAGACTAATCCCCATGAAACGTCTACTCGCTGCCACAGAGACCACTAATGTTCTTTTCCACCAAGTTTTCAGGATCTATGGTCTGCCAGAAGACATAGTATCTGACCGGGGACCACAGTTTACCTCCAGAGTCTGGCAGGCTTTCTGCAAACAACTAGACATCAACGTCAGCCTCATGTCTGGTTATCATCCTCAGGCAAACGGACAGATGGAGAGGCTAAACCAGGATATAGGCAGATACCTCAGGTCTTACTGCAATCGTGAACAACAGAGGTGGAGCGACTTCCTCTCATGGGCGGAATATGCCCAGAACTCCCTCACTCACTCCTCTACTGGACTCACTCCCTTCCAATGTGTGCTGGGCTACCAACCTCCAATGCCGGGTACGGCACAAGACCCATCTTCTTGGTGGTAGCTCGTGAAAGGAACAGTGGCATGCTCCTTCCCTCCATAGTGCTAGGGTCTTCCCCTTGGGCAAGAGAGAACAATCCTTGTGCCCCCCTCATGAGGGTTACAACTTTCTTGATTATACGTTTTGCACAAGCCTTCTCCATCTAGATGTGCTAATACCATCCTTCATCTCTGTGTAAGGATCCAGTGTAAAATAGATCCTCAGTACCCCAATTCTGTTCGCAAGGAGCGATTAAAAAGGGGTGACTTTTTGCCATAAGTTGTGACCTGTGTCGGTGGAGGAAGAGATCCTGGTGCCTGAGAAATACGGTTTGCTGCGGGTGCCACTATTTCAACACTGTACTTTGGCTCATACTTCACCTAGACGGGAGGTTGGAATGGCTCACTGCAATCAATCGGATGGTCAAGACATGCTCTGAGAATTCTGTGATAGCTCAACAACTGCTAACTTTCCAGAATCCCCAGTAAGCGTTGGCTAAGGCTCAATCGAGTGGACAGAGCAGTTTACAATCTGCTCTACCTGCTCGAGTATATCATTCTTATAGCCCTGATGCATATTCTGCTGGAATTCCATGGCACTGTGCATCCCTTTTTTTGGGGCTCCAAGGTGGGTGGGGAATAAGAATGATGAAACATAAAACTTAAAATATGGCTTCAAAACACACTTCCAAAAAGTGGTTTTTAGACTTGGAAACAGACTGTATTTCAGAGAGTAAATGTTTACTCATACCAAATAGTGAAGAGTGGACAAGGTTTATAATCCTCGAAGCAGCATCACCAGATTTGCCAATCTCTAAACTTTCTCCATTTACTATATACAAGGGTATCACAGGAATAGCAGGAACAGTGAAAGAAGTGAAAGTTATGATCTGGACAAATTCTAGTGGAATGCTGTAAAAAGGCAAATGCAGTGAATTTACTATGAGCCACACTACTTGCTGGAGTTCAGATAAAGGTATCACCTCATCCAACATTAAACTACAGCAAAGGAGTGATCCGCACCGAAGAATTGGATGATGTAGATGAAGATGAAATTACCTGTGAGCTCAAACCCCAAGGAGTAGTTAATGTGAAAAGAATAATAATCAAAAGAGAGGACCGAGTTATCAAAACTGGTACACACATCCTCACTTTTAATAAACCTCTTCCCCCAAAAAGAATTCAAATCGGATATCTGAGTGTCACAGTGGATTTATTCGTGCCCAATCCATTGCGATGTTTTAATTGTCAAAAATATGGACATGGGTCAAACAGTTGCAAAAATAAAAGCATCTGTTGAAAGTGTGGTGAAGAAGACCACAACATGGAGAGCTGTCAAAAATCACCAAAATGCTGTAATTGTTCAGGAGACCATTTGGCTGCATCAAAAGAATGCCCTACATGGATCAAGGAGAAGGAAATACAGAGAATCAGATGCACAAAGAAGATAAGCTACCCCGAGGCAAGGAAAATGGTAGACGCTGTCCCTTCTTTTACACTGAGTAAAACATATGCTTCTGTTGTCAAGAAATCTGTGAAGACCACGGAATGCCAGAAAGACCTCACCTGGATGCACAAAGATAAACCTCAAAATATAAATGGCAATAAATCTCTCCCAAGGACCAAGAATACAGGAAACCAAAGTGAATCTACCTCAATCAATACTCAGTCTAATCAGAACTCAATAGAATATCAAACTACAAATAGAAATAAAAGATGATCGAGTTGTTCGCAAGCAAAAGATGAAATGGCAAAGACAAAACAAACCAAAGATGTTGAAGTCGGAGTAGATGTCCATCCCCAAAAGGAAAAATCAGTAGAAATATTCCTATTTTTCCTACGTGAGAATGGAAAATATTTTTATCCAATGGAACTGTCGTGGACTCAAGGCAAATTTTGCAGAGTTGCAACGCCTAGCTCCAATTCTCAACCCCCTTGGTTTTTGTCTTCAGGAGACAAAACTACCACCAGATTTTACCTTCTCTTTTAAAAATGTTACAATTTTAAATACTTTTGGTCCTACTAATTGACAGACTTCTGGCGGTACAGCCATTTTAATCAGAAACAATGTGATTCATAGTCGCATCAATGTGAACAGTAATTTACAGGTAACAGCAGTGCGTTTAACCCTGCAGAGAACCATTACAATATGTTCCATATACATTCCTCCTAATCTTACTCTAACACACGAGGACCTGGATGGCCTAGTAGCCCAACTCCCTTCTCCATATATTCTCATGGGAGACTTTAATAGTCACAACACTCTATGGGGAAATCTCCATTGTGACACCAAGGGGAAGAGGATAGAAGAATTCCTAGACAATCACGCCTTATGTCTTCTAGATGATGGATCCAGCACTTACCTACACCAAGGGCACAGAACATACTCGGCAACTGACCTAACAATTTGCGAACCCGAATTATTTTTGGACCTTTCATGGAAAGTATGGCAGGACCTATGTGGTAGTGACCACTTTCCATTAATACTAACCCTAAAAGGAAAAGAAGAAGCTCTAAGAATACCAAGATGGCAGTTTAAAAAAGTAAACTGGTATCATTTTCAAACGCTTTGCTATGAAAGGTTTAATGAAGACTCTGAAGATGATCCAGATGCTATTAAACAGTTCACCAGCACACACATCTCCATAGCAAATGAGACCATTCCAAAAACATCATTAAATGCAAAATGCAAATGGATGCCATGGTTTGATGTTAAATGCAAGACAGCTATAAAAGAACGGAAGACATCGGAAAGATTATTCTTCAGAAGGCCAACAAATGAAAATCTTGTTAAGGTTAAAATAAGTAGGGCACAAGCTCGAAGAATAATAAATGAAGCTAAAAGGAAAGGTTCGAGACAATTTGTATCTGGTCTGACATCAAGTACCTCAACAAGAAAGGTCTGGAATCTGATTCAAAGGATGAAGGGCAGGAATGATGGAGCTCAAATTCAGCACATCAAATATCAAGACTCTATTCTAACTTCAAAACAAGAGATTGCAAATACCCTAGCAGTAAATTTTGAAAATAACTCCTCCATTGAGAATTGCCTTGATGCCTTCCAAGTTTTTCGAGCACAGGATGAAAAGAAAGGTATCAATTTTTCATCTAATAATAAGGAACCCTATAATCAACTGTTCACAATGGAAGAATTGACACAAGCTATAAACAGAGCACATGATACGGCAGTTGGACCAGATGATGTACACTATCAGTTTTTACAAAAGTTTCCTCACATTATCCTGTCTCTAATTTTAAAACTTTTTAACTCTATTTGGATATCAGGGAATATTCCACTCTCTTGGAAAGAAGCGATAATCATTCCCATCCCAAAAACAGGAAAAGATCATAATGACCCCAACAATTACCGCCCAATAGCCCTGACAAGTTGCTTATGCAAAACCATGGAGAGAATGGTTAATGAACATCTAGTATGGATCTTGGAATCGCAACATCTCATAGGTAAAGTTCAGTGTGGCTTTTGAAAAGGGAGAAGTACTGTAGATCACCTCATCAGCCTTGAAATCTATGTACATGCAGTAGCTGTCTTTTTTGACTTGGAGAAAGCTTATGACACCACTTGGAAGTTCGGTATTTTAAAGGATTTATATCAACTTGGTTTTAGAGGACACTTACCCATTTTTATTGCTAATTTTCTATCAGACAGACATTTTAAAGTCAGAGTAGGTAATACCCTATCTGACCCTCATAAATAAGAGCTAGCAGTACCACAAGGAAGCATTTTATCAGTTACCCTTTTTAGTATCAAAATCAACGGCATTGCAAAAGCCATTGGGTCGGGTATCCATTGCAGTCTTTATGTTGATGACATCAGTATTTGCTACAGAAGTAAATCCATGAATAACACTGAACAGAAAATCCAGCTATCAATTAACGGAATGCAGTCCTGGTCAGTATCAAATGGTTTTAAGTTTTCAAAGACTAAAACTGTTTGTGTACATTTTTGCCAGCTATGCTCTCTTCATCTTGACCCAGAGATATTCATGGATGGTGAACACATCAGAGTTGTTAAGGAAACCAAATTCCTTGGAGTAACTCTTGACAGTAAACTGAATTTTATCCCTCACATAAAGATTTTAAAAGATAAATGTCTTAAAGCCTTGAACATTTTAAAGGTTTTAGCTAAAACAAAATGGGGTGCAGAAAGTTCAGTTCTTTTAAATCTCTACAGAGCACTAATTCGATCACGCCTGGATTATGGAAGTATAGTGTATGGATCAGCCAGGAAATCATATATCCGACTCTTGGACACGTACATCACCAAGGCATACGTCTGGCTTTAGGGGCCTTTAGGACATTGGCAATTCAAAGTTTGCATGTAGAAGCAAATGAACTTTCTCTGGAGAACAGACGCCTCAAACTAGCCCTACAGTATACAACAAAGCTGAAGACCAACAAAGAAAACCCAGCCTACCATCCTGTTTTCTCAACCCCTTTGTCAAGCCTATACGAACAAAAACCAAGACATATCCATCCTTTTGGACTATGGATCAAACCACATTTACTAAATCTCAAAGTAGATCTGAGCATACTGGATCAGACACTTCAGTACAATTCCCCCCTGGAACTTTAAAAAACCAAAAATAATCTTAGACTTAACAAGAAACAAAAAATCTGAAACTCACCTCAACAACAACTCCTTTTCATTAGAGAAATATTTCCATCACATATCCCTATATATATATATATATATATATATACAGATGGATCTAAATCTGAGGATCATGTATCATCTGCATTTGTGATCAACCATAAAAAAAAAGGAATATCCATCCCCAATCACAGTTCAATTTTTACAGCAGAGGCACACGCTATCGTCTTAGCACTGGACTTCATAAAGACTATGCAGCAGAGAAATTTTCTGATAATTTCAGATTCAAAATCATGTCTTCAGGCAATGTCATCTTTAAAAAATGATCACCTATTACTTGAAAAGATTCTATGCAAGCTGCTGGATTTGGAGGCCCAAAATTTCAATATCTGCTTCTGCTGGGTACCTGGACACTGTGGAATCCCAGGAAATCAGGAAGCAGACACTGCTGCAAAAGAGGCCTTATCAGTGGATTTCAAAAAGTGTCCAATACCTCCCACTAACCTAAAACCCATAATAAATTCATATATTAAAAACAAATGGCAAACTGAGTGGGATCAGTGCACCATGAACAAACTCCATGAAATCAGCCCTATTGTTGGCAAAAGAAGTTGAACATGTACCTTCTGCCAGAATCCATTATCCCTGAAACATGTTTTATTAGACTGTACTGGCCTTAACCCAGTGAGAAACCTTTTTTATTCAGTCAGCACTCTAGAAGAAATTTTTAACAAAGTCAAACCGAACGCAATTTTAGAGTTTTTAGGAAAAATAGATTTTAAAAACCTTTTATAGAATTCCTTTCACATTTCTCGCCAACAAACAAACAAACAAACCAACCTCCAATGTTCCCTTGGTCAGGTGAACCCTCTACGGTGCCAGTGGTGGATGATTGGATCAGGTGGAGTGAGCAGGTGTGGGACAGTGCGCTTGTCAGATTGCAGCGGGCCCAAGCTGATCGATGGAGGCGTCCCCACCCCGACTACCAGCCTGGTCAGAGAGTCTGGCTATCTACACGTGACCTCAAGTTATGGCTACCCTGCAGGAAGCTCAGCCCCAGGTATGTTGGTCCGTTCAGAATTATCAGACAGATCAATCCTGTAACTTATCGACTGGAGCTTCCTGCTAACTACCGCATCTCTCCTTCCTTTCATGTGTCATTGTTGAAACCTGCCCACCCGACATCTGGCCCCGGAACCATGGATCCTGAGCCTCCTCCACTGGAGATCGACGGATCACCTGCTTACATGGTCAGAGAGATCGTAGACTCACATCGTCGAGGGGGCCAAATGCAGTACCTGGTGGACTTGGAAGGTTATGAACCAAAGGAGAGAACTTGGGTAGCCGCCAAGGACATTCTGGACCCATCATTGATCCATGACTTCCACTGAGCACACCTGAATCGTCCTGCACCATGACCAAGGGGACGACCTAGAAGAACACCGGGAGTTGTTCGTAGAGGGGGGGTTCTGTAACGAATGAGGCTGGTATCCCTTCAGCCGACCACGAGAGGGAGCCCTCTCCTGAATACTGACACTGTACCGTTTCTTCTATGGTGACTTCCTGTCTGCATCATATAAATAGCTATGCTTTTCCATTGTTACTTTGTGAAGTATTGCCAGTTTCACTGCCTTACCAAGCGTTATTCTCATTGCCTATTTATTGCCTACTTGTTATGACCATTGTGCTTTACTGGATTACCGATTTTGGATTACTGTTTTGCTCTGTTTGCCTGGTTGGACTGATTACCTGTGTAACGACTACTTTGCCTGCTTCAACGATTATGTGTCTGCCTTGTGTCTTGGATTTGTCTGCTGATTGTAATAAACTTCTGGCATATGGATTCTACCTTCGCCTCCATGTCGAGTCCATTACAAAACCTCAGTCATTGTTCACTTAATAGGAGTTTTTTTTAATTTTTATTGTTTAGCACCCATAATCCAAATTGTCGTGTATGTTAATATTTGAGTTTTGTAAAAAAAAATGCAGATCTGTCCCAGTTTTGGTACGATCACAATACAAACACAACCTTTCTTCTTCTGGCAGCCCTGTTTTCCAGTGTCTACCTGTTTCAATTGCTTAGATGTCCAAGGATTCTATATTTTGTCAAGGTGGGTCTCAGTTTATGCCAGACATCATTGCATTCTACTGTATAGTTTCACAGTATTGTTCTGGTCCATGGCCCAGCTGCAAGAAACCCCTTAAGTAAAGAAAAAATGTATAATTGTAAGGCTATTGTCATTAAGGTATTCTTCTTAACCTTAAGGGTTTCTTGCAACCGACTGCTACCTTAGGCCTGTTTTACACAGCAAGTATAAGCGTTGCGTAAGGGGAGCTGCAGTGTAATTGCAACAACAGGCTCACATCGTGCATTTCTGCTGGTTACAGAGCTGCAGCCCATTACAGAAAATAAGTCCATACATTTCTAAAAGTAATCTACACAGAGCGGAACCCAAACCCTGAAGTGTAGATTGTTGACTGCCTAAATTGTCTGGATTCAGTCAGATTTACTGAAAAAGTGCTGTTTGTGCTTCAAGACAAATGTCCTTTTTTTTATTTGTGATTCCAATATACTTGAAAATATTTTCACAGAATTATGCATGCAAGGAAGATGCATGCAGATTCTCTGTCTCTCTCTCATTACCTGCATCCACCAGGGCTGAGAGAATGGAAGCCGGACATGCAAATGTCACACTTCACACCAGACACACCTGGCCAGCACACACACACTCCCTCTGCATCACACTGCAAACTCACAGAGCCTGGAGAGAGAGAGAGAAAGAGAGAGAATTTACTTAGCCTTTGGGTTTTTTAATGAGTACATGGGTAGTTTCAGATGCATTAAAGAATCATACTCTCATCTACAAATTCAGCCAATATATGATAATAAATGCTAATTTTAACATATCCTATACACACACCTTGCCACCTGAAGCAATAGCAGATATTTAAGATACAACATGGACATAATTAGCGTGTAATTAAACAGCGACAAAGCCTTTTAAATGTGCTCATTTTATTTAAATTAATTAATATTTTTTTAAAAGCAACTTCATATTTAAAATATTATACCTTAAGGCAGTAGATCTGATATTTTTAAGATAATGAGACATATTTTGTATTTTGATCACCTGCAGTCTTGCACATGGTTACTACTGGCTAAAAGAGAATGCTTGTTTGAATGTGTGTGAGTGTGTGTGCATGTGTGACTCTTATTTTCTCAGCTGCATTTACTTTAAGCTGTTAATTTGTATTTATTGGTATCTGCATAAGTGTATGTGAAGGAGAGCATTCAAGAGAGATTATATGGGTTGATACAGTGTGTGACTGTTGCACAAGTGTCTGGTCGGTTGTGTGTATGTGCCTGACTTACCCATAGAATTACAGTAGCAGTTTTGGCAGGTCTGCAGCAGTGATGATCTATAGAAGTGCTCTCTGCATTGCTCACAGTGAGGCCCAGCTGTGTTTTCCCTGCAGCCTATACAGCGCCCCCCACTTCCTGTGCTGCGGTACTGCTCCACATCAAACACACATTCATCAGCAAGACCATTGCATTTACACTCTGAGAAAGAGAGTGGATAGAGGAAGAGATATGGATAAAACAAACACAGACAGAGTACCATAATGTATACATGTACCATAACGCGCAGATAGGAAAAACAGACAAATCTGAACAAACCGAACAATAGATAAAACTGAATTACAACAACATGATCACATGGGAAGTCAACATGTTGCTACAGAATGTTCCAGTACTCTGACATCAACCCCATTCTTCCGAGTTACTGACAAGCGCCTTGTCCCACCAGACATTTTTGCACCAATTCAAGTGTGTTTACCTTTTCTGTGGCTCTACCTCAGAGACACAGGTTCTGGTCCTGCGTGGAAGCCAGGAAATAGTCGCGTTCAATATATTCAATGATAAGAGCAATTCGTAGGTTTATTTTTCCCTCTAAGATTACATTTTTGCTCCACTGATGGTGAAAAAAAAAAAAAAAATTGCATTCCTGTTGACTGTATTACATAATTTATAACTAAAAACAACTTGCTTTTGGCGGCAGTCTCTGGACATTTCACCCAGAAAATGGAGCCCACACATGCCCATACATTCAACAACACTTCCAGCTTTGGCCACTGGGGCAGTGGTTCGAATTTGGTTAGCACATACTGATTTTAGCTGAAGAACTTTCAACCTAATGTCACCGAATTTACATGAGATCAGTCTGATAAGAAATACCAGTGCACTAGAAGCTATTGGTTTAAAGCCTTTAGGTCAAATTCACACCAGCTTGTTCAATTTCATTAGGCATTAGATCACTTATTCACACAAACACACACACTGCCTAATAAGCTTCCCTGCCACCAGCTTCCGAGAAAACAATCTTCATTTTTCTCGACATATTCCCAAATCAGAAACACAGAGTCAGCTTTTTATGCACCAGCCACCTAGGGGGACATTGTGAGGACATTACACATTTTATTACAGTTCAATCAGTCTATTGACTCTGCAATAACCATCCCATTATCACTCTCTAATGAGAGCCAGTTTCTAGAGCTGCCACTAAGGAAAGGATTACCCACCATTACACAAGAAGAATAGTACAACTGAATGTGAGAAATGCTAATTTAAGCTGAAGTGCCTAATTTTTTTTATTTTTTTTATGTTAAAATACTTTCTCCTTTCCCAGCTTAATGTGGATAGACAACTAATCTAGAAGTAAGACACTTGTAGGCAGAGTTCCCCGAAAAGCACCACCATGGCTCTGTGGGGCTTTCAAAACATTTCTCTGTTTGTTTGAGCATCCCGACAGGCACAACAGAGTAACTTTGGGGCGGAACTATCTGTTTGACTGGACAAAAGCAGATGGGAGTTTGCTCGGGAAACCTGTTTGAAGTCATTATGTCATTATGTTTGCTGCCGCTAGTGGTGCAGAAATTACACTTCACTTTTAAACAAAACACATATAAACACTACTGTGCTCAATATATCCCAGAGAAATACTTTATACCACTAACAGAGCAACCCTCTCAGAACTATTGATAGTATTTCTGGTTGGTTGAAATGGTGTTTCTTGCTTTTTGATTTTTTCAGTTTCAGTTAAAGGTGCACTCAGTAGCTTTTGTCTTTGTGTCATCTTGGACTTACACTGACACCTAGCGGCTTGAATTCAGCATAATTTAAAATTGATAGTTTTCAGTTTCAGATGCCATTGTAGAAATTTCATATTCACAGTCAGCCATGATTATTTTAATCAGTGAGTGAAAGTGTCAAATAACAGGATGGTTACTGAGATTAATTGAGTAGTATTCGGCTGGTCATGTGATTCTAACATGGCAGCCCCCATGTGCGGACCCTCTCCATGTAGAATAAAACAGCTTTTATAAGGTTACTGATATGACAGGAGTCTTCATTTTAATGTGAGTGGTCATGATTTCCTACATATATTGCAAAATTACAATTCATGTCTTTAGGAGTTAAACTTTTTTAATGACGAAAAAATTACTGAGTGCACCTTAAATACTTAAAGTCATAAAATACTGCAACCAGCAGCAAAAAAGAGCACAAAACACTCCACCATACATACACGCAGTACTGTCAAGATATTGCAAGACAGAAGATGTGTGAACATGATATGTAAACAGTCTTACACATCATGTTCCCCTGTTTACTCTTCTGATTTAAAAATAAAAATAAGATAAAAAAATAAATAAAAGTGAGTGGCCAAACTACACAAAAATGACAACAAATGCAAAGTAGAAAATTGCAATTTAACATAAAGCATTTCCATTTCAGATCTAAGGAAAGCTGGAGTAAGAAAACCTAGATTAAATTTGTGTAGATTCTTAGGAAGTTAAAATAAACATTTGTTGTTGTTTGCCAGCTGAATTCTTATCTTTTCTCTCACTCTTGCAGTCTCTTGAAACTAAAGGGTAAAAAAGACATAGTTTGTCAATTAACGTATTTCTTTGAAGCATTACAAGAGAGGCATAGGTTGCAGCTCTTGCATCCTGCCATGCAAATGGTAAACTTGGCACAGCCCGTGATGAAGAACTTTGCGAAGTGACCATGCATGGAATGCATCAGTGGTTTATTCCACCTCCTCACCAAAAGATAGTGCTGCAGGAAACTTGTTTATTCATTAAATCCACTTTGATGAGAAGGGTCAACAATTACCAACAGTAACCCGTCTGTTGATCACAGTAAAAGAGAGTTAATTAAAGGAACGTGGAGCTTAGTGGAATACGTAATTAAAACAATTAACATGGCTTTTTTTGCCATATGGGTTTGTCGGAATAGCCCATTACAGCCTCCCACTAAAGTATTTACAAGAGACGCATGAGAGCACACACATATACATACATGCTCATACACACACAACACATTAAACAAATTACACTTTCTTAGTCATTGTGTTGAAAGGGTAAATAACTTGCTGTTTGATGATATTACTGACTGGTATGAGCATCTAAATGTAATATTGCACTGCAAATACAGTACAGCTGAGGTCAGTGTAAATATGTGATCAATCTAAGATCTTGCCATGATTTGTTTACAGTCCACTGATCAAATGGATCAAATGGCAAAGAAGCAAATTATGATGACGCCTTGATGCTGAAGGTGACAGTGTACCACATTCTTTTTCTTGATTTTAATCTCAGTAGATTGCAGTATCTTCACTTCCAGTAATTAATAAACCAGATGATAAAACTTGCAGGACATACTCAACTTTTTGTGCGATTATTAAAAAAACAAAACAATGTGTTGACCTATTTATTATATGTAATACATCAATCTTTAAATATTTTTTAAAATGACTTTGTACCACTTTACAATTAGGTTAATTACATTAATATTAGTTAATGCATTAGGTATGATGAAAGTATGAACAGTGTTGTAGTCGAGACCAACTCATCCAAGTCCAAGTCCAGTCTGAGACCAGTGTAGGTCATGTTCGAGTCAAGACCGAGACCAGAAGAGGGTCAAGTACGAGTCAAGACCAAGACCGGAGAGGGCCAAGTCCAAGTCGAGACTGAGACCAGTAAAGGCTGAGTCTAAGACAAGAGTTTTTTAATGAATGTGTTAAATAGTTTAAAGAACTATAGGCTCAAATACCAAATAAACCTCATGCATAATTTTCTTAAGCTTCTGTTGGTTAAACAATATTACCAGTTTATAATAAAAATGTTATAAATGACATCCTAGGTTAGAACAAATTGGTATTACAATTATGACATGTCAGTGTTAACAAAATATCATTAAAAAATTAAAGGTTCAAAGTGCCTATTTGGCTTAGCATGGCAATACAAACTACCAGCTTTTTGTATACTATTATATTCAGTTCAAGTCAAGTAACCATTTCTCCTTTACAAAATACAATATAACTGTACAATAACTAAAATGGGCCTAAAAATCAAACAATAATGTATTAAATATGACAATGTTTACGCAGAAAGTGATATAAACATTTACATTCAATTTGCTAACAATTTCCTTAATTGCACTACAATATTTCATTCACTGTAAGTCAAGTAAGAATTTCTGCTTACTTTTGCCTGCAAGATTTAATTTGGGGGTATGCTCAGAAACCAGATGGTTTTGTTTTTCAGAAACCATTAAATTCTGATGACATTGAGAGAAGTATTTTTACATTTCCCTCAGTATGTGTAGCATTCATGTAACTAATGGCTAAAGCATTTCTAAAAGACTAGAGGCCGTTCAGACCAACGCAGTGCAACGAACCCAGATAGCACACATACAATGCATCCGGAAAGTATTCACAGCGCTTCATTTTTTCCACATTTTGTTATGTTACAGCCTTATTCCAAAATGGATTAAATTCATTATTTTCCTCAAAATTCTACAAACAATACCCCATAATGACAATGTGAAAGAAGTTTGTTTGAAATCTCTGCAAATTTATTACAAATAAAAAACGAAAAAAATCACATGTACATAAGTATTCACAGCCTTTGCTCAATACTTTGTTGAAGCACCTTTGGCACCAATTACAGCCTCAAGTCTTTTTGAGTATGATGCTACAAGCTTGGCACACCTATTTTTTGGCAATTTCTCCCATTCTTCTTTGCAGGACCTCTCAAGCTCCATCAGGTTGGATGGGGAGCATCGGTGCACAGCCATTTTCAGATCTCTCCAGAGATGTTCAATCGGGTTCAAGTCTGGGCTCTGGCTGGGCCACTCAAGGACATTCACAGAGTTGTCCCAGAGCCACTCCTTTGTTATCTTGGCTGTGTGCTTAGGGTCGTTGTCCTGTTGGAAGATGAACCGTTGCCCCAGTTTGAGGTCCAGAGAGCTCTGGAGCAGGTTTTCATCAAGGATGTCTCTGTACATTGCAGCATTCATATTTCCCTCGATCCTGACTAGTCTCCCAGTTCCTGCTGCTGAAAAACATCCCCACAGCATGATGCTGCCACCACCATGCTTCACTGTAGGGATGGTATTGGCCAGGTGATGAGTGGTGCCTGGTTTCCTCCAGACATGACACTTGCCATTCAGGCCAAAGAGTTCAATCTTTTCTCATGGTCTCCAGGCGGGCTGCCATGTGCCTTTTACTGAGGAGTGGCTTCCGTCTGGCCACTCTACCATACAGGCCTGATTGGTGGAGTGCTGCAGAGATGGTTGTTCTTCTGGAAGGTTCTCCTCTCTCCACAGAGAAATGCTGTAGCTCTGTCAGAGTGACCATCGGGTTCTTGGTCACCTCCCTGACTAAGGCCCTTCTCCCCCGATCGCTCAGTTTGGCCAGGCGGCCAGCTCGAGGAAGAGTCCTGGTGGTTCCAAACTTCTTCCATTTATGGATGATGGAGGCCACTGTGCTTATTGGGACCTTCAATGCTGCAGAAAGTTTTCTGTACCCTTCCCCAGATATGTGCCTTGATACGATCCTGTCTCGGAGGTCTACAGACAATTCCTTGGACTTCATGGCTTGGTTTGTGCTCTGACATGCACTGTTAACTGTGAGACCTTATATAGACAGGTGTGTGCCTTTCCAAATCATGTCCAGTCAACTGAATTTTCCACATGTGGACTCCAATCAAGTTGTAGAAACACCTCAAGGATGATCAGTGGAAACAGGATGCACCTGAGCTCAATTTTGAGTGTCATGGCAAAGGCTGTGAATACTTATGTACATATGATTTTTTTCGTTTTTTATTTTTAATAAATTTGCAAAGATTTCAAACAAACTTTTTTCACGTTGTCATTATGGGGTATTGTTTGTAGAATTTTGAGGAAAATAATGAATTTAATCCATTTTGGAATAAGGCTGTAACATAACAAAATGTGGAAAAAGTGAAGCGCTGTGAATACTTTCCGGATGCACTGTACTTCTCCGAGATGTCTGTTTTAGATCTTTTCATCTGGAAAGCATCTAACACCTGCTAAACATCTTAAAAAGATCAGATTTACAATCAGTTTAAATCATAAACATCTCATTTGCAGAATGTCTTATTTACATCCGAGACATTCTTATTGACATACGTCTTATAGACATATTGCAGATGAGCAAACAACGTAAAAAAGACATCTTCCAGATGTAAACACACTGGGTGTTGTACGTGTGCTATCAGGAAAAAGAATATAACACGGTGTCTAGAGACTCGTTGATGTTCTTTTTAACTTGACAAAAGAACTTAAAAAATAAATTGTGGCCCTCCTGAATGAGACGCCAAAAAACACAGCAATACGTAATGCAATGGTCAAAGACTTCTATTTTGCATGTTTACATACAAAAACAAACGAAAAACAGCATTGGTAGATGCAACAACACGTTTATTAACAAGACACAGCACCAATGGAAGTTTCTCAAAGTTATCTCTCAAAAAGCAGTCTTTTGTTGACTGTAGGTAAATATCCACTTTATCCAATGAACAAATCAGACTGAATAGCCAAATGATTCAGACTTTTTGCTAACCTGTTTGTCCAATTTGCTGATAAGAACCGACTCAATAAAATGATTTATTTGTGAACTGGGCATCACTAGTTCTGATTCTACTCAGCAGACTGAAATGCAGGACATTACGCCAAGATCTCTGATATTACCAGTCAGATAAGTTGAAGCTTTTCACTGTATATTTTTTTTAAAGGGACTCGATTGGACTCAGGGTTAAGTCCGAGTCCACACTTGTTCAAGTTTGAGTCAAGACCGAGTCAAATTGCTCAGGAGTCCATGACAGGACCAAGACCATGAAAATATGGTCTTGGACTTGGATTCGAGAACGAATCCGGTCTCAAGTACTACAACACTGATAATGCAATTTATTAATCTTGGTTAATGTTAATTGTAAAGGGGGTACAAGTTAAAGGAGGAGGCGAGAACTGGCTTAACAATGTAAATAATATTTAATTAAATAAAAAGACACAAAAACACATACAGGACAGCTGCCCATAATTCTCTCTCTCTCTCGAGCTGCCGTCTTCGGTCGTCTTTATCCCTCGCTCACCTCATCAAGCTGATTGGGGTCCGGGCGTCCGTCATTCCGCCCGGCCCCGCCCTCCTCCGCACTACACTCCTCCCTGCGTTGCCTCAGGCCGGGGAGCCCCCGGCATGACGTACATCCCCCCCTCCTCTCCGGGGTGGGGGGCGTGCCTTGTGCCCCGCCTGCCGGCAGGTCATCCCCGCCTTCCTCGACCTGGGAGGAGACAGAAGGGGAAAACAAGCGACAGCGTGAGAGAGAGAGGAGAGAGAGAAAAAGCTTACTCACTGGTTCTCTGATGCGCCGTCACGTGGTCCCCGATCACTCCTATACCCTCTCAGGCGGACAACAACCGCTCCTCCCCGGGCGGACCGGAGTCAAACCTCTGACCCTCAGCGGACAGAACGCCTCTCCGCTTTTCTGGCAGCACGTAGGGACACTCCTCTGTCCCTGGCAGTGACTCCATCGCCACAACCGGGCTGGTCCAATCGCTGTGGGATTCCTCTGTTACCCCCATATCGAGCATTGCATCCAGTTCCTCCTGAACTATTTCCTTTTTGTGTTCGGGCAAGCGATAGGGACAGCTACGTACCACTACTCCCGGTTTGGTCTCGATGTGGTGCTGGATGAGGTTCGTACAACCCAGTAGAGGGGAGAAGTAATCTGCAAATTCTTGTTGCAACTTGGCAACCCCTGCGAGCTGGTACGGTGAGAGGTGGTCTCTGCAAGTGACCGGAGTGTTCTGATTAGGTTTTTTATTCACCTCCGGCCGAGCTCTGCCCTCTCCGGAACTACCATAGCCAACGTCACAGGGACCGCCTCCCTCCACAATTTCAGGAATTTGAGGTGATATATTTGACGTGCGCCCCCTCTATCGGTTCGCTTCACCTCATAATCGAGATCCCCCGCTCGTCGTGTGACCTCAAAGGGTCCTTGCCACTTGGCGAGTAATTTGGAGCTCGATGTGGGGAGTAATACGAGTAACTTATCTCCCGGTGCAAATTCACGCAGCCGAGCTCCCCTGTTATACAGTCGGCTCTGTCGTTCTTGAGCTTGGAGCAAATTCTCCTGTGTTAGTTGCCCCAAGGTGTGGAGTTTTGCTCTAAGATCAAGAACGTACTGGATTTCATTTTTGCTATCTGAAGGTCCCTCCTCCCAAGCTTCGCGGATGCCGTCAAGCACCCCGCGCGAGCGCTGCCCATACAGCAGCTCGAACGGGGAAAACCCTGTGGAGGCTTGCGGGACCTCTCGTACTGCAAATAACAGGGGGTCGAGCCATTTATCCCAATTTCTGGCATCCCCGTGCACGAACTTACGAATCATGTGCTTAAGGGTTTTATTAAATCACTCGACCAGGCCATCTGTTTGTGGATGGTAAACACTGGTGCGGATTGACTTAATGCCCAATAATTCGTACAGCTCGCGTAGTGTCTGTGACATAAAAGTTGTGCCCTGATTGGTAAGGATTTCTTTCGGAATCCCCACCCAGGAGATTATTTTGAAGAGTGCCTCCGCAACACTGCATGCTGAGATATTGCGCAAAGGCACTGCTTCCGGATATGGCATTGCATAATCCACTAGGACTAATACAAAGTGATGTCCGCGTGCTGTCCTCTCTAATGGCCCGACGAGGTCTATGACAATTCTCTCGAAGGGGACCTCGATCAGTGGAAGGGGGCGCAATGGCACTTTTGGGGTGGCCGGTGGATTCACCAGCTGACATTCACGGCATGCCGCACACCATCTGCGGACATTGCCGCCAATGCCCGGCCAATAAAAACGGGCTATTAAGCGGTTCAGTGTCTTTCTTTCCCCTAGGTGACCTGCTATCGGATTATAGTGAGCCTCCTGGAACACCATTTCCTGGCGGCTCCGTGGTATTAAGAGCTGGGTTGTATCTTCCTTTGTTTGAGCATCCTGCGTCACTCTATACAACCACTCATTTATAATAGAAAAATAGGGATATGAAAGTGCGAAGCTCGGTCGGAGTTGTTGACCATCAACCGCTCTCACTTTGTCGAAGACGTGCTTGAGGGTTTTGTCTCGCAACTGCTCCAAAGGGAAATCCCCTTCTGGAAATCCCCTGAGGATGGGAAGGGCCGTAGCCTCTCCCCCCCACGTCATCTTGACGTGGATCTGACGAAGACGGCCCCGGCTCTGCCTCCCCCGCCAGAGCATCACACACTTCACATCCCACTGCATTTACGCAGGACCCATCCGCACATATTCCCTTTAATACATTCTGAAATTCAGGCCAATTAGTCCCCAGAATCAGTGGATGGGTGAGGCAGGAACTAACCACGGCCTCCACTCTATGTTTTGTTCCTCAAAATTTAATTGCAAGGGTCACCACAGGGTATTTGTGAATATCCCCATGCACACACTTCACCCTCACTGTTTTAGCTGTGCCCAGTGCCTCATGTTGAACCAAACGTTGGTGGATAGTGGTTTAATTACAACCTGTGTCCACCAAAACTTGGTGAGTACCCCCCTTGATTCTTACCGGTATCCGGTATGCTCCGGCTCGGTCGGGGCAGCCTGCGGGGCGTCTGGGATCTGGACCACCATCCCCAGCTCCATCACGGGGCATTGATCCCGGAAGTGTCCAGGATCCCCGCAACTCCAGCAGGCCGGCCCAGATGCCATGCCCACACCTGTGTCGGCGGACACTTCCACCTGAGGGGGAGAGTGGTGGGGCACTGTAGAGGCAGGGGTGTGTGCCCACCACCTCGCTCGGGGAACTGGCCGTGGTGGCGGAGCTCCTCGCCTCCGCAGGGTAGGAACGGGCTCTGGAGAGAGAGCAGAGTGAGGGGGAGGGGGGAACACACAGGGGGAGGGGGAAGAGAGAGAGAGAGAGAAGAGGGCTCTTCTGCCCTTGAGTACGCTGCCATATGGTCCTCCGCCATTCGGACTCCTTCCTCCAGTGATGCCGGACGGTGGCACTGGACCCACTCCGCCGTTCCCTTTGGCAGTCGAAGGAGCACTGTTCCAGCACCACTTGGTCGACCACTCCCTCGACGTCACGAGTCCTTGCCAGCAGCCACTTCCGGCATGCGTCTCGGAGCTGTTGGGAGAACACAAATGGGCGGCCGGTCTGGCGGTACTGCTCTGGACTGCGGCCAACCCGTTGCAGAATAGTCTTCTTTAGATCTTCATAAGCCAGGAGGTTAGCCGCCGGCAGTTGTTGCGCCGCAAGCTGGGCTTCCCCGGAGAGCAACAGAAGGAGTCTGGCTGCCCACTGGTCACGTGGCCAGCCCCAGATCTCCGCGGTTCGCTCAAAGAGATCGAGGAAGGCCTCTGGGTCATCTTCCGCCCCCATCTTTTAGAGTGTGGGTGGGGGCAGGGGGCTGTGGCTGTCCGGGGTCACGGCCGGGGCTCTCTCCTGGCTGTGGAGGCTCCGGATCGCGTGCCGGTCCTCTGCTTGAGCTCGCAGAATCTCAAAGAACCGGCGGTCTTGTTCTTGGCGCAGCTCAAGCAGGGTTTGTTGGTGAGATTGATGCAGGCCGGCAAGGGACTGGAGGACTTCGGCCAACTGGGTGGAGGGCTCCATGGGGCGTACTTCCAACTACGGATCCCGGGTTTCGGCACCAATGTAAAGGTGGTACAAGTTAATGGAGGAGGCGAGAACCGGCTTAACAATGTAAATAATATTTAATTCAATAAAAAGACACACAAACACATACAGGGCAGCTGCCCATAATTCTCTCTCAAGAGAGCTGCCGTTTTCAGTCGCCTATATCCCTCGCTCACCTCATCGGGCTGATTGGGGTCCGGGCGTCCGTCATTCAGCCCGGCCCCGCCCTCCTCCACGCTACACTAATTTATAAATGAACTAATGTTCATTGTTAGATCATGTTAGTTCATAATGCAATAACAGATGTTAACATATACAACTTTTAATGTTAAAAAATGTATTAGTATGTGTAGAAATTAACAATAACCAAGATAAATAAATAATAAATGTTGTACAAGTATTGTTTATTGTTATTTTATGTTAAAAATTGCATTAAAGTTAACATATACATTCTTATTTATTCTGTTAAATTCCGTTGTTTAAATATTAATATTATTATTATTGTTGTTGTTATGTAATTATATATAACATTTTTATTGCCATTCCATTTTCAAGTATGAGAAGATTTTAGTCATGATCAAATCTGAGTCTGGGTTCAGGGTGGACCTCTACATCAAATGCAAGTTGCCTCAGCCGGTACTTACTCACACACTGGTTGGCTGAATCAGCAGTGGCCCGAGCCCATGGGCGGTCCTGGTAGAATGGGGCGCAGTGCTGACAGTCGACGCCTGCAGTATGGTGCTCACAAGCACAAACAAAACGGCCCTCCTCATTAGTCAGGCACTCACTGGCATGCCCGTTACACTTGCACCTTCAAGAGAGTTGAGAGCACATTATTCGCATTCCTACTTTTAAGGCTCATGTTGTTGTTTTTTGACATCTGCAAACTTCCAAACTGTAAAATCCCTTTGTTCTGAATTGAATCTTTGTGTATCTACCAAGGTTTATCAAGTGTAAGCTCAGGATGAGGCATACTACGATGAGAGTTACAAATGAGCCATATGGTTAAATTTTAAACCAAGTTAAACCAAAGCAAATTTAAAAAATGTTACAGGGACCTTAAAACAGAATATGAAATGTCAAAATATATTATTACTGTCAGAAATACAAAGTAGAGGTGAATTCTGATAAATTACCCATGCACTGACCGCAGTGCAGACATCACATTTGTTATTGTATGTTTAAGTTTCTTTTTAATGTTTGGGACTTAGCAAGTGTTGTGTGCGTATTCTCGGCTACGCTTACAGATATTCACTTTCATCAGATGTAAAAATATAAAATAAATAAGACATGCAAACCCTTATACAAGTGCACAGACACACACAGATGGTGACAAATGGTGACAAACATCTGTGCACACACAAATACACACACAGCCTCCTTTCCATATCCTGTTTATACTACAAATACACTAGCTGTAAACAACATTGTTCCTGCAGCAGACATATCATCTGCTCTTTTTTCTTTCTTTATGTTACTTAAAGGGATAGTTCACACAAAAATGAAAATTCTCTCATCATTTACTCACCCTCATGCCATAAAAGTATTCCATAAGACTTCAGAAGCAATATGGTGTGGGTGAAAAACAGATCAATATTTAAGCCCTTTTTTACTGCAGATCTCCACTTTCACTTTCCGATGTGAAAGTGAAACTAATCAGGCGCCACATGTGACTTTCAAATGTGAAAGGGAAGATTTATAGTAAAACTATCCCTTTAAGCCCATTTTCTCTGGATATTTAGAACTCTTTCTCTTTAAATTTTCCTATTCATCACTCACTCTTTTTGTTATCTATATAAATCTGCATGGAACACACTGGTGGCATCTTAAATATGTGCAATATATTTCCATGGTTGTGTTTTTTACCTGCCCCCCACAGAGAAGTCAGATATGGCATAAAAATACGAGCGGAGCACTTTGGCATCTTTGAAGAATTCATCCCCAAATGTGTTCAGTCTGTCCAGAGAGATGAGGATATCTGTAGCTGTCACCCAGTCCTGCAGAATGACAGAGAGAGGGAAAGAAAGTCTGGCGTGAGAGAGAGAGTGCACGTGCTATGAAAAACTCTGGTCTGTCTCTTCTAGATTTATGCAGTCTATTCATTCAAAATCTGAAAAACAAACATAGCGTTGGAATCATGTCCATCAGTTATCTCTCATATTCTCTCTCAAATCTGATTTGAAAAACCAAAGCACTTTCCAAAGAAATAGGGTCTGAAACTAAAATTAAGTTAAAAAAATAATAATTACCAAGTGATCAGTGCAAAGGAGAAGATGCTCAACCTCAGGAGATCAAACTAAATATTATAGGAGCTGTTTTATTTAACATTTCCTTTAAATGAGGTTTACAATATTTGCTGCCCTTTTACAAAAATTTTATCAAATAAACACCAAAATTAATAATAATAAAAAAAGGCTGCAGATTATGCCTAAATTAAGATCAGTATAGGGGCTAGCTAGGGTACCCTATACGTGGAAACTGCCATATTACACCATAATACCTGTACTGTTCCTTCTTTTTTTCAATGATGATGTTTACAAAGATAACTATTTTTATAGTCTGTGTGTCTGCTTGTGCTTGTGTTCTGCTGGTAAGATCACAAAGTGCAACAAAAGGTAAAGGGTCTAAAACTAACAGCACTATTACTGTTAAATAATACAAATTAGTATAATTACATAGCACAAAAATATGAACAAACAAACACATACCAGTACTGCTTTAAACTCTGAACCTAAAAACAGGCAAAATATATGAACCTTCAAATTTGAACAAAATATGTGAACCTTCATGGAAAATAAGCAAAGCAGAACCATACTTCTTTTAAAGATTGTCTTGAAGTGCACTTTAAGAAAAAAAAGTAAGGACTTCTTTATGTATGTATGCGCTTATGTAAGACAACAAAAAAGAAAGAGTGAGATGAGTAGTGTTGGTAGTCCACTACAAATTACTAATTATTTCTATAAAATTGTAATCAGATTACTTTATGAATTACTTCATTGAAAAAGTAATCACATTAATAATTACTTTACTTTTAAGTTACTTTTTAAACACTTTTCCACTCAACAAATTCAAAATAATGTCTATATTTCTTTCTTGTTCATTGTTACACACAAGTCATACACTCACCACCTCACATTTATCCTTCACGATGACTCGTTATGGGGCTATAATTCATGTATTCTACATAAATAATATATATTAGAAGTAAGCATAACCCTATAATGTACTTAAAAGTAAATAAATTATTTGAAAGTCAGTAATTGTAATCTGATTACAAGAATTTAAAATGTAATGCATTACACTACTTTTTTTGACAAAAAAGTAATTAGAGTAAATCATTACTTTGTAATTGGATTACACTCAACACTGGAGATGAGTAAACAGAAATGGATCTGTCCTCATTTTACAATATGTGTACAGTATCTGCGCAGCTTTGCCTAAAAAAAAAAAAAAAATTATTTACCCTCGTTCAAGTCTGGTCAAGTACAGTGTGTGTGTGTGAAAGGAATAGAGTTTGGTCATCCTTATCAGTAGCTAGCCTGTTGACCCATGTTCTGTCCGTGTTAATGGGTTTTGAGCACGGTGTGAGAATCTGGCTTGAGGAGGTGAGCACACACATCTTTAATTCTGGAAAACGAGGGAATACGATAAAAGAAAGGGTAGAATTGGCCAATAAAACCCTGGAAGCACATCCAAATCTCCTCTCGGAGGGATGGTAACTCTTTTCAGAACAACTAAGTAAACACGACAGAGAAACAAATAACCCCTCCATGTGTCTTTGTCTCTTTGACAATGCTCCTCTGACTTTGCTTTTGCTTTTATTATATATGTTCCTCTGTTCTTCTGCTTCCACTTCTCTTTGTGTACAATATTCTTTATCTTCTCCCTAGCCTCTCTCTCTTCTTTCCCACATCTAAAGCTCTGCAACTTTCCTATTGCATACTAGTTGTCAACTTTCTCTTCTTTCACCACCTTCTCTCAGTATGGACTTACTGTATGTTCTTTTGTGCATTAATTGCATCCCTGTTGAATGTCTGGCATATTTCTATGACAGTGATAAGCTCCTTTTATACACATGGAAAATGTGGTTCTCATCAGTACTTGGATTTACGCTCCATTAAATTATATAGAATGTAGTACTATTAATCATTTTCATCTACTGACACACAAATCATGGCTAGTAGTCTATTAACAGTGATTGTATCGGAACGCACTTCACTTCTACCAATCGATTTTGATTTTGAAAATTTTTATTCATTTATTAAAACACGAAAACATTAAACCAAAAATATTTCTAAATTCAAATTACACTTCAAACGATACTAAATTCTAAATAATGAAGTGGTAAAAAAAAAAAAAAAAAAAAAAATCAAACCAAACCCAAGCATTCTACTCTCTCCGACCACTTTTGCAGTGACTTAAAAATCACTCCACCACTACAAGTAGAAAAATAACAATACAAATTAGATCATAAATAAAATTGCAAATATAAACATAATAATACTAATTGAAATATAAACCATGACCTAAAGAGAGTTTAACACAACATTGATCGTCATGGACATAATTTGATGTTCCACTATATTTTCAGAGTTTGGACATGAACTTTATTACCAACTGCTGGTGGAATCTCCAAACTGCAAATGTAGAAACGTCATGGTTACTGGTGTAACCTCCGTTCCCTGATGGAGGGAACGAGACGTTGTGTCGATGTAGTGACACTAGGGGTCACTCTTGGGAGCCCGAGACACCTCTGGTCTTTGATAAAAGGCCAATGAAAATTGGCGAGTGGTATTTGCATGCCACTCCCCCGGACATACGGGTATAAAAGGAGCTGGTATGTAACCACTCATTCAGGTTTTATGCTGAGGAGCTGATATAAGGTCCGGCCATTTCAGCAGGTAGTTCAGCGTTGTGGCAGGAGGGACACAACGTCTCGTTCCCTCCATCAGGGAACAGAGGTTACACCAGTAACCATGACGTTCCCTATCTGTCACTCACTCGACGTTGTGTCGATGTAATGACACTAGGGGTCCCTTATACGAAACGCCACAACTGGCTGAACTGTGTTACGTGAACTGGCGGTGTGTGGTGGGCAGACTGCTGTGTGCCTCATAGCCAGTGCACCAGGTCGACACGTAACCTCCCCCAACATAGTTATGAGTGTCGAACGGCCCTTTTTGGGGACAAGTCGACTACCCAAAGATAGAGACAGGCTTAACCCAGTCATGGCCTCTTTTCCCCTTCCCTTTTTCCACTCACTAAAAAAGAAGGGGAATTATCCGACTGGGCCGCCAGGTCTAGTTGGGGGGTGTCCCTCCCAAGGGGAAGACACTGCGGAGGCCACACCTTGCCCAAAAAGAGGGGGAGATATTTAAGTGGAAGAATACGTCACACAGTCTTTACAACCATGTGGAGAGCCTTCAAGGTAGATCCTGCCCAATGGGGGAGGAGTTACTACAAACATGGAGACTGGGGCAGAGGGGATCTGCCCAAGGAAGACACAGTTTGCCAGCAGGGAAACGAACTAGCGGAAGATATAGATTGCATGTGGTTAGGCTTACAGGGAACCGCCACATGTGGAGCACCTACCCCAGAACAGGGCTCTTAGTTAGCGCGTGTACTGGGCTGGCAGCGAGTCTCTCCGAAGACTCGACTGCCACAGGGCTCAGAGGAAGTCAACCAGGGAACAAAGTTTGTGAACTCTACTGGGAATTAATGGCGCACGTCTTCAGCTCCAAGGGAGATGGAAGGTGCTATGTGCAAGTGATACACCCGGCTAGCTATCCCGGGCTTATCCTCTTGTGTTGCATGCCACTACCAGGGATGAAACCGGTTCCACCTGGAGGTTGTAGAACCTTGCACAGGTGTTGGGTGTTGCCCAGCCTGCTGCTCTGCAAATGTCTGTTAGAGAGGCAACCCTGGCCAGGGCCCAGGGAGCCGCTACACCCCTGGTAGAATGGGCTGGTAGCCCTACTGGGGGCGGCATGTCCTAGGCGACATATGCCATAGTTATGGTGTCAATGAGCCAGTGGGCGATCCTCTGCTTGGAGACAGCACTTCCTTTCCGCTGTGCACCAAAGCAGACAAAGAGCTGCACAGAGATTCTAAAGCTCTGCGTGCAATCCAAATAGATGCGTAAAGCGTGCACCGGACACAGCGACGACAGGGCTGGGTCTGCCTCCTCCTGGGGCAGCGCTTGCAGGTTCACCACCTGGTCCATAAAGGGGTGGTGGGAACCTTGGGCACATAGCCCGGTCAGGGTCTCAGGATCATGTGAGAGTAATCTGGACCGAAATCCAGGCACGTTTCACTGACAGAGAACGTTTGCAGGTCACCTACCCTCTTGATGGAAGTGAGCGCAGTCAAGAGGGCAGTCTTCAAGGAGAGTGCCTTAAGCTCGGCTGACTGCAAAGGCTCAAAGGGGGCTCTCTGTAGACCTTGAAGAACTACAGAGAGGTCCGATGAGGGAACGAGGCGCGGTCTGGAGGGATTCAGCCTCCTGGCACCTCTTAGGAACCTGATGATCAGGTTGTGCTTCCCTAAGGACTTACCGTCGACTGCGTCGTGGTGTGCTGCTATGGCGGCAATGTACACCTTCAAGGTGGAAGGGGACAGCCTCCCTTCCAACCTCTCCTGCAGGAAGGAAAGCACTGATCTGACTGCGCATCTCTGGGGGTCTTCCCGATGGGAAGAACACCACTTAGCGAACAAACACCTCTTAAAGGCATACAGGCGCCTCGTAGAGGGGGCCCTAGCCTGAGTGATCGTGTCCACCACCGCAGATGGTAGACCGCTTAGGTCTTCCACGTCCCGTCCAGGGGCCAGACATGGAGATTCCAGAGGTCTGGGCACGGGTGCCAGATGGTGCCCCGTCCCTGAGAAAGAAGGTCCTTCCTCAGGGGAATTCACCAGGGGGGAGCTGTCGCGAGGAGTGTGAGGTCTGAGCACCACGTCTGGGCGGGCCAGTAGGGTGCTACCAGGACGACCTGCTCCTCGTCCTCCCTGACCTTGCACAGGGTCTGTGCAAGCAGGCTGACTGGGGGAAACACATATTTGCACATGCCAGGGGGCCAGCTGTTTGCCAGTGCATCTATGCCGAGGGGGGCCTCGGTCAGGGCATACCAGAGCGGGCAGTGGGGAGGATTATTGGGAGGCGAACAGGTGCATCTGTGCCTGTCGAATCGACTCCAAATCAGCTGGACCACCTGAGGGTGGAGTCTCCACTCTCCCCTGAGGGTAACCTGTCATGACAGCGCGTCCGCTGTAGTGCTGACTCCAGAGGAGGAGACGGCGGGCGAGTTGTGACATAGAACAAGAGCGCAAACTGCCTTGGCGGTTGACATATGCTACCATTGTCATGTTGTCTGTCTGAACTAACACGTGCTTGCCCTGGATCAATGGCTGAAACCTCCGCAGGGCGAGCAGAATTGCCAACAACTCAAGGCAGTTGATGTGCCAATGCAGTCTCGGACCCGTCCAGAGGCCGGCGGCTGCGTGCCCATTGCAAACAGTGCCCCAGCCCATTTTGGAGGTGACTGTTGTGACAACGACGCGCCTGGAGACCAGTTCTAGAGGAACACCTGCCCGTAGAAACGAGAGGTCGGTCCAAGGGCTGAAAAGACAGTGACAAACCGGGGTGATGACTTGAGTCATGCATATGCATCAACCCGAGCGGGGTGGCCACCGCCGAGGATGCCATATGCCCCAGGAGCCTCTGAAAAAGTTTCAGTAGAACCACTGTTTTCTGTTTGAATGCCTTCAAACAGGCCAGCACCGACTAGGTGCGCTCGTTCGTAAGGTGCGCCGTCAAGGAAACTGAGTCCAACTCCAAACCAAGAAAAGAGATGCTCTGAACCGGGAGGAGCTTGCTCTTTTCCTAGTTGACCCAAAGCCCTAGTCGGCTGAGGTGTGAGAGCACCAGGTCCCTGTGTGCGCACAACATGTCTCGAGAATGAGCTAGGATTAGCCAGTCGTCAAGATAGTTGAGAACGCGAATGCTCACCTCCCTTAACGGGGCAAGGGCAGCCTCTGCGACCTTCGTAAAGACGCGAGGAGACAGGGACAGGCCGAAAGGGAGGACTTTGTACTGATACGCCTGACTCTCGGATGCAAACCGCAGGAAGGGTCTGTGTCGAGGAAGGATCGAGACGTGAAGTACGCATCCTTCAGGTCTACCGCCACGAACCAATCTTGATGCCGGATGCTCGCCAGAATGCGTTTTCGCGTCAGCATCTTGAACGGGAGTCTGTGTAAAGCCTAGTTCAGAACTCACAGGTCCAAGATTGGCCTCAACCCACCGCCTTTTTTCGGTACGATGAAGTAGGGGCTGAAAAACCCCTTCTTCATCTCGGCTGGAGGGACAGGTTCTATCGCGTCCTTCCGTAGGAGGGTAGCGATCTCCGCACCAGGTAGCAGTGTTTTCGTCTTTCACCAGGTTGAAGTGGACACCGCTGAACCTGGGCAGACGCCCTACGAAGTGAATCGCACAGCCAAGTCCTCGTCCTCGTGACCCATGGAGACTGTCACATCGGGGGCGGATTTGTGCCACAGCTGGGCGCTCAGGGGCGGGAGACCGCCGCTGGAGCGCCAAACCTGCCAAATAGAGTGGTGGACGGTGGTCGTGATGACGGCTGTGCACACTTGATATGTGACCCAGGGAACAAGGAAACCGCTCTTGCTGAGCTCTTGAGTACTGCAGCCACTTGGGCATGCAGCGCAATTAAATGCAAAAGGTAACAAAAAGATGGAGATCTGCTTACCAGCTCCAGAGCAGCGGGTTTCGTTGTCCCTGGGTCGCCCGTCTCAAGGGCGCTTTGAAGCCTTTCACGGGTTCTGGGCGGCCGCGAGACGGGTGGCGTCTGCTTCCTGCAGTGGGCTCCATGCCGGGGCCGGGCCGAAGGGGCGGGCTGTGGCGGAGCCAGTGCAGTCACCACAGGGGGATGCCCTTGGCGATGAATAGATGGGGTGCGGGATCTTGAGCCGCTCCGGGGCAGGATATGCCGGCTAGCATCCATCTACTGCTCTACCATCGAAAACTGCTGGGCAAAGTCCTCGACGGTGTCGCCGAATAGGCCCATCTGGGAAATGGGGGCAGCAAGGAATAGTGTCTTGTCGGCCTCACCCATCTCGACCAGGTTGAGCCAAAGGTGGCGCTCCTGGACCACTAGTGTGGCCATCGTCCGCCCGAGAGACCGCGCCGTGACCTCCGTCGTCGGAGAGTGAGGTCGGTCGCCGAGCACAGTTCCTACATCAATCCTGGGGCGGAACTACCCTCGTGCAGTTCCTTTAGCACCTTGGCGGACTTGCAGGAGAGCCATGGCATGCAAGGTGGAGGCGGCTTATCCAGTGGCACCATGGCCTTGGCCATCAGAGACGACGTAAACCTACAGGCCTTGGATGGGGGCTTTGGGCACCCGCACCAGGTGGCGGCACTCTGCGGGCATAGGTGCACCACGAGCGCCTTTATCCACCGGGAGATTGCCGAATAGCCCTTGGCCGCCCCACCATCGAGGGTAGTGAGGGCGGGGAAGCTGAATAGATCGGGACCGGGCAGTAAAAAGTGCCTCCCGCGACCTTGTCAGCTCTTCATGCACTTCCGGGAAGAAAGGAACGGGAGTGAGGCGTGGCTTTGAGCGGCGCCGCGAGCCCCAGGAACCAATCACCAAGCTGTGAGGGTTCAGGGAAGAGCAGTGAGTTCCACTCTAGCCGACGCTCGCGGCTGCCCGGGAAAGCATGTCGTCATCTCCGCGTCAGCCTGTGACTGGGCAATCGACCCCGAAGGGAGGAGCCCAGCTGAGGCTTCCGACTGGTCGAGCCCACTCTCTGATGCTGCGCTCGAGAACTCATCACTTTCGTGGGCTCCGAATAAGAGGTCGAACTCGCCATGAGATGAGCCGGCAGACTCATCCGGAAGCCCGATCGGGGCAGACGAGCATGTTGGGGAATAGGAGGTCCGGCGGAGGCGGTCCCATTGGGGTCCCCAAATCGCCCCCAATGCTAGCCGCGCTGGCCTCATACCCGTGGGTAAAAGGACCGAGGCGGGGAGCCTCTGGGGTGGCTTGCTTTCTTACAAAGGTGAGCCGCGAACGCAACGTTGCCATGGACATATTCTCGCAATGAGAACATGACCATCCACGAACGCTGTCTCCGCGTGAGCAGTGCCCAGACACGAAAGAGAGTGATCGTGACCGTCAGAAGGCGAGAGATAACGAGCGCAACCAGGAATAACACACAATCGGAAAAGCATCTTTAAAAAGACGTTCCGTGTGTGCACTCTTTTAGAGAAATATAATATTTTAGAGAAATATACTCTTTTATTTCTGCCGAAGAGCCCAGGGGCATTCTCTGCAGTGCACCAGTGCAGAGGGGGGAGAAGCCGCTGAAATGCACCGTCAGATCCAGCAGAGGTGAATGAACAGTAGTATTCAGCTCAGTGAGCATGACCGGTCGGCTCCGAAGAGAAAATCTGAATGAGTGGTTGCATACCAGCTCCTTTTATACCCGTATGTCTGGGGGAGTGGCATGCAAATACCACTCACCAATTTTTACTGGCCTTTTATCAAAGACCAGAGGTGTCTCGGGCTCCCAAGAGTGACCCCTAGTGTCACTACATCGACACAACGTCGAGTGAGTGACAGATAGGGAACTGAGTTTAGACTTAAGGCTGAAAACAGACCTGCTTTTGAAACGTCTAAGCGCAATGACCTATTTCTCTGTGAAATATCAAATTGTGATTTACGCCACTTCATTTACATACAGTACACCCCCAGTCTGCATGCATACACCCACATATAGCGCAAACACTTCCACACACAGCCACTTGCGCTTTGCACTGCCACGAAAATTGGATAAGACATTGTGCACGGTCGTAGCACGTAGTCCTGCACTGTGCATACTCATGAAAATAGAGCCCCCTATCTGAAATCAAAAATCAAAATTTTGAGGCTTATAGTTACACATTGATTTGAAGCCATCTGCTATTGTAGTTTACTCCTGCTGTAAATGTTGACAAAATTCACTTTAAGGAGGCCTACCCATTTAGAATATACAGTCTCTCTCTTGATGTAATACAGACCAAAATATTCATGACTCACACTGCACTCATTCATTTTTTTCTAAACAAATGCTCTCTAAAATGAGAATTTTCCTCTCCCTCATACCACCTAATGGCTGTGATGTAAACACAGAACTATTTGCCATTTGCTTCAATACGAAATGCGTCAAGCCAATTCACTGGGACTTTTACAACTAAGGGACAGATTACCAAATGGGTCACAACTTCCTACAAAACAATTGTTCAAATTTCCATTAAAAGAGAGAGCTCAAAGGGTTACTGCTCTGATAGAAATAGTCCAATACTCTGTGGCTAAACCATAGTGACATTCAAATTGATGGTACATCATAATGAAGAAAATATTACATACAATTTAAATTTTTGCCTGCCATTTTTTCCTGATTAATGCCAGCTGAACTATGACTAATTGTCTCGAGCCAGTTGCTCTTTGAGATATTATTTACATGGCAGGATGGAAGTAATCTTTGAAAGGTTAATTATTAGATCGTTTATTGGTGGTTCTTTGTGCAAACAGCAGCAAGCAGTTAATTAGTCTTCATTTGCTTCTGCAGGTTTGGCTGATGAGTTCATTAAAACTGCTGACTAGGGAGAAAAGGTTTTAGTTTTAATGGACTTCAGTCTTATTGTCTGTTTTCATTTATTTATTTATTTTTTGGAAGAGATTAAGGCTACACTTTGTACTTTTTGTATGGCATTTTTAACAAATCTTTATTTTTAAACCACCCATTAGCCATTTACCTCTCAAATCCACTTCCTGTTTTCTCATCAAGCACTACACAATTGTGTGTACACTCTGTCTCTCCTCCCCTATTCCTCAATCCCTCCCTCATATGCGGGTCTCTATGATTAGAATGCATCAGTAAGTGTCTTGTCCCTCATTTCAAACTGAATAACTTTTTTAATTTGATAGCTTAAGATCACTGTGTGCTCCTTGCATTTACGCGCTCCCTCTCTCATTCTCATTCAATGATGGCGTTCCAATTTAACACCCAGCTCTCAAGACTCTACCAGAGAGAGAGAGAGCGTGCACACTGATTTAATGGATGACCGAACAAATTAAATTTGAATTCATAGGACAGCTTTCATCTTCAGCATGGATTTTGTTAGTGGAAAAAATATCTAATAATGCCTTTCAGAATAAAAAAAATATATACAAATATCCCCCTTTGAAGTAATCCATTACTTTGCAGGAAACCATTGAGCATTTGGTTACAAGGTGAATGTTTTTTTTTTTTTTTCAGCCAATTTGTTTAGTAATGATGAAAAAGGAAGAACATGCATACATTAATAGATCCATAGGCTTTTCCCACACTGACATAACGTTGCAAATCACGCTCTTAATATCATGTTAACTTATGTTGTCCATTATTTTAAGACTGAGTTACACCTGTTTCCAGCACATAGATTGCTGCAAATTGCAGCTTTGAATTTGTATTCTCTATATTGAGCCAAGAGGTGAGTCTGCAATGTTTTTGATCTATTGGTCAATCTTAAAAAAAAAAAAAAGAAAAAAAAACGTTTCAAAAACTTTCCAAAACGGCTAACATCGCTTACAGCACTTTAAGGAGAAACTGTTTAGTGAAAATTGAGAAATATTCTCTAGGTCTGTATTCATGTTTATTTTTTTCTTTGAAGAGGTTAGGGTTAACACATTCTGCTACTTGTACAGTGCTTTTGTGAATTATTCATCTCTTGAAGATGTTAGACAACAAGCATTCATTACTATTTGCTCAGATTTTCCCTTTTAAAACCAACCAACTACTTAAAAAGTAGGACCATATCACAGAACATCTTTATTAGATTTAACACTTTTGAGAAAGACACTTTAAAAGATAATTGAAGCAGATATTTATAAATAACCGAGTTAATAGTAGATATTATTGTGTGTAACATAATGCAGCTGACTGGAGTCCATTCTTTCTCTCCTGGAGCTTTTTTAAAAATTTTTATATATATTGTTTCTCAAATTATTCTCAGAATGGGAATGCAACCCAGGGGGCCTCTCGTCACAGTCATCCGATTTGGAGTTCAAACATCCTTCCTTTTCACCCTTTTTTCTTCTGAGAGGAGAAGGATATCTGTTAACATTCTTTCTACAGAGCTTTAAAGGAGAGACACTAGGATTAAAATGCTAAAACTAAAGGCAGGATGCTCTCTTCAGGCTTTAAAGTGAATGAAATATGGATGTTTTCGCAGAGTCTAGAGGAGAAGACAGGAAGGGTCAACCAAGTGTCAGAGACCTGTACGCCTCTTTTTATGCTTTGCTCATGTAGAAAATTAAATAAGAACATTCGGAAATTTTTCCAACCAAACAGACACATTGTAGTCAGTGAAAGCTGGGGTTTTAACCTCAACTGTTAAGAAAAGGACATCCCTAGTCCATGAAATAAGTGTATAAGTGAGTTTTCTTATTTTAATGAAGCAATAAGCCACGAGAGGCCATGCATCACAATTTTACCACAAAGGTAAATAATTTTAACACACAGACTGTAGTGATTTATTGCTTTTCAAAAACAGCGGGAAAAAAAAAAATAGGATTTAAGACACAAATGTTCAATAAATAGTAACATATATTAAATTAATAATCGAAATAAACAACTCTTCCACCAAGCAATATAGTTCATTATTCTATAGGCTGTTTGTGGTTGCTGAGCAATATAGCAAAATGGTGCACTAACCCTTTATGCTCTGAGTCTTTAAAGATTTCCTGTTTCAGTGGCATACCCAAAATTACAGGCTTATATATTAAAAAAAAAATTAAAAAAATTAAAAATTAAAAAAACACGACAATGACTAAATGTTTGCATAGCATGGAGACTTGATTTTAGTAATGAGATTTCACAGAATGAGTGCCATTTGACTCAGTGAGTCTGTTTCATTGTAGCGCGGAGGAGGGCAGGGCGGGCTGGGCCGGAATGACACACGCCCAGACCCCAATCAACCTGATGAGGCGAGTGAGGGATAAAGGTGACCGGAGATGGCAGTTCCAGAGAGAGAGGGAATTACAGGCAGCTGCCCTGTATGTGTTTATGTTTGGGTGTTTTTTTTTAAGTTTATTATTAAACTAGTATTTATATTATCAAGCCGGTTCTCGCCTCCTCCTTTCCCTCTAACCCCTTTACACTGGTGCCAGCACCCGGGAGGGAGGAGGGATGTCCGTCGTAGAGTCCTCAACGCTGCCGTCCACCCAGGGGAGCGCTGCTGCCATCCGCCGGGGGGATGGAGTAGCCCGAACGTGGGGAACGGCCACCATCCACGAGACGAGGAGCGACTGGACTCCCCGACCGCCTGGAGCGATGGAGCTGCTGCCAGGGGTGGAGGAGTGTCCCCACGGGCCGCCAGAAACGCGGAGGGGTGTTATGTCCGCTGGGGGTCGGAGGTTCTACTCCAGTCCACCCGGGGAGGAGCGGCTGTCGTCCGCCTGAGAGGGTGGATGATTGACTGGGGATCACGCGACGGCGCATCAGAGAACCAGTGAGTGAGTTTATTTTTCTCTCTCTCCTCTCTCTCTCGCTGTCGCTCCATGTGGCCTTTCCCTCACCTGTTTTTTTTCCTCCTGTCTCTTCCCAGGTTGAAGAAGGCAGGGATGACCCGCCGGTAGGCGGGGTGCAAGGTAAGCCCCCCCGGAGGGGGGGGGGATGTACGTCATGCCGGGGGCTCCCCGGCCTGAGGCAATGCAGGGAGGAGTGTAGCACGGAGGAGGGCGGGGCCGGACCAGAATGATGCACGCCCGGACCCCAATCAGCCTGATGAGGCGAGCGAGGTATAAAGGCGACCGGAGACGGCAGTTCCAGAGAGAGAGAGAGAATTACAGGCAGCTGCCCTGTATGTGTTTATGTTTGGGTGTTTTTGTTTAAGTTTATTATTAAACTATTATTTATATTGTCAAGCCGGTTCTCGCCTCCTCCTTTCCCTCTAAGCCCTTTACAGTCATGTACTTGCCGTTATCTCCTGGTGGCCATATGTAACATTATGCTTCATGTGGATTATCTAATGATCTAGGCATTTGATTAACTTGTGTGTTTGTGCTCGTTTGAAAGATAATCACCTCCTCTTAGTAGTGGAATGTGATATTTTATGTTCCATTTATTTTCATGAAGTTATTTTTTTTTCTCGCGGGCCCACCGTACAATCTTAAAGGGTTAATATAAATGTGCGATTATAGGTGTGCGCTTGAACGTCTTTGAACATGGGCCAATGATAATTTAGAGTTTGAGCTATCTGTTGTATAATATGTATTTTATTATGTTATATGTTAACAGTTGGCACAGGAAGTGTGCTACTAAAAAATATTTTCAAAAATTAAAGAGGTTTAAGGCCTTTGCACACCAAAAGTGAATGTTCAGCGCGATTTCTCACTGCGATCATCATTTTGAACCGATAAAATACATTCCTAACGAGCCATTCTCACCTGGAGCGAATGTTCACGCGACAAAGCAAAGCTTTTTTTACGGTGAGTGTGTCGTTTTTATTTCTTCGCCTGGTGAAGAAAAGCCCTGACCAATAATATATAAGCTTTAGATTATGTGTCAGAAGCCGTTGCAGTTACCAGAACCAGAGCAACTGATGGCGCTAAAGCACAGAAAGCTGTTCATCACCGACATTAATAGCTGAAGTAACTTGAGGAAGAAATCCTGAAACAGCAGTAAGGATGGCTGAGTTTGGAATGGCATACTACCCATACTACTCTCACTGCTTCTGCCATATGGCAGAAATAGTAGAAGTAGTATGGTAAAATGCAGTTCCGAACTCGGCCAGTGTGTATTTCATTTGCATTAAATGCCTTAAAATTTCCGCATATGGGTTCTCTTAACATGTAAATGATATTGCAGCATCACTGCCTTGCATCCCCCTTTTAAAAATGATCTGATCGTATGTGGATTGTCTTCATAATTTATTCCAGCTTTATTGTTTTGCTTTTGCATTTAATCTTATATGAGTTCTCTTATATCTTTAATATATATCGTAGCATCTTTACCTTTGTATCACTATTTTAATAAACAACTTTATGGATCATAAGTGTTTTTCTTCACCAAATATAAATAATATTAATACTATTGCTGTTACTTGTGGTGCACTCTGTGTGCTTTTGAATACCAAAAACAAAATTGTTATTACTGTGCTATTTTTAATAGTAGTTAGCAGCATTAAAGCATCTAATAATGGGTCAGCTGAAGGTTTTGTTGGGTGAGATCTGTGTTTTTTTGCTTGCACTCTTGGAGCATTTAAATTCCACATGCAGGGTTTTGAGCAGATATAACACAAGTAGATGTACATGGCAATAAGATACAGTCAAACATTTGTTTTAACAGTCACTATGAGTGTACATTACGCAGTGATTTTAAACAAATGCACTTAACACAAGTATCTACAGTATGCATGGCAGTGGTATATAATTAATATTGTTCCAAATGATAACGTTTTAACAGTTAAACCATTTTTTACACTTGGTTCTTTCTAATCACTCTTCAGACTGTGTATTCATGATAATACTGTCATGTTGTCCAGCAGGTGAACAGAAATAGTTTGTGAAGTGTCTCGAAAGTTCTTTCTTATTGAGCAAATCAACAACATACTCATTATCGCTGCTTCAGCTGGTAGAGAGATTTGTTTTATTTTTCTTGTTAGAGAATTGTTTGCTTTTCTTTTTTGTTTTACAAACTTGTCAAGTGGTTATTTCTTCTAAACTGGTGATGAGCGAAGGGCGGACCAGCTCAAAGGTGCGTTGAGCCACCTACCATACTGGGTAAAATTGCTAGTCAATGGGGGCCTGGGTAGCTCAGTGGTAAAAATGCTGGCTATCACCCCTGAAGTTCGCTAGTTCGAATCCCAGGGCATGCTGAGTGACTCCAGCTGGGTCTCCTAAGCCAACCAAATTGGCCCGGTTGCTAGGGAGGGTAGAGTCACACAAGGTAACCTCCTCGTGATCGTTATAATGTGGTTCGCTCGGTGGATGGTGTGAAGCCTCCACACGCGCTATATCTCCATGGTAATGCGCTCAACAAGCCACGTGATAAGATGTGCAGGTTGACGGTCTCAGACGTGGAGGCAGCTGAGATTCGTCCTCCACCACCTGGATTGAGGTGAGTCACTACACCACCACAAGAACTTAGAGCACATTGGGAATTCCAAATTGGGAGAAAAAGTGGAGAAAAAAAAACAAAAAATTGCTAGTCGATTAGCACCACCTATTGTAAAGGCATGAATGTGCTAATGGCAAACATTTGTTTAGCTTTCTATGGAAAAGTGCCATATGTCAGTGATTCGCCTCTCATAATTGTGTCACGTTTGGTGTGAAAAGGCCTTTAGAGTGGTTATTAGTTATTTAATATCCCTAGCCAAACATACCAGTAGAAACGTTGTTTTTCCATCTGTGTTCTTGCATTTATTGTGCGTTTCGTTTTCGCATTTGATCAGGGTGCTTTCACACTAGCACGTTTGGAGTGCACCTGGGGTTAAATGACATCAAAGTTCGGTTCGTTTGGATAATGTGAACGCTGTTTTCTGAACTCGGGTGTGCACCCGCAAACCGCACCCGTGTCCGCTTGGTGATCTGGGGTACGGTTCATGTGAACTCTAGTACGGTTCGCTACTTATATGAATGCAATCGTACAAAATCGAGGAAGTGAACCGCTTGTGATGATGTATAATTCGTGTATTTGCAGTCTCGCTATCACAATTATTATGGTATAATGCTTTTCTCATACCTGCTTGTGTCCAAATACATCGCCTTCATAGAACAGCTCACATTCTTCACATCTCTTGCAATGCATTCATGGGTTCGCGGCAGATAAACGCTAATATTCATCACATCATTGCACATTCAATGCATCCGCAGTGTAGGAGCCATATATTATTGTTATTTAATAATAACATTTATTATTTGTTCATTTAAATTGTTATCAAACAAATCCATTTCAGTTTATTATATGAGTAATATTGTAAATGGTTTAAGTGTGTGTTTATGTTCTGTGAGTTATTGCCCTCTATAGGTATGGAGGAAGGTGGTTTACAAGGGTGTATGCCACCCCTGGCAGATGGGCGTGCTGGTGCAAGCGCACACAGTCATTTAACCGTGCACATGGTGTTCACTGCTCATTATGTTACAAGCCTTCAAACTGCTAAAAACTAAACTGTTTGTTTTATTTTCTTTCAATAAATTCAAGCAACATTTTCAATCATCCATCTGCCTCTGGATCTATTTTTGTACACGTCAGGACATCATTGTATCAACATCTCCCATTGTGGATTTAAATCAAGGGACAGTACTAGGAACATTTGGAAGAACTTAACCTTGTTTTTACCACTACACACGGGATACAAAAACAAGTGTTGTCCTGTGCATGGCAAGTTTTCGTGGTAAATCCAAAGAGACAAACATTAACACAGTTATATCTTCTCGAGTTGTTATCTAGTTACAGTGGTAAATAGCTGCCTCTTTTACTCACGTTGATTACGTAATCGGACCATGGTTCAGACCTAAATAATATGATGTGAACACAGACTAGCATGGGCAGCGGTAGGGGGAGGAAACAAACTCTGGTTTGGTCCAAACAATTGAACCATGTGTGAAAGCACCCTGAGGCACACAGTGGATAGTTTTCTTTGGGCTAAGAGGATGAGCTGAAAGGTTTTTAAAATTATTTTCATCTAGACTGAAAAAGGCAAGTTTCCATAATGAAAAGCATGCTTCTTCAGTCATTTCTGCCACATTTACAAAGGTCAGCTCATCTTTATAACATCCAGAAAGTTCATCTCATCTCCATGAAAATTCGGGCTGCTTCAGACTAAAAAATAAATAAATAAGCGTTGTAAATGGCCAGCCAAATGAGTCATTTTCCGTTTTCACATTTTTATTCAACAATATGTCACAGAGAAGAAAAGAGTATTTTGTTATGTGTGTTTTTTAATGAAGGAGGTTTGACTTCATTGATCTCTGTGATTCAGATTAGAAGTGACCGTGCACTAATTTTCTCATTAAAATAAGAAGGTGTGAAATATGGAGAAAGACAAAGAACGAGAGAAAAAGATAAAGTGGAGGGCCAAAAGAAAAGATTTGTAACCACCTCCGTGTAAACTGGCTTTCTTATTGATCTGGGGTTGCTTTATAATCAACATGTTGATGGATGCCTTGCCGAGCAGAAATCTATGGGCAACTATGCCATTAGGGAAAGCTCCGCTATTAAAAAAAATCTGACAGAGGTTTTGAAAGTTAAAATGTTCAATCATTAAAGAAGTGACAGAGAGGGGAAATGGGACACATGCTGTGCTATCATTCTTGTTAACGATCACAAAAATGCATAACTGCAGTACCGCAAAAAACAACTTGTGAGGTAACAGAAAATATAGCTGAATCTGAAGCCTGAGAGATGTAAAACATAATTACATGTACTTCCTGGTCAGATGCCTTCCAACAAAAATGACTTACAAGAAAATGCATGTAGTAAGATATGGCACTCATCCTTTAAAGGAATATTCCGGGTTCAAATAAAAATTAAGCTAAATACACAGCATTTGTGCCATATTGATTACCACAAAAAAAAGAAAAATATTTTGACTTGCCCCTCCTTTTCTTTAAAACGAGAGAAAAATTTGGGTTACAGTGAGCCACTTACAATAGAATTGGATGGGGCCAGTCCATAAACATTAAAATACTATTTCAAAAGTACAGCCACAAGACAAAAACAATATGCATGTTAACATGATTTTAGTGTGATAAAACCACTTACTAACCTTTTCTGTGTAAAGTTATAGTCAATTGTACAACTTCATTGCCATGACAATGTAATGTCAACACACCCTAAAACCCTAAAATGACTAATAATAAAATCAGTAAAAAAGAAACGTCCATTTTTCAGGACACTGTATTTTAAAGATTTTGGATTTTGTAAAAATACAAATAACTTTACAGATCTTTATTGTAAAGGGTTTAAACAATATTTACCATGCTTGTTCAATTAACCATAAACAATTAATGAACATGCACCTGTGGAACAGTCATTAAGACAATAACAGCTTACAGATGGTCATAGTTATAAAAACTTAGGACACTAAAGAGACCTTTCTACTGACTCTGAAAAACACCAAAAGAAAGATACCCAGGGTCCCTGCTCATCTGTGTGAATGTGCCTTAGGCATGCTGCATGGAGGCATGAGGACTCCAGATGTGGCCAGGGCAATAAATTGCAATGTCCATACTGTGAGACGCCTAAGACTGCACTACAGGGAGACAGGAAGAACAGCTGATCATCCTCGCAGTGGCAGACCACGTGCAGGACAGGTACAGTATGGCAAACAACAATTGCCCGAGTTAAGAAGGAATGCACAATCCCTCCATCAGTGCTCAGACTGTCTGAAATAGGCTGAAAGAGGCTGGACTGAGGGCTTGTTGGCCTGTTGTAAGGCAGGTCCTTACCAGACATCACCGGCAACAACGTCGCCTATGGGCACAAACCCATCTTTGCTGGACCAGACAGGACTGGCAAAAAGTGCTCTTCACTGATGAGTCACGGTTTTGTCTCACCAGGGGTGATGGTCGGAAGAATGAGCGTTACACCGAGGCCTGTACTCTGGAGCGGGATCAGTTTGGAGGTGGAGGGTCCGTCATGGTCTGGGGCGGTGTGTCACAGCATCATCGGACTGAGCTTGTTGTCATTGCAGGCAATCTCAACGCTGTGCATTACAGGGAAGACATCCTCCTCCCTCATGTGGTACCCTTCCTGCAGGTTCATCCTGACATGGCCCTCCAGCAAGACAATGCCACCAGCCATACTGCTTGCTTTGTGCGTGATTTCCTGCAAGACAGGAATGTCAGTGTTCTGCCATGGCCAGCGAAGAGCCCGGATCTCAATCCCATTGAGCATGTCTGGGACCTGTTGGATCAGAGAGTGAGGGCTAGGGCCAATTCCCCCCAGAAATGTCTGGGAACTTGCAAGTGCCTTGGTGGAAGAGTGGAGCAAGAACTGGCAAATCAGGTGCAGTCCATGAGGACGAGATGCACTGCAGTACTTAATGCAGCTGGTGGCCACACCAAATACTGTTACTTTTGATATTGCCCCCCCACCCCCCCTTTGTTCAGGTACACATTATTCCATTTCTGTTTGACACATGTCTGTGAAACTTGCTCAGTTTATGTCTTAGTTGTTATGTTCATACAAATATTTACACAGGTTAAGTTTGCTGAAAATAAAAGCAGTTGAAAGTGAGAAGACGTTTCTTTTTTTGCTGAGTTTATAATATATAGTGTTACGTCTTCAGCACACTATATCTAGGGGTTTTAGAGGAGTAACAGGATTGTGGTTTTAAGTAGGGATGGGCGGATCGATACTAAAGTATCGATACTTCCGATACTGATGTGGTATCAAGAATTTCAATCCTCACATAAAAAATTTTTTTTAACAAGTGATCTTATTATTTAGATTTACATGAATATTAATGCATCTCATAAGCTTCAAAGTGGAAAAAAATATATATATATTAGTGAGTTGTTGCATGGCACCGGAACTATTTTTTCTTCCACTCATCTTGACACGCAGAAATGCTAAAATATACTAGTAGTCACAGACAGCGCTCACCCTTTCAGTCATTATGCTCGTTCAAAGAGAGAGCAGTGCTTTCCTGAGGTAATGACAGAAAAACAGCATCTGGAGTTATTCACACTAAGGGTACGTTTACACGACAATGATGTACTAAAAATGGAAACATTTTTCCTTTGTATTTTTAAACGTTTCACGTACAGATGACAACGTTGTCAAAATGATCCCTGTTCACACGGATCTGCAAAAACGACTAAAAACGTTGTATTATGCATGCCAGGCCAGTAGTTGCGATGTCACTTTGTAAAGAAACATTACGCGCCTGCGCACATAAGCATTCTTCCACAGAGCGGTGAATACAAAACAATGAAGATGGCGAAAGCATTGAGCAATTTTGTCTGGACGGACAATGAGGTTGCTTTATTACTACAATTACTTTGCTGGAGAAGCGTCAATAAACTCAAAATCTTGAGCAGCACAAACACAGTCTTGTAGTCCGCCATTGTAGTTTTGAAAGTCTCGCGCATTGTTTTGAAGTACTCGTGCGCATGCCTATAGACTGAACTCTCAAGATTATTCAATAAACTCTGCTCATTTTTACCATCACTTCGTCTCCTGCCTTCTTCTGTATTCCCCTTGCTGACTCTTGGGCTGGTAGGAGAGTAAGTTAACATAAGCTGCTGATGTTGACTGGTTTTGGATATCAGACAGAACTCTGATATATGGATATCTTCTGACGGAGAGAGAGGTCTTGTGTACACTGGATCTAACATGCAGTATCATTGAATACTGTACATGGCATCACATCTCTGTCTATAGGATATATACATAAGCGGTGGGTGAATGAATTGCAGGGTAAAGGTATATAAAATAAAATTAAGTAAATAAATAAATAACATTTAAAATACAAATAAATTTTTCCCATCTGAATCATACATTCATTTCAAGATTTTAAAATTGGAGGTTCTGCCTACTGTACAATGTTCACACTCCATACAAAACACTCCAAATGAATAAATTGTTGATTATTGTTATTTGCACAGACACCAGTATTCATATTGATAATTATACATCTCAAATTGATACCTATCAATCCATCATTCTTTATATAACACGTCATTGTTTTTGTATGTTTACGCTGAGACGATAACGACATCGTTTTCAAAAACTTGCACTTTGAAACCCGTTCCCTATCTGTCACTCACTCGATGTTGTGTCGATGTAGTGACACTAGGGGTCACTCTTGAGAGCCCGAGACATCTCTGGTCTTTGATAAAAGGCCAATGAAAATTGGCGAGTGGTATTTGCATGCCACTTCCCCGGACATATGGATATAAAAGGAGCTGGTATGCAACCACTCATTCAGATTTTCTCTTCAGAGCCGAACGGTCATGCTCACTGAGCTGAATTCCCATGACTGTTCATTCACCTCTGCTGGATCTGACGGCGCATTTCAGCGGCTTCTCCCTCCTCTGCACTGGTGCACTGCAGAGAATGCCCCTGGACGCTTCGGCAGAAATAAGAGTATATTTCTCTAAAAGAGCGGCACACACAGAACGTCTTTTTAAAGACGCGCCTTTTTAAAGATGCCTTTCCGATTGTGTGTTATTCCTGGTTGCGCTCGTTACCTCTCACCTTCTGATGGTCACGATCACTGTCTTTCATGTCTGGGCACTGCTCACGCGGAGACAGCGTTCGTGGATGGTCATGTACTCATTGTGAGGACATGTCCATGGCAACGATGCGGTCGCAGCTTGCCTTCGTAAGAAAGCAAGCCACCCTAGAGGCTCCCTGCCTCGGTCCTTTTACCCACAGGTATGAGGCCAGCGGGGCTAGTCCCAATTTGGGGACCCCATTGGGACCGCCTCTGCCGGGTATCCCCCCACGGACCTCCCATTGCCCAGCATGCTCGTCTGCCCCTATCGGGCTTCCGGATGAGTCCGCCGGCTCGTCTCATGGTGAGTTCAACCTCTTATTCGGAGCCTGCGAAAGTGATGAGCTCTCAAGCGCAGCATCGGAGAGCGGGCTCATCCAGCCGGATGTGGAAGCCTCAGCTGGGCTCCTCCCTTCGGGGACGATTGCCCAGTCACAAGCTGACATGGAGATGACATGCTTTCCTGGGCTTTCGTCGGCTAGAGTGGAACCCTCCGCTCTTCCCTGAACCCTCGCGGCTCGATGATTGGTTCCTGGGCTCGCGGCGCCACTCAAAGCCATGCCCCGCCCCGTTCCTTTCTTCCCGGAAGTGCATGAAGAGCTGACAAGGTTGTGGGAGGCACTTTTTTACTGCCCGGTCCCAATCTTTTCAGCTTCCCCGCCCTCACTACCCTCGATGGTGGGGCGGCCAAGGGCTATTCGGCAATCCCCAGGTGGATAAAGGTCCTCGCGGTGCACCTATGCCTGCAGAGTGCCGCCACCTGGCGCTGGTGCCCAAAGCCCCCATCCAAGGCCTGTAGGTTTACGTTGTCTCTAACGGCCAAGGCCTACGGTGCCGCTGGACAAGCCGCCTCCGCCCTGCACGCCGTGGCTCTCCTGCAAGTCCGCCAAGGCGCTAAAGGAACTGCACAAGTGTAGTTCCACCCCAGGATTGATGCAGGAACTGCGCTCGGCAACCGACCTCACTCTCCGAGCGACGGAGGTCACGGCGCGGTCTCTCGGGCGGACGATGTCCACATTAGTGGTCCAGGAGCGCCACCTTTGGCTCAACCTGGTCGAGATGGGTGAGGCTGACAGGACATAATTCCTTGCTGCCCCCATCTCCCAGGCTGGCCTATTCGGCGACACCGTCAAGGACTTTGCCCAGCAGTTCTCGATGGTGGAGCAGTAGACGGAGGCTATCCGGCATATCCTGCCACGGCACGGCTCAAGATCCTGCACCCCGTCTGCTCGTTGCTAAGGGTGTCCCCCTGCGGTGACTGCACCGGCTCCGCCGCAGCCCGCCCCTTTGGCCCGGCCCCGGCATGGAGCCCGCCGCAGGAAGCAGACGCCACCCATCTCGCAGCTGCCCAGAACCCGTGAAAGGCTTCAAAGCGTCCTTGAGACAGGCGACCCAGGGACAACGAAACCTGCTGCTCTGGAGCTGGTAAGCAGATCTCTCCATCTTTTTGTTACCTTTGCATTAAAAGTGGCTGCAGTACTCAAGAGTTCAGCAAGAGCGGTTTCCTTGTTCCCTGGGTCACGTATCCAGTGTGCATGGCCGTCATCACAACCACCGTCCACCACTCTATTTGGCAGGTTTGGCGCTCCAGCGGCGGTTTCCTGCCCCTGAGCACCCAGCTGTGGCACAAATCCGCCCCCGACGTGACAGTCTCCATGGGTCACGAGGATAGGCCTCTTCCTCCCCCGTCCCAGGCTGTTCCGGGGGTGGTCACAAGGAGCCAGGTAAGTGCTTCGATGTCCCTAGACTCAGCACGGCCACGACATGGTGTGGCACCTCGAGCTCCGCCCCTCCGCGAGGCCCCACCTGCCGGTACGTCCGACGACATTGTCCCTTTGGTCCCCCTTGTGCGGAACTTGGACGCATGGCTTGCACTTTCCAATCCGTCGCGATGGCTGGTCCGGACCGTCCGACTCGGCTATGTGATTCAGTTTGCCAGGCGTCCGCCCAGGTTCAGCGGTGTCCACTTCACCTTGGTGAAGGACAAAAACGTTGCTACTTTGCACGGAGATCGCTACCCTCCTACGGAGTGGCGCAATAGAACCTGTCCCTCTGGCCGAGATGAGACAGCCCCTACTTCATCGTACCGAAAAAAGGCAGAGGGTTGAGGCCAATCTTGGACCTGCGAGCACTGAACCGGGCTGTACACAGACTCCCGTTCAAGATGCGGATGCAAAAACGCATTCTGGTGAGCGTCCGGCATCAAGATTGGTTCGCGGCGGTAGACCTGAAGGACACGTACTTCCATGTCTTGATCCTTCCTCGACACAGACCCTTCCTGCGGTTTGCATTCGAGGGTCAGGCATATCAGTACAAGGTCCTCCCTTTCGGCCTGTCCCTGTCCCCTCGCATCTTCACGAAGGTCGCAGAGGCAGCCCTTGCCCTGCTAAGGGAGGTGGGCATTCGCATTTTCAACTATCTCAACGACTGGCTAATCTTAGCTCACTCTCGGAACATGTTGTGCGCACACAGGGACTTGGTGCTCTCACACCTCAGCTGACTAGGGCTTCGGGTCAACTAGGAAAAGAGCAAGCTCCTCCCGGTTCAGAGCATCTCTTTTCTCAGTTTGGAGCTGGACTCGGTCTCTTTGACAGCGCGCCTCACGAACGAGCGCGCCCAGTCGGTGTCGGTCTGTTTGAAGGCATTCAAACAGAAAACAGCGGTTCCACTGAAACTTTTTCAGAGGCTCCTGGGGCATATGGCATCCTCAGCGGTAGCCACCCCGCTCGGGTTGATGCATATGAGACCGCTTCAGCACTGGCTTCAGACTCGAGTCCCGAGATGGGCATGGTGCCGCGGGACACATCGCGTGGTCATCACGCCGGTCTGTCACTGTCTTTTCAGCCCTTGGACCGACCTCTCATTTCTACGGGTAGGACAGGACGGAATGGGACGCGGAAGGTAGACACAATCACTCAGGCTGGGGCCCCCTCTATGAGGCGCCTGTATGCCTTTAAGTGGCTTCTGTTCGCTAAGTGGTGTTCTTCCCGACGGGAAGACCCCCAGAGATGCGCAGTCGGATCAGTGCTTTCCTTCCTGCAGGAGAGGTTGGAAGGGAGGCTGTCCCCTTCCACCTTGAAGGTGTACATTGCCGCCATAGCAGCACACCACGACGCAGTCGACGGTAAGTCCTTAGGGAAGCACGACCTGATCATCAGGTCCCTAAGTGGCGCCAGGAGGCTGAATTCCCCCAGACCGCGCCTCGTTCCCTCATAGGACCTATCTGTAGTTCTTCAGGGTCTACAGAGAGCCCCCTTTGAGCCTTTGCAGTCAGCCGAGCTTAAGGCACTCTCCTCTGAAGACTGCCCTCCTGACTGCGCTCACTTCCATCAAGAGGGTTTGAGACCTGCAATTGTTCTCTGTCAGCGAAACGTGCCTGGAGTTTGGTCCGGGCTACTCTCACATGATCCTGAGACCCCGACCGGGCTATGTGCCCAAGGTTCCTCCGACCCCTTTTAGGGACCAGGTGGTGAACCTGCAAGTGCTGCCCCAGGAGGAGGCAGACCCAGCCCTGTTGTTGCTGTGTTCGGTGCGTGCTTTACGCATCTATTTGGATCACACGCAGAGCTTTAGGATCTCTGAGCAGCTCTTTGTCTGCTTTGGTGCACAGCAGAAAGGAAGTGCTGTCTCCAAGCAGAGGATCGCTCACTGGCTCATTGACATCATAACTATGGCATATCACGCCCAGGACATGCCGCCTCTGGTAGGGCTACCAGCCCAGTCTACCAGGGGTGTAGTGGCCTCCTGGGCCCTGGCCAGGGGTGCCTCTCTAATAGACATTTGCAGAGCAGCAGGCTGGGCAACACCCAACACCTTTGCAAGGTTCTACAACCTCCGGGTGGAACCGGTTTCGTCCCAGGTAGTGGCACGCAATACAAGCGGATAAGCCCGGGATAGCTGGCCGGGTGTATCGCTTGCACATAGCGCCTTCCACCTCCTTTTGAGCTGAAGACGTGCGCTATTAATTCCCAGTAGTGTTCACAAATTTTGTTCCTTGGTTGACTTCCTCTGAGCCCTGTGGCAGTCGAGTTTTCGAAGAGACTCGCTGCCGGCCCAGTACACGTGCTAACTAAGAGCCCTGTTCTGGGGTAGGTGCTCCGCATGTGGCAGTTCCCTGTAAGGCTAACCCCATGCAATATATATCTTCCGCTAATTCGGTTCCCTGTTGGCAAACTGCGTCTTCCTTGGGCAGAGCCCTCTGCCCCAGTCTCCATGTTCGTAGTAACTCCTCCCCCATTGGGTAGGATCTACCTTGAAGACTCTCCACATGGTCGGAAAGACCATGTGACGTATTCTTCCACTTAAATATCCCCCCCTCTCTTTGGGCGAGGTGTGGTCTCCACGGTGTCTTCCCCTTGGGAGGGACACCCCCCGACTAGACCTGGTGGCCCAGTCGGATAATCCCCCTTCTTTTTTAGGGAGTGGAAAAAGAGAAGGGGAAAAGAGACCACAACTGGGTTAAGCCCGTCTCTATCTCTTGAGTAGTCGACTTGTCCCCAAAGGGCCGTTCGACACTCATAACTATGTTGGGGGAGGTTACGTGTCGACCTGGTGTGCTGGCTATGATGCACACAGTAGTCTGCCCACCACTCACCGCCAGTTCACGTAACATAGTTCAGCCAATTGTGGCGTTTCGTATAGGGACCCCTAGTGTCACTACATCGACACAATGTCGAGTGAGTGACAGATAGGGAACGTCATGATTACTTGTGTAACCTCCATTCCCTGTTGGAGGGAACAAGACGTTGTGTCCCTCCTGCCACAATGCTGAACTACCCGCTGAAATGGCCGGACCTTATATCAGCTCCTAAGCATAAAACCTGAATGAGTGGTTGCATACCAGCTCCTTTTATATCCATATGTCCGGGGCAGTGGCATGCAAATACCACTCACCAATTTTCCTTGGCCTTTTATCAAAGACCAGAGGTGTCTCGGGCTCCCAAGAGTGACCCCCCTAGTGTCACTACATTGACACAATGTCTCGTTCCCTCCATCAGGGAATGGAGGTTACACAAGTAACCATGACGTTTTCAAAAGTTTGAGTTTTCAGGCCCCAAAACGCCGTTGTCGTGTAAACGGCCCCTAAGTAATGACAAACCTAGATGTGACATGTATTATAATGGGCTTGTGTGACAATTTTTACAGGTTTATTTAAATTCAGAGTTGTTAAAACATTGATAATGATCTGTAATCCTCGTTAATAAATGATACCCTTATGAAAACTTACCATGGATTTACTGTAGTAATATTGTATTAACCATGACTGTAGTAACCACGACTGTAGTAACCATGTTTTTTTCTTTCTTTTTGGCAGTAACCAAGGTTTTGATACAATTAACCTTAGTTTTACTACAGCATTATTTTAGTATCCATATGGTAACTTGGTTTTAGTTATAGTAACCATATAATAATATCTATACTTAATTTTAAGGTTTTATATGTGGCTTATACTAACTCATTTTTAAAGGGTAAACAAAGTAGCCCAATAATTTTCTGTTTAGGCCCATAAATATATAAAAAAAAATTAAGTAATAATAAAGTCACTCATTTTATCCAAAAAGTTCGTAAAAATGTAATTCAGTAGAGATATCGGTATTGGTATCGATATCGGCGATATTGGCCTAAAAGTACTTGGTATCGGGTTGAAAAGAAAATAAGTGGTATCGCCCATCCCTAGTTTTAAGAGCGATGATCTGTACCTTGCCCCAGCACCACATACAACAGAATTGTTTAAACATTTATTTGCCTCAGAAAACAGGGTATCAGGATTGGTTTCAGGTTGACAAATTCAAACCAGTCCAATCAGACTTAATTGGTACCATGATGCAGCTCATCAACTTTCTCTGTCAACTCAGGCTTCGATCCTGACTTTAAGATTAGATTACGCATTCGTGCACATGAATGAGTGATGTTTGCAGCGCACAACCAATCGTGTGAGAGAACGCGATTCACTTCTGGCGAGAGACTCAGCAGATTTACCTCTCTGCTGAAAGCTGATGATTATGAAAATAAGAATTTAAATTCATTTAAACTGTGCACAAGACATTGTTTTAAAATATTAAACAAATTAAAATGCATTTACACTGCTCAAGAGTTCAGCATGAAATCAGAAAGACTTTAAACACATGATTTACACCTTACAAGGGATAACTTTAAAATGATGAAGCAATTAAAGACATTTACACAACAAGAAGAAACAGCGGCTGCTACTAGAGCTCAAGAGGACTGCTTCAAACAATTTCTTAATGTGATTATATATATACAGTACTATGCAAAAGTCTTAGGCACATAAGATGTTTCACAAAAGCATTTGTCTTAAGATGGTTATTTATATCTTCAGCTTTAGTGTGTCAGTAGGAAATATAAATGTTAGACTCCCAAACATTACTTTTGCTAATACAAAAGATTAGAATACAAGAACAGAAAGACACCTGCAACAGATGTCATGGCCCCCACAGAGCCCCCCACTGAACATCGTGTCAGTATGTGATTACTGAAAGAGACAGAAGCAATTGAGACAGCCTAAATAGATAGAAGAACTGTGGTGAATTCTCCAAGAAGTTTGGAACATCCTATCTGCCAACAACCAAGAAAAACTGTGTTCAGGTGTACCTAGGAGAATTGGTGCTGTTTTGAAAGTAAAGGTGGTCACGCCAAATATTGATTTAGGTTTTTTTATGTTTACTGGACTTTGTATGACATTAAGTGATAAATGAAAACTATTTATGTCATTATTTTTGAAGACATCCTCACTATGCAACAATTTTCACAAGTGCCTAAAACTTTTGCACAGTATATATATATATATATATATATATATATATATATATATATATATAAACACACACACACACAGTCAATTTCTTCCACATCAGACACAGTAAACCATTTTTTTATGGACTTTGCTTTGTGCACAGGGGAATTTTCATGCTGGAATAGAAAAGGGCTCTCCCCAAACTTTTGCCAAAAAGTTGGAAGCACCGAATGCCCTAGAATGCCATTATTTGGAGTAGAATTATGATTTGTCTTCACTGGTATTAACAGAGTAACCAAACTCTTTAATTAGATGGGGGTGTCCACATCTTTTTGGCCATATAGTGTGTGTGTATATATATATATATATATATATATATATATATATATACACACACACACTACCGGTCAAAAGTTTTGAAACACTTACTCATTCTTTATTATAATTGTTTTTTCACATTTTAGAATAATAGTAAAGTCATTAAAACTATGGTATAACATAAATGGAACTATGGGAATTATGTTGTGACTAAACAAAATACAAAATAAATCAAAAATGTGTTATATTTTAGCATCTTCAAAGTAGTCACCCTTTGCCTAGAATTTTCAGAAATGTTCTCTTGACATTTTCTCAACCAATTTCTTGAGGTATCACCCTGGGATGCTTTTTAAACAGTTAAAGGAGTTCCCATCTATATGCTGGGCACTTATTGGCTGCTTTTCATTATTATTTGGTCCAAGTCATCAATTTCAAAAACTTTTTTGATTTATAATGAAATAAATTAATATGGTGGCACAATTATATTTTTGTCTGCAAAACTAATTTCAAACATTTAAGCATGCGCCTTCAGATCAAAAGATTTTTAAGATCATGAGAAATATTTCGGTCAAGTGTTTCAAAACTTTTGACCGGTAGTATCTATATATATACACATACACACATACATACATACACACACAGACACACACATACATACATACACACATACGTAGTGCAAATCTAAATACAAATCAGTTATATACAGTGCAAGGGAATGTAATGGCAGAAGAGGTTGAATGTGTTGGATAATATAAAAAGATTAAGCTGTATATTGCACATTAATTATTGCTCAATGGGGCAGTTTTAACTGTTCATGAGAAGGATAGCCTGAGGGAAAAAACTGTTCCTGTGCCTGACGGTTCTGGTACTCAGAGCTCTGAAGCGTCAGCCAGAAGGCAACAGTTCAAAAAGGTAGTGGGCAGGGTGAGTGGGGTCCAGAGTGATTTTTTCCTTACTCTGGAAGTGTATAGTTCTTGAAGGGAAATTCTAGCAATCTGCAAATTAATTAAAAGATCTTGGCTTGCAACAGGGTGTCATTTGGTTAACTGGTGAGTCTTTTTAGGAATTTAGTTGTGATCCCGTCTGCAGATGATCCATTTCCACTTGCAGAAATGCCATTTTGAGCAGCAAGTGCAAGGCACTATGTTGGTGTGATAAATGGATTCTAAGCAATTAGTCATAATAAACAGGATTGTACAATAAAGGACAGAAGGAATGGTGGGGGGAGAACTGGTGCTCTGTGAGTGTGGTGGGTTGAAGAAAGAATGCTTTACTGCATTTGAATAAAGTGGTTATTGTTAAGCTTTCGAGATCCATTCTAAGTCCACTTTGGAAGACTTCTTACTGGGCACTGCAGCCTTCATGTTAAACGGGTAGTTCACCCAAAAATGAAAATTCTGTCATCATTAACTCACCCTCATGTTCTTCCAAAACCATATGACTTTTTCTTCTTCTGTTGAACACAAAGGCAGAATGTTAGCCTTAGTCACTGTTCACTTTCAGTGTATTAAAAAAGATGCAATGAAAGTAAATGGTGACAGACCATTTTGTGTTGTACAGAGGAAAGAGAATCACACAGGTTAAAAAAACAAAAAATATGAGGCTGAGTAAATGATCCTCTTCTCTATGAAAATTAAGAAATCAAGCACTTTCAGTTCCTTCTCTTTTTTGTGTGACCTCTAGCGTCCCCTTATTTTAAAAACCCAATTCAAGAAGATTCTATAGAGATTCTATTTCACACATCAGGCCACAAGACTCAATCATAAAAGGATAACTTATCTCTGTACTTAAAATAACTCTCTCTCATCCTCTCTAGAGGCTCTCACCTTTGTAAACAGATGGACTAGCTGTTTTTCTTTAAAAAAAAAAGCAAGAGAAGAGGGGATGATGAAAAGATGATGAAGTGTATACCTAATATGGCCCTGTTCACACCTCCAAACAAACCTCAGTATGTCTGAACATCTTTATGGCTGCTCAACCACTGCACTAATTCATGTAAAGATGGATGCTGTATTACTCTTGTTCCTACTCTCTTTCTCTGTCTGTCTTAAAATAGACTTTTAATGCACATTTAGCTCTTCATTACTGTCCAGGCAACATCTTTCAGACTTTTATATTAATATATATATATATATATATATAGAGAGAGAGAGAGAGAGAGAGAGAGAGAGAGAGAGAGAGAGAGAGAGAGAGAGAGAGCAAGAGAGAGAGAGATTAACTAAATTCATACAGTATTTTAAATATATTTTAAATCACAGTGCTGTGAAAAAGCTTTTTTTTTTTTATTTTTTTTATTTTCCCCCTTCCTGATTTCTTCTATTTTTGTGTATTTTTCATACTAAATTGTTTTAGACCTTCAAACAAGATATAACATAAAAAAGAGCAACCTGAGTAAACACAAAATACAGTTTTCTAATGTAATTTTTTTTATTGAAGCAAAAAAAGTGATCCAGCACCTATATCACCCATGTGAAAATCTAACTGCCCCCTTAAACTTAATAGCTGGTTGTGCCATCTTTAGAAGCAACAACTGCAACCAAACGCAACCAAACGATGGAGATCAGTCTTTCACAATGCTGTGGTGGCATCTCAATCTGGTTCAAGTCAGGACTGTGACTAAGCCACTCCAAAACTTTAATTTAGCTTCTTTTGAGCCATTCAGAGGTGGACTTAATTCTATGCTTTGAATCATTGTCTTGCTGAATAATCCAGTTGCGCTTGAGCTTCAACTCACAGACTGATGACCAGACGTTCACTTTTAGGAATTTTTGGTAGAGAGCAGAATTCATGTTTCCCTCAATTACTGCAACTCGCTCTGGCCCTGAAGTAGCAAAGCACTCCCACACCACCACCATACTTTACCGTAGGTATGATATTCTTTTTGTGGAACTCTGTGTTTGATTTATGCCAGATGTTACAGGACCCCTGTCTTCCAAACAGTTCCACTTTCGACTCATCAGTCCACAGAACATTCTCCCAAAAGGTTTGAGGATCATCAAGATGTTTTTTGGCTAAATTCAGACAAGCTTTAATGTTCTTCTGGGTTAGTAGTGGTTTTCGTCTCGCCACACTTCCATGGATGGCATTTATGGCCAGTGTCTTTCTGATAGTGGAGTCATGATCAGTGACCTTTCTTGATGCGAGAGAGGCCTGCAGTTCCTTGGATGTTGTCCTTGGCTTTTTTTGAATTCCTGGATGAGTCGTTGCTGTGCTCTTGGAGGAATTTTGGAAGGTCAGCCACTTCTGGAAAGGTGCACTACTGTGCCAAGTTTTCTCAATTTGGAGATGATGGCTGTCACCAGGAGTGGACTGGACAGCCATGAAACGGGGGCGAATGGGCCACGATAAACTGAAACGGGCCACCGCGTTATTCAGAACAGGCCACAAAATGGCGCCGCGGTATGCCGAAGGGGGCAGCGATATGCAGAAAAGGACAGTGACCCACAACACATTTAGGGCCAGATTACCCCCCCACCCCACCCAACATATTTTGGGCCAGTTTCTATTTAAAATCCTGGGCCGATTTCTCTTCCCAGTCCGCCCCTGGCTCTCACTGTGGTTCTTTTGAGTCCCAGAGTCTTTGAAATAGCTTTAAACCCTTCCCAGACTGATGTATTTCAGTCACCTTTTTCCTCATCATTTCTAGAATTTCTTTCGACCTTGGCATAGTGTGCTACTGGGTGAGACCTTTTAGCCAACTTCATGCTGCTGAAAAAGTTCTATTTAGGTGTTGATTTGATTGAACAGGGCTGGTAGCAATCAGGCCTGGGTGTGTCTAGTCCAGCTGAACTCCATTATGGATGCAGTTTTATAGATTTGGGGATTTAGTAACAAAGGGGGCAAATACTTTTTTCACACAAGCCCAGTTGGTATTGGATAATTTTTTGGCTTCAATAAATAACATTATCATTTAAAAAACTGTATTTTGTGTTTACTCAGACTGCCTTTGTTTTATGTTAGATTTTAGGATGAGATATACACAAAAACAGAAGAAATCAGGATGGAGGGAAAAAATTCACAGCACTGTATATATATATATATATATATATATATATATATATATATATATATATATATATATATATAATTCAAAATATATAATACATTTTATAAATATTAATATTATATAAATATACTATATAAAATATATGGTCCCACTTTACATTAGGTGTCTTTAACTACTATGCACTAACAAATAAAACACATACAATTCAACTTACTTATTGAGTAACTATATAGTTTGATCACATTTGCAGCTAATGAGGCTGAGGTACGGGTATGTTTAGGTGTAGGGTTAGGGTTTAGATTAGGGTTTAGGGTAAACCTTACCCTTAATCCTAAACCTAACCCTACCCCAAACTTATAGTGTCACTACAGATATAATTAAATGCAGGTACTTTAAATGTAAGAAGCAACAATGCAACAACACATATGTACATAATAAGTACATTGTATCAAATGCTTAAATACATAGTTGTTAAACACCTAATATAACCTCCTGAGACCCAAGTGTGACTGCTGTGTGCATTTTCTATTTCCCTTTTTGATTTGAAACTAAAAGAACCTAATAAACAAGCAAAAATAAATAAATAGAATTCTAGAGCAAATAGATTTTCTAAAAATGTATGTCCACATACGTGGATAGCGGACTAAGTTGTGAAATTTTAAATAATACCAAACTATAGAAAGTCAGATTATTATTGTTCATTATGTTTCCAGATGTGTTGGTTATTCAAGTTTTTGAGATGTTACAGACATTACATCAGAAAGTAGCATAATTAATTCTGATTCAAGTAATGACCAGCATCATCAAATCACTGCAACCATGTTAAAATAAAATTATACATTATAAGTCTGAATCTATGTACTGATTACCATTGTCCCATGTCTGTCAAACATGTTAAGTTGTCCAAACATCATCTGTAGCCTGAAACTGTCAAGGAAATAGCACAGGAGACCCAAGTGCGGAGAAAACAGAAACAACAGTTTATTAAACGCAACTGAGAGTCAATATCCAAAAACGTGGGGATAATGCAGAGAACGGCACAGCTCAGACTGCAGTAGGGAGAGGATGAGCACAATCCAGACGAGGGACACCCAGGCAAAGAGGAATGGAGGAGGTGAACACCAGAGCACTTCCAAACACAGGAAAACCAGCTGGAGACGAGAGAAACAAACTGACAGCAAACACATGAACACACCGACCGAGGCAAGCAGTTGGGAGGTGAGTGTAACTCACAAGCACACACAACGTACTGGCAACTAACACCACAAATGAGAGTGTATAAGTAGGGAAAGAGAATGAAGGACAAAGCTGATAATCAACGAGCCACTCCATCGAAATGCTGATCATGCTTACTGAGCGACACCTAAACAGACACATGAGGAAGGGAAAAAACACACACTGAACAAACCAGACAAACTCACTAGGACCGTGACAGAAACTGAACTTTTGGTTGCACATAGCTGCATATAGAGTAATAGGATGCTCCCTTGCTCCCTATTTAGTAAATGATTTAACCTCCATTGTGCTGTCTGACTGCACTGGTCTCAGAACAGTTCAAAATGTGTTTTATTTTCACTCTAACTCCATATTAAGATTTTGATAGCAACATTTTTCTGCTTTTGGATGAACCCATTCTCCATGTGAAAATGCACAGTGAACACAGGAATGCATTTACTAATGTTAATTAATAGAATGGTATTGTACAGTGATAACAAAATAAAATATAACACATTTTATATTAAAATTAAGTGAATTGACACACAATTGTGTTAATGTTGAAAGTTATTCAAAATAACTCATATGTTTTTCAGCTTTTGAGGAAATAAATCCCAAAATCCACGTATGTGGATATCATGTTTATCAGCACAGTGATGCGCGAAAATGAAATAATTTTTAAAGTGCCATATCAAATGAAACTAGAGATGCTACTCTTTACACCCAAACAGGTTTCAATGAAAAAAAAAAAAACTTAGAGGTTTCTTACTTTTGTTGGCTCTGCGCCCGTAGAAGCGCTTCACGGAAATCGACGTCATGTTGATGCATTACGCGACTCGGTGTGCCAGACGTTTAACCCGTAAATGACAGTCTAGAGTGTTGTGAACAGTATTCAGTTGGTTTAAATTAATTTAAATTATGCTTTGCATATAGCAAATCCAAAATACAATATCCATGCATGTGGACGTGGGGTTGCACTAGGTTAAAGTGGGTATAATAAATATATAATGTAATATTATATAATATAATAATAATAAAAAAAATAATCCTAGCAAAACTGCAACAGAACTTGACAGCCAGTGATCACCATGTATTTTTGTTGTATAAGAGCAAATTTGTTATTCTGATAACTCCTTCCTGTTTCCGCTTCCACAGGAAAAAGTCATTTAAGTTTCAAGTTATATGAGGGTGGGTAGATGACTATAATTTCTGAGTTCATTTTTCAATTTGACTTAACTGGACTGACCACATTTAGACATGTGCATGGCTGATTTATGCCACAGGGTTTTAGATAAACACTCACAGTGCCTACAATAACCATACAACGTTATTATTAAAGATAAATAAAAAAATATATAAATAATAAATAATATTATAAATAAAAATAAAAAAATAATAATTTGTGTGCCCACTTGGCTTAAAAACCAGAGGGGGAACAGTTTGAATTGACATGACCCTTCTGTAAGATCACTGTTCCTGTTACGTTCCATCCATCTTTTGTTTTAAAAATAGATGTGGAGGAGGACATCTCTCATTCTGAGTTCTTCTTACAAGTAGTGGACATTTAATATCCTGTCAACTCTGATCTAGAATGCGCCTATTTCTTTATATTTGTGCCTATATTAAATGAGTCGGTATGTGCACATTTTCTTCAGTATCAAGTTTTGGCTGTTGCCTGTCACCTGTGATTTTCTGAACTTCATTTGATGACTGTGAATGTACCTCTATGTGGAAGGAGCTCACAAAACTTTTCTGAAAAAATTTAAGGATTTATTTCGAAGCATGGCATGCTGGGCAAATTCATGTTTAGCCATGAGATGCTGCTGTAAAAATTGGGGAATCTTTACAGTGATGTACAGCTTTTCTCTACAAAAAAAGTACAACTACCTACATATCTAAAGCCTGGGGAGGTAAGCCGCTCACTAAAACAGCATGTTCTTGTCAACAAGCCATGAAGATAGTCATTATGCATGTATATTTATAGACAGACTTTAAATGTCTCAGGTTTACATGCCAAATATCTGGAAATTGTTCATGTTAATATTTGGCATGTAAAAGGATGTATCCAGGCAGGTTTAGGTTTGATATGGGCATGTTAAAATGACATATTACTTTGATATAACAACCCGTATTCATGCATTAAATTACAAAACACAGCAAAACTCTTTTAAAAGGTTAGTTCACCCAAAAATGAATATTCTATGGTCATTAATCACCCTCATGTCATTCAAAATAGGAAAATGTAAACTGAGGTTTTTAAACTTAACTTATGTGGGTTTGGAACATCATGGGGATGAGTAAATAATGATAGAAATATCATTTTTTTGGATAAACTATCCTTTCAAAATAACATGTCAAACCTGTAACACAGGACTCTGGTCGAAGTTGTATGCACTGGGTCTTCCTTCCAATGTGGAGAAGGCCACATTTCCACCAGTAAGCGGGGAGATGTCACTAAACTCATCTGTGCAGAGTGCTGTCCTCTCCTCCTGTCCTGGCCGTATGAAGCCCTTATTGTCCCTTCCATAAGTCTTACGACAGGAAGCGCTGTAATATTGGTATGGTTGCCATGGTCCGTTCTCCTCTGTTCGCTTGTAGATGGTAAAGCTCTCGGGCCGGCTGGTGTAGAACTTTAAACGGACATATGTGATCTCAAAGGCCTTGCCTTGGGAAAAAAAATAAGAATAATTAATTTAAAATGTTCTCTTTAAAAAAAGGAGCTTGTTTATGACATCATAACACAAGCAATATTTGTAAACGGTACATGTAAAAAATACCTTTTACTATAAAATTCACAAAACCCACAAAATTCAGTACATTTATAGAAAATGCAACCTGATAATAAAGTTTGGAGTACGCAGACTTGTAAACTGAGCTCAAGTTAGATATACAGTACATATGTGTCCCCTCAACTTTTATGACTTTAAACATTTCATAGTTCTTTGATTGTATATGCTATTGCTGTTCATTACATGTTTTTATGTGTATGAGAAGTACAAATAAAACATCTCTGTTTTACCGTTTACCTGTCAGTAAATAGAGTGAGATGGAAGGAAGGGCCAAATAGAGAGTGAGTAGGTGGACGATCAAGCCATCAGGGTCAGGAACAGGAAAAGGGGTATTAGAGGAATTAGGAATAGGACACTTTAACCAGTTTAGAGTGGCTTTCTTGTGTCTCTGTAGAGAACATGTGGAGTTTGCTTCCGAGAAAGTGAGAATGGCATGCACGGAGGTTCTTTGTCACATTTTAATTGTTGTTCAGGTCTAAATATATCTAAATATATCTAATCTAATAATAAACCCAAGAGTTCCTGAGATCCCTTATCACTGTTAGCCCTGAATGCCAGGTTGCTCCAGAGCGACTGTCCCTGCAGCCAGTGTATAAAATTATTTATTTTTGTGCTGAGGAGCCGAGACAAGGTACTGGCCATTTCAGCGGGTAGTTCAGTGTTGTGGCAGGAGGGACACAACGTCTTGTTCCCTCCATCAGGGAACGGAGGTTACGAAAGTAACCAGGACGTTCCCTCTCTGACACTCACTCGACGTTGTGTCGAGACACTAGGGGTCCCTATACGAAATGCCACAACTAGCTGAGCTGTGTTACGTGGACAGGCAGTGCGAGATGGGCAGACTATTACGTGCCTCGTAGCCAGCGCACCTGGCCATCATGTAACCTCCCCCAATGCTCCTATGAGTGTCGTACAGTCCCCTGCACGTCGACTGCCCAAAAAAAGGGGACAGGCTACCCCATCCGTGGCCTCTTCTCCTCTTTTTTCTCCCCAAAGAAGAGTGTAAATCTGGGGGCCATAAGTGTCGGCGTCGGGGGGGTGGGGGGGTGTCACTCCCAAGGGGAAGACACCGTGGAGACCACACCCTGTCCGAAGGGGAGGTAATGTGTGGAAATACGTCACATGGTCTTACAGAGTTTTGTCGGCAGTGTCGCATGTGGAGAAGTCCATGTGGTAGGTCCTACCCAGAGGGGATGGGCTCTACAAACATGGTGACCGGTGGCAGAGGGGACTCTGCCCAAGGAAGATGCAGGTTTACCAACGGGGAAACCGCCTCGCAGAAGATTCATCACACTGGGTTACAGACAGGCAACCAGCACATGTGGAGCACCTACCCCAGTACAGGGCCTGCTAGCACACGTACTGGGACAGCATCGAGTTTCTCTGCGAACTCATCTGCCACAGGGCTAAGGAGGAAGTACATCCATGGTTACGGTCTCGTAAACACGGCTGGGGGGTAAAGGCGCATGTCTCCCCCTCCAGGAAGGGAAAGGCGCTGTACGCAAGCAGTACACCCGGCCAGTTGTCCCGCACACTTACCTGTTCGTACCTGACAATACACGGGACAAAACTGGCTCAACCCTGAGATTGTAGAATCCCGCGAAGGTATTGGGTGTTGTCCAGCCCGCTGCTCTACAGATGTCTGCTAAAGAGGCGCCATTGGTCAGGGCCCAGGAGGCCGCCACACCCCTGGTAGAGTGTGCTTGTAGCTCCAAGGGGGGCAGCACATCCTGGGCATGATATGCCAAGGCGATGGCGTCAATGACCCAGTGGGCGATCCTCTGTTCTCCAAAGCAGACAAAGAGCTGCTCAGAGCATCTAAAGCTCTGCATGCGATCCAAATAGATGTGCAAAGTGCGCACCGGACACAGCAATGACAAGGCTGGGTCTGCCTCCTCCTGGGGCAGTGCTGGCAGGTTCACCACCTGATCCCGAAACGGGGTTGTGGGAACCTTGGGCACATAGCCTGGTCGGGGTCTCAGGACCACGTGAGAGTATTCAGGACCGAACTCCAGGCACATATCTCTGACAGAGAACGCCTGTAGGTCCCCTACCCTCTTGATGGACATGAGCACAGTTAAGAGGGCAGTCTTCAAAGAGAGTGCCTTTAGCTCAGCTGACTCCAGGGGCTCAAACGGGGCTCCCCGCAGGCCCCATAGGACCACGGAGAGATTCCATGAGGGAATGAGGCGCGGTCTGGGAGGGTTCAGCCTCCTTGCACCTCTAAGGAACCTGATGATCAGGTCATGCTTCCCGAGAGACTTACCGTCAACTATGTCGTGGTGTGCCGCTATAGCGGCCACGTAAACCTTCAAGGTGGAGGGGGACTGCCACCCCTCCAGCCTCTCCTGCACTAAGAAAAGCACCGACCCAACTGCGCATCTCTGGGGGTCTTCACGTCGGGAAGAACACCACTTAGTGAACAGACGCCACTTCAAGGCATACAGGCGCCTCGTAGAGGGAGCCCTAGCCTGAATGATTATGTCTACCACCGCGGGTGGTAGGCCACTTAGGTCTTCCACATCCCATCCAAGGGCCAGACGTGGAGATTCCAGAGGTCTGGTCGGGGGTGCCAGATGGTGCCCCGTCCCTGAGAAAGAAGGCAAGTAGGCTCACTGGGGGGAACACATACTTGCATAGCCCCCAGGGCCAGCTGTGTGCCAGCGTGTCTGTGCAGAGGGGAGCCTCGGTCATGGTGTACCAGAGTGGGCAGTGGGAGGATTCCCGGGAAGCAAACAGGTCTACCTGCGCTTGACCAAATTGACTCCAAATCAGCTGGACCACCTGGGGGTGGAGTCTCCACTTTCCCCTGAGCGTAACCTGCCATGACAGTGTGTCCGCAACGCTGTTGAGGTCGCCTGGGATGTGAGTGGTTCGCAATGACTTGAGTCGCTGCTGACTCCAGAGGAGGAGACAGCGGGTGAGTTGCGACATGCGACGTGATCACAAGCCACCTTGGCGGTTGATGTATGTTACCGTCGCCATGTTGTCCATCTGGACCAACACGTGCTTGCCCTGGATCAGTGGCCAAAGCCTCCGAAGGGCGAGCAACACTGCCAGCAACTCGAGGCAGTTGATGTACCAACGCAGTCGCAGCCCCGTCCAGGAGCCGGCGGCTGTGTGCTTGTTGCACACGGCACCCCAGCCTGACTTGGAGGAGTCTGTTGTGATGACGACTTGCCTGGAAACCTGTTCTAGGGGAGCCCCTGCCTGTAGAAATGCCAGATCAATCCAAGGGCTGAACAAGCGGCGACAGATCAGCGTGATGACCACGCAATGTGCCCTCTGGCGCCAGGACCATCTCGGGACTCGAGTCTGAAGCCAGTGCTGAAGCGGTCTCATATGCATCAGCCCAAGCGGCGTGACTGCCGCCGAGGACACCATATTTCCCAGGAGCCTCTGAAATTGCTTCACTGGGACAGCCATTCTCCGCCTGAACGATTTCAGGCAGCTCAGCACCGACTCATCGAGACTGAGTCTAACTCCAACCCGAGAAAAGAGATGCTCTGAACCGGGGAGAGCTTGCTCTTTTCCCAGTTGACCCGAAGCCCCAGTCGGCTGAGGTGCCTGAGCACCAGGTCCCGAAAGTGAGCTAAGATTAGTTGAGGATACGGATGCCCACTTCCCTTAGCGGGGCAAGGGCTGCCTCTGCGACTTTCGTGAAGACACGAGGCGACAGGGACAGACCAAAGGGGAGGACCTAGTACTGGTATGCCCGGCCCTTGAAAGCAAACTGCAGTAAGAGCCTGTGTCAAGGTAAAAACGTGGAAGTACGCATCCTTCAGGTCTACCACCGCGAACCAATCTTGATGCCAAATGCTTGCTAAAATGCGTTTCTGCATCAGCATCTTGAACGGGAGTCTGTGCAAGGCCTGGTTCAGTACTCGCAGGTCCAAGATTGGCCGCAACCCACCGCCTTTCTTCGGTACGATGAAGTAGGGGCTGTAGAACCCCTTCTTTATCTCGGCTGAAGGGACAGGCTCTATCGTGTCCTTCTGCAGAAGGTTCGCAATCTCCGCAAGCAGGGCAGCGGCGTTCTCGCCCTTCACTGAGGTGAAACGGATGCCACTGAACCTGGGCAGATGCCTGGCGAACTGAATTGCATAGCCGTGTCGGACGGTCCTGGTCAGCCATCGTGACGGGTTGGAGAGCGCACGCCACACCTCCAAACTCCGGGTGAGGGGGACCAAGGGGACAATCACGTCGGACGTACTGGCGGGTGGGGCCTTGCGGCGGGGCAGAGCCTGAGGCGCCAAGTTGAACTCATGGCCGTGCTGTGTATGGGGACATCGAAGCACTTACCTGGCTCTGGATACCCACCATAGGACCGGTCAGGGACGGAGGAGTTTGCTTTTGTCCTACCATTTTTGTACAAAGTAGCTAATATACTCATTACCAGTGTTGCTGCCAGAAAATCACTGCTTTGTCACCCACAAATAGTCCAACAACTGGCAACTCTCTCTAATATCTAATACTCATTTCTACATTGTAGGTAATGTACAGTAAAGTAACCCAAAATGTGTTATGAACTCTTGCATTCTTTGTGAAACACAGTCAATATAATCTAGCAATTACAAGCACATCTAGAAATTACACATTTTTTAGCATTCTCTATGTTTGAATCTCTCTTTCACCCTCCTGAATATCATGTTTTTAAGGTTATGTCCACAGTATCTTGTTGCTGTGAGTACTGATATTGTGGTCTTGGTTCAACAACATCTTGTTCTGGGTCTCTTAACTTAAAGTCTTGGTCTGGGCTTGGGTCTCGGCTTATGGTCTCAGACGAGACAGCAGTCAATTGGCAGCATTTTGTTTGGTGATAATTACCTCAGCCCATAGTTTTGAGACAATGCATGAGACTCTTGTGCTTTAATTTACTGTCCATCATGTCCATCAGGAAATCTTTTTTTTTTTTTTTTTGACAATTTTTGGTCAATTTAACATGTCTAATTAGATTTTTTGAAAGTGAAAGTAAAATTTTTAATTGTTGAAGAATTATTCTCCAAAAATGAGAATGAAAATGAGGTAAGGTGAAAATTAGGTCAAATTTAATAATGTTTGTTATTAAATGAATGCGGTAATAAATTCAGTATTTTAATAAATTCTGCCTGGTTCATGGATTGTCTGGTCTTTGTCTAGGTCTTGGGATTAGGTCTTGGTCTGGATATAAGCATCAAGGGGTCTAGTCTTGGTCTGGGTAATGGGTGGCACCAGGGAGGGGCTACCGGGCCACAAATGTTTTCCATAGAGCCCAGAATGTTTTAATCATCTTGTAGTGATTTCAGAAGTACTAATATTTCGTTGATACTAAAACATATTATACTGTAGATATATAACTGTAACGATGTTGTTGGTGCTGGCAATGATGAAGACGAGGATGATGACGTAGTGAGAACCCGAGTGCAATTTATTCCAAATGTGAAATCCAAAAAACCCAACTATAAATGTGAACAAATTACAAAATATGAACTTGACTATAACATGACTTGACGTAAACTTGACTTGACTTAGCATGACAATGTTACACTAAACATACACAGTTACATTCTACAATACTTGACAAAGGACAATGGAAAACATGAGGGTTTAAATACATGGACATGGGAGAACACAAGATATTTCCCCCCTTCTAAGGGGAGGCTCCTGATGCCCCAACACATGAACGAAACACAAAACATGGCATAATTTCCAAAGTTCAATAAGGAGATGGGGGGGTGGCGGTCTTGAGGCATGGCTTGGCAGGGCATGGAGCATGGGATCAGGGTGGAGCCCGTGGGGGGTCGAGCCATGAGAGGCTTGAGGGGCGGATCCATTGAGAACTGGATACCCGGAGAGTAGCTGAAGACTCGAAGGGCCAGGGTGGAGCCGGAGGCAGGGTGGTCCAAGGTGGTGCTGGAGGCTCGGAGGAGCAAGGCGGAGCTGGGTGATTGGAAGACTGAGGCGGAGCTGGTGGGGCTGAGGACCAAGGTGGAGCCGTAGGGAAGAAGGTTCCTGGTGGAGCTGATGGATCAGAGGGACAAGGTGCAACCAGAGGATCGGAGAGCCAAGGTGGAGCCAGGTGACCGACAGACCAAGGAAGAGCCAGAGGGACGAGGGACCCTGACAAAGCTGACAGGCTGAAGGACCGCAGTGGAGCCGAGGGAACACAGAGCCGAAGCAATGTCGAGGGACTGACAGGCCAAGGCGGAGTCCGGGACTCAGAGGGTCCAGGCGGGATCGGAGGGTTGAAAGTTCCCCTTGCCTGCTCAGGAGAACTAAGGGTGGGTACAAGGGTGGGAACCATCTCCAGGTCCAACTGCACAGATGTGGCCATGACATGGCGTGGAACAGACTTAGGTGTGGCTGTGATGTGGCATGGAGCAGGCTCAGGCGTGGCATGGAGCATACTCAGGCATGGCTGTGAAGTGGCATGGAGCAGGCTCAGGCGTGGCTGTGACGTGGCATGGAGCAGGCTCAGGTGTGGCTGTGATGTGGCATGGAGCAGGCTCAGGCGTGGCTGTGACATGGCATGGAGCAGGCTCAGATGTGGCTGTGACATGGCATGGAGCAGGCTCAGACTTGGTTGTGATGTGGCATGGAGCAGGCTGAGGCGTTGGGGCAAAAGATGGCGCTAGCTCAGCGACCATGACGAGGAACTCTGGCTCGGTGGCCATGACATGAAACTCTGGCTCGGCGGCCCTGACGTGGAACGCTGGCTCAGCGGCCATGTCTTGGAACGCTGACTCAGCGGCTATGTAGTGGAACGCTGGCTCGGCGGCCATGTCATGGAACTCTGGCTCGGCGGTCATGTCATGGAACTCGGGCTCGGCGGCCATGTTGTGGAACTCAGGCTTAGCGGCCATGACGTGGAACTCAGGCTTGGCGGCCATGACGTGGAGCAAAGTCGTGGAAGCCATGGGAGGCTCAAGGGACGAAGCTGTGGTAGGCTCGAGGAGCGAAGCCATGGAAGGCAGAGCTATGGTAGGCTCGAGACTAAGAGTCCTGGATGACTGGGAAAAGACCTCAGTGGTCGTGAACATGAGCAGAGTCTTGGGAGCGACCTCTGTGGTCGTGGGCATGGACTGAGTCTTGGGAACGACCTCTGTGGTCGTGGGCATGGACTGAGTCTCGGGAACAACCTCTAGGGTCATGGGCGTAGACAGAGACTCGGGTATGACCTCTGTGGTTGTGGGCATAGACAGAGACTTGGAAACGACCTCCGTGATCATGTACATGGGCAGAGACTCGGAGATGACCTCTATGGTCCTGAACATGGGCAGAGACTTGGAAACGACCTCCGTGGTTGTGTACATGTGCAGAGACTTGGAAACGACCTCTGTGGTCGTGTACATGGGCAGAGACGCGAAAATGACCTCCGTGGTCGTGAACATGGGCTGAGACTTAGAAACGGAAGCCTTTCTCCTCCTCCTCCTCCGGGAGGCCGAAGTTGGCAACGCAGGCTCTGGGACGGATGAGGCTGGCAATACTGGCTCTGGGACGGACAAAGCTTCCAGCTCGCTGGCCGTGGCCGGCGTGGGCATTGGCTCGTTGGCAGTGGCAGGCATGGGCGTTGGATCGTTGGCCGTGGCAGTCATGGGTGTTGGCTTGTTGGCCAGCTCCCCTACGGTAAATGGTGAACCACCCATCAGTAGGGCAAGGTCGATATACCGAGCAAGACCGTCAGCACACCGACTGTCACGCATCAAAGAGGAAATCGGCTCATTAAGCCCGAAACGGAAACAGTCCATGCGGGCCACCTCATTAAAATCCACCCTGCAGGCCAGAGCGCAGAATTCCTCCACATACTCCTCCAGGGGATGACTCCCCTGGTGTAGACAAAGGAGCTGAACTACTGGGCTCATTATGGGTGGTCAGGTATTCTGTAACAATGCTGGCAAAGACAATGATGAAGACGAGGACGATGACATAGTGAGAACCCAAGTGCAATTCATTCCAAACGTGAAATCCAAAAAACCCTAATTATAAATGTGAACAAAATACAAAACATGAACTTGACTATAACATGACTTGACGTAAACTTGACTTGACCTGACTTGACTTAGCATGATAATGTTACACCAAACATAGACAGTTACATTCAACAATACTTGACAAAGGACAATGGAAAACATGAGGGTTTAAATACATGGACATGGGAGAACACATGACAATAACCCTGTAAACAAAGAGTAATATACAGATGTGCTCGAGGAATTTGCTAATTTTAAGTCACGAACCAAGACATTCATGTATTTTGCAAAACTCTTTTATTAAGACATGATGCAATAAACCTTGCACATTTTGGCAAATCTACCAACTATTTACTAAATACCTATTTTATCCTAGTTACACAGCCCGATCTCAAGACAATTACATTACCATGGCCGAATTTGTGCAAATCAAGATTATGTGCTGTATTACACATTTGGCTGCAGCCAAATGCGAGAGAAATGGTATCATAATTAAAGGTTTTTAAGTCATCATATGAGAGATTTACAGCGTGTCAGTGCATCACATCGCATAATTTAGTGGAAAATTGACATAAATAATAATTCTTCATTAAGTAAATATGAGAATCCATCGATATTTCTGTAAATGTGCACATTTTTGGACTAAATGTTAATTTGGATGTTGTTCACTGAAGCCTGCTTGGAACAAAACAGTGTGAGTCTTACATAATTCAATATGTAGGTGCATTTTATAACAGTTTCATTTTCATAATGCTTGCATTGATATTTTGACATTGACATAAAATTAAGAAATTACTCTGGTACTAACATTTCTACTGTAAAATAGCTGTCACAGAAAAACAATACATAAATACACAAAATCAGCTTTTAACACTCACTACCACCCCTCTTCCTCCCAATCCCCAACCCCACCCCGAACCTCAACAAACACCCCTGTGGTCTTACATGAACACATACAAAATAAAACAAAAACCAAACAACTAATAAAGTAAAAAAATAAAAATAAAAAATAAAAAATACATATATATAAAAATCACACACACTGAAAATTACCCCTCTTTCTCCACTATTCCACCCGAAAACCCTCCAAGAATGCTAAATATCCACCCCATTTTCCAACAAACAAATCCAGATTCCCTAATCTTCTATAAGACCCCTCTAAGGCTGCCACTCTCCCGGGTCTCCAAGCACCACTCCTGAAACGGGGGTGCTCCAACTGACTTACTGACAACCTGTCTGGCGACTATAACACAGGTTAGGACCCAATCCTCCACATATTTATTTTCCACATTGATTACCGCCCCATCTCCGAAAATACGGAGTCTGGGGCAAAATGAAACCCGAGTGCCCAAGGCGTACACATACAAAATTCTGAACCCTCAATCAAAACCCTTGGATCTTAATTTTGCGGCTATCCTTAGTATCTATTCTCAGTTTGGCCGGGAACATCAGTGCAAAAGCGATCTTCCGTTGATGTAAGAGTTTCTTGCATTCCCTGAATCGATCACGTTTCTCTCTTGTCGAACTCACAAAGTCTGGGAGCAAGAAAATGCTGTGATTCTTCCAAGAAAGCCTTCCTTTGAACCTCACCTCACACAACATGAGATCTTTATCGGATGATTTCAGAAATTTGGCCAGAATTGATCGGGGCCTGTCTTCCTCAGCCGATCTCCGAGCCAGGACTCTGTGCTCTCGCTCGATTTCCAGCTTGTGGCCTGTTATGTCGAGCAGACACAGGAAGAGCTCGTCTAGGAATTTCACCAAATCTCTGCCTTCTTCATGCTAGTTGGTTGAGCCATACACTATATTTGTTATATATATATATATATGTTATATAAGAGAGAGATATGTCATTATTAGCTTTTATTATTAAAATACAAATATTTGGGACCCCAAATTATTTCTTATGGGGGTTCCTAATGCCTTGTGGGGGGACTATATGCTGCAGCTACAGCCAGCTATCTTCTAAACTAACTTTAAGCATTCAACGAATCAATAAAACTGTCTATTGTTCACAATGTGTGTCTGAAGCTGAGACAAATGATAGTGGACCTTTTAGTTTTAGTTTCAGTAATATTTAAAGATTAACTATACTGTATATAAATTACATCTCAAAGATGTAACATTTAAACTTTTATAATAAAATTACATTCTGATATGTATCTCTGGTCTGGGTCCTGGAGGGTCTGTTCTTAACTTTTAAAAAAAGTGGTAACCTGCAACTGTTAACTCAAGGAATTATTTCTACCTGATCTAACCCTTAAAATTAGTTTTGTTGGTGTAACCTAATGTTTTCGTGTTGATTCTGCTAATGTTTATTTAGATGCTGCTGTTTGAAGCACATTTTTAGATTAATAATTGTTTTGTTTTGTTTTTTCAGTGTATGCTGTATCCTTTTCTGTCTTTCTAGAACTCCCTTTCTTTTTCTCATATTTTCTGTCATACATTCATGCACTCACCGACACAAACATGCACCATGGTGGTTGCCATGTTGAATCATTTAACTTCATTTCATCTCAGCATGTGAGAAGCTTATCTTGGCTGGAGAGAAGAAGGGAGGAAATTGAGAAAAAATACGAAGGAAAAGATAAGAAGAAAACAAAAGATTCTCTAATCATGATGATGAAATTACACTCTGGAACGAAACTGTGACTTACTCAGCTGGCCCCAAAAATACTGCATCTATGCAGTTTATTTTTACACACAGGTTTACTGTGTACATGTCTACCCTGAACAGAAAGTCACCTGGTCATATTGCTGCAGCTGTTAGCCTTGTTTGTTCTAAAAAGAATGACTAAACGTATCATTGCGTATATGTGGGGGTGTGATTTATCTGAACTCAGATGAACCTGGCCAGACTCAATATTTACGCATAACCCACAAGCTGGTTGTAATCATGCCTGTGTATGGTAAAACAAGAAAGCTTTTTCTTATATCAAGCTTTTGCAATACATCAACAATGTTACTTTACGGTAAACACCATAAATTAAAGTACACCAAAACTTTGTACACATTTGCAATTTTTAGAGCTGTTTCAGAGTGACTCTTTTAATGACTTTAAGATTGACATACTTGAAGGTTAACATACAATTCAGTTGAACCCCATGCCAAAGTATTCTATTCTATGAGATGTAGATTTCTAAATGTTTGCACTTGGTATAATCACTTCTTTCTTTTTTTAGAACTACAACATTTGCATAAAATGATCTTTAATGTTGAATTAAAGTATTTAGCTGCAAACATCTGTATCTCATATAGGTTCTTTGAACATCTTTGAATGAAAACTACAATGGAAACCAGATGTGGAAACATTCCTCAAAAGTTTGCGTGTGTGTTTTTGTGTATGTTTACGTGTGTGTGTGTGTGTGTGTGTATGGGAAAGACCAGACCTGCCACTGGACCTCTGCTGCTTTTTGTGTTTGTCTTAATCTTTGTAGTGTTTTGCTGTACCACCCCCATTGCTCTCTTCACTGTGTGTTTGGCTGTGTAGGCCTCCCTGGGATGTTTTCTGTTTGGTTTGGAAACATGAGAAGGCTTTCATGGACACCCAACTGCAACCTATGTTTGAATCACAGCAAACATGTGAACATGTATGAAAGACACTCTTTCTACTGTCCAAAGATTGAGATCTATGCCTTATTAGCCTGTTGAAATATTATTTTAGTGCCCTGCCATCTCCCTTTTATTCCTTCCTTCTCTCACTTTCAAAGATTTTACTTCCAGAGGAATCAACAAATCACATCTCCACTTTTGATGTGCAGAATAATAAAGACAACATGAGAATGAACCACAAAGTGATCTTTATATAATAATGTGACTTAAGCTAGCAGCTAGTAAAAATCGATGAGCACTGAAATGTAAACCGATGTGTAGTCTCACGAAGCTGAGACCAGACTGAAGTCTGGTGTAAATCGCAGCTTATTCAAGAACCGCCCACTAAGACAGGAAGAGACAGTCTGACAAACATTTAAAGTTTGTTTTGTTTTTACATACCAATTAGGGGTGGGTTTTTCTTAAATAAATTATACCACAATAATAGAACAGCAAAGAAAAAAATCTAATTCAAATAATGGTGCGGCAGTCTCTGTGAATAGTTGTACGGAACACACAGGAAAATTTGGAAAATGTGTACAGACTTTGTAATCAGGGAGTCTTGCATCAAACCCCTTGAAATGAAAGGAAAATATCAAAGGTTTTCTTAACTTAAGGGGTTTGGTGCAACCAGCAGCATTTTCATGATTATTTCAAAGATAAAACTTAGAACCCTGCTAAAAATACCAGCGTAACCATCATGCAATGCTGGTTTGGTGCTGCTCTAGCCTGTGGCCAGCACAACCATGCTTTTCCCAGCAAAACCTAGCTGGTGAAGCTGGTTGACCGGCATGGTCTTTCTGATTAAGCTAGTAAAGATTGTTCAAAAGCCTGGTGCAGACACTAGTGCACCAGCATCACATGCTAGGGGAACCAGCAGTGTTGGGCAAGATACTCCAAATATTTAGCTAGCTAAGCTACCAACTACTCAACAGAAAATGTTCTTTTAAGCTAAGCTAAAAGCTACACTTCAGAATGAGTAGCAAGTTACACTACAAGCTACACGTCAAAAATAGCTTGCTACATTTAAGCTACTTAATTTCTTTCAACCACAGATGCACAGAGCATACTGTCATAGACAAAACACCCAAAAGACATATTCGCATGACATTTATCAAAGCCATGGTACAGTATATTACATTACCCATTTAAACACAATTTCATGTGCACATTTCTGTATAAAAACTCTGCTTACATACAGTATACTATTCATCTTATCCTGTAATTCTGTGTCTAGCTGTTGTATTTCTGTATGTACTGGAAGCTTTTGATAAGAGGCCAAATTCCTTGTGTGTGTGTGTGTGTGTGTGTGTGTGTGTGAGCACATCTGGGCAATAACAATGTGATTTCTGATGGTATCAGATGGTAATACCATGGTACTTTGATATACAACTATTTATGCACAATTCTGTTGTTGCATGGTGCTTCAAAGTACTTCAAAGAGTACCATGTTACTACCATGATAATTTGATATATGATTACCATATTCATAAACCATTTTATTAACATGGTGCTCCCAGGTAATGGTACATATCCAAAAAACATGGTAATGTCATGGTACTTTTTTAAGTGTTTTCATGTAGGATAATAAGTGTTTTGATCCTCTTTTGGTTGGAAAATGTCTTTACTTGCAGAAGTCATTCACAAGCTGCACACGTATTGAACTTAATAAAGACTTTCTTCATCGCTGGCAAACGATATGATGTATTTGCAGGTTTGGTTTCCATTGATTGACTGTAGATCCACTGCAACCAGCGTTATCTCTATTTGCCGTGTTATAAAATATTCCATGAGCTTGTTGACAGTTGAGATTGAGCAGTGCGAGCTAGGGATGGGTGGATCGATCATAAAGTCGATACTTCCGATACTTATGTTGTTTCAAAAATATCAATCCTCACATAAAAATATTGATTCTAAAAAAACATTTAAACTAGGGATATTATTATTTGGTTACCATGAACATGAACAAAAATCATAAGCTTCAAAGTGAAATAAAAATGATTAAGCTATATTAGCAAAGACTTGTGCAGGATGGGAACTATTTCTTCTTCCGCTCATCTTAACATGCATACTGAAAGACATGCAGACAAGCACTTGCACTGTCACAAGGCTCATTCAAACAAGAGGAATCAGTGCCTTGTAGAGGAAATGAGAGAAAATCATAGAAACAGCTTCTGGACAGTAGTTTGGTCTAGGGCAGTGGTTCTCAACCAGGGTGCCGGGACCCACTGGGGGGCCTTAGCCCACTTCCAAGAGGGTCTCAAGATGAATTTTCTATACTACATATAAAATGCTAAAAAAAAAAAGAAAAAAAAAAAGAAAAGAAAAAAAGAGGCTAAAAATCAAGACAAACGTGAACTGTAAACTTTTTATTTTAATTCAACAACTCCCTTCAGCAACTGTTTTTGTTTAAAAAATGGGGTCTTCTTATTGTCTTGGCCAGTGGGGGGACTTGGAGTCAAAAACAACAAGTAGTTTTTTGACCCGCAACTTTATCAATCTACTAACGCAATGCCGCAAGACCGTTGAGTGAATTGTACAGAATATATATATATATATATATATATATATATATATATATATATATATATATAATCTCAGTACACTTAAAAAAAAGAAACAATAATAATAAAAAAATTATTATTACTTTTTTTTTTAAGTGTACAGAGATTCTCTTTTAGCGCGCATGGAGCGGCAGCAGCACAACTGATGGCACGGGCAAGACAGACAGTCTGACTAAACTGATCCACCAATCAGAATGTCCATTTCAGATGTGATTGGATATTTGCTAACCAATCATATTTTCCATTTCAGTAAGGGGCGGGATATTTCCAGCATCAGATGCACAAGCATCCCTGGAGTAACCATAATTTGCACTGTAAATTTATTTCCCTGCTAAACGTAAATACATGATTTAAATTATTATTATTATTATTATTACTTTTTTGGCTGAAAGTAATATTGTAGAAGTAACCATGGTTAATTGTGTGGTAACTATAGTTTAACTAAATACCATGGTTAAACTATAGTTACTGTAGTGAAACCATGGTTAATTTTTGTAAGGGTAAACAAAACGGAAGTCGAGTAATTTTCTGTTTAGGCTCACTAAACAGTAAAAAATAAATAAATAAATAAATAATTAAATAATTAAATAATGATTTGAATTATGACTAAAAATATTATTTTAAATTACCCATTTTATCCCAAGAAATCACACACACACAAAAATCAGTTTAACAGAAGTATCAGTACTGGTATCGATGATATTGGACTTGAAAATATTGCTATCGGATCGACTAGAAAATAAGTGGTATTGCCCATCCCTAACGCGAGCGCAAGCTTTTTAAGTAATTTAGATTGAATCACGAACCGATTCAGACTGCTTTCCTATCACCTATTACCAGTGTCGGGAGGGTTACTTTTGAAATGTATTCCACTACAGATTACAGAATACATGCTGTAAAATGGCTTTGTAACATATTTCGTTAGATTACTCAAGGTCAGTAACATATTCTAAATATTTTGGATTACTTTTTCAGCACTGGTAGATTTTTTCACTTGTTTTGACTATAAAAACTCTGCCAGTACATTGAGACAAAATACATGTTAAAAATACATTCTCTGAAAAACCTAAATATCTTACCCAGTGTTGTTTCTAAAACAAGATAAATCAAATTAATCTTGTTTTAAGGATTTTTAGATATTTTTACAGGAAAACAATATCAAGATCTTTCTAGAAAAAAGAAATTATGATCCAACGTGAATTTTCTTGATAAAAAATATGATCATGCTTGGTAACATGTGCATGTAAAATGGCTAGAAATGGCATTTTAGCTTAGCATACAGCTGACAATTTACACAAGGTTTATTTTTATTTCTTGTGCTCCAAACTTACTTCAAACTTACTTCTCTGTCTGCTTGTTTGAATGTAACACATCATAAGAAAGTGTTTCACCGCTGTTCAAATGCACTTTGGATCTCATCATTTATATGAATAAATGTTCTCCATCTGAAAGGACTAAATATTAAATTAAACAAATGACAATAAAATGCAAAGTAATCTCTTCAGTAATCAAAATACTTTTTGAATGTAACTGTATTCTAATTACCAATGATTTAAATTGTAACTGTAGTGGAATACAGTTACTTACATTTTGTATTTTAAATACGTAATCCCATTACATGTATCCCATTACTCCCCAATCCTGTGTGTTACCAATTCATTGTAAAGAACCGACTCAAATGAGCAATTCATTTGTGATCGTACATCTTTAGTTCTGATTCAAAACTGGCTTTAGTAAACACTGGATACAAGGCATGATATAGCGGTGTAGCTTTTGTCAACGCTACGCCGCTACCTTTTCAAAAATATAGCTTTGCTACTGAAAAGCTAATTGATTTAAAAACTAGCAAAGCTACTGTCTCGCTACTCAGAAATGTAGTTAAGCTAATAGCTTTGATATTTGTAGTGAAGCTACTGCCCATCACTGGGAACCAGCACCCAAAACACAACATAAGCTGATGACCAACAATGCTGGTCTTTTCAGTAGGGAAAACTAAATGAAATATACAATTCTGCTCATGGATATATAGTTAACTGAGGCATGATTCTGAGCATCTGTCATTTGGTTAATAATTCATAATATAAATTTTAAATTTCACTTACTGACAGTATTAACCTTTATTTAATGACTATGAACTGTATCAACTGGCTTAACTGACTCATTAATTTGACAGTTGTGATTAGAGAAATACAGGGCTCAGCTGAGGTGACAACTGTCTTCAGTCATTACATTAAAAGATAAAGAACCCTGTGAAGAACAGGGGGCTCCAGCTGATCCTGAGAATATACATTTCTGGAGTAGATATGTTCCTGAATCAACATTCTTGTTGATCCTGGAACAACATTCCTATCAACCAATTGGATTTTAGAGTTAGGATTAAGGCTTAGAGTTTGGGGTTCAACAACATTCTTATCAAAATATAATTTCGGAAGGGGTAGGTTAGGGTTAGGAATCTGACAGAAATGATGAAAATATCCACTTTTCTTTGTACACATGTCTGGTCAGGCAATCAAAGGTCTTTCATTGAGCAACTAATGGTTATGTGAATGATGCATCAGTGAAATTTTAAAGACAAGCTTCATGGCTTGTACTGCAGACAGAGTCATTTCTAGAAGCAGTTGTTTTCCATTGAAGACTGCATACCTGGTGACTGCTCATAATGTACTTTTTAAAATGCTCTTTAGAGGATAGATGTATTGTCATTTGCTAAGTAAAAGACTTATCTTTTCCCTATTTTAACATAGGCTCATTCACCCGCGTGGGGAAAAGTTGGCAACCCTAGCCGCAGCATACTCTGAAGATTCCTATTTTATCCCACAGTAAAAAAAAAAAAAATAATGATTAAGTAATGATTACTTAGGTAATTAGGTAAATGCCTTAACTGCATTAAATACATGTGATGGGATTAAACATTTAATTAATCTCACTGATTATAAATACAATTAAACAAAATGATTAATTCAATAAAGATTTGTTAACATTTGTATGTCTCTGAAGTCATTCATACATGAATTTAATAAATTTTAGATGAAATTTTTGTCAATACATCAGTTTTGTTCATTTCAGTGCCTATGCAAACATAAGCAACTGCATGTTTGCTAGAACCACACTTTTTGTAAGAAAACCTAAGAATACACATGAGATCATGAGATTTGAATGCTGGTCCACAACACATTATGCTGGTCTGCTATTGTCCTAACAAGACTTTTTGATGAGCTTAACCAGCAATACTTGAACAACATGGCTATGCTCGTCCACCAGCTAGGCCAGCACCAAACCAGCATAAACCAGCCAAACCAGCATGGAAACTGGGGGGGTCTTTTTCACTCATGTTTTTTCAATATTAAAGTATTTCAAGCCCAAGTTGGTTGTCTTACCAAGATGCAGTGTGAGGTTGACTGAATTTGGATACTGAACTCCATAGAACATGGACTGGCTCTGCCACCAGGTTGGCTCTTCATCTGTGTGGAAGTCTGTCAGGTAAGTCGCATTGTGGTTCAATTCTAAGTCCAAGGCGTCACAGTAGTGACACGAGCGTGTAGACCCCGTCTGCATGCAATAGTCCTCAGCTGGGATGCCGCATACATTTGAAACTATGATTGACTGGTTGAAGGCCGCATTTTCAAATTTAGGCAAACAGCGGCTTGAGATACCTTCCTCATCATAACAAGAGTTCATTCCAGTCAGAACAGAGGAAAAGGTGGTGAAAAGCACAAGGAAAAGAAAGAGTGCAGAATAAAGTGGACAGGACTCCATCCTTCTGCACAATGGCCTTATAACAGACACAAACTTCAAAAGAACCGAGCACACAAAGCAAGTCTAGTCAAACAGCCAAATCAGAGCCACATGCCAAAGTAAAACACTTCAAGGAAGTTCAGTGGTTCAGTGTTTAATTTCAAAGGCAAGCATAAGAAAGTTTGTGATATAGATCCCTTGACAGAACAAAAAAACACATGCAGATAGATACACAAGTATTTTGTGTAATGCAGACACAATTCTAAACAAACTTTGAAAAAGGAGTAGACCACTGAGTTTGCATGCAGCTAAATCCCCAACAGTAAGTTCAATGCAATACACCAGCTGAATTATCTCAGAGTTATGCATGCACACATACATTTAATTAAGCAGGAAAGGTGAAAGAAACTGCAATATTCCTCCATCTTCCAATGCGTAGGATTTTTTCTCAGTGCATTCTGAGAAACGTGTTTCCACTCTAAAAATCCTGGGACACAAACTCTTGTCCTCTCTCCCATGCATCCAAAGGCAGAGGGAGCAGAGGGAGCAGAGAGGGGTGGTGGAGAGTAGGGGCCCATCGGTAATTACATAAAAAGAGGGAGGGGCTACAGAAGAGAAAGGAAGAAAAAGTGTAAAGAGAAGAGAGTTTGGAAGTGAGGCACCCTCTGTAAGGGACACATGAACCAACATTAGAACATTAAAAAAAATAATAAAAAAAAATACTACAAAAATTATGGTAAAAATAACTGGCAGTTGTGGTTGTCAGAACTTTACTGTAAAAAAGACAGTAACAATGTTTCAGACATTTCGGACATTTTGGTGCCTGTATTTTACAGTTCACAACTACACACATACTGTATAATCATTAAATAGTATAATGTTAATATACCAACCTAACTACAAAAATCTTCTTTGTACTTCAATACATACAGTTAAAGGTGCTGTAAGCGATTTTGGTAATTCTAGAATTTCCTGCAATCCATAGATAATAAATTAGCTTTATTGATACCAACATCGAGCAGGAGCGGTTTTCAAAAACAATAGCAACAAAATAGCACCCTCAACTGACATCTGTTATGAGCAAGGAAGGCATTATGCCTCAATAATTAGCTGAAACTACGATACTATGAGAACGCGAACAATTATTTACAGGCAGAAAGCATCAGATACCGCAGCCGAGGATGCATATTTGTATGCTGTTTGCAGAGTTCTGAGCTGTCACATAGACTGGTGAGATATATCTCACGACACTTATTTCATTAATATCTTTCAGGGAGTAGGATATTTTTTGGTTACATCACCTTTAACCACAGTGGCGTAACTTCAGAGAGTGCTGCCATACTGGGCTTCAGGGTGAAAGGGGGGCTCGCAATGGCCACCCCAAAGGGAACTATGAAACGACTGGTGAGAACGATCGCTGTCTCATCTGCGAAAATGATGAGGGGGACCCCTCACATTGTCTTTGCACTATGTAAAGACAATGTGATTGATTTGGTATCTTTTATATTGAAGAAAATTCTGTTTTTTTCTCAAATCCGATTTTTTAGACTGACTGTTCAAACTGGAAGTTATGTGTGAACAGATCAGTACCCCTTCTGTCACTCACTCGACATTGTGTCGGTGTAGTGACACTAGGGGTCACTCTTGAGAGCCCCGATCACCTCAGATCTTTGAGAAAAGGCCAATGATAATTGGTGAGTGGAATTTGCATGCCACTCCCCCAGACATACGGATATGAAAGGGAGCTGGAATGCAGGATTCATTCAGTTTTTTCTTCAGAGCCGAGCGGTTGTACTATCAGCAAGCTGAATACTACTGCTGTTCCATTCACCTCTTAAGAAGCGTATGCTGTTGGATATACGGTGCATTTCCAGCGGCTTTCTCTCCTTCTGCATGACGAGTGCAGATTTCGCCCCTGGGCACTTCGACAGCGCTAAAAATAGTGTATATTCCTGCTAAAGAGTATATTTTCTCTATTAGAGCACACACATTGACGTTGACGCGTCTTTTTAAAGATGCCTTTCCGTCTTTGTGTGATTCCTGGATGCGGTCGTTATCTCTCCGTCTACGACGGCCACGGGCACTGCCTCACATGTCTGGGCAGTGATCACACTGAGGCAGCATTTGTGGATGGTTCATGTTCTCATTGCGAGGATATGACCATGGCAACGTTGCGGTCGCAGCTTTCCTTCTTCCGAGGGAAAGCTACTCTAGCCGCCCCCTGCGCTGTGCCTTCTACCCACGGGTGTGAGGCCAGCCTGGCTGGTGCTGGAGGCGATTTGGGGAGTTCAATGGGCACGGTCTCGCCGGGTAATTCCCCGCGGAGCTTCCGTTCCCCAGCATGCTCGTTTGCTCCTGTCCGGTTCCGAAATGAGACCAGCCCGCCTCATGGCCAGCTTGACGTCTCTTTCGGGGCCCACGAGCAGGATGAGTCTTCGTGTAGCCGAGTCGGATGGTCCTGGGCAGACACCGGACGGGTTGCATTAGCCAAGCGTCCAAGCTCCGAGCAAGGGGCACTAAGGGGACGATCGCATCTGACGTACCTGGGGGTGGGGCCTCGTGGCGGAGGGGAGCAGGCAACACCACGTCGAGGAGCGTTGTTGGTCTGCATGTGTTGGTCTGGTCCAACAACACAGGGACAGTAGCATATATACAGACCCTGTACAAGGTCAGGGAAGATGAGGAACAAGTCACACTCGTGGCCCCATACTGGCCCACTCAGACTTGGTTCTCGGACCTCATGCTCCTCGCGACAGCACCTCCCTGGCGGATTCCCCTGAGGAAGGACCTTCTTTCTCAGGGACAGGGCACCCTCAGGAATCCGCACTCAGACCTCTGGAATCTCCATGTCTGGCCCCTGGACGGGACGCGGAAGGTCTAAGCGGTCTACCACCAGCAGTCATAGACATGATCACTCAAGCCAGAGCTCCCACTACCAGGCAGCTTTATGCCCTAAAGTGGTGCTTATTCACAAATCGGTGTTCTTCCCAAGCTGAAGACCCCCAGAGATGCGCAGTCGGGTCAGTGCTCTCATTTCTGCAGGAGAGGCTGGAGGGGCGGCTGTCCCCCTCCATCTAGAAGGTTTATGTAGCCGCTATAGCGGCTCACCACGACGCAGTCGACGGTAAGTCCCTTGGACAGCACGACCTGATCATCAGGTTCCTCAAAGGCACCCAGAGGCTTAATCCTCCCAGGCCATGCCTCTTCCCCTCATGGGATCTCATCATGGTCCTCCTGGGCCTTCTGAGAGCCCCATTTGAGCCGCTAGAGTCAGTCGAGCTGAAAGCCCTCTCCTTAAAGACGGCCCTCCTGATTGCGCTCACCTTCATCAAGAGGGTGGGGGACCTGCAAGCGTTCTCTGTCAGTGACACTTGCCTGGAGTTCGGTCCAGCAGATTCTCATGTGATCCTGAGACCCCGACCGGGCTATGTGCCCAAGGTTCCCACGACCCCCTTTAGGGATCATGTGGTGAACCTGCAAGCGCTGCCCCGGGAGGAGGCAGACCCAGCCCTTGCTGTGTCCGGTGCGTGCTTTGCGCACCTACTTGGATCGCACGCAGAGCTTTAGATGCTCTGAGCAGCTCTTTGTCTGCTTTGGTGGACAGCGGAAAGGGAACACCGTCTCCAAACAGAGGCTTGCCCACTGGATCATGGAAGCCATTGCATTGGCCTACCAGACCCAGGCCGTGCCTGCCCCCTTGCGGGTTTGAGCACACTCTACAAGGAGTGTGGCGTCCTCGTGGGCACTGGCCAATGGCACCTCTCTAGCAGACATCTGCAGAGCAGCGGGCTGGGCAACACCCAATACTTTCGCAAGATTTTACAATCTCTGGGTTGAGCCGGTTTCATCCCGTGTTCTTTCAGGTATGAACAGGTAGAGTTTGGTAATACGGAACAGCTGGCCGGGTGTATCACTTGCGTATAGCACCTTTCCCCTCCCCTGAGGTGAAAACGTGTGCTTTTACCCCCAGTCGAGTTCACGAAGTCGTGGACCCTGGATGTCCTTCCTCCCTAGCCCTATGGTTTGCAAACTCGGCGGAGTTCGCAGCCAGCCCCACTACGGGGTCTAGGTATAGGTGCTGGGATAGGTGCTCCACAGGTGCTGATTACTCCGGTAACCCCTGTGATGTATATTCCGCGGTACGGTCTCCCTGTCGGCGGACCCGCGTCTCCCTTGGGCAGAGCTCTCTCTGCCCCCAGTCGCTGTGTTTGTAGAGTCCCCCCCCCCTTTTTTCATGGTGGGACCTACCACCGTGCTTCTTCCATGTGCGGCTGCTGAGCCCATGTGTCATATTGCCACATGTCAACCTCCCCTTTTGGGCAAGATGTGGTCTCCGCGGGGTCTTTTCCCCCTGAAAGAATAGGAAAGGAAAGAACACCTTCCTCGAAGCGTATGATAGCGTTAGATGGCCCCAGCTGAATCTAATACTCTGTGGAGAGAAAACATAGAGAGAAAAGGCCACGGCTGGCGCAGCCTGCTCCCATGCTAGTTACGTTGCTTCCCCCCCTCAGGGATGTGGGGAACTACATGACATCTTTTGGGGCGTTGGGGGAAGTTACGTGCAGTCTGATGCACCTGCTATTATGCACGCAGAAGCTTGCTTGCACCTGCATCGGCAGTTCACGTAACACGGTTCAGCTGTTGTGGCGTTTTTCCATAGGGAACCCTAGTGTCACTACATCGACACAACGTCGAGTGAGTGACAGAAGGGGAACATCTTAGTTACTGTCGTAACCTCCATTCTCTGATGGAGGGAACGAGACATTGTGTCCCTCTTGCCACAGCGCTGTACTAGCCGCTGAAATGGCCAGGACCGTGTCTCGGCTCCTCAGCACAAAACCTGAATGAATCCTGCATTCCAGCTCCCTTTTATACCCATATGTCCGGGGAAGTGACATGCAAATTCCACTCGCCAATTCTCATTGGCCTTTTCTCAAAGATCTGAGGTGATCGGGGCTCTCAAAAGCGACCCCTAGTGTCAATACATCGACACAACGTCTCGATCCCTCCATTAGGGAACGGAGGTTACGACAGTAACTGAGATGATTTTTTTTCTGTTCAGACTGCAGTCGCATTTGCTAGCACATCCACAGTAGTTGTCATAGTAACGATGCAAATTTGTGTATGCTCCCCATTAGTGAGTGTTTTGCAATGGATGTTTTTCATGAGGGCAGTATCCAAATATGAACACATTTGTCACAGACAATGGCTTAAAATTGGGAGAGGTGTCATATGTTTACTGATGCTAGGGTTTACAACTGTCCCATTTTAGCAGGACGTCCTGTATTTTATCCTGTTATCCTGTATTTTAGCGGATAGCAAAACATCCCGTTTTGAAGCATTAAAGGGTTGGACAGCGAGACTTTTGAGGAGGAAGACCGTCCGGTATTAAAGCGCTCAAAATGCAAAAGCATTCTGTACTCGTGTGAGACATTCAATAACTAATGGTGTTGTGGTGGCTCGCAGCCGGTGTATTACTGCTCCTTAGCGCACCTCTTTGGGTGAGTAAAGCTAATATCTGTATTATTTCAAAAGAGGTTTGCACTGCTTTGGCTACACTGTAAAATATACATGAAATATGGGTTCATTCCATTCAGAAGTGATCATCGCTATTCCTTTTACCTTTCACTGTTGGAGGGCTGAAAGGTGTAATAAAACAGTCATTCTGAACTCACTTTATAAGTCGTTTTGTTATTGAAAATACTCTTTTAATGATCCTACAGCGTGGCCATCATTACTGTTATCCTTCGAAGTGCCCTGTGAAGGCATCATTTATGCCATTTGGAATGTAGTTCAAACTTTCAAACTTTCGTCTTCTCATCAAAACACCTGTTGTAACAACCCGTTGCGCACAACGAAAAACAAAAAAAACACTTACAAATCTGATCTGACAGTTCAGACTGAGACGCATAAAGAAAAATCTGATTTTAATCGGATTCCAAACCACCTAAGAATGTGGTTTTGATCAGGCTTGTAAAAATCAGATTTTTTTTGTTTTTGCCCTGTTAAATACCTAAACAGATTTTTTCCTGCCTGTGTGTGTCACACTGAAACGCAATCATTACAGAGGAACTAAGTTAAATGCAATACACTCATGACATTACTTTTCATTGGCAGGCCAGTGATTGGATAGTGATTCAATTTCTTTGTGGCATGATTTCTTCATTTATAGATTGAAAAACAATGCAAAATTCTGCATAATTTGAGGATATGCAAAGATATGTCTAATATAAAGCATTTTACAGTGGAATGCAATAGCTGAGTGGGTTATAATTCAAGTGTGAATTTGGCATGAGTTCAGCAATTTTTCTTCACCATACATTTTAATGAAGTGATAAATGGCATTAGTATATATATATATATATATATATATATATATATATATATATATATATATATATATATATATATATATACAATACTGTGCAAAAGTCTTAGGCACATAAGATATTTCACAAAAGCATTTGTCTTAAGATGGTTATTTATATCTTCAGCTTTAGTGTGTCAATAAGAAATATAAATGTTAGACTCCCAAACATTACTTTTGCAAATAGAAAAGATTAGAATAGAAGAACTGGGAGACACCTGCAACAGATGTCATGGCCCCCACAAAGCCCCCACTGAACATTGTGTCAGTCTGAGATTACATAAAGAGACAGAAGCAATTGAGAGAAATACCTAAATAGATAGAAGAACTGTGGTGAATTCTCCAAGAAGTTTGGAACATCCTATCTGCCAACAACCAAGAAAAACTGTGTCCAGGTGTACTGGTGCTGTTTTAAAGGCAAAGGTGGTCACACTGAATATTGATTTAGCTTTTTTTTATGTTTACTGGACTTTGTATGACATTAAGTGATAAATGAAAAATATTTATGTAATTATTTTTGAAGACATCCTCACTATGTCTAAAACTTTTGTATAGTACTGTGTATATATATATGCTAGTATGCGTTCCCCCCATTGAGCTTATTTGCACAGACCCTGTGCAAGGTCAGGGAGGACGACGAGCAGTTCATCCCTACTGGCCCACCCAGACTTGGGTCTTGGACCTCATGCTCCTCGCGACAGCCCCTCCCTGGCTAATTCCCCTGAGGAGGGTTCTCCTCTCTCAGGGACGGGGCACCATCTGGCACCCGTGATCAGACCTCTGGAATGTTCATATCTGGCCCTTGGACGGGACGCGGAAGACCTAAGTGGCCTACCACCCGTGGTGGTAGACACGATCACTTAGGCTAGGGCTCCCTCTACAAGGTGCCTATATGCCTTGCAGTGGTGTCTGTTCACTAAGTGGTGTTCTTCCCAACACAAAGACCCCCAGAGATGCGCAGTCGGGTTGGTCCTTTCCTTCCTGCAGGAGAGGCTGGTGGGGCAGCTGTACCCCCCACCTTGAGGGTGTACGTGGCTGCTATGGCAGTGCACCACAATGCAGTTGACGGTAAGTATTTAGGGAAACACGACCTGATCATCGGGTTCATTAGAGGCGCGAGGTGGTTGAATCTCATTCCCTCATGGGATCTCTTTGTGGTCCTGTGGGGAGCCCCGTTTGAGCCCTGGAGTCAGTTGAGCTAAAGGCAGTCTCTTGAAGACTGCCCTCCTGACTGAGCTCACATCCATCAAGGGGGTAGGGGAACTGCAGGCGTTCTCTGTCAGCAACACATGCCTGGAGTTCGGTCTAGAATACTCTCATGTGGTCCTGAGGCCCCGACCAAGCTATATGCCCAAGTTTCTCATGAGGTGGTGAACCTGCAAGCGAAGCTGCCCCAGGAGGAGGCAGACCCAGCCTTTTCATTGCTGTGTCCGGTGCGTGCTTTGCGCATCTACTTGGATCGCATGCAGAGCTTTAGAGGCTCTGAGCAGCTCTTTGTCTGCTTTGGAGGACAGCGGAATGGGAGCGCTGTTTCCAAACAGAGGATCACCCACTGGGTCGTTGACGCCATCACTTTGGCAAACCATGCCCAGTATGTGCCGCCCCCCCTTGGGGCTTCGGGCACACTCCACCAGGAGTGTGGTGGCCTCCTGGGCCCCAACCAATGGCGCCTCTTTGGCAGACATCGATAGACATCGGCAACCCCCAATACCTTTGCGAGGTTCCTCAATCTCCAGGTTGAGCCGGTTCGTCCCATGTGTTGTCAGGTACGAACAGATAAGTTGGTGGGACAACTGGCCGGGTGTACCGCTTGCATATAACGCCTTTCCCCTCCTGGAGGGGGAGACATGCGCTTTTACCCCCCAGCCGTGTTCACGAGAACGTGGACCCTGGATGTCCTTCCTCCTTAGCCCTGTGGCAAGCGAGTTCACGGAGAAACTCGATGCCGGCCCAGTACGTGTGCTAGTACGGCCTATACTGGGGTAGGTGCTCCACATGCACTGGTTACCTGTCTGTAACCCCGTGTGATGTATCTTCCGCAAGACGGTTTCCCCATTTGTAAACCCGCATCTTCTTTGGGCAGAGTCCCCTCTGCCACCGGTCGCCGTGTTTGTAGAGCTCCTTCCCCTCTGGGTAGGACCTACCACAAAGACTTCTCCGAAAAAACTCGCTAAGACCATGTGACGTATTTCCACACATTACCTCCCCTTCGGGCAGGCTGTGGTCTCTGCGGTGTCTTCCCATTGGGAGTGACACCCCCCCGACGCAGACACTTATGATCAATTTCCACTCTTTTTTGGGGAGAAAAAAAGAGGAGAAGAGGCCACACTGGGGTAGCCTGTCCCCATTTTTTGGGCAGTCGACTTGTCTCCGAGGTGCACGGGACCATACTCGCTCGTAGGAGCATTGGGGGAGGTTACGTGACGGCCAGGTGTGCTGGCTATGAGGCACACAGTATTCTGCCCATCTCGCACTGCCAGTCCACGTAACACAGTTCAGCTAGTTGTGGCATTTCATATAGGGACCCCTAGTGTCACTACATCGACACAACATCGAGTGAGTGACAAATAGGGAATGTCCTGGTTACTTTCGTAAACTCCGTTCCCTGATGGAGGGAACGAGACATTGTGTCCCTCCTGCCACAACACTGAACTAACTGCTGAAATGACCGGGACCTTGTCTCGGCTCCTCAGCATAAAACCTGAATGAGTGGTTGCAAGCCAGCTCCTTTTATACCCGTATGTCCGGGGGAGTGGCATGCAAATTCCACTCGCCAATTCCCATTGGCCTTTTCTCAAAGATCAGAGGTGTCTGGGGCTCCCAAGGGCGACCTCTAGTGTCACTACATCGACACAACATCTCGTTCCCTCCATCAGGGAACGGAGGTTACGAAAGTAACCAGGACGAATTATTTTATTGTTCCTGTACATATTAAATACATCATTCAGACATTCACAGTGTATGTTGGAAAAAGTATGTGAACCCCTAGGCTAATGATGTCAACAAAAGCTAATTAGTGATTATGAGTTGACATGAGTTGGCAAACCTGGCATCCAATTAATAAAACGAGATTGGAGGTGTGGGTTAGAGCTAGTTTGACTTATAAAAAGTACTCAGACATTTTAAGTTTGCTTTTCACAAGAAGCTCCTGCAGACATGGACATACACTGAAAAAAAGAGATCTCAGAAGACTTCTAATAAAGAATTCTTGCTTTTTTAAAGCTTGAAAGGGTTACAAAGTTATCTCAAAGAGCTTAGATATTCATCTGTCCACAGTTAGATGAACTGTCTATAAATGGAGATGATATAGTACTATGGCTACTCTCCCTAGAAGTGGCCGTCCAGCCAAGATGACTCAAAGAGCACACTGCAGAATGCTCAATGAAGTAAAAAAAAAAAAGACTTGAATCATGGGAACTGGTTAACATCTCTGTTCATGAGTCTACTATACGGAAAACATTAAAAATGTATGGTGTCCATGTCAGGACACCACAAAGGAAAATGCTGCTTTCCAACAAAAACATTGCTGTGTACCTGAACTTTGCCAAAGACCACCTTCACACTCCACAATTCTACTTGGATAATGTTTTGTGGACTGATGAAACTAAGGTTGAATTGTCTGGGCTCTGTATACCAATATGAAAATACTATAGCCAACGGTGAAGTACAATAGAGGGATCATCAAGATTTAGGGGTTGTTTTGCTGCTTAGGGGCCTGGTCCACTTGCCATCATCAAGGGAAAAATGAATTCCCAAGTTTTTCAAGATATCCTACAGGGTGGCTGTGCACCAGCTGAAGCTCAGTAGAAGTTGGGTGATGCAGCAGGACAGTGAAGTAACTCCACTACAAAATGGCTTAAAAAAAGGAAATCTACCTTTTGGAGTGGCCCAGTAGGAGCTGTTGACTATTTTAATCAAGTTGAATATAAATTAATCAAGTATAATCAATGTAAATCTAGCTATTTTACTCTACAATTATTTCTGATGGTTAAGCATGAATTTTAGTGTGTGTGTGTGTGTGTGTGTGTGTGTGTGTGTATGAAGCAGCTTGTATAGGAATGGAATGTGCTCACATAGGGCAAACTGTTCTCATGACTGCTGAGAAAATATATGGTGAAGTTCCTCCACAGGTGGCTCCTGTCCACTTCTTAAAATAAATGGACTGGAGTCAAAGAATAGGATGATGGATATTGATGACATGTATGGAATGTATTGGCCATGCCTTGGTAGATCATATATAAGTGGGAAGGAACCCATTTACTGGAGTTACTCTGCAGACTGACTCGGCTTTGCTATCTCTGATAATAAAGTCTATCTTCTGGCATCAAAACCCCAAGACTTTGAAATTGATTCTTCACAAAGATGGCAGAAGCCACAACAATTTGTTGACCCCGACATGATAGGAAAGGAGCAAAGAGTGGAAGACCGCGGGCTGGCTTGACAGGCGACACAAATAGGTGGCCACCTAAGGTAAGCATTTTTGCTTATAATTAATTTGTGTTGCTTGCCAGAGTTTGCCCGTGGTGGGAAGGACACTCGAAAAGCTTCTCCAAAATTAAAGAGCAAAAGAATAAAAAGGTTTTTATTCCAGAAGAAATAACTGCTTGCAATGATCTGTTTTTTTTTTTTTTATTATTATTATTTTTAACTGTTAGATGGATAACAGTAAATGAAAGCAGATAAAGTTTAAAAAGAAACCGGGTAGGCAAAATCACAGGTTTTTGACCGGGTAGGCAAATCCTGCAATTATCTGTTTTTACTGTTAAGAGGGCCTAGATGGATAGCAGTAAATGAAAGCAGATAAAGTTTATAGAAGCCGGGTAGGCATGATTCACAGGTTTTTGACCGGGTAGGCAGAAAATCCTGTAGGTCACCTGAGAAAGGTGGTAGAATAGTTGCGTTTTAGAATTATAGTATTTTTTGAGAGCTCTGTGTTTATAAAGGCCTTGTGTTTGTAAAAAGTGTGAAAGTTTCTGTGTCTGTGAGAGTGTTTGTGTCTGTGTTTAAAAGTGTGTGAAGTGTGACTGAAGTACAATTGCGTATGGAAGTGTATGACTGAGTACAAGTATGAGCCCGGTAGAGGGACTGGAATGTATGATGCGTCCTTAAAATAAAAGGAACACAGAATGTATGTTATATGAGCCCTATATATAAGGGGACAAGTGTCAATTTGAATGTAATATGAGCACTAAAAATAAAATTAAAATTAAAGGGATACGGTGAATGGAGTAAATGCTGTCTAATAAAGAAGGTTTGTCTTTTATATGTTGAATGAATGTTGGGAATGAAAGCCTGTCTCTTGTGAAAATTTGGAAAGGAATTTCCCTTGTTAACACAGAGAAAACAAAAAAAGAGATATTGGCTTTGTAGGTTGTTTGTCCATTTTTCAAATTGTAGAATTTGTGAGACTCAGCCTTTGCTGCATAACTAATGAGGAGTATATATGCAATGTACAGCAAAGAAAATCTATTTAGGCCTATTTTCAACCTTCCAGCAATATATGAGGCAGAAGAGATTTGATGATTAAAGGCAAAGAGGGCACTTAAAAATTATTGAGTTAAAACCAATGATAATATATATATATATATATATATATATATATATATATATATATATATATATATATATATATATATATATATATATGGAATAGTAAATATAATACACTATAAACTAACAATAGGAAAAAGAATAAAAATGGTGAGACAACACTGCTGTAAAACAAAATGTGCATGAAAGCAAAAAGTTAACTCTTAGCTGGCTGACTAAATTTAGTCTTGGGCTGTTCTTTTCATGCCATGAAGGAAGCCTGAAGTAAAATTAACTAAACTTAGAAAGAGCAGCTGTTGTTGGACATGTGCCAGATCATAACTCCTAAACTGTAGCATAGAAATTTACTTGACTTCATACAGATAATTTATACATAAAAGTGTTTAATAGTGCTTAGAGTTAAAGTTCATATCACAGTGACAAAGAAGAATATTAAAATTATAAAAACTATAAAGAGATTGAATTCCATTTGGGAAATCACATTATCTGGACAAACAATAAAGCTTTGAGTCCAATATATATATCATTAAACTAAAGTCAAATAAGTAATTGGATTTTAAACAAAGGTTGTATTTAAGATAAGTGTTGTTATATTACATAAGGTATAATTATGGCAAACACTCCAGTGGAAATACTAAAATCTAGAAATCCACTGTATAAATAATTGATTGATAAAATCTCAAAGGAATGAGAAAGCAAAATAAATAAATAATAAAGGGACTTGTATGAACATTGTGTATTGAAGAATGAAGGTGAAACAAATTTAAAAAATTGTTTCAAGATATTGGCTTTGCACATTATTGTAGTAGGAACTAAATTAATATAGTAAAAGATACATTTATTCTTTAAATTCAATGATTAATCTAAATGAATGGTGATAAAATAATTTTTCATTGTTCATATGCCAAGTAAAAATAACAGTGGAAGAAATAAAGACTCAGCTTATCTAATAAAAAGCAGGGGTTATTGTGATTTGGCACTATTTGGATGCAGAGTGATCCTAAAAGTAAATTGACAATATATAGGAAATGTGTACATGTATGTGGCATAATAATTATTAAAGTGCATGTTATAGAAGAAAAAAATAAAATAAAATAAAATAAAATATGAACAATTGGTTTATAAATAAAAGAAAATAATTTAATTTCTTTTGGAAGATCATATTATTGGAACAAATAAAAAATGTTACAAAAATTGATACATTTTTCCTAAAGATAGGGTTTGTTGTATTATAAGAAAAATCATGGCAGCCACTCCTGTGGACATATTAGGATTAAAATATACATTGTGTAGAGAATTTATAGATAAGCTCTCAAGCAAATGGCAAAAAAGAACAAAAGATTTTATGACAAAATGGCCAAAGGAAGGGACATTTGATGTAGCATTGTGCGAGAAAATGGAAACGTTGATAAAAAATTATAAAACTAAAGATAAGAGTAAAAAAAAAAAAAAAGAGAGAAACAAAAAGGGAAAAAGAGAGAGAAGTGCTAGCACTGTTCAAAAAGGAAGGAGAAAATTCTCTGAAAAATATAAGACTGAAAATACTGAAGGATGCAGAAAAAGAGATAAGTAAAAAAGGAGAAGTCCTTGTTAAACCACCTCCATATGTGCCCTCAGAAGGTCAGTTCCCAATACTCAAGGGAACTGTAGAAGTTTTAGGAGAAATGCAGATGGAGGGTCATGGGGAGTTGGAAAAAGATTGACAAACAGGAGTGAGACCAAAGAAGAAACAGGATAGAAAAAGTGAGAGAAACTTGGCTTTAGATTGTTATGAACAGGCACAGACAGTGTTAGAAAAAATGAAAGCACAATATGAAAGAGAAACAGTATTTGAAGAAGTACCGTTAGGGCAAGTGAGAAGAGAGGAAGAGGAAATTGAAGCAGAAGCGCAAATAATAGAAGCACAAATAAATAGGAAAGTTAGAGAAACAGAAAAATTAATACAAGACACAGATAAGTTGGTGAGAAATAGAAGTAGACTATTGGAAAGTAGGGAGAGAGAAAGTGAAGAGGAGTTATCATTTAATGAAGGAAGGTGGGCACAGGGAAGAGAAAGAGGAAGGCTTAGACCATTGGCACAGCAACTCTCCATTTAATTAAATGTAGGCAGGGACAGTATGTGCCTTGGGCTACACAGGACCTTGAGGGGCTGATCTCTCGCCTTCCAGATATCCACGAGGGGGCTTGGAAGTGGATTAGAGAGTTTGAAGAACAAACAATGGGCAGACTTTTAGCTGTGGGGGACATTAAATCACTCCTGGCAAAAATTGTAGGAGGAGCAAAGATGGAAGAAATCCTTCAAGCATCTGATCTGGACAGAGCTGTGGAATCTTATTACATGGATAAAACTGTTTTTGATGCATACCGTCCAGCAGTGTGGCAGGCAATGCGTGCTGAGTATCCAGCCAGAGTGGACCCTAAGGCATTAAAGGGGGAACAGCTGGGGGAGACAGAAAACCAAATCACATATGTCCAGAGACAACTGAAAAGATGGAAGCAAGAAAATGAAGTGAATCCAGAAGGAGACCCATTAATGGCTACATTGCTTAGAAATGCTGTGATAGATGCCATGCCACAAGCTGTAAAGAGCAAGCTGGAGGACATGGTCGGCTTAACCTCCAAAACACACAAGGAGTTTTGCAACCATGTGACTCATGCAGTGAAGCAATACAGAAAAAATGAACAGAAGCTCAAGAACCAAGAGAAAGAGCTACAGAGAAAACTGACTCAGTTACAACTTGAAGAACTAACACATAAGCATAAGAAAAAGATTCAAGCTACAGTAAACAAAGAAGAATCAGAGCAAATGACAGTAATGGCTCCTGTAAATGCTCCATCACCAACTATCCAGCTAAATCCACCTACAGCAATCCCTACAGATACACACCAGATCCCTGCACCCATCGTCAATGTCTATGCTCAACAGCCGGGGACAATGGGATGGAAAAGAAAACCAACACAAGGGGGACAGACAGGAAGAGGCAGGCCTAAAAACTTTCCTCTGGGAGTGTGCTGGGAATGTGGACAGCCTGGACATAACAAGAGTAAGTGCCCCTTAAATCCATGGCAACAAACACCTGGGGATGGAAGTGGGGGGGAGCTGGCAGCAGCCCTTTCGAGGTCCACCTAAAGGCCCAGTAAACCCTTGGGGAGGACCACATCAAGGATATTAGGGATGCCCAGAGAATCCTACAGGGGAGAGTCAGCTTCCAGTTTTAACAACCAATGCTGATCAAGAACCTATGCTGCTGGTTGAAACAGAGGGAAAAACCACACCCATGCTAGTAGACACAGGAGCGGTTTATACGTGTGTAAATTCAAATTATGCCTCACATCTCCCTTTGTCAGTAGGATTCTCGGGAAAAATGCAATTAATTCCTATGACCGCTCCAGTATGTCAATAAAGCAGCGGGGGCGTGGTCAAGCGTCCATCCAGAGAGAGAGAAAGTGGTAAGGGTGCTTGCACCTGAGCTAAATTATGTCTAACACCTGTCTCTAATTACAGTGAACACGGTGAGAGCGGCATAAAAGAGCCACACTGCCAGAAGACCAGGGAGAGAGAGCCTGGGTCCAGAAAGTGATTGTTGTGAAGCTGAAGAGATTATTGTGAACTAAGAACTTATTATTGTGAAGCTAAGAATGTATTATTGTGGAACTGAAGAGAATAGTGTGTGAAGCTGTGAGCGCTGAAGTGTGGTCATTAAAATCCTTACCTTTGAGTGGAGCAGCTTACCTCCCATGTCCTTCTTATCGACTGCCGTTACAGTCAACAAACTAAAAATAAGAGTACAACTATACCTATCCTGGTATCAAATCAGACTCCTGTTAATTTGTTAGGGAGAGATGCATTATGTAAATTGGGGCTTCAAATTTGGTGTTCTCCAGAGGGAGTGTATATAGACTTACAAGGAATAAGAACTCAAATGATGATTTCCGAGCCAAGAGCAGATGTGTACTGGATAGGACAGATAGAAAAGGATGTGAGACAGACAATTAATAAATAGGAAAAGTTTATTGAAGCACAGATTCCTGAAGCACAGTTGCCAAAATCAGAATTTCACTGTACGATGATATATGATCCTGAGCAAGATGCAAAAATAGAAAAGAAATGGCAGGAAGGAACTGAAAGACAAAAGATTGAAATGACCTCGCAATATATCATAATAGGTAAAGAAGGAGCAGCTTTGAATATAACTGAGAGTGAATTTGTAAAAAATTGGTTTAATGCTCCACATGTGTCCTTATATGTAGGGAGAAATTGGAAAGCAAAAGAGAAGCTACTGACAAAAATTACATCAAAATTTTGTGTGAGACTATATTGATGGGTACTCCTCAGGAAGTAGTCATTAATAAAAAAAAATACAAACGCAGATGATAACAACACCCAAATTGGTAGAGACTATTGATGCTGAACTGTTAAAGGAAGTGGAGTGTCAGGTACCATCTGAGTTATTGTCTCAGCATGACACAGATGTAGGACTGGTAAATTCAGCCAGCCCAATAAGAATACAACTTAAGTCAGGTGCACGCCTGCCAAGAAAATTGCAGTACCCTTTGCGGCCTGAGGCTGAAACAGGCATAAAAGACACTATTGAAGGACTGGTGAAAGCAGGAGTATTAATGGAAACAAACAGTTACTGTAATACTCCAATTTTGCCTGTGATCAAAGCAAACAAATCTAAATGGCGCCACGTTCATGACTTACGAGCAATCAATGATATGGTAGAGGATTGGCCAGCTGATGTTCCAAACCTGCACACGCTGCTGACAGATGTCCCTCCTGATGCCAAATACTTTACTGTGATTGATTTATGCTTTGCTTTTTTCAGTGTTCCGTGGCAGATGAAAATAGACACTTGTTTGCATTCACATATGCTGGTAAACAGTATACCTATACCAGAATGCCGCAGGGATTTAAACACTCACCACATATATTTAATCAGGTTCTCAAGGCTGATTTAGAAGACCTAATGATAGACAGTACTCTGCTGCAGTATGTAGATGATTTGATGATTTGTTCCACATCATCGGAACAATGTCATAAAGATTATATTAAAGTACTTATTAAATTAGCTCAAGGAGATCACAAGGCATCCAAAACAAAACTACAGTATTGTCAGCCGCAGACTGAATATTTAGTACGATTGATTTCATATGGCACAAAAGCTATAGCACCAAATCAATTAGAAGGCATAAGTAAAACACAATTGCCACAAACAGTAGGACAGATGATGACTTTCCTAGGAATGACTGGCTTCAGATTGGATAGAGGAATAAGCAGTAAAAACAGCTCCACTGAGAGAAATCATGAAACAAGCAGGACTGCAAAATGTAAGTACTCCACTAAAATGGAATACAGATGCATTGCTAGCATTTGAGTCTATAAAGAAAGAACTACAAAGGGCACCTGTCCTCTGTAATCCTGACTATACTATACCATTTCACCTGTATGTGGCAAACAGAGCTGATGGTTATGCATCAGCTGTATTGATGCAAGAGACCTGCAGTGGTAGGAAAAAACAACCCATAGCTTATTATAGCACTAAGCTGGACAACGTAGTGCAAGATTACCCCATGTTACCAACAAGGCCTCGCAGCAGTATATTACGCATATGAGAAAGCATCTACATTATCCATGGGATACCCAGTAACCATTTATATGCATCACAAAATTGTGGAGTTACTAGAACAAGGAAAATTTGTTCTGACTCAAACCCGCATTCTAACATATTCATCATTACTTACGTATCCAGATATTACCATTAAGCGATGTAATACAGTTAATCCAGCTGAATTGATTCCTTTAGCTTATGTAGGGGAGCCACATGATTGTGTAACTAATTCATTGGCATTCACTAGGATACGGCCAGATCTTGAGTCTATGCCAATCTCTGAAGCAGAAGTCACTTACTTTGTGGATGGTTCTAGTTTTAGAGATTATTTGGGAAATCATACAGGATATTCAGTTGTAAAGAAAGACATTGAAGAATTTGTATCTGTAATATCCCAACAGTGTGTACAGCCTTGCTCTGCTCAATTAGCAAAATTAAAAGCTCTCATGACTGCGTGTCAATTAGCAAAGAGACAAACAGCAAATATTTTCACAGATTCAGCTTATGCTCATGGTGTATGTCATCTGTTTGGAGCAGTGTGGAAGTAGAGAGGCTTCAAAAAGAGTGATGGAACTCCCATTCAACATGCTGAACAGATAGGTCAATTAATTTCTGCTATGATGCTACCAAAAAGATTAGCAGTCATCAAATGTCAGGCTCATAAAAAAGGAAATGACTATGTCATTAAGGGTAACAACAAAGCAGATTTGGAAGCTAAAAAAGCATCAGGATGTCAGGTAGCAATATTAGCTCCAGTTGTTCTTATAGAACCACAACCTCAGTTGGATGATATTATTCGAATTCAACAACAAGCAGGTGAACGCTCCATGTGGCACCAAAGAGGAGCCACAAAAGACACACAAGATATTTGGCGCTCACATGAAGGACAGATTGTTGCACCAACCTCACTTTTTGTAATTAACATTTTTATTAAATCATACAATAACAATGAAATGTACAAGATATATATATATATATATATATATATATATATATATATATATATATATATATATATATAAAATCAACATTTAAACCCCACAACCCCCATAACATAAGAAAATATATAAAAATAAATATAAAACTGACACAAATATATACATATATATATATATATATATGTATATATTTGTGTATACATATATGTATATATATATATAAATGTATATATATATATATATACATATATATACATACTGTATATATACTGTATATATACATATATATATATATATATATATATATATATATATATATATATACATACATACACATATACATACATACATATACAAACATAAATACATATACATATATATATACACATAAATACATACATACACACACATAATAATCATACTAACTATAATACACCACTCTCTCCACACCCCACCCGAGAGCCCTCCAAAAACTCCAAATACCTGCCCCATTTCCGAATAAACTTATCCAAGCCACCCCGTCTTCCCGATGACACCTCTTCATAAGCTGCCACCCTCCCCACCTCCGTGCACCACTCCGGATATGAGGGCGCACCAGCTGACCTCCAACCCCTCAAAATAACCTGCCTGGCGATCATCACACATGTCAGAACCCAGTTCTCTATATGGCCATCCTCCACATCGATGACCGCCCCATCGCCCAGAACACAAATTCTGGGGCAAAACGAAACCTGAGTGCCCACCACGTCGCACACAAAATTCTGAAACTTCGACCAGAATTTCTGGATCTCGACACACCACCAAAACACATGGGCCATGTCTCCATCCTCTGATTGGCATCTCCAGCAGGTGGGTGTGTCTTTAAGACCAAGTCTATACAGTCTAGAGGGGGTCCAATAAAATCTGTGCAAAATTTTGAATTGTATAATTCTTGCATCACTAGATGAAGACTTAACGTTTTTAAGAATCTAAGCCCACACTCCTTCCTCCAATGCCAAGTTGAAATCTTTCTCCCATACTCTCTTGAGAGAAGTTAAGGCTCCATCCCCCATACTCTGAATTAACAGAGAGTAGTACACTGATGCCTCATGACCTTTTCCAAAAGCCGCAATCACCTCTCCCAAAGCATCTGCCTCCTTAGGGGGATGTGTGCTACTCCCAAAAATAGTACAAAGCAGGTGGCACAGTTGTAAATACCTATAAAACTGAGGTCTGGGGATCCCAAAATGTTGGACCAAGTTTTCAAACGATCTCAACACACCACTTTCATATAGGTCACCGAGTGTAGCAACCCCTCACACAATCCACTCCGGCCAGCAGAAAGGAGACTTGCCAATACACAGTCTTGGGTTCTGCCATATGCTCGAGGCAACATTTAAATAAGTGTCCAATTTAAACAATCTGGACACTTTAGTCAATACCGAGTGTAAATGCGAAATAACAGGGTGTAACTTAACTTTTCTGATTAGTTTGATAGAGATGCTTTGTAATGGCGAAATAGGGGCAAGAAACGCCTGTTCAATAACAAGCCTGGGAGGGGCTCTCTCAGGTGGAAGTGACCAATGAGCCAAGTGTCTGAGACTGAACGCATAGTAATAAAACAAAATCTTGGGTAGGCCTAGCCCTCCTTTGTCTATCGGCCTATGTAACTTATTAAAATGCAATCTGGGACGTTTACCATTCCAATTGAAGGACTTCGCTATGCTATCAAATTCCTTGAAATAAGAAAGGGGGACATCTACAGGGAGAGATTGTAGCAGGTAGTTAAATTTTGGAATACAATTCATTTTAATAACATTAACCTTCCCAATCATCGATAAATGTAATGAAGCCCATCTGCTCACATCGCTCGAAAACCTTTTTTATTAAAGGGTCAAAATTAACACTAACTAAATCAGACAAATTTGCTGGGAATAAAATCCCCAAATACTTAATGCCCTGTTTGGGCCACTGGAAGGCGCCCGGCTGAAAAGCCATTACCGGGCAGTATGCTGTCAGAGCCAAAGTTTCGGATTTAGACCAATTAACTCTGTATCCCGAGAATTTAGAAAAGGAATTAATAATTCTGTGGAGGGAAGGCGTAGATCTAGTAGGGTCGGAGACGAATAATAAAATATAATCTGCGTAAAGCAAAAGCTTATGCGCCACACCTCCCACCACTACTCCTGGAAAAGCATCCTCCTTTTTTATCGCGGCTGCTAATGGTTCCAGGGCAAGACAGAACAATAAGGGGGAAAGAAGGCAACCCTGCTGGGTGCTCCTATCCAGAGTAAAATAATCTGAAATTAATCCATTTGTTTGTGCCGCCGCTACGGGGTGTCAATAAAGTAACTTAATCCAACCAATAAAAGTATTCCCGAATCCATACATTTCCAAAATCTTTTAAAAATAATCCCATTCTACCATATCAAATGCCTTTTCGGCATCAAGTGAGATGGCTTCAACTGGAATCTGATCATTCACACTGACCACATGATATTGATGAAACACCTAATCAGAAGAGCTACAGCCCCGAATAAACAACACCTGATCTATATTTATAAGAGATGTCATAACTTTACTTAATCGGTTAGCCAAAATTTTTGACAGTATTTTAACATCTAGCTGGATCAGGGAAATTGGACGGTAACTCTTACACTTGCTTGAATCTTTGTCCTTTTTAAGAATCAGTCTGATCCAGGCTTATGTCATGGTTGGCAGAAACTTTCCATTCTTTAATGATTCTGTAAAATCTTTTAGAAAATGTGGAGCCAATTCTGTAGCATAAGATCTAAAAAACTCAGCGGCAAAGCCATCTGGCCCCGGAGCCTTGCCTGTAGGCAAGGCCTTAATTACCTCGCCAAGCTCCTCCAAGGTTATCTCAGAATCAAGCCGTCAGTTTGGAAGTTCTAATGGTTCCACAAAGTTTCTAATATCCTCATCAGTAGACAAAGACGTGGAACTATAGAGATCAAGATAGAATTCTTTAAAAGTATTATTAATATCAATGGCTGAGGTAAATATTTCACCACCAGCAGATTTCACCGAGGGAATGGTAGAAAAAGACTCTCTCTGTTTTATATGTCTAGCCAGAAGTTTTCCTGCCTTGTCCCCCGACTCAAAGTATGACTGTCTTGCCCTGATTAGCCAAAACTCCACCTTCCATGACAAAATAGGAAGGTGGAGTTCTCGTGCTTTGGGTTATTTGGTGAATGAGGGATACAGTATGATCCGGCCCCTAAGAACCGCTTTAAGTGCCTCCCAAGCCAAGCCCACAGAGGACACTGAGGACCAGTTGGTCTCCATATAAACATTGATTTCAGCCTTTAACATTTGTTGGAATTAAGGATTTTGCAAAAGGGATACATTAAAGCGCCAACTATATGATTTCCTTTTCTCCATATGTGGTAACACCTCTAAACTCACCAGGGTGTGATCTGAGACTAAAATGTTTCTAGATGAGCAGTCAACAACAGATGAAATGAGGGATTTAGATATTTAAAAAAAATCTATTCTAGAATAAATCTTATGGACTGATGAAAATAAAATTATAGTCCCTACCAGATGGGTTCAAAAGTCTCCAAATATCTGTAAGACCAAGAATTTTACACATCCTGTGATGCGACAATGTTGCTCTAGGGGGCTTACACACTTTTGCTTCACTATGATCAAGGACTGAGTCCATCAAAAGATTAAAGTCTCCTCCCAATATTATATCAAGAGGGGTGCCAGCAGCTTGCAACATCCTTTCAAGATCTATAAAGAAGCCCTGATCATCAACGTTAGGTGCTTAAATATTAGCCAAAATAAGACTTTGCCCTTGAATTTCTTCTAAAACAATACTTTTTACAGCAAGATCCTCCAAGTCAGCAACGACCTTCGTCAGCATTGCCAACATGTTCAATATTTCTCACCGAAATTCCCTCATTTCTCTGACCAAACTGACTCCTGGGCTCGGTACCTTCTGCTCAGGGGCATCAGCTTGAGCACGTAAGTGTCTTTTAATGTCTCCAGAGGCCGAGGATTTTGAATTCTTTGACATATTCTCCTCGGTATGTTATGGAACATGGAACATGGAACAGTTATGGAACAGAGTGTATCAAATCTCACCGGTTTATGACATTAATAGTGTTAAAACTAGCAAAGTGCACAGAGCTTTCACAGAAATTCACACATCCAAACCTCGCATGGTGTCACGTGACTCTCGTTCCTCTGTAATTCTTATACTTTTAGGTCTACATTTAAAATTGTAATTCAAACTGTGATTTAATTGGTTTTTGGAGTGTTGTGTGATCAGTGGTGTGCAATGTTTTAGAACGGCTGCTGTCTGGCGACTTTATAGCACTGTGCCGCCGGGCAGCTTCTCCAAGCCAGAACTGCTGTAAAAATGGCCCATCATTATTTGATCAAGATGAATGAGCAAACTTCACACTGAGGACCTACTAAACATTCAGATAAGGGGGAAAGAGTAGAGCAGGGGAGAGTAGTAGGGCACCAGGTATTCATTTATAATTTGTTACACAAAATCTCTCTTATTACAAAGTGGTTTTACAAGCATCATTTGCAGGTTAACTAAAACCGTACCTTGTTAGTAACACAATAACTTGAGGACAGAAACCAAACCATGGCAACAAAGCCTGAAATTGGACACTGGCAAATAAGAAGAAGAAAAAAAAAAAATCTAACAAATTGTGGTTATGGTCAGTATGGAGAGTTTACAACCTTAATATAGTTTCCCCTCTATCCTTTTTCTCTTCACTCTTCTCTCTCAATTAGCAGTGATTACTAGGTGTAAAAGATGTAAAAGCCTTCATTAGAATGTTCCTATATTCCACTTTTATTTCCCCTCTCTGGAATAACAATGTCACTTCAACACTTTTCACTTAGCTGCTCCTCAGTGGCTTTGATTAGTGCAGCTAAAGTGCTTTAGAGAGTTGTGTGTTAAATCTAATGGTTAAAGTTCATCTATAAATAAAGCACGTGAGTTGTATGTCACAATATGTTTTTCTGTTCCGCGTTTCTTGTTTTTTCTTTAATTTTGTATAAAGCCCTTTTAACAATTTATATAAAGATGTCTCAGGTCAGTGATCTGGTGAGACAGACTGGTGTTTGCACCAGATAGTAACATGCATATTAAATGCATTTCCTGTCTTTTCGAGATTTCGAGGGGAGGATCTCTGGTTTATGACTACAGATTATAACATACAGTATGTCAAGAAGTAAGCACAAAAAAATGTGTAATATCTTGTGGATAACAGGAAAACTGAAGACTGCAAGACTATGCATATATGCTTTTTCAATTTTTTCTTGGATGTTTTTGTTTGCTTTGCTGCAAGTAACCAGCATGAAACCCTTTCGCTCAATAGATGATTGACCTGTGAGTAGGAGGTCAATTGGATCACAAAAGGCTACCAACTTGTTAATGGATCACCTGAGAGGGATCTTAGTAAACAAAGTCTAAATTGTTTGATAGTGAAATTAGCTGTGTAACTGTTTGTCATTTTTCTAAAACAGGAAATACATAATGGATAATTCCTGCATATTCACCTAAAAACATATGCTGTATTTGCACAAATACACAATGAATACAGGTCCACATACAAAGTTGCCTGTATGAAAAGCTAGTCCTTGAGAAAGGAAATATAAGACTGACTATCTTCTTGGTGCTCATTACTTTTAGATGAATGGCTAACCTAAACGTGTGTTTTAAAAATTGAATTTACATTATTAAGAGGAAATGAGCCATGAGCACTTGAACATGTGCATGCACGCACACACACACACACACACACACACACACACACACACACACACACACACACACACACATGTTGGTGCGGCTGTCCTTATGAGGACTCTCCATAGACATAATGATTTTTATACTGTACAAACTATAGATTCTATCCCCTAACCTTACCCCTAAACCAGTGGCGAATTCTCAGGGCCAGCAAAACCTTCTCTTCTGGCATAACATTTCAAATAAATAAATATTTTTCATCCTTTCATTCTCAATCACCTTTTTGCCTGTATATTTTTAATTGCTTTCCACTCTTAATTAATCTACAAACAAATAGAGAAAAATGTTTATCCAGTCAGAATTTATTCCTTGATGCTTACAAACAAAGTGTGACAACTGTTTCACAAATCACATGCCCAAAGCCATGCTCCTTAGCTGAAGCAGCGTGTGAGTTTGAGCTCCACCCCCTCAGGCCTTCAGAATTTCTTCAGAATCCCTCAACAGTGCAAATGGATGAGCAACTAAAGTCATATTGTCAGATTCATCAGCCAGTCAGATTTATTTATTTGTTCTTGGTGGGTGTGATTTTTAGGATATGTCCCGGTCGAGGCCTTCTAGCTGGCCTTGAGTGACGCAATCATGCTTAAAGTGCTGTACATAATTCAAGAGCAAAAAGCGTAAGATCAAGCTGTCTGATGAGTTGGTTGTCATCACTGCTGGTATTGCCGTTGAGAAAGAGATCCTTATGGATTTGAAAACATGAGATGTTCTGCACGACCCTGTGATTGCTTAATTTATTAAACAGGAAAGGCGGGCTGATTTTCACTTCAAGTAAATTGGTAAGTGCTTTTTGCATTGTTATAGCAACATCAGGAATTTTCTAAGTGTAAATTAGGCTGCTTGAGCATTCAGTTTCGGATCAAGTTTTGAAAAGTAGTGCTGTGTTCCATTCAACTCAGAAAGTCGGATTTTACAACTTCCTACTAGGAAAAGTGCAATGGAAAACATCTTGAAGTCAGAATTACAACTTGTAGGCTCGTGCAGAAATTCTCAACTCCGATTTCACCGAGATGCAGGGGCATGATGTCACACAAACATGTTGACACTCAGGGAGATATACAATGTAAATGATAAACCTTCCCTTTATTAAGTAATATCGATAAATAAGTTAGTTTCCACATTACATGATATTAAAGTTTGTTTAACAAATGCCTGCAGAAACAGGTGTATAAAACATTATAATCTCTTTTGATAATCGTACACCTGAAGCACAAATGCTAGTGTTGCAGCATTGTATATCAGTTGAGAGTCAAACCCCTGCTAAGCTAATGGGAGCATTGCAATTTTGTTTCCTTAAATGTCATCTTCCGAATATCGGGGAATGGAATGCATTTATGGTCGGAGATATCAAGTAGGAATATCCCACTTTCAACTTGAATGGAATGCAGCATAACCGTGTACCCTGACGAAACGAAATTTATTGCAAGGAACATTTAAATCGCAAATATTATTAGTTAGATTTTTCCAGGTATTATAGACCTCCTTGGTTGAGTCATATGAAAAATTATGATTTTTGAATGTCTGTTCGGGAGATGTTCATTGAACAGAACAGTCATGCTGCAGTTAAAATTAGGCTTGCTTGAGCATTAAGTGTCATTTCAGGTTTTGCTTTCATGCGTGGATGTGTTTTTAAAATGATGCCCAAAGGCATAGGGTGTCTTATTCATTGTGAAACTGTGTTTTCTTAATGGCATGAATCACACTGAAGGCCTAGACTTTAAATGCACAGCCCGCCACTGCCCTAAACCTAACCCTTACAAAAACCTTTCTACATTTTCAAATGTTTAGTATGTTTTTTTTAAGTGATTTGAATTATGGGGACACTAGAAATATCCTCATAAACCACATTTATAGCATAATACCCTTGTAATTACCAGTTTGTAACCTAAAATGTTTTCCTCATAAACCACCCAAAACCACCCACACACACACACACACACACACACACACACACACACACTCACACACAGTGTAATGTAGTCTGAAGTCTGAGATTTGTGGATGGATTTCTTTCTGCCAATTTAAGAATTACAGAGGGTGAACAGAAAAAGGAACAATCCATGTCTTCAAAGAGAGAGAGAAAGAGAGTGTGTCCGTGTGTGACGGTGCAGTTGAGGACATTCATTGTACATAGGACTGTCACATTATGAAATTAGAGGCTTAAACAAGGCAAGAGAAGTTCCTGGCAAATGAGATTGAGAGAGTGAGCAAAGACACTTTAGAAGGTTTGTACATCTCCTACAGCTTCTAGTGACGTGAGACAAGAAGAGTGTGAAGAGAAGATGAGAGTGAGAAAGAAGACAACAATTAGGTGGTGTAAAAGAGAAAGGTGGCTAGATGTATAGAAGGTGGGCTAACGTAAAGGAAAGACAGAGAAAATGCGTCCACTCCATCAAAAACCAAAACACAATGAGAATACAGATAGTCCAACCCTCACTCTCTCACATTGCTATTTTACTTGCAGTACACCCCTTGAAACAACTTGCATCACTCCATTAAATCAACTACTTTCTGTATCCATGTTTAAACCCAGAGGTGTTTTCATTCTCACCTGTGCTTTGATTACAGTTTTTGAGCACATTTCACCGAGTAAATGAACTGTGGCCTTCCATCAGTTGGGAGAAGATAGCAAACTCAAATGATGCCTGGCTTACAAATGGATGCATATTTGGTGTCATTTAAATGCATCTACACATGCACACAGATAGTTGTAACATCTGTTCCTTGTGCAAAAACAGATTACTGAAATTCAAATTAAAGTGGCATGGCTAATCAAAGAGAAAGTGCATTAATTGTGTTTGTGGGAATTATATTAGCAGTCAGTAAATTATACAAGTCAGAGGAAGATGATAGACAGATAGATAGATAGATAGATAGATAGATAGATAGATAGATAGATGATAGACAGACAGACAGACAGACAGATAGTTAGATATCAATACTAACTCGATACTTAAAAAAAGAAGGAAATAAAACTCTGATTTTTGATGAAATTACACAGAAAATGACTTGACTAAAAGAACTGCATAATGTCTTATAGATACAAATTATACCTTTTCTTTTTTAATTTTGATGGATTCCATGTTAAATGTGAATTAAATGTTATGATCAAATTGTGTTTAATCAAATACATACTGTACTGTTTTAAGAAAATGAAAATATAATAATTTTCAACAATATAGAGCCAATAATAATATTTCATTAATAGTAACAGAGCTTTACAGTATTAATGACAACATTAAATGAAAACAATCTCATTACCTGAGGCAAAAGGCTGCCATGGCTGAATCACAACATGCTGATATTCAGTTCACTTGCTTTTGTGATATTGCTTACAGATAATAATATTAATAATATAACCATTTAATATTATATCATTGTTATTATGAGTATTATTGTGACTACTTTGAATATTACACTTTTATACAGTAGTAATATTGTTTTTTTTTTTTGTCGTAATGTCCTCAATTTCACGCATCCAGTTGAATAGAGCTCTTATTTCAGGTTAGGGGTCAGGGGGACTTTTATTTTGAAAGACGACCTTTGAAGTTCTTCCTGTTTGTGAAACATTCATTATATCAAGCTTCCCGCGACTCACAAGCTGAAATCTCCAAGCTGCAACAGTAAAAATGGTAATTTGAGAGTTCACAGCTGATTATACACTAAACACACTGCTCTGCGGCTCTGCAGATGAATACTATTGGATACGCTGCATGAAAATCAAGCATTAGTAGTGTGTGTTGCATTTGTGTGCACGCCTGCTTATGTGTGTGTGAAGGAGATGACAGAGCAGGACGGAGCCTCTCATTCGTTCTGTGGTGCGCATGTGACTTTAATTATTTCATTAAATGACATCCTTCTGCTGTTTAATGATCACACTTGGCCATATCGAGACTTTATTGTTATTATTTTCAAATGGTCTTTGATTTAATCTCAAAACTCTTACATTACATTACATTTTGCTAATGGCAGCATACTTTGATATGGTACTGAAATTAACAACAAGATGATTTCGTACCATTTTTTATTTTTTGGTATCGTGATATTTTGTTAGTACCGGTATACCGCGCAACACTAATAGATGGATGGATGGATGGATGGATGGATGGATGGATGGATGGATAGATAGATAGATAGATAGATAGATAGTATTAGCAAACTATAGTTTTGGCAAGTCATTTAAGACATCTACTTTGTGCATGACACAAGTATTTTTTCCAACAATTGTTTACAGACAGACTGTTTCACTTTTAATTGACTATATCACAATTCCAGTGGGTCAGAAGTTTACATATACTATGTTAACTGTGCCTTTAAGCAGCTTGGAAAATTCCAGAAAATGATGTCAAGCCTTTAGACAATAAGCCAGTTAGCTTCTGATAGGAGGTGTACTGAATTGGAGGTGTACCTGTGGATGTATTTTAAGGCCTACCTTCAAACTCAGTGCCTCTTTGCTTGATATCATGGGAAAATCAAAAGAAATCAGTCAAGACCTAAGAATAAAAAAATGTGGACCTCCACAAGTCTGGTTCATCCTTGGGAGCAATTTCCAAATGCCTGAAGGTACCAGGTTCATCTGTACAAACAATAGTATGCAAGTATAAACACCATGGGACCACACAGCCATCATACCACCCATGAAGGAGATGCATTTTGTCTCCTAGAGATGAACGTTGGTGGGTGCGAAAAGTGCAAATCAATCCCAGAACAACAGCAAAGGACCTTGTGAAGATGCTGGAGGAAACAGGTAGATAAGTATCTATATCCACACTAAAACGAGTCCTATATAGACATAACCTGAAAGGCTGCTCAGCAAGGAAGAAGCCACTGCTCCAAAACCACCAAAAAATGCCAGACTACAATTTGCAAGTGCACATGGGGACAAAGATCTTACTTTCTGGAGAAATGTCCTTTGGTCTGATGAAACAAAAATTTAACTGTTTGACCATAATGACCATCGTTATGTTTGGAGGAAAAAAGGTTAGGCTTGCAAGCCGAAGAACACCATCCCAACCATGAAGCATGGGGGTGGCAGCATCATGTTGTGGGGGTGCTTTGCTGCAGGAGGTACTGGTGCACTTCACAAAATCAATCAAAATCAAATCAAATCAAATCACTTTATTGTCACACAGCCATATACACAAGTGCAATGGTGTGTGAAATTCTTGGGTGCAGTTCCGATCAACATAGCAGTCGTGACAGTGATGAGACATACCAATTTACAATAACATCAAATTAACACAACACAATTTAAACATCTGTTATACATAATTACACTCAACTTAAAACATCACATTAACACAACACAATTTAAGCATCTGTTATACACATAATTACACTCAACTTAAAACAAATTAACACAACACAATTTAAACATCTGTTATACATAATTACACAACTTAAAACATCAAATTAACACAACACAATTTAAACATCTGTTATACACAATTACACTCAACAATATACAAATAATAACATACACTGTACAGTATACAATATGCTGTTTTTGTTTTTTTTTGTTTTTTACTATATAGATACTATATAGATACACATTATTCAATAAAAATTAAAAATTAAAATATATATAAAAAAGTATATATATATATATATATATATATATATATATATATATATATATATATATATATATATAGAATGTACAGTATTGTACTGTATTGACATTCAGGCTGTCGGTTGATACTCAGTTGTTAAGAGAGACATAATATAATAACAGTAATATAATTTATGACAGTCCGGTGTGAGATAAAAGAGTAATAAAGTGCAGGGCTGATGTATTTTGATTGTGGGAGATCAAGAGTTCAGAAGTCTGATTGCTTGGGGGAAGAAGCTGTCATGGAGTCGGCTGGTGCGGGTCCTGATGCTGCGATACCGCCTACCTGATGGTAGCAGTGAGAACAGCCCATGGCTCGGGTGGCTGGAGTCTCTGATGATCCTCCGAGCTTTTTTCACACACCGCCTTGTATATATTTCCTGGAGGGAGGGAAGCTCACCTCCGATGATGTGTTTGGCAGTTCGCACCACCCTTTGCAGTGCTTTGCGGTTGTGGGCGGTGCTATTGCCGTACCAGGCGGAGATACAGCCAGTCAGGATGCTCTCCACAGTGCAGGTGTAGAACCGTGTGAGGATGTGGCGGTTCATTCCAAACTTCCTCAGCCGTCTCAGGAAGAAGAGGCGCTGATGAGCCTTCTTCACAACGACTTCAGTGTGGACGGACCATGTGAGTTCCTCAGTGATGTGGACACCCAGGAACTTGAAGCTGCTGACTCTCTCCACTGGTGCTCCATTGATGGTGATTGGACTGTGTTCTCTGTCTTTTCTTCTGAAGTCCACCACAAGCTCCTTTGTCTTACTGACGTTGAGGGAGAGGTTGTGCTCCTGACACCAGTGTGTCAGAGTGTGCACCTCCTCTCTGTAGGCTGTTTCATCATTGTCAGTGATCAGACCTACCACCGTCTTGTCATCAGCAAACTTAATGATGTAATTGGAGTTATGTGTTGCCACACAGTCATGTGTGTACAGGGAATACAGTAGTGGGCTGAGAACACAGCCCTGCAGGGCTCCAGTGTTGAGGGTCAGTGATGAGGAGATGTTGCTGCCTATTCTAACCACCTGGCGTCTGCTTGACAGGAAGTCCAGGATCCAGCTGCACAGCGAGCTGTTTAAGCCCAGAGCCTGGAGTTTCTCATCTAGCTTGGAGGGAACTATGGTGTTGAATGCTGAGCTGTAGTCTACAAACAACATTCTCACATAAGTGTTCTTTTTTTCCAGGTGGGAGAGAGCAGTGTGTATTGTAGATGCAATAGCATCATCAGTGGAGCGGTTGTTGCGGTATGCAAACTGCAGCGGGTCAAGATTGAGTGGTAATACAGAGCAGATGTAATCTCTGATTAGTCTCTCAAAACATTTGCTGATGATGGGGGTCAGAGCAACAGGACGCCAGTCATTTAAACACGTTATTTTTGATTGTTTTGGAACAGGCACAATGGTGGATGTTTTAAAGCATGTGGGGACTACAGACAAAGAGAGGGAAAGGTTGAAAATGTCCATAAAAACACCAGCCAGCTGGTTCGCGCACGCTCTGATGACGCGGCCCGGAATGCCGTCTGGACCCACGGCTTTGCGGATATTCACCCGTCGGAAGGATCGGGTTACATCCGCTACAGAGACGGAGAGTGAACTAACCTCTGTAGCTTCAGCCGCGAGAGCTCTCTCCGCGAGGGCGGTGTTATTTCCCTCGAAACGAGCATAAAAAGTATTTAGCTCATCCGGTAGAGAGGCAGCGGTGTTCATGGCGGAGTTTTTATTCCCTTTAAAGTCCGTGATGATGTTAATTCCCTGCCACATGCTTCTAGAGTTGGTGGTGTTAAACTGTCCTTCAATCCTGCTCCTGTACTGGCATTTTGCTGTTTTGATAGTTTTTCGGAGGGCATAACTGGCTTGTTTATGCTCCTCCGCGTTCCCGGAATTAAAAGCGGAGGTCCGCACATTAAGTGCCGCGCGAACATCGCTATTGATCCACGGCTTCTGATTCGGATAGATTCGCACAGTTCTGGTTTGGAATCACTTCCTCTACACATGTTCTGATGAAACACATTACGCTATCAGCGTAAAGCTCGATGTCGTCATCAGAGGCAGACCGGAACATCTCCCAGTCCGTGCGATCAAAACATTCTTGTAGCGTAGAGTCTGATTGGTCCGACCAGCACTGGATCGTTCTGAGGGTGGGTGCTTCCTGTTTCAATTTCTGCCTGTAAGCGGGCAGAAGCAGAATGGAAGAGTGGTCCGATTTGCCAAATGGTGGGCGGGGGAGGGATTTGTAGCCATCCCGGAACGGAGAGTAGCAATGGTCCAAAACCCGGTCCCCTCGTGTGTTGAAACTAATGTGCTGGTGATATTTTGGTGCGACTGATTTTAAACTGGCTTTATTAAAGTCCCCGGTCACAATGAACGCGGCCTCAGGGTGCGCGGTTTCCTGCTCACTTATACTCCCATACAGTTCCTTGAGTGCCCGGTCTGTGTCGGCTTGTGGGGGAATGTACACAGCAGTGATAATGACTGCTGTGAATTCCCTCAGTAGCCAGAATGGTCGACACAGAAGCATAAGAAATTCCAGATCAGGAGTGCAGAAAGACTTGATGGAATGTACGTTCCTCTGATCACACCAGGATTTGTTGATCATAAAACATACACCACCTCCTCTAGTTTTACCTGAGAGGTCTTTCGCTCTGTCCGCTCGGAGCATGGAGAATCCTGCGGGTTCAATGGCTGAGTCTGGAATCTCCCCAGACATCCAAGTTTCCGTAAGGCAGATAATGCAGCAGTCCCTCGTCTCTCGTTGGAAAGAGATCCGCGCTTTCAGCTCGCAGAGCTTGTTATCCAGAGACTGAACATTTGCCAGTAGAATAGTGGGTAGCGGGGGTCGATTTGCGATTTGATAGATAGATAAATAGATGGCATCATGAGGAAGGAAAATTATGTGAATATATTGAAGCATCATCTCAAGACATCAACTAGAACTTTAAAGCTCGGTTGCAGTTGGGTGTTCCAAATGGACAATGACCCCAAGCATACCTCCAAAGCTGTGGCACAATGGCTTAAGGACAACAAAGTCAAGATATTGGAGTGGCCATCACAAAGCCCTGACCTAGATCCAATTTGTGGGCAGAACTGAAAAAGCATGTGCGAGCAAGGAGGCCTACAAACCTGACTCAGTTACACCAGTTCTGTCTGGAGGAATGGGCCAAAATTCCAGCAACTTATTGTGAGAAGCTTGTGGAAGGCTAACCAAAACATTTGACCCAAGTTAAACAATTTAAAGGCAATGCTACCAAATACTAACAAAGTGTATGTAAACTTCTGACCCACTGGGAATGTGATGAAAGAAATAAAAGCTGAAATAAATCATTCTCTCTACTATTATTCTGATATTTCACATTCTTAAAATAAAGTAGTGATCCTAACTGACCTAAGACAGGGAATGTTTTCTATGATTAAATGTCAGGAATTGTGAAAAACTGAGTTTAAATGTATTTGGCTAAGGTGTATGTAAACTTCTGACTTCAACTGTAGATAGATAGATAGATAGATAGATAGATAGATAGATAGATAGATAGAATGGAATATTGTTATTTAATCATTCAGTTAATCCCTTTTTGGAATTAATATGTATGCAATTTGCAATGATCTGAAAATGACAATGTGTTATCAATGTATTATGATAAGCTGCATTATCAATGTTATTCAGTATGTTACATATTTAATCATTATTTTATTAATTTAACACACTGATTATTTAGATACAGTTTGAAAGTGCAGAAAACAGCTTAGCTTGCAGTCTCTCTCTGTGTAAGGACTTTGTGTCAAGGGAAAATGAATTGATGTAATGCAGAAAGGGGGAGACCTGGGAGATGGGATGCCTGTGTCAAGTGAATGAGTAAGGAGGGTTTAGATAGGGAACATCACCTGTAGTAGCTTGGCTTTTAGAAAGAATTACAGCCTCTTTCTATCAAACTTTGTAGGGCCCAAAGGGAGGTGGGCATGTGGGTATAGAAAGGATAATTTAATGAGCAGGACTGGTGCAGATAATGCCAAGATTACCAAAACAGGCAAACGATATATGTGCGCTATTAAGTGCTAGCATTAAGATGAAACAGCAAGTTGGGGCCAAAGGTGACCAGCTGGAAGGGGAGACGGCAAAGATGAAACTAGGTAGGCATAAGACGATTTCACTGGATGAAGAGGCCATCCCTCAAAGAGTTAAGGGGAGCAGAAACTGTATACAAATGCATGATTCTGTAACTTAAGATGCTCCATGGAGCACCTCCGCTTTGTTTTGTTTTTAATAAAGTCTTATCTTATGGCATCAAAACCCAAGACTTTGAGAGTGAGTATTTACATTAGAGGCAAAGGTTCCACGACAATAGGTAGGTAGATAGATAGATAGATAGATAGATAGATAGATAGATAGATAGATAGAAAATACAGAAAGAAATACAAGTAATATATATGCAGATAATATTGAATTTGTCTTGTTCACATTCTAAATTCATGGAGCTATTGAGCTAACCGGCCATATGGGGTACGTGGCCATAACATGTGCCAATTACACTCTGTTATTGCAATTTATGATGACTAATAATACTGCAAAGATGGGTGTACGAGTGTATGAGAGAGATGAGTGTTAATGAGTACAATAAAGACAAAAGAATGAAGATAACAGAGACATATCTTACTTTGGGCAGATGTGTGAATGGCTTTTACTGCAGGTGGCACATGTGAGTGGACACTTGAGAGTATTTGAGTAGATTTGATTCCTTTTGTAGGCTAATTAAACAAAACAAAACAAACGATCCTACAGATGTAGGCAAATTTACACCAGCTTGCTAAGAAATGACTGAAGAACATAAACAGAATTAGCTGTCTGCCTCAAAGTAGGTGGAGCTTCAAGTCATACCTAATGATGATGTGGACCAATGGCAGTAAGAAGCTGTTTAGCAGCCTATAAGAAGTTTTCCTAAAAGTTTGCCCTGGCAAGCTGTTACAAACCACCGAAGCAAACTCAAAAACACCTTCTTTTTGTCCAGATTTTGCTCGAAATTATGTCACATCTGTTTGTTCTTCGATTTCATATGCAGTATATCGGGGCCTTAAGCGAAGGAGAAAGAGACAGAAATTTGTTTTGCTGGAAAGGATGTACCGCTGGAAAATCTGGTTCTGCCTAACATCTCCTTTTTCAGCTCCACATAAAAAAGAAAATAATTTGGGTTTGGAACCGCATGAGGGTGAGTAAATGATGATATAATTTTCATTTTTGGGTGAACTATGCCTTTATTATTTGGTAAACATAAACTCCATTTGCCCCTCATTATTTTCCCTCACACAGATTCATCACTGCAGTATCAACAACATGCAACCGTCTTCCCTCCTTCTGTCTCCACAATGACTAATATGCTGTCACAAAGGCCAAAGAGAACAAATGAGTGTTTTGAACAGTGATAAGAGTGGAAGACCTTGAACTTGAACATGACAAATGGATTGCAGGGAGCAGCTGTTTGGCAGGTCTAAGAGACATATGGGTGTGATGGAAATTGATGAGTTCACAGATATAACAAGGTGCAATGCCAAGCTATAACAGCATATACAGTAACATAAATTTACACTGAATACTGAGGATGGTATAGGAGAAATACTCTATTATTCCTCTTCTTGGTATTAGTCAAAGAGTCTAGCAGCAGCATTCTAGGCTAGTTCAGGTGAGACAGAAATGACTGTAAAACAGCCAGGTATAAAGAAGAGATAAAAACATTTCTTGTACTTTCTCCACATCACTAAATAAAAGGGCAGATTTGAGTTCACAATAGATTTAAACTAAAAGGAGGTAGTCTTCACGTCAGAATCCACTTTTAGAAATAAAACAACCCAATGGATAGCATACTGTGACCAGCTCAGAAGATCAACTGAAATTCAAAGATTCCAAGTTACAAGAGAAAGACAAATGTTGACAATAAGTAAAAGGTTCTATCTCTTTAAGATGTGAGCTATAACATGCATTACAACAAATTATAGAGTTTATCTGCCTGTTTATCTGCTGTATCTAAAAAAGAATATTATAATTATATCATGATATAATAAATGAACAAGATGTTTCTTTAGCATATTTTACTACTAATTTTGTTTCACATATCATCCAGTGGATCCGGCTGAAAGCTATTTCATCATCAATCTTATCAAAATATTTAAAAAAAGTTTCCTAAGAGTCTGTGGATGAATTAGAAGAGACTGTGAAATCCGTGTTGAGTATTGTTATGATGGTGTTAAACAGGCTTTGGAAATTTTGTGAGTTCAATCATAGATATAATGCTTGCTGCTTTACGATATGCTTTTAATACTTTGATAAGCACTCTCTTAGGACCTCATAGGATATCTGTAGCTTATCTTTCTGTAATTTGCAAAAACTGATCTCACAGTGAAATCAGAAACAGTAGGTTGACATTTATTTAGCTAAAATTGGTCTGTTGTAATGGAGTAAAAAAGGTTAAATCAATAATTAAATAAATTGACCTAAATTAAATTGTTCAGGTGCCAGACAGGAGTAAGCCTGTCAAAATTACAAAAAACCCAGATAAGCTCTAAATATAAATATAAGCCACTGGTTACATACATACAAAATAATAACTTTTTTTTTTTTTTTTTTTAGTCCTCTACACCAACATAAAATAAATGCATGTTTTTAGTTCAGTTTCCAATTATATTTTCACAAAAACAGCCAAAACAACACATTACATGAACCTTTTTACACCTTGTCTCATTAATCAATCAATAAAAAAAAAATAAAAAAAACCAGTAATAAATGTTACGATAGGGCCGAGGATCCGCTCTAATCCTGCATTCAAATTGGCAGATTCAAGAGTCCAATTCTCATCAAATAACCATAAAAAAAAAATAAAATAAAAAACAATAAAGGGAAAACAGAAACAATATTAATTCAAATATTGTTCACTATATAATAGAAATGAATATATAAAAAGGAAAATTTGTATACTCACAGAACAAAGGGAGAGGTGCGTGAATGAATGCGTGTGGCGAAGTGGTGTGGGTGTTTGGTATGTGTGCATGTGAAGCAAGCCATACAGCCGAACCGCTACTCTTGGCAACTTGGGGAAACAGCTTTGAATGGGGAATTGTAGGTAAAGATTTCCAGGGGAAAGGAAGATACCCGGGCTGAAACACACTTCAGCTCTTGAGTCCACACACGCTCTGCACTGATATCCGAAGCTCGGAGCACAATTCCTTGGAACACTCAAGCGATAGCTCCAGCACTAAACACAACGTGCACCCAGCTGATGAGGCTGCATCTTTCTCCACTCAGGTACTCGCTTTGCTCTCTATCTCCTTCTTCCTTCTCTTCTATCTTCCTTCATTGACTCCACCTTATATATCATTACCTCACGTCCGTCAATTACATTCCCATTGCTATTCGGCAACAACAAAGGCTCGTTTGTTTTTGTTTTTGTTTTCCCAGCTCCGCCACACTCACCCCCACCCCTCCACCCACGGAGAAAACAACCCCAGGTTGTTAAAGAGGACAGTGTTTCTCAAAACTCCCAAAACTCTTCGTCTGAGGATTCGTGGAAGATTTCAAGGAGTTTATTTTTTTCCTGGGACTCTAATTCTTCGGCAGTGGGAAAACATGGTTTCAAATTACATATATGGACAGTGCGGACATCTTCTCCAGTGACCTCCAGCCTTACCCGATAGTTCAGTGGGCCCAAATGCATTATCACTCAGTAAGGTCCCTTCCATTTGTTCACTAGTTTGGCACTGAAGTGGTGAAATGCACTGGACTGGGGAAAATTTCTCACCCACACTCTGTCTTTTTCTTTGAATGTACTCTCTCTTCTGTTTTTGTTATAACTCCTAAGTTGTCATAATTGGGCTTTCCCGCAGCACTCTTTTGCTCTTGATTGCAATTGAGTTAGATGTTTAACTATGTCATAGTAGGGAACAGTGGGAGAGAGATTCTAGCCCTGCAATAACTTGTCCATTGGTCCTTGTAACTTCCTTCCCAGGGGAACTCATCTGGGGACATTCCGATGGACTCCTGTACTGCTGAATTGATCGCAAACCTCAGTTCAGGTAGATGTTGGTCCCATCTTTTGTGGTTGTCACCTACGTATGGAGAGATCATTTGCTTTAAGGTATGGTTTACTCGTTCCATCATGTTAGTTTGTGGATGATATGCGGTAGTCATTTTCTGAGTGACATTCCATTTTGCACATATCTCTCGGAACACAGCTGAAACGAACTGAGTACCTCGATCTGACAAGATAAAATCAGGAATGCCCCACCGGGTAAGAATCTCTTTCCGTAGAAAGATTCGACGGTCTGGGCATTGGCCTTCCGAATGGGGAACATTTCAACCCATCATGAAAAATAATCCACAAAAACTAGCAGATATTCATGTTGTTGAGTGCTGCAGGGCAGAGGACCAATAATGTCTACTCCTAGCATTTCGTTTGGATGTGAGGTGGTGACTTGTTGGATCTTTCCAGCAGGTTTTTGGTTCTCACTTTTAAGTGTCTGGCATTTCACACACCTCTTAACATGCTGTTTCACATCCATCCACATTCCAGGCCAGAAGGCAACATTGTGCAACCTCTTGTAAGTCTTGTAGATTCCTACATGACCACTAAAGGGATGTGAATGGCAGTGTTGTAGGATGATTGGGACAAGGCTACTAGGAATGTATACTCAGTAATGGACTTGGCCACTGGGCAGGTGAGTCGTGTGATATAGTTTATCCTCGATTACCTCATATTGATCTTTCAATTAATTACTATCTTCTGCTAAATGAAAAAAATGTTGTGATCACAGGATCTTTGTGCTGTTCCTCCCAGATGACAGCAACCGAAACTGGAAGTTCTGGATCCTCCTTTTGGGTGGAGTAAAGGTTACATCCAGGTCTGGAGTGCACCCGAGAAAGAGCATCTGGTGCCACATTGAGCTTTCCTTTGCGGTACTTCACCACAAAATCACATTTTTGTAAGTGGAGAGCCTATCGGATAAGATGACTGGTAGTCTTTCTGGAACTCATCACCCACTGCAATGCTGAATGGTCGGTAACAATGGTGAATAGTTTAGGTTCAAGGTAATGTTGCCACCTTTCCAGTGCCCAAACTACCGAAATTATTTTGGTATACACCACAAATGGCAGTTGTAGATCAGGATGATCCAGGATGGGAAGGGAAATGAGACAGGCCTTCAACTGATCAAAAGCTTGCTGACACTGAGGTGACCACTAAAATGCACGTCCCTTTTTCTTCAAGGCATTGATGGGCTCAGCTATTTGGAAGAAGCTGGGTACAAATCTGTGATACCATCCCACCAATCCGAGGAAGCGCTGAACTTCTTTGAGATTGCTGGGTACAGGGTAAGAACGTATGGCTTCCACTTTGCTGGGGTCTGTGGAAATGTCTTTAAGGTTTACAACATGTCCAAGAAATGTCAGTTCCTGAAGACAGAATTTACTCTTTTTCAGATTTATGGTCAAGCCTGCTGTTTGTAAAAGGGAGAGGACAGTTTGGAGATCATGAAAATGTTGGGTCAAGGATGGGGAGTATATGATGATATCGTCAATATATACGAAGCATATCTGTCCCCGTAACTCTCCCAGACAGAATTTACTCTTTTTCAGATTTATGGTCAAGCCTGCTGGTGGTGAACGGGAGAGGACAGTTTGGAGATCATGAAAATGTTGGGTCAAGGATGGGGAGTATATGATGATATCATCAATATATACGAAGCATATCTGTCCCCGTAACTCTCCCAGACAGAATTTACTCTTTTTCAGATTTATGGTCAAGCCTGCTGGTGGTAAACGGGAGAGGACAGTTTGGAGATCATGAAAATGTTGGGTCAAGGATGGGGAGTATATGATGATATCGTCAAAGCATACAAAGCATATCTGTTCCCGTAACTCTCCCAGGACAGTCTCCATCAATCTCTGAAACGTTGCGGGAGCATTTTTCAACCCAAAAGGCATGACATTAAACTGGTACAGCCCTGAGGAAGTGATGAAGGCGGTCTGAGGCTTACTCTCTGGATCCATACTTACCTGCCAGTAACCACTGTTCAAGACAATGGTGGAAAAGATGACTGCTCTGGAGAGGGATTCCAGGATCTCTGTGATGTTCGGTAGAGGATAAGCATCTCTCTCGGTGATGGCATGAAACTTACGGTAGTCTACGCAGAATCTTATGGTTCCATCCTTTTCGGGACCAGAACAACAGGTGAGGCCTAGACAGAGTGAGATGGTTCTACTATACCATTCTTCATCATTTACTTTAACTGGTCTCTCACAACAGCTTGTTTTTCAGGTGTTAACCGATATGGACGTTGTTTAATGGGTACTGGATGAGTGGTGTAGAGGCAGTGCTGAAGAACAGTTGTCCTTCCAAGCCGGAGGGTACAGACTTGTGGGTTGGATTCTAGAAGGTGAAGTTATTGATGTTTTCATTCAAGTGAAAAGTGTGCTTCATTTACCGCAGCCTCTATTAAGGTTTGGTCATCCATGCTATCTAGTGGTTGTGATACCCATGGGAATTGTGATGGAGGAATGGAACTGAGTAGAGAAAGTGTCTGGTTTGAACTTTTGGTGTGTGGTCTCCTTTTCAGATGCTGGGGTTTTCCAACTGGAATGCTGGCCTGGCCCAGTTGAAAAGGATACTCTTCATCGGGGGTTGACTTGAATGAATATTTCCTGTCGGCTACATTTATCTGCAGACCACTGGAAAAGATGAAGTCCAAGCCTAGGACTAAGAAATAAGCCAGGGCTTTGGAGGTGAGAATGGCAGCACATATGGTGAAGCCTTTGTTGTGAAGTGTTATCTGTATATTTGTCCATCCTATAGGTACTTCGGCCTCGCCATTGGCCACATAGAGTGGACCAAAGGACCAGGGATGGAGGTTGTCATATGGAGCGAGCTCCTTCCACAGGCTTTCGTGGAGGAGAGTATAACTTGCTCCCGTATCTACTATGGCCTTTCCTTTCCAGGCTCCAATATTAATAGGAACAACTAACTGTTGAGGTATGGAAACAGACTTGTTAGAAGCAGTGGAAGTGAATGTTTTGAATCTGGTGAATGATTTTGAGGGAATTGTGACAGACATGGCATTGTTAGAAAGGCAGACCTCCTCACTTCTGAGGTTGCAAGGAACGCTTACTTCTGGTAAAAGGATGTTGACTGGAAGAATTGTGGAATGAAGGGTGGAATAGTGTGGACAATTTCCAGGCGGATGTTGTCCTTTACATCTCCAACACTGGACTGGAGGTTTTTCAGCAAGTCGGTTAGAGGTGGGTCTTTGTGGTATGGGTTGAGATTTATGCGTCCTTCGTTGTACAACTGTTGCGCATTATCCTTTTCCAGTTTCACTTGCTCATCCACAGTGTTTACTCGGCTGCGAAGTTAGCTGGCAAGGTAAGTCTTGATGTTTTTAAGAATCATCTTTACCAGCTCACTCTCCGTTAAGGTGGGCTTCCATCACTTGCATAGGGCTCTGTACGTAAAGGCGAAACCCCTAATTGATTCCTTTTCTCCCTGTGTCCTAATTTGGACTCACTCAGCCAGCTCGTCTTCATAGTCTTCAGAGAGGAAAGCTAAGAGGAAAGCTGATTCGAACTCGTCCCATGTGGTAATAGAGGATCGAGCAACTTCCCACCAATCATGTGCCGTGCCATACAGGACAGTGCAGAAGGTAGCCAAAATATCAGCGTCAGCCAGGGGATGTAAGACCAAAAGTCCTGACATCGAGTTTAGTACAACAATGGATCAGCGTCACCAGAATGTGGGGAATGTTAACTTTAAATGATAATTTTTGACAGCAGGTGTAGGGTGCGATATTGGTGCAGTTACTGGAGGTGGAGATGAAGAAGGAATGGTGTTGGGAGGTGATAGTGGTACACTTCTTTGAAGGTCTGCTACTGCCTTTCTGGGTGTTTTGAAGTAGTTACTCATTTCCAGTTGCAGCTCTTTAAGGTGGTCTCGTAGGGCATTCAGTTGAGTGCTACAGTGATTAATCTCTTTGGAAAGCTGTTCACAGTGCTTTCGAGAGTTTTGCTGTGTGGCTCGAATGTCCTCCTGCAGCTCCAGCTGAAGCTGTTCCACCATGAAGCAAATGTAACCCAGACTAATTGAGGGTTAAAAAGAATATATATTAATATAAATTGAGGTTGACAAATAAAAATAAATAACTTAATTTCTAATTATTAAGTGAGTTAGTGCCTTAACCAATCAGAATGATGTGTGATAGAGTCTGCCTACTTGCTGAGTCAGCAGATATCAGACTGCACGAGACCGGAGAAGAGAGAAGGTGGAAAGAGATTAGCTAATGTTTAGTGCTTAAGAAAAGAGAAATAACAGAGTAAAACTTGGAAAATTGTTTCAAAGCTCAACTAGCTTCAAGTTAGTTGGAAGAGGAAGATATTGAGTGAATTCTGTTTTTATTTTGTACCTGTGATGATTGATGGGTTAATCACACATCTGTATTGCTGAAAAGTGAATATCTGGATGTGGTGAGTTAATTTAATGTATGTATGTTGAGTTTAATGTTTAAATAAGAACATGACATTTCTTTTGTAAGAAAAACAGAAGTTTATTTCATTTGTTATGTTCATATGTATGATTTATGTTGTATTTTGGAAGTTAATGTACAAAGAAACGCAGTGAGTACTGTTGTTCTGAGTGGTGTCATTTGTTTCATGTTGATGCTGCTGTTAAGTACACGTGCCTGAAAGAAAGATATATATATATATATATATATATATATATATATATATATATATATATATATATATATATGCATTTCTGGCCTTTTGAACAGGTCAAGTTTTTTTCCTAAGTGGAGTTGATCTTTGCTGATGGTGAGCCAATCTAAATTGAACACTGGAAAAGAAGTCATCACACAGGACCAAAACAGTATCTTGATTTCCTCTTTTCCTTGCACAAGGTAAAATAATTCCTGGAGAGAGACTGTGGTTCTTCGTACACGGAATTTGGAACTGAGATAAGTAAAAGAAGAAACTGATATCAGTGATTGATTTGAACTTACTGTTATCATACGTGACATTTGAAACTGAACAACACTTGCAGACAGTGATTTTGAGTTTGCTGGACCTGAACAAATCTGTATTATATTTCACTGTAAGGGTATGTGGTAAATGTATCTCCAGTATGAAATTAACAGTGATTTGCTTGAGTTTTTCCTTTTTTATTTTTTTTATTTATGTAATTTACTTTGAATTGTTTATTCTTTTGATTTGATTTTATTACAAGTATTTTATTTCTTTTAAAAGGGGAAAGGCCTACAGTTTAAGGGAACAGTTTATTAAAATAATTCTTTAATACTTACCTTAATTTTGGTCTCCTGTCATCCCTCAGCAATTACCCTCTACCTCCATTGCTAATTGGTTCAAAAGGGAGAAACTAAATTATAAGTAACACGACCCGTTACACGAACTTCTGAAATTCAGGTAATTTAACTTTTTTGTAGTTCTCCTGTCACCATCACCTTCATGGCCTTGAAGTTTTCTTCCTCATAGCGTTTATTTGCAGTTATTGTATTCAGAAGTCGCTGATGGTTAGACTCCATTTTTGCAGTAAATGTCTCAAGCTTGGCATCGTGAAGAGAAATGGTCTTTGTAAATTCTTGGGTAAGTTCTTTCACAGCTCTATCCTGCTGTTTCAGACAGTCAAACAGATAATCCCAGTTCCCTTGTACATGTGCAGTAAGCTGATAAATTTATTTTCCAGGAGTTCGGAGGAAGCCAGGCAGGTCATGCTGTGCTCATGGTGGTGAAATACACAGGAAGTACACAGTTGCATGTGATCCAGTTGGAAAGGAGATCTGCCGCCTGGTGGTGGGGAGGCAAAACCCACCTGGGCCCTTGGAGGGGTGCTGCTGAATGTAGTAGGTGTGGAGTGAACAGTGGGAACACGAGGTGGAGGAAGTAGTCTTGGTTACTGCTGTGTTTGTTGCACAGGTGGCCAGAGTCAGGGCCAGCCCATCCTACAGGCAACCACCTAGGGCCCTGACTTGCCTGATGGGGCCCAGACAGAAGTAAATGAAAAAGCCTTCAGATTAAAAAATATTGATGACTTTTATTTTGAGTTTTCCACAATCTCATGCTTTCCAGAGTACACACACACACAAGACAATATGTAACATGTAAAATCACAATGACAGTGAAAACTAAAAATATCATATTACGTATAAAATGAGCTCTGAATAACCACAAAAATGCAAATATCTGAAAGTTACAACAAATAAAATAACAGCAGTGTATCTAAAATCGGCAAGAATTAATTCTAAGCAGTACACACTAATCTGCATAATTTATTCATAATATAAAGCATTGCTGGGAACTAGAGCACGGCTTCTTTTCACAGTATTATTAGATAGGAAGGAATTCAGACACTGCCAATATAAAGATGCAAAAAACTCACATAGAGTGAAAATATGAGCAATTAATCTGGAAAATAACCAAACCATCCTATCTGCAATAATGTCTGCTCTCTAAGAGGTATGTGTTTATTCTTTACATTTGTTTACAAATATATATTTCAAGGTGTTGTATTTATAGGCCCTATTTAAAATATGTATTTTTTTTATTATATATATATATATATATATATATATACATTATACACTGCTGTATTTACCTTATTTTCCCTGATGTTTTAACTTGTATTCACTTTTTCTCACATTCTGGACAACTTTTTGTTTTTATTGATTTTGTTGATCTAAATAAACTTTTACACATGTGTGAGTAGTTGAAATGGAATTTCAAGCATTGTCAGCAGTTTTTGTTTGTTTGTCCTGTGTTTAGTAATCTTTTTCCAGTCAGTTTTACCAGAGACGAACTGCTGAACATTCGACAGCATATACCAGTCAATCTTTTCCCGGATTTTGAATATTCTGATGTTTTGTTTGACATTTTAGTCGGAGGCACGGCTGTGTTGTTTAAACACGCTATGAGATGCAGGTGAGGGAGACGAACAGGCGTGCTGGTCAAACTCCGACAGCGTGGCTTTCGAACAGCGCTGCCGAGCATTCATCTTGCAAATCTCCGCTCTCTCCCTAACAAAACGGATGAACTACATCTCCTCACCCGCACAAACAAGGACTCTTCAACCTCTTCTGCCTTGTGCTTCACAGAAACCTGGCTGAGTGAAGCCATTCCGGACAGCGTGTTACATCTGCCGGGCTTTCAGCTGTTCAGAGCGGATCAGATCGCAGAGTTAATGGGGAAAACGAGAGGCGGTGGAACATGCTTTTACATCAATGAAAGTTGGTGTACAGATGTAACAACGTTAAAGAAGATGTGCTGTCCTAATTTGGAAGCACTTTTTATTTACTGAAAGCCTTTCTACTCACCGTGGGAGTTTTCCTCGTTTATTCTGGTGAGTGTGTATATCGTGCCAAATGTGTGTTTGAATGCGGCGCTGCAAAAGCTGGCTGATTGAATCACAGACACAAAACAACAATACCCGGACTCAGTTATTATTATTCTTGGGGATTTTAACAAAGCAAACCTCACACGTGAACTGCCCAAATACAAACAGCACATTACATGCCCAACCAGAGACAGAAATATACTGGATCACTGCTACACAACAATAAAGGATGCATATCGCTCTGTTCCTAGAGCAGCTTTGGGACTATCTGATCACTGTCTGGATCATCTTCTTCCAACCTACAGACAGAAATTAAAATCTGCTAAGCCTGTAGTAAGGACTGTAAAGTGCTGGACCAACGAAGCAGAGCTGGAACTACAAGCCTGCTTTGACTGCACTGATTGGAGTGTTTTTGAAGCTGCAGACACCAATCTGGACGAGCTCACAGATACTGTAACATCATATATCAGTTTCTGTGAGGATATGTGCATTTCTACTAGGACTTATTTAACATTTAACAACGACAAACCATGGTTTACAGCGGAACTCAGGCAGCTTCGTCAGGCCAAAGAGGATGCTTGCAGAGTTGGGGATAAAGTCTTGTACAATTAGGCAAAGAACTCACTGAATAAGGGAATCAGAGTGTCTAAAAGAGGATACTCTGAGAAGCTGAAAAACAAGTTTTCAGCTAACGACCCTGCATCAGTGTGGAGTGGCATGAAACAACTTACGAATTACAGGACTCCTACCTCCAACCCTGTGGTGGACCAACAACTGGCTGACGACCTGAATGTGTTCTACTGTAGATTTGAAAGGCCCAATCTCACACCCCACACCAACTCTGACCTTCACTTCACACAAACAGCAACACCTCCTACAACCCCCCTCCTCCCCCCCTCCTGCTACTCAACCTGCACTTAAGAGGGGCAGTGGTGGCTCAGTGGTTAAGGCTCTGGGTTACTGATCAGAAGGTCAGTATTAACTGAACTTGCTCAAGGGCCCAACAGTTGCATCTTGGCAGTGCTGGGACTTGAACCCCCAGTTCAAGTCCCAGCACTGCCAAGATGCAACTGTTGGGCCCTTGAGCAAGGGGTGCCGTATCATGGCTGACCCTGCGCTCTGACCCCAGCTTAGCTGGGATATGTGAAAAACAATTTCACTGTATATGTGCAAAATGTATAATGTGGGATAAATAAAAAAAATTAGATCTATGAAGATGATGAGCCGCATCTTACAAAAACAAAGGATAAGGAGAGCCCAGATGGCGTTTCACCTGCATGTCTTAGATCCTGTGCTAACCAGCTGGTCCCCATCTTCACACAGATCTCTGGAGCAGTGTAAAGTCCCATGCTGTTTCAAATGTTCCACTATAATCCCCATCCCAAAGAAACCAAAAATCACAAGGATCTCTTTGTGGACTTCAGTTCAGCTTTCAACACCATCATCCCAGCTATTCTCCAGACTAAATTACACCAACTCTCTGTTCCCATGTCTATCTGTCAGTGGATTACCAGCTTTCTGACAGACAGGCAGCAGCTTGTGAGACAGGGGAAATTCACTTCCAGCACCTGTACAATCAGCACTGGTGCCCCCCAGGGATGTGTGCTCTCCTCAATACTCTTCTCCCTCTACACCAATGACTGCATTGCCAAGGATCCCTCTGTCAAGCTCCTGAAGATTGCAGACGACACCACTGTCATCGACCTCATCCGAGATGACGATGAGTCTGCATACAGAAGGGAGGTTAAACAGCTGGCTGTCTGATGCAGTCAAAACAACCTTGAGCTGAACACGCTCAAAACAGTGTTTTGAGAGTCTGTCCTCTGCACTTCTATAACTGTCTGGTTTGGTTCAGCTATGAAATCGGATATCAGAAGTATACAAAGGACAGTTTGGACTGCTGAGAGGATTATTGGTTGCCCCCTGCCCTCCCTTCAAGAACTATACACTTCCAGAGTGTATATATATATATATATATATATATATATATATATATATATATATATATATATATATATATATATATATGTGTGTGTGTATATGTATGTGTATGTATGTATGTGTGTGTGTGTTTGTGTGTATATATATATATATATATATATATATATATATATATATATATATATATATATATATATATATATATACAGGTGCATCTCAATAAATTAGAATGTCGTGGAAAAGTTCATTTATTTCAGTAATTCAACTCAAATTGTGAAAATCGTGTATTAAATAAATTCAATGCACACAGACTGAAGTAGTTTAAGTCTTTGGTTCTTTTAATTGTGATGATTTTGGCTCACATTTAACAAAAACCCACCAATTCACTATCTCAAAAAATTAGAATATGGTGACATGCCAATCAGCTAATCAACTCAAAATACCTGCAAAGGTTTCCTGAGCCTTCAAAATGGTCTCTCAGTTTGGTTCACTAGGCTACACAATCATGGGGAAGACTGATCTGACAGTTGTCCAGAAGACAATAATTGACACCCTTCACAAGGAGGGTAAGCCACAAACATTCATTGCCAAAGAAGCTGGCTGTTCACAGAGTGCTGTATCCAAGAATGTTAACAGAAAGTTGAGTGGAAGGAAAAAGTGTGGAAGAAAAAGATGCACAACCAACCGAGAGAACCGCAGCCTTATGAGGATTGTCAAGCAAAATCGATTCAAGAATTTGGGTGAACTTCACAAGGAATGGACTGAGGCTGGGATCAAGGCATCAAGAGCCACCACACACAGACGTGTCAAGGAATTTGGCTACAGTTGTCGTATTCCTCTTGTTAAGCCACTCCTGAACCACAGACAATGTCAGAGGCGTCTTACCTGGGCTAAGGAGAAGAAGAACTGGACTGTTGCCCAGTGGTCCAAAGTCCTCTTTTCAAATGAGAGCAAGTTTTGTATTTCATTTGGAAACCAAGGTCCTAGAGTCTGGAGGAAGGGTGGAGAAGCTCATAGCCCAAGTTGCTTGAAGTCCAGTGTTAAGTTTCCACAGTCTGTGATGATTTGGGGTGCAATGTCATCTGCTGGTGTTGGTCCATTGTGTTTTTTGAAAACCAAAGTCACTGCACCCATTTACCAAGAAATTTTGGAGCACTTCATGCTTCCTTCTGCTGACCAGCTTTTTAAAGATGCTGATTTCATTTTCCAGCAGGATTTGGCACCTGCCCACACTGCCAAAAGCACCAAAAGTTGGTTAAATGACCATGGTGTTGGTGTGCTTGACTGGCCAGCAAACTCACCAGACCTGAACCCCATAGAGAATCTGTGGGGTATTGTCAAGAGGAAAATGAGAAACAAGAGACCAAAAAATGCAGATGAGCTGAAGGCCACTGTCAAAGAAACCTGGGCTTCCATACCACCTCAGCAGTGCCACAAACTGATCACCTCCATGCCACGCCGAATTGAGGCAGTAATTAAAGCAAAAGGAGCCCCTACCAAGTATTGAGTACATATACAGTAAATGAACATACTTCCCAGAAGGCCAACAATTCACTAAAAATGTTTTTTTTAATTGGTCTTATGATGTATTCTAATTTTTTGAGATAGTGAATTGGTGGGTTTTTGTTAAATGTGAGCCAAAATCATCACAATTAAAAGAACCAAAGACTTAAACTACTTCAGTCTGTGTGCATTGAATTTATTTAATACACGAGTTTCACAATTTGAGTTGAATTACTGAAATAAATGAACTTTTCCACGACATTCTAATTTATTGAGATGCACCTGTATATACATATATTGTGTATTGTGTATTCTATATATACTTTTTTCTTTTCAATATTTATCTATTTTTTATTCAATTTTAATTATTTTTTTAAAGTCTTGTTGCTGTTTTTATATTGTTGTGTACTGGAAGCTCCTGTCACCAAGACAAATTCCTTGTATGTGTAAGCATACTTGGCAATAAAGCTCATTCTGATTCTGATTCTGATTCTGATAATTAAAATTACACAGTCAATCAAATGCCCTGCTGATGTTCACTCTAGTTTTCGCTCGACCACAATCACGTTCCTGCTTAGCCAGAGTGGATTCAGTAGATAACTGTTTTTTTTTTTTTTTTTTTTCGGCTTACTCGGAGTTTGTGTAGGAGTTGATGTTGTGCTGGGAGCTGGACGTTTGCTGGATTCCATCTCTAATATAATGTTACCTAGTGTTGCAGTTTGTTGTCGCTGTTGAATAGCAGATGAGAAGCTATTACTGTCTGTGGCAAGGCTCTCAGGAGCATGCATAAACATCACATCCTTTGGATTTTCAAGGCAAAAGCGACCCGCTCCCTTCGCATGAAAATCAGACTACAGGCTTTAATAGGCAACCTAGGAAGTCTGGGAAGGGCTCGTTTTTTAAGTTGCATTACAAGCCGTTCACACATTGGCAAAACAAAGGCAAATTTTACATGAAAATTGTTACATATTGCACCTTTAAACAGCATTTTCTTATTTTGTGTTACTTTAATGGGTAACACTTATAGTTGTATTTGTTAACAATAGTTAACTACATTAGTTAACATGAACTAACAATGAACAATACTTAATCTTAGTTAATGTTAATTTCTCCCTATACTATTCCATTTTTAACATTAAAAATTGTATAAGCTAACATTAGTTAATACTGTATGAACTAACATGAACAAACAATAAACAGCTGTATTTTTAAAAAATTGACATTAGCCAAGATAAACAAATGCTGGAAAATGTTATTATACATTGTTAATGATACCTAATGAAAATCTTATTGTTAAATGTTATCCAGTAATTATCATACTTGCTGTTTCCATGACCTCATATTAATTGAGGCATTGGTTTATTTGTACTTCTAGAAAAATGCTGAAAGGCAATCAATATAAGGCAATAAAATGGTGACTTTTCAAAGCACCTAAAATACACATATTCCTTCATGCATGCATGTACATTTTAACCTAACATCTTCATGTTGGAGAAAAAAGCTATTGGACACGTTATTTGTCAACTGAGCTATACAGTATAGTGCTTCTTTTTTAGTACTTTCTATTTAAAAAATCTGCTCATCATGTTTGCATTTGTTCTATGGATTTTTTATTTTTATTTTTTTAATTTGGAAAGCCCAATTCCCAATGCACTCTAAGTCCTTGTGGTGGTGTAGTGACTCACCTCAAGGTGGCAGAAGATGAATCTCAGTTGCCTCCGCATCTGAGATGTCAATCCACACATCTTATCACATGGCTTGTTGAGCGCATTACTGTGGAGACCTAGTGCATGTGGAGGCTTCACGCTATTCTCTGCGGCATCCACGCACAACTCACCACGCGCCCCACCGAGAATCACATTATGGCGACAACGAGGAGGTTAACCCAATGTGACTCTACCCACCCTAGCAACCAGGCCAATTGGTTGCTTAGGAAGCCTTAATGGAGTCACTCAGCATGCCCTGGATTCGAACTTGCGACTCCAGGTGTGGTAGTTATCGTCTTAACTTGCTGAGCTACCCAGGACCCCGGTTCTATGGATGTTTTAAAGTTATGACCATTTTCACACTAGGGGGCCCATTTTCATGATTTCGCCTAGGGCCCCACAAACCCACAGGCTAGCCCTGCTGGATGGCACTGTCATGGCAAAAAGTATGTTTCTCCATTGACATTCAAAAGTAGCCATTCTTTATTGTTTTTTTCCAAGAAACATTTACAGTAAATTGCAATTATTTCATTACACTGGCTCTCAAAAGCATGAAAGAGATTTTTACTTCCGGGTAACCCTGTGCTAGCCGAGCAAATATCATTTAAATGAATGAATAGCTTTCTACAGGCTTTTTATAGCTCCTTGTTTTCATTCATTCAAGGACAATCAGGTTCTTCCTTAACCCCTGTCCTGTCCAGCCAGTCACTAGATATTTCATGATTAAAATAATCTGCAACTCAATCTTTGTCAGCCTACCTTCTTCTCTTACATGACCATTCAATAAGTAACAAATTTCTTACTTATCTAACCAGAGCTACAGCTGTACATGAACATGTTTTATATTAGAGCCATATGGTTTAATTTCAATGCTCAACATGAATACCCATCTACTCTGCAGTGGTATTGACTCTGAATTTGCAGTCTTTAATTTGTATCATATTCATGAGCTACTTAGATACAGTAAATGTCACTTACACAATACATGCACTTTCTAATAAATTCAATAGAAATCTAACCCTCCTATTGCACTGAGAATCTGCATACACCTTTTGCATTTGTGGGTCAATTTTGACCCGGTGGAATTCAAGCTTATAAGTAATTCATAACCCGATGGTTTTCATCTAAAACTATATTGTAAGTCATTAATTGGTTCTTAACTGTTCATACAGTTTAAAAAAAAAAAAATAAATAATAATAATAATAATAATAATAATAAAATACATATATATATATATATATACATATATATATATATATATATATATATATATATATATATATATATACACTACCGGTCAAACGTTTTGAAACACTTGACTGAAATGTTTCTCATGATCTTAAAAATCTTTTGATCTGAAGGCATATGCTTTCAGAAAAAAAAAAATTCTGTTTGAAATTAGTTTTGTAGACAAAAATATAATTGTGCCACCAAATTAATTTATTTCATTATAAAACTAAAATGTAATTTAAAAAAAAAAGTTTTTGATATGGATGACATGGACCAAATAATAAAGCAAAGCAGCCAATAAGTGCCCAACATAGATGGGAACTCCTTCAATACTGTTTAAAAAGCATCCCAGGGTGATACCTCAAGAAGTTGGTTGAGAAAATGTCAAGAGTACATGTCTGCAAATTCTAGGCAAAGAATGACTACTTTGAAGATGCTAAAATATAACACAGTTTTTATTTATTTTGGATTTTGTTTAGTCACAACATAATTCCCATAGTTCCATTTATGTTATTCCATAGTTTTGATGACTTTACTATTATTCTGAAATGTAAAGAAAAAAAATTATAATAAAGAATGAGTGTGTTTCAAAACATTTGACTGGTAGTATATATATATATATATATATATATATATATATATATATATATATATATATATATATATATATTGGCATGTTGACTGACAAATATAAAAGTTTTAAAAGTTTTTTTTAATTTTTTTTTATAATAATAAAATGTAGAAATTATTTGTCATTTCATAATATACATCAACTACAGCAAAACCAGTGTGATGCATGGGATATCTTATTATATCAACATTTCTGTGACATTTTACACACACCCTTTAGACAGTAGTACCTTTGATTTAGTTTATTTGTTATGTTTGTTACATCTGTCACGTGTGTTTTGTACAGGAATGTGTATGTGTCTGTGTGGGACTGTATGTGTATGTGCATCTTTGTAAACAAGATGCAGTCCCAGTGAGAGACAAAAGTAGGGTTAAAGTAGAAAACTAACATAAAAGCTGATAAACATGTTGAATACATCTTCAGAATCCAATGCTTCAGCATATAGTATGTATGATCAGTTCATTCATAAAACATGAGCAGAATTAATTTCTGTGTAAACTGTACGCAACACCATTCAATTCAATGGGGCAATTCACATAAGAATAGATCTATGAACGATTTACACAGAAATTTGTTCTGAGTGTGTTTTATTAATGCCCACTGTCGTAAACAGAGATGTTATTAATGCCAAATACATCTAATTTAGAATGGTGAATATTCAGCTGAATATGCTTCATTTAGAGGCTCATGGTTTTCCCAGTAACATCACAGTCCTTTCCTTCTCTCTATCCTTACAGGAAAAAATTAGCTTATTACAGACTGATGGTTTGAGGCTCCAGTCCACATAAATCATCTAAAATGCACAGAGATTATTCATTTAGTTAATTAATGAATATTTCCCAAAACTATCCATATCCTGTATATAATGACTTCTTAGATAGATGTTCACACATGCACACATTTGGACGCACATACAGTATTCTCACTCATTTCTGTTCAAAGAGGTGGGATCTCACAGCTGGCTTCTCATTTTAGTGCAAGGCATGCTGACACAGAGCTCAGTGTCTGGTCCCAATGGAAAGAAAACTAATGCAGATGTTACCATCACTTGATAGACATTTGAATGAATGTCAAATATCTATTTTTGAAAGAAATGGTAACATTTGTGTTACAACCCCAATTCCGAAAAGTTGGGGCAGTATGAAAAATGCTAATAAAAACAAAAAGGAGTGATTTGTAAATTATATTCACCCTTTGCTATATTGAAAGCACTACAACTACACATTATATGATGTTTTACCTTGTGAATTTCATTTTCAGTAATTTCAAATCAGATGACTGCAACACACTCCAAAAAAGTTGGGACAGTCGAGTGTTTACCACTGTGAAACATCACTATTTCCTCTAATAACACTTATTAAGCATTTAGGCACTGAAGACACAAATTTGTTAAGTTTAAAAAGTGGAATTTCCCCCCATTCATCCATTATACAGGTCTTCAGCTGCACAGTTGTACGGGGTCTTCGTTGCCATATTGTGCACTTCACATTCTCAATTGGAGATGGTCAGGACTGCAGGCAGGCCAATCTAGCACCCGCACTCTCTGCTTATTTGGCCAGTTTGTGGTTTGAAGTTGTCCTGCTGAAAATGCCGGGACATCCCTGGAAAAGGCAGTACTGGATGGCAGTATATGCTGCTCCAAAATTTTTCCATATCTGTCTGCTTTAATGGTGTAATTGGCACAGATGTGCAAGTTACCCATGCCATGGGCACTGACACACCCCTGGCCCATACAGACACTGGCTTTTGGACCTGACGCTGATAACAGTTGGAATGGTCCTTTTCCTCTTTGGCCCGGAGAACACGACGGCTGTGATTTTCATAAACTTTTTTAGATGTGGACTCTTCGAACTACAAAACACATTTCCACTGTTCTACTTTCCATCTAAGATGAGACAGAGCCCAGAGAAGTCGGCGGCGCTTCTGGACAGTGTTGATGTATGGCTTCTGCTTTGCATAGCAAAGTCTTAACTTGCATCTGTGGATGTAGTGGCAAATGGTGTTGACTAACAAAGGTTACTAAAGCAATCTCAAGCCCATGTTCATGATATCCATTACAGATGAATGATGTTTTTTTTAAGACAGTGATGTCTTGACGCATTCAGAAGTGGTTTTCGTCTTGCCCTTTACGCATTGAGATTTGACCAGATTCCTTGAATCTTTTAACTCTATTGTGCACTGTAGAGGGTGAAATGCCCAAAATCCTTCCATTTTGTCTTAGGGGAACATTGTTTTCAAAGTGCTGGATTATTTGCTGTAGCATCTGTTGGCAAATTGACAAATATTGAATGATCCTTGCTCTTGAAGGACTAGGCTGTTTTTGGAGGATCCTTATATACTATGACACAATTGCCTCACCTGTTTAACATCTCCTGTTTCACATTGCCTTCTTATTTTAACTTGTCAAATTGTTATTAGTCTTAAATTGCCACTGTCCCAACTTTTTTTGAAGCATGTTGCAATCATCAGATTTGAAATTACTGTACATTAATAAAACAAAAAACAATGAAATTCACAAGGTAAAACATCATATAATATGTAGTTGTAGTGCTTTCAATATAGCAAAGGGTGAATATCATTTACAAATGACTCCTTTTTGTTTTTATTAGCATTTTTTATACTGTCCCAACTTTTTCAGAATTGGGGTTGTAGTTTTCTTTGTATTGAGTCATACATTTGCAAGAATGTCTGCATGTGTGTTGAATGTGTGGGAGTGAATGTAAATTTAATTTAGACTGCCTAGATGTAATATTTAGTCTGACCTGATCTCCCCTTCTGTCTCAAGGTTTCCAAATTCCCAGGCTGTGAGGATTGGGTGCTTTTGTGTTTGGTTATCTTGTCTCAAGTGGGCATACTCATTTTTATGGGATTCAGTGTACATCAGGTTGTGCCTACATTATGGGGACTAAATGTCCTCACAAAGATAGTAAAACCTGAAATCACCCACGATTGTGGGCACACATTTTCTACATTTTCCCTTTATCTATTTTTCTCTTGAAAAAATACTTTTTTCAAACAATGTAAAACACCCAGCATGAAGCCAGAGCATAAATCCTGTACCTCTCAGATGAAAGAGAGAAACAGAGGAGAAAAAGGGGGAGAATGAGAGACAGACAGAAAATGACTAACAGATATAGACCAGAAAAAATCTGAAAGGTTAAGACAAGCTTGGAGTTGTCTGATTTTGAGTTTTGTAAAATGCATACATCGGTACTAATATAAGTAGGTGCAGGAAGGAACTACAACTGAATTTGGAATTTGGACTTGATTTTAAAATTGTATTTTTTACATGCCTCAAGAGACCACTCAGGATACTGTCCCACACACATGCATAGAGCACCAATGCTAAATTAGTTCTTTCTAGTTTCCTTGACATGCATTTCAGAACTCAGATATGCACAATACATTCTAATAAAATGTCTGACTATTTAAAATATGCAAAGCACCATGGCAACATGCATTTTTATGCTTAGGTGGTCCAGTCTGTCACCACCCCAGACAATATCTCCAATACTCTTTCCCTGATTGCATGTGGATGTTGAGACTGGATTTATACATTTACATGGTGATCTCAAAAGACGTTCATATCACTGCCAAGTAAATGAATGACATGAAAAAGACAAATTTCATTAGAAATCTTCCAACCCTGATTGCCATAGAAAATTACTAGTGTTTCAAGATACTCCTCTTTAAAGGGGTCATGACATGAGGAATCAAATTTTCCTTGATATTTTGACATATAAGAGGTCATTTAACTATAAAAAAAATACTGTAACTTTAGAATCAATGCTTCCTCTCCAGTCCAAAAAGGACATTTATTGTTTCTATCCTCCAAAAATGACTCGTTTTGAAATTGGCTACATTGTGACGTCAAAGTGCATTGTCATTTGCATAGTGCCTACCTCCACAACATACGTAACCATCGTGGCTTGTAAGTTGACAGAGAGAGTGGCTGGGGTTCTGCAACATTCAGACATTGTTGTTTTCCTGTTTGTGGAAAATCTGCACCCCTGCATAGTCTTCTAAAGGATCACAAAGTTAGAAATGAGTGGCTAATTCAAACGAAGTGTATGTGGGAATAAATGTTTGGATTCTTTTGATTCATGGATGAATTCTTCTGAGAACCAAGTATTCAGGCTTTGTGAAGAAAATGTAATTGTAAGATATAACAGTGGCAACAATATTGGACATGACAGTAATGCCGGTAAGTAACAATTGTAATTCTATTGTTTCGTCTGCCTGTGTTTGCTTGATATGTAAGGAATTGTAAAGTCAGACATTTTTATTGTAAAATAAACCATTATCATGACTCCAAAGGGGAGCGGATCGTACTTATTACATGGTTACTTGCCAAAGAAATTCCTCACGAAATACTGATTTAAGATTAAATTATTTAAATATGGCAGAAGAACGCAGAGCGCAACGGAAAACAATGGTGAAGTACTATATGTTAGTAAGACTGCCTGCTTTCTCATGTCCCATTATATCCATGATGTCCCACATTTTGGTCAAAATGAATGCATCGGGATGGCCATTTTCCCGTATTTAAGTGGCAAATGTATTGAGGGAGAATCATTCGAGGGAGATTCCCCAGCCAGCGAACATACCGTGTTTCCTGACACAGGATGCGTATTCAGATCAATCAGGGGAATCCCTGGGCCGACTATCACTTATAACACTCTCCTTACAGCTTAAAACATATATATTAACCCTTCACATTCGCAGCTTGAGTTTGAATATTTTTAGCTGTTTAAATAGCATCATTTTATAACCAAATCTTGTATGCCTGATAAGTATTGGGGAGAAACAGTGTGAGGATTTTGTTCAGTTTTCTATTATTATTTTAGTCAAACAACTATTCATATGTTCATATCAATGATTGCCTGGACTGAGTGCTTTCAGGGTATTTCGTATATCGCTTGCAAGTTTTCATTCTTTCATTCTTGGAAAATACAGTTCCACAAATGTAATGGAGAGGGGTGTTTGCTTTCCAATGATGTTAGCCAATCATAACGGTTTAAAATGTTAAGTACACGTTTCAGACAGAGGGCCAAAGACAGGGTAGAAAAGGTCATGTAATACTAAATTTTTTGTGTGAAAAACTGTCATATTAACATTATAATATACTTCCAGTTGATAGGGAACGCTGGCGCGTTTGGCTGCCACTCCTCTCACTGTTTAAATGTTTATTTATTTATTTTACTGGTAGCATGGATTTTCAGAGCCTCGAAGTTTAATGTTTTTATAGTCTGAGCACTACTTTATTTATTCTTCATTGCAATGTGGGATTACCTTTTAAACTTTGGACTGTTGTTATTATCTGTGAGCTTCCTGTGGTGGTATCAACCATGCTGTTGCCTAGGATTTACATCACTTTGAGGCTACTGTGGGTGTGGGTCCCTTCATGGCTTTAAGGTACACTGCACAGCAGCTACTGAATTTAAAATGGAACTATTATTTGCCGAAAGACACTCATGAACATTGTCAAAACAATGGAATATTGCGTCCAAAACGCTACATGCATCGCAGTTCAAGACGCAGTTTTGTCTCTTCGTCTTCGACTGCCATCTCTATTCCACTGTTTCGGCGGGAAGCCAAAAGACTGATTTATACTTGCATTGATTTGAACAATTTGTCATCACTTCCATGTCTGGAGGTTTCCCTGTCTTCTTCTCTATCTCCGAGTCTGATTAAAACAGCGTTATTTAATGCACGCTCTGTGAGCTTTTACAAACTCTACTGTTTCTTCTTTAAGTTGCTTTTCTTCTTCTGATCTTCTTGAAGACAAGATTTCTCTGTTAAATACTGTTCTCTCATCTTGCTTAGATGATTTTGCTCCACTGAAATCACGGATTATCTCTTCTTTGCGTTCTGCTCCCTATTGTATAACAACAATCTGCGCTCAATGAAGGCTGCTTTTTGTAAAATGGAGTGAAAGTGTCATTTTTCTGGCCTTATTGCATATTACCAGGCTTGGAAAGACAATTTACATGATTATAAAGAAGAAATCAGATCAGCCAGATCTTGTTATTTTTACATTACTATAATTTTAAATAATCAGAGACATCTTTTCAATACTATTAATAGATTGCTCAAATGTAATTGTTCCACCACCTTGCCTGCATCACCTCCACTGTGTAACATGTTTTTGGACTTTTTTAGCACTAAGATAGACACTGTTCGGAAAAATATTCTAGCTACCACATCTGTTTTTTTCCGGTTTCATTTCTCAACCTGTCTTGTTTCTCTGGCACACCTCTCTCAAATTTCACTCAACTCGACCATGTTACTCTAAGTAATGAGGTATCACGTATGAAAGCTACCACTAGCATAGTTGATCCTCTAGTCTATTCAAATCCTGTTTTGCCTCTCTGTGTCCCATTGTTTTGGACATATTAAATGACTCCTTGTGTACTGGTGTTGTGCCTGCAGCATTTAAAATTGCTGCTGTAGCTCCAGTTCCAAAAAAGCCTAATATGGATTTGGACAATTTGAGCAACTTCCATCCCATTTCAAATCTTTCCTTCCTTGCAAAAATCTTAGAGTGAGCTGTTGCCTCTCAATCACACAATCACCTCATTGTCGATGATCTCTTTGAGCCATTTCATTGGTTTTCGGAAATTTCACACTGTTTTACTCACCCATCTTGGATCTGTCTTTGATATCTCTGGTACTACATTAAACTGGTTCAGGTCCTATCTCTCTGATCGTAGGCAGTTTGTCTCTCTAGGTGGTTACAGGTATGAGATTGGTTCAATCCACTCTGGTGTCCCACAGGGTTCAATTTTGGGCCCTTTACTTTTTAGTATTTATATTTTTCCTCTTGGTCAGCTTTTAAGATCACTGGGTCTTAATTATCATTTCTACGCAGACGACACACAGATATACATTCATTCTAATCCTGGTGAAAATCTGGCAGATGCCTTTTTTTCAAACTGCATTTCTGAGATAAAAACTTGGATGGCTCAAAATTGTATTTGTTTTAACAGTAATAAGACAGAGGTTATGCTTATTGGATCTCCTCACCAGCTTCAGAAGGCTGGCTCCTTAACTCCATTGAGGGCTCAGTTTTGGAGCTTCAAACAAAAATGAAAAATCTGGGTGTTATATTTGACGCAAATTTGTTGTTTGATCCACATGTAAAAAATACTGTTAAAACATCATCTTATCATCTCAGAAACATTGCAAGGCTGCGCCCTATGTTATCATTCTTTGTGGCTGAAAAGCTGATCAATACTTTTGTTTTCTCTCGTATTGATTATTGCAATGCTCTCCTTGCCGGAATCTCAAAATCTACATTAAATAAATTGCAATATGTGCAAAACTCAGCTGCCAGAATCCTGACTAGGTCCAGGGCAAGTGATCACGTCATTCCTATCTTGGAATTCTTGCACTGGCTCCCTGTCAGGTTTCGTGATGATTTTAAAATTATTTTGCTTACCTACAAGGCTTTGCATGGTTTGGTTCCCCAATATTTGTCTGAGCTTTTAACCTCATATACCCTAAGGCAGGATCTCCGCTCCTCTAAATCTGTTTTTTTAACTGTTCCTCAGACTCGTTTACGCTCTATGGGTGACAGGACCTTCTCTTCTTATGCTCCGAAACTATGGAACTCTCTACCCTCAGAACTTAGAGAAGTTCAGTCTTTTAGTGAATTTAAATCATATATTAAAACTTATTTTTTTCCAGGAGGCTTTTAATTGATACTATTGTATTCAATTAATTTAATACTATCACTTTATTTACTGTGTTTTATCATTAGTTGTTTTGAGATGCATGTCTTATCCATTTGTATTAAGCTCTGTATTTTTATATTTTATTTGTATTTTGCCTTTCTATGTAAAGTGCCTTGAGAGGCCTCTTTATAGGCACTATATAAAATAAAGTTTATTATTATTATTGCAAGTGAATCTCAAGGAATAAAATACAATAAAAAAAAATATATATATATATATATATATATATATATATATATATATATATATATATATATATATATATATATATATGCATGTCATGACCCCTTTAAGCTTCACAGTGGAGTCACAGTGACTCAAAAAATATCCTCTTCACTTCTACTACAAATACTTTTGTCACAACTCACCAGTTGAGTTAATCTACAGCAACTGTGCTGCCCTACAAAAGCAAAACACAGTAACTACACATTTTGTCAAAACTGAGTTATGACAGAAATCAGGTCTCTTACACTAGATCTAGCTCAACTATGCTCAGATTTAGAGAAAACTGTGAAAACGTGATATTCCACATTTTGCTGGATGCAAATATTTGACAGTTTCAATGTTACCTAGTTACTGCATTATGACTTCGCGAGGCAGTTCGTATGGCTATGTATTAGAACACTAGAAACCTGAGTGTAGTAGTGATCTGGTCTAAAAATGCATAAGTGCGATTACAATTACAGTGGACTTAAACAGCTTCTTGCCTTGTGAGGCTTGGTAATTGTCACTTACATTATATTAAGCGTTTCATGGTCAGTTTCTTAGGTTAGAAAGTGCCTGCTAAGACCACAAATATAAATAAAGACTTAAAGCAAAATAATTAATAATTTTACTAATGTCATAACTGAGTTATGACAGAAATCCAGCTTTGCTAATCCCATTGTCATACAATTTACAACACCTTCAAAGTGAATGTGACATGCACTGCAGCTAAAAACCTCTTTTCTCTGGTTTCTCTGTCTTGCTCCTGTGTTCTTCCTGGTAAATTAATAACAGTGTAGTAAGGACTTTACTATATCCACAGCAATGGGAATTCCATATAAATAGGGACAGCTTGGTTCTACGCATTAGCGCATCGCAATTAAATGAATAATTGATAGCACTGCACTTTATTAACCCCAGAATTAATTTGTGGATGTTAAAGCAGTATAAAATCAATGTTATCAGTATAAAGGGATGAGTTAGAGAGTATGCCAGGGTGGATTGCTCTTAATTTAATGACCAATGGTTTAGAGCTGCTTCAGAGGAGCAAAAAGCTCTCTCTTTTTTACAGGTACACTTAGTACATTTTTGGTTTAAATTGCACTGTTAAACATGGTGAAATATTTTCAGTTAACGATGACATTGTATAAATGTGTTATCTGCATAATAGGTAGGTTACTGAGATAAAGTATTCAAAAATATTCGGCCGGTCATGTGATCTCAATATAGCGGTTACTATGAGGCAACACCATTCATGTAAATGAAACAGCTTTAAATAGGCTTCTAATATGACTGAAGTCTTCATCCCATGTACGTTATATGATTTTAAACATATTTTCAAAAGTACAATTATATGTAAAACTTTTTTAATAGGGTACAAATAACTGAGTGCACCTTTAAACTTCTCTTTCACACTTTTTAATGGCTTTTTGTCATTCTGTTGTTCAGCATCTCTCATCATTCAGTTTCAATCTCTCGATTGTTATTTCTGAAATGTATTGGAGCCCTGCTATTTATTCTTTGTTGCTCTCATTTTCTTGTACTGTCTCTTTTTGTTCCCAACTATATGTGCTCTTTTAAAAAATATGACCTTTCTTAACAAGCTTAACTTACACCTCCCCCTTGTCTTACCTCAGGACAATTATTGCATTATTTGTTTGCTCATAGTGTGTGTGGTTGCATTTGTTTTTATCTTTTCTCAGACTTCTGTAATCCTTGTTTTAGTTCTGTGTCTTTCTCTTCAGGAGCTGTCATTCTCTTCACTTCTTTCCATCTATGCTTCTCTTCTCTCACTCTCGCTGTCTTCCTCTCTCTCCCTGAGGCTAGGTGCCTTGGGCAATTGTGCATTTATTCATCAGTTTTCTCCTTTGTGCCCTTTATATGTATTTCTGTGACACACACAAACACGCACACACTGGTGTTCTGCTGTCAGACACAGAGATTATTCAGTCAATCAGAGAGTGTGTGTGAGAGAGAGAGCACGTTCTCTCTGATAAGAGACAGACTGAAGGAGCATTATTCACAGACCACTCCATATGTCACTCCTGACAGCCTTTATCCATCTCTCAGTTGGACATTTGCATCTCATGAAGTCTTACGCAGTAACACTTTCTCACTCACAGACACATAACCCTCTCACACCCTCAATAATGCACGCACTCCTGGTGAGTGTGGCTCTGTTAGTGAGCTTCCTCTCTGCCTTAATAGGTGGCTGCATAGGTGTCAGTCTGCCTGTGGCATCATCCTAACTATCATGTTACCTCATAAGTGACATCTAATAATGTTCCACATAGGCAGGAGCTCTGTGCACCACACAAATAGTGTTCTGCAAGGGAGACTCATCTCACAATTAAGATTCAGTGGAGTTTGATGTTAGTATGTTGCTAAGCATGATACTGTAAAAAGGCGTGATACAGTATAAAGCATAAAAATACATAACACAAATAACATAAATAACAAAAATACATAACACAAATATTGGGTAAAATAGTCTATTTTTAATTACACTGAACAATTTTTATTGATCATTGTAATGTTTGATGAAATTATAATTTAATACGTATATTTTAAGTATATTTAATGCTGAAGTGTGTGATTTCTATGCCACTACACCGAACACAATCGCAAAAGTAAACATTGTTTTCAAGTAGCTTTGCGAATACGCCCCTGTCTGCTGTAGATCGAACAAACAAATAGTCCAGCCTCAAACCCACGCCAATGGCTGTGTCATTGTTGTCGTGTCAGGCAGACAGGATTTATTTGCAAATTACAAATGGCTTACTTACTGTTGGGCAACACTTTACAATATGGGTGCATTAATAAGCATTAATTCATGCTTAACTAATGCACAGATAATATTGAGTTAATGTATGACTCATGATTAACTAAGCCATTCATTAATGTTTGCCACATCAGCAACTAATAAAGAGACTGTCTGATTAATATATTAAGTCATATATGAATTGCTATTAATTAAATGTGTCATCGTAGATTAATTCCCTAACAACTTATTATATGAACTAATAATGTTAATTAATGTGTTAATTACCACAATGAGCCAAAGCCATGTATATGAACTTCCACCCAATCCGGGTGCACTAATATGCATTAATACATGCTTAATTATTGCATTATTACTGCAAATTCATGTGTCAATTACAACAATTACTTGATGAGTTAATAGTCATGTGCCTCAACAAGTAAAGTCAATACATAATGATATCTTTGCAAACCATTAGTTAATGATTCTATGGAGCGGGACGTGGTCATGTGTCTGTCACTGGGGAGAGAGGAAGCGGTAAGGGCATCACCTGGTGATTAATGATGCGTAACACCTGTGTCTCGTTACAGTGATGATGGAGATGGGCTTCAAAAGGCCGCCAAGAATGCCAGTGAGGGAGAGAGAGTTGGGAACAAAGAAACCCAGAGGCCAGTAGCTGAAGCTTACCAGACTGAGATTTGAGAATTGTGAAGCTGATAGAGTTGTGAAGCTGAATTATTTTGTGTTGTGAAACTGATGTGCACAAACTGTAGACAAACTGAAAAACATTCAAAACTAACTTACTTGGACTGCCACCCCGCTTCCGCTCCCTTCCTTATTCCCGGAACCTTCTTACACTGGTGCCGAAACCTGGGAATTCCTTCTGCAAAGACTGGCCGCCATGGACACCTCACAGCTGGGTGAAGTCTTCCGCGCCCTTCAGGCCCAGGCCGTGACCCCGGAGGCAGAGATGAAGCCGCACCTCCTCCTCAAAAAGATGGGCCCTCAGGATGATCCGGAGGCGTTTGTGGAAAACTCTGCCAGCACCTCCAGCTGGCCTCAAGCCCAATGTGCCCTCCTCTTGCTACCGCTGCTTTCCGGGGAGGCCCAACTCGCGGCACAACAACTGCCAGCTGAGGACCACCTGGACTACGTGAAGCTGAATACTGCTATCATGCAATGGGTGGGCCGCACTCCTGAACAGCACCACCAGTGGTTCCGCTTCCTTATGCTGAGCGAAGCCAGCTGCCCATTTGCATTTGCCCAACAGCTCCGAGACGCCTGCTGAAAATGGGTGCTAGCCGGGGGAGGGTGCGGCGTGGAGGACGTGATCAAATTGATGGTGCTGGAGCAGCTGACCATACGTCTACCCAAGAGAACTGCAGAATGGGTCCAGTGCCATTGCCCCACGTCTGTGGATGACGCCGTTCAGCTGGCCGAAGCCCACATGGCGGCCTACCAGGAAGCTGGCGAGGCCAGGTCCAGTTCTCTCTCTCTCTCTCCCCTCTCTTGCTTCTCCTCCTCCTCTTGCCCTTCCCTCTTACCCTATACCCGCTCCCCGGAAACGGGGAGTGGTTCCACCCAAAACCAGCGCCCTGCCTTCATGGGCTGCACTATGCACCAGCCCCCTCCCCTACCCCTCTCCATTGTCCTTCCCAGGTTGATGTGTCCGCCACCATGGGTGCAGCCGGGAAGCCTGGGCCAGTCTGTCATGGTTGCGGGGAACTGGGTCGCATCCAAGACTGGCGTCCAGTGATGGAGGTGGAGATGTGGATTCGGGTTCTTGACATGCCACAGTCTGCCCCTGGTCAAGCAGGGACGTACAGGATACCGGTAAAAATTAAGGGCCATACATACCAAGCCCTGGTGGATTCTGGTTGTAATCAAACCTCGATCCACCACGGCTTGGTTCATGATGGGGTTTTGGGTACAAAACACAAGGCGATGGTGAGGTGTGTGCATGGGGGATGTTCACAAATACCTGGTAGTGACTACCGTTATTCAATTTCGGGGAGTAAAGCATAGAGTGGAGGCCGTGGTTAATTGCCGCCTCACCCATCCACTGATTCTGGGAAACAATTGGCTGGGGTTTAAACGATTATTAAAAGCATTGTGTGTGGATGGGTCCTGCAAACCAAAAACACGGTGTGTGGTGTGTGACGCGATGGCTGGGGAGGTGGAGCCGGGGCTGCCCGAAAACCCTACTTTGACCAAGTGAGAGCAATCAATGGCCAGCAGCTCCAGCCTGATGTCGCCCTCACATATCCGTACTTTTCAATTATTAGGGACCGGTTGTATTGAATGATGTAGGACACTCAAACCCATGAAAATACAACCCAGTTATTAGTCCCAAGTAGCCGTCGGGAAACACTTTTCCAGGTGGCTCACCACAATCCTATGGTGGGTCACTTAGGGCAAGAAAGAACACTACACCGTTTTATGACCCGCTTTTATTGGCCGGGAATTCACGGGGATGTACGCAGATGGTGTGCGGCATGCCGTGAATGTCAGCTGGTGAATCCACCGGCCACACCAAGAGCGCCATTGTGCCCATTAACGTTAATCAAGGCCCCCTTCGAAAGAATTGGTATGGAACTTGTCGGGCCATTAGAATTGTTAGCACGTGGATATTGGTTTGTATTAGTCCTGGTGGATTATGCAACGCGATAATCAACCTTTATGCAACATCTCAGGCACACAGTGTTGTGGAGGCACTCTTCAATTCCAGGTGGGGATTCAGAAAGAAATCCTCACTGACCAGGGCACACAATTTATGTCACTAACACTACGCGAAGCTTATGAATAGCTGGGGATTAAATCGATTCGCACCAGTGTTTATCACCTGCAAACTGACGGGCTGGTGGAACGATTTAATCGCACCATGAAAAACATGATTCGTAAGTTTGTACACAAGGACGCTAGAAATTGGGACAAATGGCTGGACCCCCTATTATTTGCAGTCAGGGAGGTCCCACAAGCCTCCATGGGGTTTTCCCCCTTCGAGCTCCTGTATGGATGCTGGCCCCTCGGGGTGCTTGACGTCATACAGTAGGCGTGGGAGGAAGGTTCTTGATCTTCAAGCAAAGCTACACACACTGGGTCAGTGGTCACAACAGAATTTGCTCCAAGCTCAAGAGACACAAAGCTGGCTGTATAATAGAGGTGCCCAGCTATGGGAATTTGCACCGGGAGACAAAGTACTTGTATTACTCCCCACATGGAACTTGAAATTACTCACCAAGTGGCAAGGACCCTTTGAGATTACACGGCGAGTCTGGGACCTCGATTATGAAGTTAAACGAACGGATAGAGGCGGGGCACGTCAAATTTACCACCTCAACCTCCTTAAATTATGGAGAGAGGCGGTCCCCGTGTCCATGGTGATGGTAGTTCCGGAGAGGGTGGAGCTTGGGCCAGAGGTGAAGCTCAAAGCTGATCCATTCACCCCGGTCCCTTGTGGAGACCACCTCTCGTCGTCCCAGCTCACGGAGGTGGCCAGGTTGCAAAAAGAGTTTGTGGACGTGTTCTCTCCTCTTCCCGGTCAGACTAACCTCATACAGCACCATATCAAGACCCCACCGGGAGTGGTAGTGCGTAGTCGGACATACCGCATACCTGAACACAAGAAAAAGGTGATTCGGGATGAATTAGAGGCAATGCTCGAGATGGGGGTAATAGAAGAATTGCACAGCGATTGGGCGAGCCTGGTTGTTCTTGTACCTAAGTTTGACGGGTCAGTCCAGTTCTGTGTTGATTACCGGAAAGTCAACGCAGTGTCTAAATTTGACACATACCCAATGCCCCAAATTGACGAACTGCTTAATCGGTTGGGTGCGGCTCAATTTTATTCGACACTGGATTTAACTAAGGGATATTGGCAGATCCCCTTAACTCCATTATCTCAAGAAAAAACTGCCTTTTCCACACCCTTCGGATTACACCAATTCGTCACTCATCCGTTCGGTTTGTTCGGGGCTCCCGCCAAGTTCCAGCACCTCATGGATAAGATCCTCCGGCCACATGCTGTGTATGCCGCTGCCTACTTAGATGATATCATTATATACAGTAACGATTGGCAGAAGCATATGCAGCATCTGAGAACTGTGCTGAGGTCGCTGAGGCGTGCAGGGCTCACAGCAAACCCAAAAAAGTGCGCAATTGGGCGGGTGGAAGTACGGTATCTAGGCTTTCACTTGGGTCATGGGCAGGTACGTCCCCAAATTGATAAGACCGCAGCGATAGCATCCTGCCCATGTCCTAAGTCCAAAAAGTGAGGCAGTTCATGGGGTTGGCTGGCTATTACAGAAGGTTTGTTCCTAATTTTTCTGATGTCACCAGCCCCTTGACTGATCTCACTTAAAAGGGGGCACCAGATCCGGTCCAGTGGACGGAGGCGTGCCAACAGGCTTTCACGATAGTGAAATCTGCACTCTGTGGCGGGTCAATTTTACATGCTCCTAACTTATCTCTCCCCTTTATTTACAGACGGATGCATCAGAGAGGGGGTTGGGGGCCATGCTCTTGCAGGAGGTGGAGGGTGTGGAGTGCCCTGTGCTGTACATAGGTCATAAGCTCTCTTTGAGAGAGACTAAGTACAGCACCATCGAGAAAGAGTGTCTTGCCATCAAGTAGGCGGTCCTAGCCCTCCGCTACTACCTGCTGTGGTGGGCCTTCATTCTACACTCGGATCACGCCCAGCTTCAGTAGCTCCACCGCATTAAGGATACCAGTGCGCGGATCATTCATTAGTATTTGGCACTTCAGCCCTTCAAATTTAAGGTGGTCCACAGGCAACAAATGGTTGTGGCTAATTTCCTCTCCAGGAATGGGGGGGGAGTTGGCAGACCGGATGTTGCCCGGGCCTGAGTCGGGCGGTGGGGGTATGTGGAGTGGGATGTGGTCATCTGTCTGTCACTGGGGAGAGAGGAAGCGGTAAGGGCCATCACCTGATTATGATATGTAACACCTGTGTCCCGTTGCAGTGACAATGGAGATGGGCTTGAAAAGGCTGCCGAGAATGCCAATGAGGGAGAGTGAGTTGGGAACAAAGAAACCCAGAGGCCTGTAGCTGAAACTTACCAGACTGTGAAGCTGAGATAGTTTTAAATTGTGAAGCTGATTGAGTTGTGAAGCTGAATTATGTTGTGTTGTGAAAGTGACGTGCAGGAACTGTAGACAAACTGAAAAACATTAAAAACTGACTTACTTGGACTGCCACCCTGCTTCCGCTCCCTTCCTTATTCCAGGAACCTTCTTACAGATTAATTCAAACACATGCTGATACAGCCAAAGTACTGCCTAAAAAGTCATGACTTGAGAACTAATTAGTTTTTGTTGTTGCAGACCTAAAACAACCAAGGGCAATAAGCTTAACTCTTTGTGGTATGCATTTGGCTTTATTGGCATTACAAAAACTAAACATTGTTTTTGTTAAAACATTTGGAGCTTGGCTGTGTGCAATTAGAAACTGTGTAAAATAAGTACAAATAAAGTGAAATAACATCAAATAGAGGAAAAAAGTAATATTAACACTCAAAATAGAAATATCAGTATGCAAAATAAAATGTTGATAAAAAAATAAAATAAAAGTATCATACAATATGATAAAATAACACTAAACTAAGGCCCCATTTACACCTAGCATTAAAATAAATTGTCAGTGATTGGATCGCAACAGATAGCACTTGACCACATTAAATGCCAGCTGTTAATGCACCCAAGACAGATTGTAATCACATTATCAGATCACTAAAACCACTTCCGGAGGTGGTCATGGACGGATTCTGACCACATGCAAAGAAGGTGTAAATGCTAATGCACGTTCATTATCTGGATACAACTACATAATTAATATGTATTATGTTATTATGTTATCTCGAAAACTGTCAACACTGTTTCTGTTGCGCTATGAAAATTGCTCTGTTTGTTTCGAGCGACCCCCTTAGACCTACCCCAACAACGTTACTCAACCAATGCGTGTGTTTGGGGTGGGACTATCTCTTTGTTTGACCAGTGGCAGACGGGGGGCATATCCAGAAAGCTGTTTTGAAAACAAAGTTTATTTTTTCAATTCCGTTTGGTGGCGCTAGTGTCGCAGGAATTGCCTTTCTTCAGCTTTAACTGTCAAAGCGATGTAAAACATTTCAATTATCCATATATATATATATATATATATATATATATATATATATATATATATATATATATTTAGAATTTTTAGTTACAGCAGCCGCTGATGTAATATGCGTTTCCCATTTTGAGTAAGAGTGACTGGATCTCTATCCGATCAGAGTGAAGACATTTAACTGTGAGGTGTAAATGCTATCCGGATATGAAATGCATGTTTATGGTATAGTATATTTTTCTATATCATAGTGTATTTTTATACATATCAAACATAGAAAAGTACTTAAATAGAATAGCCTGAACTTTGTGTGACCCAGGAGAGAGCATATGAGGTTATTAAAAGTGTTTACGCTGCAAGAAACACACAGTGCACTCAGCTGTAGCAGAGACAATGGTACCAAGATACGAGAAAGCACTGGGAAACACAGCTAAGTTAAAGATTAACAGAGCCAATAGTCAAAGTGACCGTATTATGCTCAAGACTGTTATATTTTATTTACTCAAAAAATATACATTTATATTAAATTAATTTAAAAGGTTTTTTTAAAAAAAAAAAAAAAAATGGACTAAAAGCCAGGTTTCCACCATTAAAAAGAAGTCAGAGGCTCTGTGAAATAATGGTTGCGGATGGTATCCATTGACTACAAAAAATAATAAAGGGGCATAGCCATGAGGTAATGCCAGATTAGAAACTGTATAAAAGATGAGGGTCTGGACCAAGAGAGCCTCTCTCTCCCTACACAGTGTAAATGGTGTGCCCTTCCAGAACTTACATCTACCAAAACATCTACCACAGACATATGAATCCTTTTCCGTCGGAATTAAAGGAATTACAAATTCTGCACAGTAAAACCATCCTCCATCATGCAAACTACCCAGTCCTTAACCCCATCACTGTTTTCAATGCACATGCTCAGTTGACAGGAGGGGCCCGCATTATGATTTATGGGGTGTGTGCTGTGATTGGACAACTTGTGCAGGAAGCATGGAGCGTGTCAATAATGAATGAAAAAGCGAAGCTATCACTGTCATCAGCTCTCCCTTAGCAATGAGCACTGGTTACATCACTCATGTGGAGTTATGGTTTTTGTGAGGTAATGAGATTTCTGGTTAATTCCCCCCTGAGGAGTGTTAATTGTAGAATAATACGTAGAATGTCAATAGCATGCTCACAGGCTCGTGTGGTGTTTGTTAGGTCACATTGTGCTTCTGTTGTTGTTATTCTGTGTCCTGTGTGTGTGTCTGTTTTTAGTGACTGCATAAGACCCAGTAAGACCCTGGATATTGTGTGTATTTGTGAGTACAGTAATTGTGTGCAGGTTAGTATATTTTTGAATTTTTAATAACATTTTAATTTTATTTTCAATTTGTGTTTTCAATTAAGTTTAGTTTTCATTAGTTTTAACTCTGTATTTGTTAGTTGTAGTTTTGTAGTGTTTTCTAGTTAGTTTTTAGTAAATTTAATTTTTGTTGTAGATTTAGTATTTTAAAGTTGCCAGCTTTAATGTGCTAACTGAGATTTGTTTCTTCCATTTCTTTCTCAGGACATCTTGTGGAATTTTTATGTTTAATGAAGGTGGGTTATACATTTTTAGTATTTTATATTATCTTTATGATCTTTTTCATGATATATTGTGTTTTTAAAAACTAAAATTACTTCGGTCATTAAAAATGTGAATGGTCACAATAATGTGTTTGTTTTTCCAAATATGCTAGTTTCTTTTTTTGCAGTTTATTACATTTTTAAAGGGACAGTTCACCCAGAAATGACAATTTTCACTCAGATTCATATCTTCTGAAGTGATATTTCATTTCCACATTCTTCTATTGTTTTTGGTGATTTGCATTCTTCATCTTAAACATTGATCTGTTTCCCACCACACCTATCATATTGCTTCAGGAGACATGGATTAAATCCACTGGTGTCTTATAGATTACTTTCATGCTGTGTTTATGTGCATTCTGGAGCATTACAATTTTGGTCACCATTCACTTGCATTGTATGGACCTACAGAACTGAATTTTTTTTCTAAAAATCTTTGTTTTTTTTTTTCTGCAGAAGAAAGTCAAATACATCTGGGATGGCATGAGGGTGAGAAAATGATGAGAGAATTTTCATTTTTGGGTGAACTAACTTTTTAAGTTTGCATTTGATTTCCTTTTAGTTTTCATTAACAATAATACCACTGGCTGTGTGTGGATGCATGTAATGTGTTGGTGTGTGAAAGTGTGTGTGTATTTGAATTCTCTGCCTTTAGCTTACTCCTCTTGGGATGTGGCCATACATTAATTAAGTGCATTCATGTCTGACGTCTCTTTGCAGGAGCAATGTCTGCACACTCAATGAGGGAGACCAGGCAAGAAGATTACAGCCTGAGGGTAGCCAAAACTCATCTCTCCCCTCTCCGTCTCTTTTTCTCATACATACATATACACTCACAAAAACTCCAGTGCAGATTTGAGAGGTTCTGTGCGAAGTGTCCTATATTATGTCTGACTGAGAGTCAAGTATATATACTCAAAGTTCTGGCTCTCTGCATCCTAAATGAGTTGAAGCTAATATAGTCTCTATCTGCAAGTCAGCACTGCAGCCTATGGTGCACCTCCACTTATAAACTCTCTATATAGTCATCAATGCATACCTGTCTTCTGATGCATTCAAACGTTTATCATATGAGTGTCCAGTACCATCCATGATCTTTTAAGGAAAATTACATTTCCAGATGAGAAGGTAGCAAAGAGTGTATGCTTTTTTTCTCTCTTGCTTGAAGTGGATCTTTGTAGGCAAAAAAAGAGATTGAAAAGGTTTAGGCCTCTGTGCGAAAACAAAATTGTAAAAGACCAGATAAAACAGCAGCTTTAAGACCAAGCAGAATACTCTTTGGCAATTAACTGAACGAACATGCAAGTGGTAAGCGGTAATCTACTACGTCTAGTGCACTCGCCTGCCTTTTAGCAAAGGAAACATTATATACATAATGTGTCCCTCCCACTTTTCAGATCATTCTTATACCCCTGGTTTCAAGTATAATGTGACTTCTACCTCTTCTACCCATTGACAGATTAAGAGATCCTGACCACTAAACCGCTCAGAACCACCAAGGTCCAAAAAGCGTGCACAGGGGTATTTTATGATTATTAGGTTTATAGAGCTGTCAAGACATCAACTGTTTGCAATTATATATCATTCACCTTCAGGATTCTTACAGAGAGAACAACATGTCTCATTGATGGGGAAAGTAAATTAGCCAATCTCTACCAGCCCATTTTTCAAACGACTAAAGAGTAAATCACCTCTTAATTACTGACAACTGACCCTGGCTGAGGTTCAATATTTAGCTCCCCTGTCAAGAAATGTAGCTGGTCTCTTTAATCAAAACATTTCTCATCATATGACTGTTAAACCTGACAATGCTAGGTCGGTAACTCCATCGCACCAATAGATATATCCTTCCTCCCCCTTTCTCTTGATAGAAGTAGGTACAGTATAGTTTTTATCAGCAGTAATGAAGGAAAATTTATGCCTGTCCCTGTAATGTTACTGATCAGGGTTGAGGAATAAATAAATTTTTAGTATTTTGAAAAAATATGTATAAAATTATGTGTAGACACATGAGATCCAGTCATGTCAGTAGCCTAATAAAAGTTGAATATTTCATATGGAGCGGGTTTGCTAATTTGCCAAACACACGACCAGCCGAATATTACTCACTTTATCTCAGTAACCCCCCTGTACCTGGACAATGTTGCTCGCAGAATAAGTAAATCATGGTTAACTGTGCAAAAAACATATATGCATTATATGCAAAACAAAAAGGGGTGGTCAGATGGGGAAATCCCAGGTTGAAAGACGAAGCACTCAAAGAGGAAATGGGTAGTTGCGCCCCTGAATAGCACATTCCAAAAATGGTATCAGTAACTGAATACTGATTACTGTATACAGCCAAGATGACAACCATATCAGTCAGCGCAATATAAACAAAACATTATTGAGTAACCTTTTAATTGGATGATAGATTGTCATTGTCAATGATTGTATTGCTGCTACTAGCAATACTACTATAGCAAACTATGTCAGATTGGAAAGAAGTGTAATTTTAGTTTAATATTTTCTTCTTTCTTTTGCTCACTTTCTTCTTTATCCATGATTTATCTAGTCAGTGTTGCGACCCATTTAAAATGCTCTCAGTCATGCTGAATTACGTAAATACAATACCATTAAAATAATTCAGGCTAATTCATTAGCAATAAACCAACCCCTACATGCCACTCCACATCATCATTTTGTTACTTCCATGGCAAACATTGAAACATGAATATTGAGTCTGCCAGATACACAGGTGTAGATTAAAATGGCACAAAGGAATCTCAGAAGCAGGACAGCTTAATATTAACCTTCCACCAAACTGAGGCAGGTAAAAAGATGGTATGTTAATGCACATGCTCAGTCCTTTCAGATGTGTGAAAAAAGTGTGTGACAAACAGTCTCTGCACAAATCTGAGCTAAATGTACTGTACAAGCCAAAGAGAGGATGCTGTGTTCTCAATTGGAGGCTGAAGACTGTTCAGCTAGACTATGGGAGAAATACTAAAACTGAATGTTGATCAGAAGCTTACTTGTAACACTGAACTATGATCAGTTGCAGTGTGCAGAAATAATAAATAAATAATGCTGGTATGTTGATCTGAGTGCCTGATATGAAGAAAAAAAGAAAAATCCTAAAAGTTTTGCATAGAAGTGGGAGAGGAGATAAGCAACCATACCAATGTAAAAGCTAGCTGGTTTCAACGTGTTTTGGATGCTTTTACCTCATCATGTATAGGTAAGTTGCTACTTTCACAACTGTCACATGTGTAACACAAGGAAGAAGGAAGTTGCAAGGCAAGTATTTGAATTAATAAGCAGTCCAGTTCTGTTCCCTCAGATACTCCAGAAAACAATCTGAAAAAGTCAGACCCCTATAGTAAGGAGAGTAAAATGAAGACATTTTTAAATTACCACAGTAACTGACCTGCAACAAAAACAGGCAAAAACTTTGATGACAGAAAATGTTTGTTTCAATGTTTAGATAGTACCAAACACAAAGTTCTATTTTTAGTGTAAAGATGACCTGACACTGAACAGCTTATTAATTCAGTCTGCGAGTGAGCGGTGTCTCATGGTACCAACACAAAGAGGCACAAAATCACTTTTCCGAACCTTCACATTCACTGTACCCTTATATTGGAATGATTTTCCCAACTTCATCATAAAAAGAAAGAGCACCCCTCAAGAGGGACCCCTCTCTACCTTCAAAAAATGCAACTGTTTCTTGAGCACAAGGAAAAGATACTCATTCTTAAACAAACAAACAGAAAATCTACTCTCTTTCTATTGCTTCACAGTGCCTCACCATCTCTGTTATACTTTTCTGAGCAGTTCTGGGTGAGTGACACTTCTCATGTTACTGTCTCCTTAAAATGCAGTGCTTTTGTTGCAGTTCTCTTAATTTGTAAGTGACTTTGGATTAAAAAAAGACGCATTATGTAAATGTAAATTAATAAAACTCCCCTTTTGAAGCCAGGTTCTGAGCTCCCTCTAGGGGACAGTTGCAAAGCATCTACCACAGACAAAAATCTTTTAAGGAATATTCCGGGTTCATTACAAGTTAAACTCACTCAATCGAAAGCATTTGTGGCATAATGTTGATTACCATGAAAATAACTTTGACTCATCCCTCCTTTTATTATTATTATTATTATTATTATTTATTTAAAATAAAAGCAAAAATCGAGGTTACAGTGAGGCACTTACAATGGAAGTGAATAGGGCCTGAAGAGGGTGTAAATGCAGAAATGTTAAGCTTATAATATTAAAAAACAAGCAATAATTCTTCTGTTAAAAACTGCATTTTTTGAGCTGTAAAGTTGTTTAAATCATTGTTTTTAAAATCATTATAGGGTTACCAGTATGTTGTAAAATTAGACTTTACACAAAAATGGTTAGTAAGCGATTGTATCACACTAAATTTATTTTAACATGCATATTGTTACTGTGGCTATACTTCTGAAACAGTGAGTATTTTTAAGTTTACAGATTGGCCGCATTCACTTCCATTGTAAGTGCCTCACTGGATCCCAGATTTTTGCTTTTTTTAAAGAAAAAGGAAAGACAAGTTAATTTTGTTTCTGCAGCTTAACTGATGCTTGGCAACACCAAGATCATGGGTTCGATTCTCAGGGAACACACAAACTAATATATATATATATATATATATATATATATATATATATATATATATATATATATATATATATATATAATTTGAATGCAATGTAAGTCGCTTTGGATTCGAATGCATAAATGTAAATGTAATTTTTGTGGTAATCAACTTTATGCCACAAATGCTGTTGATTGAGTTTAACTTGTACTGAACCCGTAATATTTCTTTAAAGTAGACTTACTGAGGGCATCTCTCTCTCTCTCTCTCTTGTGTCACACACACAAGCGCACACATATACACACTAAATAACTATAATAAAATTACTATAAATTATCCACTTCCTATAACTATTATGATATCAGTGGTCTCCTCTAATAATTAGCTCAAGGAGCTGAGGAGGCAGTTGTAAACAATCAAGATAAAGGAGAATGGACAGATCAAGATAAATCAGCAGGTGACCAGAAAAGCTAAAGCCAGAGTGCCTTTCAAATCTGCATTCTCTAGTTTAGTACTCTCAGAGGCAGACTTACCTCCATGAGCTTGTAGTATATTAGGTGCAGAAGAGCGAACAATTGCTATGCAGTATGACTTGAATCTAGAAAACCCAACCTTTTAATCCTGGAATTCCCCAACGTCATAAATTAAAAGACTCTGCTCGACTAGGCACCAAGAAGTCTAGTGGAGGCCTGCGTTTGGACGATAAAATGTTCAAAGAGATTGAAACATTATGATTTAAAACAAAAAAGGCCATTGGTCAGAGAGGCCCCTCAACCCACTGGACGGTGACATGGGGCAGACTCAGCATGACCTTCTGAACTTCCACACAGAGCTAAAGCAGGTTTCCTTGTGAGACATCCTCTCTGATCAGTATTCTGCAAACAGCAGCTAAAAAGATTTTCCTTTGTTTCATTCATTAACACACGAACACTTAAAATTTAGACATTTCCTGTGTCACATGACTATCGTCATTGGTTCAAGACACAGAGACTGAACAGATGAGGAACTGTTGAACTCCTCTTTAGGAGTACAAACTAATGCTCTTAATTTGAAATGTGCAAATGAAATTTGTAAGTGTATACAAGTGTTTCTCAGGACATCTCATCTTAATCTAAGAACTTTGACACAAATGCAAAACGTACTGTAATGTAATTGTATCCTACACCTAATCTGCCAATGTGCCTAGAATGCTCATTCAAGGTTTAACCTGATCATAATCCTGACAATTATGTTTTTGATATTGTGTAATGTATTATTTGTGTTTAAAACTAACAAACTAATTAGTAGGTATTTTTATCATGCATTATAACTGAATTATAACTGTAATTTAATAAGAATGTACAAGTGTTTGTTTTGTAATTTATTGTCTCTTAAATTCCAGAATGATAGTGTGAAGTATTTTCGGGTTATTTGCAGTTATAGTTTTCTTATGAAATTCATGATTAAAATGTTCAGTTTTGGAGCGGGAAACTAACAAACCTTGGAACAAAGACCATAAATTAATTATCTTGAGGGGAGGACATTCTTGACCATGTGACTCTGAAAAGTCACTTCTCACTGGCTCAGGACACCTTTGGGGTGCGGCCAATTTCAGCTCAAAACTTTCCTACAAGGGGAGTCTTCTTTCTTTTTCGGCTCTCTTCTCTGCTTCTTCCACTTCCTCTGCAGCTCCTCATTCCTCCATGCTCTTGCCCTCATGGCTTGCAGCCTCAATGCTATGTAGAGTCCAAGGAAGATTGGGACACGTAGTCCTGAGGAAGCCTCTCAATCTCTGCTCTACGGTTCACACACGACGGGAGTCGCGAGTCTTCCTTGTGGAAGGCCTCGCTTCAAAGCCCCACCTCATCATCCATCGACGCAACAGGTAACAGACATCCACGATTTAACAGAGGTCCAAGACATCAACGGAATGAACTTTCTACAAAGAGCCAAAGAACCAAGCAATGTAAGGAATCGCAACAACACACAAGTACATCTCCAGACTTTTGCTGAAAGTGCTGGTGTATTATTTAAATACTTTGGGTAATCCGATTGCAAATCGATTTAGATTCAAAGAAGGATAAATGGTTCTTAAGGCATTGTCTACGGACTCCATAAAGTTCATTTTCTCTGTATTGATAATTTCTTTCACATTCTGTCCCTTTACTCACCAACCTGTTTCATGTTTGTATGTGTTAGATTAGTTTTTATGTTTAGATTAGCAATAAAGTCTTTAAATTCAAAAGATAATTTGACTGTGGTGCATTCAAAGATAATTTGACTGTGGTAAATAATCTCGTCACTTGATTTTAAAAGATCTTGCTTTAAAGCTCATACCTAAAATACGTGTGTGATATTTTCAATAAGCCATGAGAATAATGTTACTCCAATAAGTGAATTAATCATAATTCCCTTATTAAAGCTAATTCCTTACAATAGAAATTGTGAGCGGATACGACTAGACGTTGTATTATGATTTTAATCTAATTATTTGTCATTTACCTTTCTTATAATGGTTGTCAAATGTGGCTAATGCCATTATAAATAGACATACTGTTCCTACATAATAATGACGTAGAATGTGGACAGTTTAATTTAATTCCTAACACACATACTGTTCCTACAAGCTTCATTATTCAATATTAACGTGTGAAACACACCTCAGATATTGTGCATTTGGGGGATGGAAAAAACTTTGATGCATTTACTCCATTTAATCTGTTCAATAATTAGCACTGCTCAACCTTTATAATGGTCACAGTTATATGTTATGTATCAGAGATGTAGGGGAAGAACAGTTTTGGGCAAGCTACTCAAAAAATGTAGCTAGCTAAGCTACCAACTACTCAACAGAAAAATTAGTTTAGCTAAGCTGAAAGCTACACTTCAGAGAAAGTAGCCATGTAAACTACAAGCTACACTGCAAAAGTAGCTTGCAACATTTAAGCTACTTGTTTTTTATTTTGTTTCTGTCTTTTCAATCAGATGGAACATACTGTCATAGACAAAAAAAAACTTATTCACATGATGTTTATCAAAGCCATGGTACAGCATGGTACAGTATAATGCAATACAGTATACAAGTATACTGTATGGTGCAATATAACAATTATGTGCATGAAAATTCATATTTGTAAATACTACCTATACAAACCCAATACAAAATTTTTGTTTTTTTCATATTTATACTACTACCTCTCTAAACCAAACCCATTCACATGATGTTTATCAAAGCCATGGTACAGCATGGTACAGTATAGTGCAATACAGTATACAAGTATACAGTATGGTGCAATATAACAATTATGTGCAAGAAAATTCATATTTGTAAATATTACCTATTCCAATCCAATATGCAAAATCACAATTTAATTTTTTTTTTTTTTTTTTTTTTCATATTTATACTACTACCTCTCTAAACCAAACTCATTTGAACATACAACTCAACGTACATACACTACTACTCTTATTCTGTAATTCTGAGTCTACCTGTTGTATTTCTGTATGTATTTGAAGTGTCTGTCAAATTCCTTGTGTAAGCACATCTGGGCAATAACACTTCAATATCTGATGGTATCAGATGGTAATACTATGGTACTTTGATATAAAACTACCATATTATCAACCATTCTGTATTAAAATGGTGCTTCAAAATACTTCACTTTGATATATGGTTAACATATTTATATACTATTGCATTTACATGGTGCCTAAAGGTAATTCAAAGAATACCATTGTATTACCATGGTACTTTGATATATGATAACCATATTCACATACTATTGCATTTATATGGAGCTTCAAAGTACTTCAAAGAATACCATGATTCTACCCTGATATTTTGATATATGGTTACCATATCATTTTATTTACATGGTGCTTCAAGGTAATGGTACATGTACAAAAAAACATGGTAATGTCATGGTTCTTTTTTTTTTTATGTTTTTTTGTGTAGGCTACTATGTTTTTTGATACTCTTTTGGTTGTAAAATGTCTTTACCTGCAGTAGTCTTTCACAAGCTGCACACATGTTGAACTTAATGAAGACTTTCTTCATCAATGGCAAACGATATGAAGCATTTGCATTGATATTAGATCAATATCCACTGCATCAAGCTTTATCCTTGTTTTCCATTATTTAAATTCCATTAGTGTGTTAGTGAGGGAGAAACCCCACCAAAAGATTCAGCAGTGCACACGTGAGTTTTCTGATTCATTCAGATTGAATCACGAACCGATTCAGACTACTTTACAATCACATGTGACCAGGGTCACCTCTAGGATTTGAAAACATCAGGGGCTGAGTCCAAAACATTAGGGGCTAAAAGTATCCAACCATAAGCTATGAATGCATGGAAAATAAAAACTATGCAAATTATATTTAAATTAAAAGTAATTTATATTTATATGATTCACCTATCAAGTAAAATTGTGTTCCCTTATTTTGTAGGGGGTCCGGGAGCATGCTCCCTGGTGAGACATTTTTTAAAAGAACAACACCAAAACAGTTGATTTTAATGAGTTTGGGAGGACATTTTCTTCATGTTCTTATGTAGCTGGAATTTAAATATGGGATACAATGCATCTCTAGACTTAAAGTATTCACATGACCTCACTAGCTGAAGTTTCTCACAATGGCCTTTCAATAAAAAAGAAAAAAAAGTAGCTTGCTGTGATAGTATCATGGTATTTTGATTTAAATTAAATACACTGATTTACCCAAAATTAAATACAAAAAAAAAAAAAAAAAGGAGAGTCAAGTGTTTGGTATCATTGTAAAGAACATTTATCAAATTTTTAAATGATATAGATTATGATACATTCTGAGAATCTTAGGCTAAGAAACTGCTGAAAAATAAAAAATAAAAAATTACAAAATAAGCCACAAATGATACTAAAATAATTTTCTGACTGTACCCATGAGTTACAATCACCCATTTTATTAAGTTGGGACTGTGCTACTGAAAATGTTTTTTCCTACTCCATAACAGATATTGTTTTCCTTTCATTAGGCTCTTAATGATTTACATAATCTTTAGGAATATTTGAAGTCAAAAAAGGCCAGTTTTTTTATTAAACATCATTTGTACAGAACATACTGTTTATTACAACATACAGTGTTTTACGCAAGTGGTTTTATGATGGGTCAAGCAACACTCGCACAAAAACCAGGGTTGAATCGCAAGTGTTTCAGATGAAGAAGCATATTTAGCACGTTTAAAACTCAGAACAGCGGATGAATATCACTAAATTTGCAGGAAAACTGCTGCAATAACCAACATTTACTTAACTTCCGCTTCAGTTCCACTCAAACACCTGTAATTCCGAACAAAAACATTAGGGGCTGGACCAAAATCATTCATGGCTCGAGCCCTGAAAGTTTTGACCTTGCGACGCCCCTGCTTGTGACCAATTCATTGTAAAGAACCGACTTAAATGAGTGATAAATTTGTAAACTGGACATCTTTAGTTCTGACACAAAACTGGCGACAAGAAACACTGGGTTCACGGCATGATGTAGCCATCCAAGGATTTTTTGCGAAACATTTTTTAGCACATCAAAATAAAGCTGATGGAAACGCAAATTATTGCGAACATTTTTAACTTATTTTTACAATTTTAAAAGTGTTGACATAATATTTTCCGTTTAACTCTAGTGTATAAACTCTATGTTGATACTTCAAATGTCGCGATAAACTGGTTTGGAAACACGTTTTGTCGAGAAATTTGCCAATCATGACACTTCCAGGAGTGCCAACACAAATATCTCGTATCATGCACGTCGACAAGTGCACGGAGAACAAATGAATGGCCACTCTTTGTGATTCATTTAACTGTCGTAGCCATCCGTTTATTTATTAAAATTGCTTTTCCATACCATTCAAAATAATAGACGGCAGTCATGGAATTAGCCCATAATACAAAAAAACATATCATTTCTGTGCACAAAGATGTTTTAAATTAAAAATAAATACACAATACTAGGAGAAAAGCATCAGTGTGCTTTTTTGAAAAACTAACAGCCCAGTTCTATAAAATTAAAATAATTTAGCTTACTTTAGCAAAAATGCCGTCAAAATTCCCTGTATTAAATTAATTACCAAATGAATAAAGCATTAAATAAAAATAAAAAATAAATAATAATAATTACCAAACGAAAAAAAATATTGTTAGGCCTATATATGTGCCTTTTCTTTACACAAACTTAAATTAGCCTTACCCTGTTCTGTAGACAAAAAAAGTTGGCTGAATTACTGAACGTTCTGCACTTTTTTCAAGACTATAAACTATCAGAACTATTTGTCCAATGCTGAGTTCACTTTCAGAAAACTAGATTTTGAACATTTCAAAACTTTTAAATATTTTAAATATAACCCTCTTCACCTCGGATCGCATTTGTTGAGCTTCTTCAGAAAATGTAAATTGCATTATGATGCTAAAATAAATTTTAGATGACAATAAAATTCATTTGGTCATTAAAAGTTGCTGGACAAATATGCGGGACATAATGCAGTTTTGATGGCAATGCTTTAGATTAGATGATTGTTCAAAATAGCCTACTGAATATCAGGAATGTATCATATGTAAACCCTGATATTACAGAGCATAAATCTTTCTTTAATAGCTGTGCACACAGCATATACACATCAATGGATGATCCTTATACTAAGACTGAAAGTTTCCCCCACTACTTGGTGCAAGTTGCCAGCTTGAAAATGGTGCTGCACCATTTGATGATACTGCAGATCTGAAATGCTTATATCTTCTGAAAACGAATTTTGTCAACATTTAGAAGTACACTAGCATATATTGTAGAAAACCTTAAAGCCAATAGATATGGACTAAAAGCAGCAAAACTTTAATTTTGATTTCACAGGGTCTTTAAAGGTTTAAAAATACTCCTCAATAAAAAAGTTTAACTCTTAAAGACATTAATTGTAATTTAATAATATATGTAGGAAATCATGACCACTCACATTAAAATGAAGACTCCAGTTATATCAGTAACCTTATAAAAGCTGTTTTATTCTACATGGAGAGGGTCCGTACATGGGGGCTGCCATGTTAGAATCACATGACCAGCCGAATACTACTTGCTTAATCTCTGTAACCGTCCTGTTATTTGACACTTTCACTCACTGATTAAAGTAATCATGGCTGACTGTGAATACTAAATATCTGCAATGGCATCTGAAACTGAAAACTATTGATTTTAAATTATGCAGCATCCAAGCCGCTTGGTGTCAGTGTAAAACCAAGATGACACAAAGACAAAAGTTACCGAGTGCACCTTTATCAGACATATCAGAACGGTCATCTGGGTATTTTGTGTCATCTTTCCTACTTCTCGGATCACTGTGTGATCTCTACAATTAAGCTAATAAAATAATTTATACTCAAATCAATGTTTCATGTCCATTTGTTTATTTATTTGTCAAGAAGTCTTGCATTAAGCTGGATAAGCAGTCAGACTTTTTGTGTCATTTTCACAATAGAAACACCAACAGAACTGTAACACAAATCGGAGGTGGAATGACATAATTTCAACACAAATCAATATTTTATGTCCATTTATTTATGTGGTTAGTAGCCATGTAATAAGTGGGATAATGTACAGTCAGCTGGTTGTTTTTGCAAAATAAACCCAACAGGGTGATCAGAACCCCAATGCGAAGTGGGGGTCCTATCCTTATGGTTCTCTGGTTGGCCAGTTTTGTCAAAGTAAAAACTATGGTGGGCCTAAAGCCATCAAAATCTGACAACCAAATTGTGTTTTCTGATTTGTTATTTTATTTGGCAGTATGTTTTCAGATTTTTTATTTTGTTTGTAGATTTGTTTTGGAAGTTATAGCTTTGCACTTTGGGACCACTGTAGAAAACTTATCTGGAGGAATGTCTCTTTACAGTATTTCTTTTAGGATGTTATTGGTGGGCCTACTTCGCATGAACTGACAAATAAAATGCTAAAGAAACAGGGGACAAATAATGCATTGCAATAAGAAAATAAAACAAGCATGCTAAACACCAATAGTCTTGTATTTTAAAGTTTTAAACTCCAACAGCTGGGTTTTCCCTCATAATCACATTCACAGAAAAGCCTGAATGTTGTATTGTTATGACCATGCTTTGTGCAGACAGTTTATTACAAAGAGGGTAATGGTGTATGCATATCTTCATAAACAACCAGTTTCACCCCTGTTAAATGTTGAAGATACGAAAAACAATAGTCTACAGTACAGTATCTTTAATATACACCACTGAACAAAGATGTGAATCTTCTGATACAAGTAGAGTGGGTCCTAAAACTATATGCACAACCAGCTCCTTAGCCTTTATCCATCCCCCCTCTTCACCTTCCTCTGCATCCCTGTTTGGCCTCCCTCATTCAACCTCTATTAATATTGGTGTATGCGTTTAAAATATATGCAGCAACAAGAGCAGTGTGTCATTGAAATGGAAGATCAGAAAGGTAGAGTGTGTTTTGGTTATTAAGAGGAGTCAAATGAAGAATAATGCATTTGATCAAACAGAGATGTGCTTGCATATACACATACACTTTATTGTAAGAGCACTTTAAATGCTCTGACCCATAAATAACGAGGCTTTCATCTGGGGGGCCATCCAATACTGAAGCTTCTCTGACCTGTACACAATTCAGAATGACATATCTTTCATGTGAGGCGATATCGAAACCCCTTCCTTCTTAGGGAATTCAAAGAGAACTAGCTAGGCTTTTATGTGAGACCGAGTTCAGTATTTAAACCTCTCTCACCTTCAGTCCTACTTACTTTCATCTTTAACGAAGTTCCACATGTACATTCAGTTTCATCTGAGGCCATTTCGAGAAGTGGACCTTTCATTGGATTCTGCCTGGGCCAGCACACCTTGGCTGAATAAGTAGAGGCAAATCAAGTTGAATTGCTGCTCATGTCCCTCAAGAGCTTTAAGTCTTGACTTTGCTGCATGAATCTTAGCATTAGTGTTTGACCATTCATGCAGTGAAAAAGCAATATGGAATTCAAAATCCTCATTCATGTGGACAGACATTTCATCCCTAAAACACATTAAAATGAGAACTATGGGCTAAATAAAGTGTATATAGGCAGTTGTAATTAATGGTCGAACAATATTGGTTTTTCAATGGCCAATGCCAATATGGATTGCTACAGAACGGGTTGGCCTATATGCAGTGTTTATTGTAATCTAATTACAAAGTAATGAATAACTTAACTCTAATTACCTAAATTAAAGTGCATTATATTTCAAATTCTTGTAATTAGATTACAGTTACTGACTTTCAATTAAGTTAAATTACTTTAAATTACTTTATTTGGGTTACAAATATTACTAAAATATTTGTAACCGAAGTAAAATAATAAATCAATTCCCTTATCCATGTTTGATTACATCTGTCATGTGTCTCCTAGAACAGTAGGGCGAGTTTGTGACCGGGTCATATCATCTTGACAGTCAGGTAGTGCGTGATCCCAGTCTGTAGAGATTTTCAAAGTCGGTAATGTGTGATGCCTGGTATTTTCCTAATATCGGTTCAGATTTTAAAAATTGTGTAGTGTAATCCAACTTAACTCAAAATTCACTAAAACAGTAGATATTTATGCAAAAATCACTAGAACAGAAATTGTGCATTATTAATTGACAATGATGTTCAAAGACTTTGGAACAGACAGAGAGATCTAACGCTTCTGTTAGTTGGCCAAGTGGGCACAGTTATTGGTCAATGCTAATAATCTTAAAATGACCAAATATCAGCCAATTTATCAGACTGACCAGTACATTGGTTGATCAGATCAATGAGATTTTTCGGCCTGCCTGATACATCGGTTGATCGAATGAATCGGTTTATCAGCCAACATTTAAGTCTTGGCAACTTCAATGGATGTAGAGAGAGACTGACCCAATGTTTACTTAAAATATGGTTAAGTATGTGTTAACATATGAATTTATGTTGACACAGGAGGGGAAACAGGTTGTCTCCGGCTAAGTCTAATTCCCTTATTCAGCTGCTACATGTGTACCCAAATAAAATCAATTCTTTAGCTTCTTGTCTCACGTCACACACTCCAGCTGGAATAAAGCCCAGAATTTCCACTCCCAGAGAGAGTGGCTTTTAAATTATTTCTTAATGAATTTCCGCACACCCAAAGCTGGTATCAAGCACAACAATACGGTGCAGGCAACACAGCAGCAATTGGAGCCGTGCCAGTATTTATGCTATACGGGTTCATGAAAACATGCTGTTCTTGCTGTACACACACCCACTTACAGTTGCATGCAAACATACTGTGGACAAACATTCTCTCTCTCTCTCTCTCTCTCTCTCACACACACACACACACACACACAGACACATCTATGTATTTTAAGCATGTGAACCAAAAACTTCTGTTTCCTTCATACGCATATACAAATAACTTTGCAATCACATACTTTCTCATTCTTATTTCTTGTTATCCCTATCCCTCTATACATAAAACTACATAAACACACAGACACCTTCTTATACCTACCTCTAGTCCAGTCCATTCCAGTTTAGTCCTTTCCTTCTTTTGTCAGCAACTTTATTGTGTCCATAACACTCTTTCTGCTCTCTCTCTCTCTCTCTCTCTCTCTCTCAAATAATTTTGAAGGTTACATGAAACATACTGATGATAGATGCTTGACTAAATGAAAGACCTGGAAGAACAAAGGATGCTCACCATCATCTCTCTTTTACTCACACACACAGACTGTAAATGGGAAATTTAGATTCCAAGGCCACACTATTCTTCAAGTGAATGTCTCCAGCAAAAGAGGAATGTGCAACTGAAGTGAATACAATGAAGGGTGTCTGCTTGACATATTGTTGTGTGGTTCTGTATATCTATAGGATGACAATTCTCGCAGCACATATGAGAGAAGTCCATTAACATGGACTCATATATATGCAAGTAATATTAAATTGTCAGAGAGTGCTAATTGGAATCTGACATATTTCTTATTATAGGACATGCACCGCATTGTGGGAAAAGCTCTTTAAAAACGGTACACTATTTAATACTGAGAGAACAGTGTGAATGTAATTTGGCCAACAGTGTGGATGAATTTAATTCTGTGTTTTTGTGTCTGTGCATCTGTTTCTATGAGTGTGACATATATGTAGTATATAGATGTAAAGGGGTTAGAAGGAAAGGAGGAGGCGAGAACTGTCACACAAAAAACACACAAACATAAACACATACAGGGCAGCTGCCTGTAATTCTCACTCTCTCTCCCCTTCTTGTTGGCGGCACGGTCCTTTTATACCACTCTCCCCAAGCTCACTGCAACTAGAAACAGGTGTTAATCATAATCTGGCACAGGTGTATGCACCCTTACTCTTTCTCTCTCTCCGGGCGGATGCTCGACCACGCCGCCGCTGCCACAATAGACAAGAGTAATTATTTTAAAATTAAATAAAAAAGTTTTAAAAACAAGCAAAATAATTTAAATAATTAAATTATAATCTAAAATAAAACTGAAAACAGTGGTTGAAAACTAATTGAAATAAGACAACAAAAACAAGTACATGTTTTCATAGTTAATTAGAAATCGAAATCAACCATGTATATTCCAAGTTCACTTCATTTTAACATTTGCGAATGAGGAGCACAGCCTATTAAAAAAAACAACACAGAAACAATACTGCATGTAAGTGTACTGTATACTGTATATAGTATATACTGTTCAATACACTAAAAAAAACAAGACAATATATGTAATGTTGGAAAAAATATCTCGTTATGAATTTATTATTTTGTCATGCAGTACATGTCAGTGGTCAGTGTTTATTATACAATTTCCCATTACAACAGGCATACTGATAGCAGTTCAAGCACCAAATTACAGCTCCTTTCCTCTCACGAATACAAACACGTTTGTCTTCAAATAGTGGTACCCAATTTTATAATTGGCTCGAGCAGATGGTGTCACTCTTGAAAAATTAAGGAATTCAAGCCCCTCCATATCACAAAAATAATCTCATAAAATAAAAAGGGTGTGTGTGATTTGAAGTTTGGGTACTACCTAATTCACTGTGCATTACAAAATCTATTTTAAATCACCAATTTTCTTCATAGCAGTTTAACTGTATTTAATATCCACACATATAAGGGATTATATTGTCTGACACCACTGCTTGGTGGCTATATTAAACCACACGCTTACCATTTACATGACAAGGCGAAGACATCTAGGGTGATTGCTAAAATGTCAATGACAAACCTAACTGGGTGTGGCCTGTAATGCAAAAATGGAAGCTTAGGCCCCCTCAGTGGTTATGCTATATAATACATAACATATATTACAGTATATACATAATAAATAACAAGATGATGATAAAAATAAAATCTTAGTGTAAAGAATACAACAACAGAATACTCACTATATTCCATATAAAAAGCAACACATCAAAACAACATGATTAGTTTTATGATTCTACTTGGTATTAGGGCTGTCACTATAGATTATTTTAGTAATCGAGTAATACTGACTATTCTGATGATTAATTGAGTAATCTGAAAAATGATTTAGTAACTCAGATTGCATAAAGTTGTCGAGGTGAAGTCACGTTTGGCTAAAATTCATTCATTAGTTTAATTTTGATGCACTCTATGATTGAATAACAACAACAAAACAATTGTGCAACCTTTTATCTAAAGCCAACAGACACCCAAATCTATTCTATAAAATAAAACATGTAGCCAATAGAATTCAAACTGACAGAGATTGGCTACTACAGGCGTGCCCACCTTTTTTTTTTTTTTTTTACAACACAATCTACCCATTTCATTTTAAAACTCAAATATGGGAAATCAGGTCATTGAAATAAAATAGAATATTTTATATATTCAGATGCAATGTCTGCCCGCCAATCTTGTTTAATGAGGATGAGTTATATTCATTGTTAAACTGTTTTATGGAGATATAAAAGCCATTTTATTGGGTTGTTGTTTTTTTAAATTATCACTGACGTGCAACACGGATTACAATAGTTACAGTAATCATGTCATTGAGAAAGATGTTTTCTCTCTCTTGCGTTGAGCTGCAGTTGCTGGCATTGTTGTGTGTGTTACATACTGTACATATCGCAAAAGCTTTTCGCTTGCCAAATTCCATGTAAAATACCCTTACTCATCTGGACATTCAGTGCCTTATAAATTAAACATTGTTAGTAATTTCACATTCAGAGACTAGCCTTTACTCTCTAAGTTATCCCTTTAAAGCCTGAGCCCAAAATTCTGAAAATTCCATTCTGTGCCAGAATATGATATTCATATCCAAATTCATATTATATTCATATTCATATAACATCGCACACCTGAACTGTATATACCATATTGAAGAGAAGAACTAGGGCTTTCAAATTATATAAATATATGTATGATTATTTAAGGCTAATCATCCTTTATCAATAAGATTTCACCCAGCTATTTTTACAAAAATCTTCTCCGGCCACCATACTTCATCAGACAACTGCATTTTCAACCATTTTAATTACAAGCTAGAGGGAAACTTAGAGTGTATGAAATATACATAATTTTGTGGGCAATGTAGAATAGCAGACAGATTAGAAATATAATCTATTGTTTAAAAGTTATGACCATTCTAGTGATTAGTGAGAAAATGGAATAAAACAAACATTTAGAATGTTAAGATACATTTCACATGACCACTCCTCAAATAATCCTTTTTAGCACCTGTAATAATAAATTGAGATTGCATCCGAAATTGAAGGACACAAACATTGAAATATAAATTTTATGTGTTCAATAAAACACACACTTTATTTAATTTGAACATTAGAATTACACACGAATTACACAGCAAAACATTCAAAATCAAACTTTCGAAATATCTACAGTAAATACATTTTTAATAAAGAGTGCAGGAACAGAATATATATAAATTCATAAACACTTAACAACTGCAATACCTGTGGAGAGAAGAGAGGGAGAAAAGAGGGGAGGGGGAGGACGACAACACCAGTAAACACAGCCCAACCTAGGCCTCTTCGTGAAACTGGTCATACTCAGCTGAGTGCCAAGACTGAAAAAAGTTCCTATCGCGAACCAAGCAAAGTCTTTTGCCATTACATTCCAGCATGCAACAAGCTACTTTAGTTTTATTTTCAGTCCTACTTTTCCGATAGCATAGCCAACATCTCTTAGAGGACTCTTCAAATTTAGGGACATGGGCTGTGTGGAGTGATGACGAAGGAGGGACTACAGGCTTTAGTGTATGCAAAGGGAAACTTGCGTGAATATCGATACCTCCCAGCTGACAAGCTAGGTTTTCTCTGAAATCTATCTGGGTTAAGTTCACTGGTCTATGCTCACCCCCTTGGTGCCGCATGAATGTGTTGCCATTCCTTAAACAATATGAAACTATTGACGACGGCAATGTCTATGAAGAGTCTTCCACCACTTCTGAGTTTTTTGTAGGATGTCGTAAGATTTTATCATTTGGCCTGACCTATCAACACTGCCCATGTTTTTGTTATAATCGCTGATGACAGTGGGCTGGAGGGAAATCGGAGAGGCATGTAACTGCATGCGTGTCCTTCCACTGAATTACAAGCATATTTCCCTCAATCCTACACCACCACATATCCCCACGAGCTGTCTTGCGTTCCCATCTTTTGATGTCTTTAAATTCTGCAGGAAACAGTTTACGGTTCACCCTGCATGTCCCACAGGCATTAGTTCCCATTTTTAACAACTTAACCATAAGAGCTGGAGATGTGTAAAAGTTGTCAAACCAAACATTGTGGCCCTGGTCTTTGAATGGCTGAAGTAACAATTCAACTACTTTTGTGGCCAAGTCAGTGACATGCCCATCATGACTACCTGTGTAAACATTAAAGTCAAGAGTATACCCCGAGTCTGATGTTGCAATTACCCATAATTGAAAACCCCACTGAGTAGGCTTGCCCTTCATGTATTGTTAAAATCCTGACCGAGCTTTAGACTTGACCATACATTCATTTATTTCGAGATTTTGGTTAGGCTGAAAGAGCTGCTGGCATTTTTGTTTGAGGTGGTCCATAAGATAACGCCACTTCCTAAGGCGATCCTGATTATCCTCTGTGGTAGGGTCTACAACATGTAGAGCTGCTAAAAGAGCCTTGTAGTGGTCACGCAACATAAATCCCCTCGCCCACGAGCCCTGAAGTGACTTGGTTCCCCAATGACGATGGGAATCAGGGAGAATTGAAAACCCCATGTAAATGAGCAACCCAAGAAATGTGTAAAATTCATCGAGGGTCACGTCCATTCAAGCTCCTTGGTAGCTGGAATATGATGGACAGTTTAGGATGAGCTTCCACCCCTGATTGTTTGTAAAGTTGCATATCTCAGCAACTACAGCATGGGTAAAAACAGCATGAAAAAGTCAATTTCTCGCAACATCATACTGGAGGTTGACCGCACAGCCTGATGCACGCTACCTAAGTCAATACCGAATGGATGGCTAGGCGTAAATGGGAGAGGTTTTGGTGCCTATGAATCGATGCCAGAGTATGAGGGATAAGAAACAGATTCAGGGAAGCATTTATGCTTTCTAGCTGACTTGGGACCTGTGCGAGAATGGCTAGCCATACCCAAAATAATAAGAGTAACAGTGTTAGTGTTACTGTGAGTATCAGTCATATGAGAAATAGAAACAAACAATACATACACATTCATATATACCCAGTTGATGGTCTTGGCTGGGGATCAGGTTACATCTCATCCTCCATCTCCTCATGGTCCAAGTCTTCCTGCAGTAGTTCCTGGTCCAGCAGATCTTCCTCCTGTGTGCTCATGCCCTCATGAGCCATGTCCTCCTCTGCTATGAACCTAAGCTCATCAGCAGCCAGCTGCCTCCTCATCTTGAGGGTGCCGAGCAGGGAGCCAGTCTCTATCCATCTTTACAACAGAAAAAAGTACACAATTGGTAGCCAGCAGTGTGTTCTTCACAAATCCATACACTGAATAGTCACCAAAGGCTTGCAGACTAACCAGAATGTCCAACTGCAGAGAGCCCTCTCACACTTTCCTTGTGAACAGGAAGCTAAACACAATCTAAAATCATGTCTGTGTGATGGATGGGTAAGGCTAGCTGCTAAATTATAGAACGATATCTACCATATTTTTTATTACATGGGAAAATCAACAAGCTAGATAACTTATCTAACTAGCAGGCCAGTTTCCAGGCAGGTCTGAACAGTGTCAAAAAAAAAAAAAAAGGCTGAACAACGTCTGCTCTCTGCCTCACATTACTTCAGGTGGATTTTTCACAAGCAACAAAATTGGCAAAAAAAGTTCTTGATATTTAGTTACAAATTTACATAGTATTGCTAGCTAATGTTTATTTAGCAAGTTTCACAGAAACTGCCAAAAAAACAAAAACATTTATATAAAAAGAAGAGGCTTTACTGATGGTCATGTAAATGTTTCCAGAAAAAAAAAACTAGCTAGCGCAAATAAATGCTTCGTAACTAAAAAGGTTTGACTATCTTCCACAAGTGACAAAATTGGCCAAAAAAAGTTATTGATAATTAGCTGAAAATGTACATAGTATAACTAGCTAATATTTATTTAACAAGTTCCACAGAAATTTGCTTAAAAATAGAGGCTAGCTGCCTGTCCGATGAACGCCGACGGTCATGTCATTTTTTCCAGAAATAACTAGCGTTACTCCTACAAATAAATGCTTTGTAACTAAAACATTTTGACTTTCAATAGACAGTACTGACAGCACATGTTAAATAACTTGTCTTACCTTGAAAGATCGCATCAGTTTTCAATTTGAAGCAGTAAGTCCAACACTGGAGGTAATCTCCCGGGATATCCTCTCTGGCTCCGCCCAGGCAAATGGAGGATGACGATGATGACGATACATTTATTATTCACGCCCAGTAACCCCTTAACCAATCATATGTGCTTTTAGCTTATATTGTCATGAGTATCTGGCAGTTTTCTGAAATAAAATCGGTGATTAGACAGCGAAGATACTGAGACAGGAACCATGGGAATAATAGTTCCCAAATTTGAATGCTCCGGCTGGTAAGGTTTAAGCCTGTTTCATATTGCGTCTGCATGGCGCGAGTCGCGCATCTGGGTGGCTTTAACGGTTAACGTTGAGCTTTGACTGACAGCATACAGATCTGCAGCTTTATTCAGAAAATATCTCTGGGTTCCCACATTGAGTTTTACCTCTGATAATGGCCATAAACTATAAAATATTTATCGGAAGTGGAGCATTGCGATTTATTACAAACTTAAATCTAATTTACATTTGGAGCAAGATTGCATTTACATTTTGTTAGGTATCAGAAGACTCAAAAGCGAGGTGAGTGAAAAAAATAAAATAAAAGTCTTTATTGACTGAACAGAGATACGGGAAAAAAACAAAAGAACTGAACAAAACTTAAGTGTATGGTGACTGTCGGCAGTGGAGCACAGAGTCCAATATAAATAGAAAATTCCACTGGTGATAACCTAAACAAACAAGAGCTCGGTCAGAACCGGAGAACAGTCCAAAAATGACTGGAGTAATCCAGCAGAGTCTGAGAACAAAGGTAAAAATAAAAACTCACAACATTCACATACAGTACTGACAGGGAGAACGGGCCAACTGTTCAGGGCAAACAGCACAAGACAATCTGACAACAGACACCACACAAAGTGGAGCTTAAATAGAGATAAATCAAAAGGGTAAGGAGAAACAGGTGCTGCTGATGACAAGCGGCTGCAATGATCAAGCCGGGTTGAGCAACTTGACAATGGGGTATGGCCTGATGAATTTGGGTGCTAACTTATAGTACAAGCCGGCACTCTGAGAGGGAGATCAATGGTGGAGAGCCATACCCTTTGCCCACAAATGTACTGTATCTAGGTGCTGCAGTCCACCAGCAATCGGTGGCAACCTTAGTGCACCCCCTGGCCCAGATAAGTGCCTGTCTGGCACTCCTCCAGGTGCGTTGAAACTGCTGAATAAACGCGCGAACAGAGGGGACCGCCACTTCCTGCTCCTGCAAAGGGAACAATGGAGGCTGATAACCCAGACAACACTGAAACAGGAATACACCAGTGGATGACACCGTTGTGGGAATATTCAGCCCAGGTTAAGTTCTGGGACCAAGAGACAGGGTTGTGGGAAGCCAGGCAGTGAAGCATCTGTTGAGAGACTGATTAGCTTGCTTGGTCTGCAAGTTGGTCTGGGGATGGACTAACAGTGGCGCCAATCTGCCGACAGAGCTCCCTCCAAAAGATGGAGATGAACTAGGGCCCCCTGTCAGAGCCCATGTCTACTGGCAAACCACGGTGCCATCCCCTTAGCTGTGGGCAATTCGGTAAGGGGAATGAAGTGAACCACTTTGGAAAAATGGTCCATGATGGTAAGAATGACCGTATTGCCACTAGGCGGGGGTAATCCCATAACAAAGTTCAGCACAATATGGATCAGGGGCAGGAGGGGAAAGATTGGAGCAGACAAACGGGTTGCTTGTTGCCAAATTTATTACGAGCACACACCGAACAAGCCCCCACGAACCGAAGGATGTCCTCCACCATGGAAGGCCACCAAAACCGGATGTCAGGATGTCATCAGGCGAGGAGCCCCCATCTCCGGCAGCGAACTGACACGAAAGGGCATCTGGCTTGATATTTTTGGAGCCGAGACGGATGATACGGTGAAATCAAAGTGCCTAAAGAAAAGTGCCCATCGAGTATGCCTGGAGTTGAGCCTTTTGGCTGAATGGATATACTCCAGGTTCCTATGGACGGTCCAGACCAAGAAAGGGACAGCCGCTCCTTTTAGCCAGTGGCACCATTCTTCCAGGGCTATCTTAACTGCCAAAAACTCTCTGTTCCTGATATTCTATTCAGCTGGGTAGAGACAGTGAGAAAAAAAGCATAGGGATGCATTTTTTTATTAATAGGGGACCTCTGGGAAAGAACCACCCCAACCCCAATGTCTGATTTGTCTTTCAGGGTCCGGTCTCATCAAAATGGGAGTGGAAATAAAGAGCTCCTTAAGGGAGTCAAAAGCCACAGAAACGCTTCTTTGTGGAAGTGACTGCAGTCAGTGGCGCGGCTACCTGACTGTAATTTCTAATAAACTTTCGATAGAAATTAGTAGAGCCCAGAAATTGCTGAAGGGCTTTGCGAGATTTGGGAATCAGCAAGTTGGAGATGGCCCTTACCTTGGGGATCATCATATTTGGGGGTCCTTGGAATCAAAGAGTCTGACCACCTGGCCCACGCCCCCGAGTCCCACGGACCCACTATTTGTCCCCTAACTGACTATTTCTCCCAAATGACTCCTGAGACCCCCTGACCACCTGGGCCATGCCCCCAAGTCCCACAGACCCAATATCTGTCCCCTAACCAACTATTTCTCCCAAATGACCCCTGAGACCCCGTGACCACTCATGCCATGCCCCCAGAGTCCCATGGACCCACTATTTGTCCCATAACCGACTATTTATCCCAAATGACCCCTGAGACCCCCTGGGCCACTTCCCTGAGTCCCATGGACCCACTATTTGTCCCCTAACCCATTTATAACCTAACCCTTTGATTCCAAGGATCCCCAGATATGATGATCCCCTTGGGAAGGACCTCCTTCTTTAGAAATAAAGGCATTCGAAGCCCCCAAGTCTTAGCACCAAATTTAAACCCGTCCATGAAACCGGTATAGAATTGCATTGGTTTGATGGGCAAGTGGGACGTTTGGTAAAAAAGGGTCAAAAGGTCACAGGACCTTGGAATTTGAGATTCTGGAGCCCCAAGGGCCCCCAAATCAGGGGTTAAAATTTGGAGGCTCTAGACATATTCTGAATGCATTTTTTCAGCTCTAGATCTCAATTTCACACCCAACTGACTTTGCACAGGCAAGAGGCTCTGTCTGGCTATAAGAGGAAGAGGGCTGTGAGAGCGATTCTTGCATTAAAGCAAAAAACAATTTCTTTATTCCAGAGACTTGTGCTTTTATTATGACATATGAGGGGCCCCAGACTACTAGCATGTGAAGTTTGGGGCCCAGATGAGCTTTCTAGAAAAAGTCCATCTGCAATTTATTTAATTCATTTTCTATAATGGGTTGGTGGATGGTGCTGTGAAAGGTCCGAATGACACAAAATTGACATTTGTGTATCATCAGGGTGTCTTTAGACAGCATGCAGAGTTCCGTGACCTTTTGACCTTTTTTCTAATTAAATTGGCCCATTTAGGAACTGTGTCCATGGAACTGATGTGAAAAATGCATTGGTTTAATGGGCAAGTGGGACATCTGGAATAGAGGGGTTAAAAGGCCGCAGGATCATGAAACTCCAGATCCTAGAGCCTCAGGGGCCCTGAATCAGGCCCCAAAATGTGGGGTCTCTAGAACCTTCCTGAGCATATATCCCAACCCTAATCCTAGTTGTCTCTAATCATTCATGAGGCTCTGTCAAGCTATGAGTGCAAGAGGCCTGTGTGAGAGAATCTTGCATAAACTAATTTCTAGAGCCTCGTGCTCTTATTATGTCTTTCGAGGGACATTAGGCTACCACCATGTGAAATTTGGGGGCTGCGGGACCTTTTTAGAAAATGTCCATCTGCAATTTATTTCATTCATTTTCTATAATGGGTTGGTGGACGGTTCTCCGAAAGGTCAGAACGGCTCAAAATTGATGTGTATCGCCAGGGTGTCCTTAGACAGTGTGCAGATTTCCATGACCTTTTGACTTTTTTCTCATTAAATTGGCCCATTTAGGGACTGTGTCCATGGATCTGTTATGAAAAATGCATTGGTTTAATGGACAAGTGGGACGTATAGGAAAGGGGGTTCCGAAGGTCACAGGACCTTGAAGCTTGAGATCCTCGACCATCAGGGACGCCCGAGTCAAATCCTAGAATTTGGAGGCACTGAGTGTTTGATAACTATTAAAGCTTCTGATGAATATTCAGCTGCACAAAGGCCTACAAGTCAGCCTGTCTCATTGATTCCTATGAGAGGCAGAGAGATCTGTTGAAAATAATAAAAAATAGTTTTCTGATACCTAAGCCTTAGTCCTCTTAGTATGTCGATAAGGGACACTCGATGTGTCACCGTGTGAACTTTGGGATCCATAGGACCTCACCGAGCGATGCTAGAGTGCATCCCACATACAATTTATACCATTCATTTTCACTAGCAGCTTGGTGGACACTGCTCAGAAAGCTACAAATGACTCCAATTTGAAATATATAGCTTCTCAGGGGCCCCATAGACAGTGTGCAAAGTTTGAAGTCTGTTTGACCTTGTTAAGTGCTTTATTTGCTGACCTGTGAGTGTAATGTGACAATAATTTTTCATGAATATTTTTATTGATTTTTTTTACAGTACTTGCCTAACACTGAGGAACATAAATGTTCAATAATATGGAAGTGGGATGATTTTTGTGTACATCAGTTTTATAAGTTCCAGGATCAGTATATTCACATAGTATCATATTTAGGTGACTAAACAATGTGACCCAACAATGTGCATCCTTCAAAACATAAAAATTCCACTGTCCACGAAAGCACTAATTTTTTGAATGGGATAAATTGCATGTGGGATGTCCAGATTTCAGCTATGGGTAGACTTAGGAAGTTGAAACCTGTGCTTCTGTTCTAATCTCAGCCTCCTCTTTCTATGGTGTGAATTTCAAGAAGATTGGTGAAAGTCAAAATTTCCCACAAAAAACTCCAAGGCTTTTCCAAGGTGTACCCCTTTTAGTTTTTCAGACTGAATTTTTGACTTCCTCAGATCTTCTTGAAATTCACACAACAGAAAGGAGGAGGCTAATATTACAATAAACTGGAAATTGACATTTAGTATGTTGGTGGACACAGGGTTGATACACCTATACAATAAATTGTAAATGGATATTTAGTATGTTGGTGGAAACAGGGTTAATACACCTATACAATAAATTGGAAATGGGCATTTAATATGTTGTTGGACACAGGATTAATTGACTTATTCAATAAATTAGAAATTGGCATTTAGTATGTTGGTGGACACAGGGTTAATAGACCAATACAATAAATTAGAAATGGACATTTAGTATGTTGGTGGACACAGGGTTAATAAACCTATACTATAAATTGGAAATGGACATTTAGTATGTTGGTGGACACAGGGTTAATACACCTATACAATAAATTGGAAATGGACATTTAGTATATTGGTTGTCACAGGGTTAATATACCTATACAATAAATTGGAAATGGACATATAGTATGTTGGTGGACACAGGGTAAAGAGACCTATACAATAAATTGGAAATGGGCATTTAGTATGTTGGTGGACACATGATTAATAGACCTATTCAATAAATTGGAAATGGGCATTTAGTATGTTGGTGGATACAGGATTAATAGACCTATACAATAAATTGGAAATGGACATTTAGTATGTTGGTGGACACGGGGTAAAGAGACCTATACAATAAATTGGAAATGGACATTTAGTATATTGGTGGACACAGGATTAATAGACCTATTCAATAAATTGTAAATGGGCATTTAGTATGTTGGTGGATACAGGATTAATAGACCTATAGTATAAATTGGAAATGGACATTTGCTATGTTGGTGGACACGGGGTAAAGAGACCTATACAATAAATTGGAAATGGACATTTAGTATATTGGTGGACACAGGATTAATAGACCTATTCAATCAATTGTAAATGGGCATTTAGTATGTTGGTGGATACAGGATTAATAGACCTATAGTATAAATTGGAAATGGACATTTAGTATGTTGGTGGTTAATAGACCTAGGTCTTTCGGGTCAAAGTGGGCAAAATAGTTGGTTAGGGGGCAGAAAGTGGGTCTGTGGATGGCCCCGCCCCCTCCGGGTGGTCCGGGGGTCTTAGGGTTCAAATTGGGCAAAATAGTTGGTTAGGGGGCAGATAGTGGGTCTGTGGATGGCCCGGCCCCCACCTGGGTGGTCCGGGGTCTTTGAGGGTCTGTGGGGGGATTGAGTCTCATTCGCCCATTAAACGAACAAAGTGCAATAAATTGCCCGTGGGACCACCCTGCCATGAGAGGGGCCCACCTGCCATCTATATGAATGCCAAAGGCACCCATTCATTTAAGCCAGAGGTGGGACGTGAGGCCACCACCACGTGCGTCAAAGCCAAACTGTAGGGGAATGCTCAGTCGGGGGATTTCTTTAAACAGCCATGGCGGGGGTCCGAGATGCGGTGTGCCATCACAGATCGTACCCGTGGGCCCCCCGGAAGGAAAGGACGTTAGCCCCCAGTCTATGAAAAATTTTGGGGGGCCGGCGCACAGCGTCCACGAACCCGCATCCATTTCCCCATTTCCTAAAGGCTACGATGCTTGTCGAAAACCTTGGCCTTAGGTAGGATGGATCTCCTCTGCCGAGATGACATACACCAGGAACAGAACTGACTGGAGGTGGAAGGCGCACTTCTCCACCCTGACAAACAGCTGATTCTCCAGCAACCTCTGAAACACCTGTCGGACATTCTGGGTGTGTGCCTGGATGGATGAGGAAAAAATCTGAATGTCATCCAGGTACACAAAGACAAACTTATCAAGCATGTCTCTCAGCACGTCGTTGACAAGTGCCTGGAAGACGGCAGGCGTCAGTTAATCCGAAGGGCATAACCTATTGTTCTAAATGCCCTATGGGTGTGGTAAACGCCATCTTCCATTCATCCCCCTCCCTGACCCGAACTAAATGGTAGCCGTTACGGAGGTCCAATTTCGTGAAGAACCAAGCTCCCTGCAGGATTTCGAAGGCTGAAGACATAAGAGGCAGGGGGTACTTGTTCTTAATGGTTATGTCATTCAGCCCCCGATAATTGATGCAGGGACACATGGAGCCATCCTTCTTCACAGAAAAAACCCTGCACTGGTCAGTGACGAGGAAGAGTGGATGAGGCTGGCTGCCAGAGACTCCTCAAGGTATTTGTCCATCGCCTCCCTCTCAGGAGCGTACAAGGAGTACAGCCATCTGCGAGGAGGAGAAGTGCCTGGGAGGTCAGTGGCGCAGTCCTACGGTCAGTGAGGAGGCAAAGAGGTGGCCCGGGACCGACTGAACACCGCCCGCAAATCGTGGTAATCCGACGGTACTTCAGAGAGATCCCCTGTTTCCTCCTGTAACACAAAGAGAGAAAAGACAAGAGAAGAAGCAGAACCAAGACAACTGGACAAACAAAAAGGACTCCACTGTCTGATCGAATTATGGGACCAGTCAATGTGTGGGTTGTGTTTAGACAACCAAGGACGACAATGTAAAAAACAAGACAATGGGAGCAAACAGTGAGTCAAAGAGGTAGAAGGATATCTCCTCCCGGTGGTTGCTGGAAATCCTCAGACTCACCAGGGCAGTATTACTGGAAACCTTGGTGAGCGGCTGGCTGTTGAGTGTGCTGGCCATCAAAGGAACCAAAAGATCTTGGATGGGGAGAATCCATTTGACAGCCAACTCTGCATCAAGGAAATTGCCCTTCACCCCGGAGTCAATTAGGACTGAACACTGATGGGAAGAGTCTCCCCACTGCAGGATGGTGTGGAGGAGAGTACAAGCACCAGAAGTGTCTGAAAGAGGTGTTGCGCTCGCCAGTATTCCCCCAATTACTGGTGAGCATTGGTTTTTACTGGGCAGATTTGTGAAACGTGTCCCACCCCTCCATAGTATAAGCAAAGGCCGTTCATCATCCAACGCTGTCTCTCCTCTGCGGTGAGGTGGGTTCTACCCACCCGCATGGGCTCGGGGTCAGGTGAGGGATTAGGAGACGATGTTCTCCAGGGTGGACGAGTTGAACAATTACGGCAATGAAGAGACAGTCGATGGTCCACTCTGATCACCATATCCACCAAATCATCGAAGCGGGTGGGAAGTTCATGAGTGAACATCTCATCCTTTACGTCCTCTGCGATCCCATGTCAAAATATGTCCACCTGCACTGCCGCATTCCAGTTGGTAGCCGATGCCAGGGTGTAAAACTAGATGGAGGACTCTGCCACTGACAGCTCCCCTTGACGAAGTGCCGCAAGATGGTGTGCTGCCTCCCTGCCATACACCGACCCATCAAAGACCTTGAGAATCTCAGCAACAAATGGAGCCTTCGCCTCCAACACAATAGTAGCCCACTGACAAGCCTACCCATCCAGCAAGATGACAAAAGTGACTTTAGCATTCTCTGAAGTGAAGGTGATGGGCTGAAGTGAAAACACCACAGAGCATTGAGTCAGAATTGAATGACATGTTGAGTGCTCATCCGAATAACAGGGAGGAGGATTAACTCGTGGTTTGGATGCAGAGGGAGGAGGAGCAGTCATGATGGTGGCCGTGGCGATGGTGGCTGTGGCGACAGTGGTGGCTGCAGCAGCTGTGGCAATGGATAGAACCGAGTCCTGATCCAACCTGTGACTATGGAGCTGGTTGGTGATATCGGTGATCTGAGCAGCCAAAGAATCCACCGCTTTCTGGCTACGGTGAGTTGTTCCTCGTTCTGCCCCAGTAATGCACCTTGAAGCTCCACTGCCGAATTCACAGAAGATTCTTTCGCTGAGTCCATTCTGGTCAGACTGTTCTGTCAGGTATCAGAAGACTCAAAAGCAGTGGTGAGTGAAATAACAAAGTCTTTATTGACTGAACAAAGATATGTTGGGCCTCATGTATTCAGATATAATACAAAGGCAGGCCTACATACAGTCATAAAGCCTGACTAAGGCCTACATACAGTCATAAAGCCTGACTAAGGCCTACATACAGTCATAAAGCCTGACTACAACAATCTGTGCCAAAATCAAACAAAGGAAGTCCATAACAAACTACAAATCCCATGAAGCCTTGCTCACTTTACACCTATGTGTGAAATTTTGAAGGATCGAACTCTCAACTCCTATTGGATGAGGTGCACGAACGCGCCCCTCAACCATGACGTCATCGGGAGTATAATAACCTCGGATATATTTCTGGATGTTGCTTCCAGCAACAGTATATGTCGTGTTCCAGGTGTAGCCTTGTTGCACAAGGGAGTAATGTACGTACTGGAAACTTTGGTCATACAATCTCCATTTCGCTGGATGAGTATAGATTTCTCTATGTTCCACTGAGCACTCTAACGGATCCGAAGGAGACCGACGAGCAATCCTTCACCCATTTGCCTGCAGAACTGAAGAGGATTTCTCTTCCCTCTTCAACCGAGTCGACTTCGCTGTTTTCTCTGCCAGCCTGCCGAGAATCAGCCACCGTCCCGCCCGCCGACAGAGTGAGAAAACGGCCTCCCGTCATCACCCGAGCTTCGAGGAACCGAGTCGGAGTCAAAGGACGGACGAACACACGTTTTACCTGTGTCCTCATGCAATTCAAGTAAGAGGTTTACGTCTGGGCAGAGATAGATTATTATAGTGTGTTATTCTTGTGTATCAAGGTTATAGCTTGTACAGTTTACGGACCGCCACGCATTGCTGCTAATAATACTCAAGGTATTACTGTAACGTACTGTTATCACAAATGAGATTTGCTGTGTTTTTGTCCAACCATGTTGGATTTGTTTGTGCATACCTGCCATTGCAGTTGAGACCGGCACACTGAGTTTATCCATTAAAGAACCAAAGACCGTGGCAGACGGTTTACGAGCCATTCACCGGATCTCTGAGTGATAAACTAACAGTGGCCTTCTCTCCCACAAACAGGAAAACCAGCTTCGGTGCCGTCAGTCTGTTCTCTCTCTCTCTCTCGTACTAACCACACACACACCCGACCCCTCACAAACATACCCGCACACACATCTGGTGAGTAGGTAACTTGGCGATAAAGCTCAGTTTTGTCCCTAAGTTATCGTACTAGCGGAGACATGCACTAAACGGGCAGACGCCATTAACCAGTCTCTCTCTGTCCACATTCGCGGCCATATTCTCTTGCTGGAAACCTCGCGTGAGGTACTCTTCACGAGAGCCATGTCTGCCATTTTGTGCACACCACTCCTTACACACACACCTATTCACATATACCTTTCTCTCATGTATTATAGGCTTATTTGTTACCACATCTAATACAGGTGCATCTCAATAAATTAGAATGTCGTGGAAAAGTTCATTTATTTCAGTAATTCAACTCAAATTGTGAAACTCGTGTATTAAATAAATTCAACAGACTGAAGTAATTTAAGTCTTTGGTTCTTTTAATTGTGATGATTTTAGCTCACATTTAACAAAAACCCACCAATTCACTATCTCAAAAAATTAGAATATGGTGACATGCCAATCAGCTAATCAACTCAAAACACCTGCAAAGGTTTCCTGAGCCTTCAAAATGGTCTCTCAGTTTGGTTCACTAGGCTACACAATCATGGGGAAGACTGCTGATCTGACAGTTGTCCAGAAGACAATCATTGACACCCTTCACAAGGAGGGTAAGCCACAAACATTCATTGCCAAAGAAGCTGGCTGTTCACAGAGTGCTGTATCCAAGCATGTTAACAGAAAGTTGAGTGGAAGGAAAAAGTGTGGAAGATAAAGATGCACAACCAACCAAGAGAACCGCAGCCTTATGAGGATTGTCAAGCAAAATCGATTCAAGAATTTGGGTGAGCTTCACAAGGAATGGACTGAGGCTGGGGTCAAGGCATCAAGAGCCACCACACACAGACATGTCAAGGAATTTGGCTACAGTTGTCGTATTCCTCTTGTTAAGCCACTCCTGAACCACAGACAACGTCAAAGACGTCTTACCTGGGCTAAGGAGAAGAAGAACTGGACTGTTGCCCAGTGTTCCAAAGTCCTCTTTTCAGATGAGAGCAAGTTTTGTATTTCATTTGGAAACCAAGGTCCTAGAGTCTGGAGGAAGGGTGGAGAAGCTCATAGCCCAAGTTGCTTGAAGTCCAGTGTTAAGTTTCCACAGTCTGTGATGATTTGGGGTGCAATGTCATCTGCTGGTGTAGGTCCATTGTGTTTTTTGAAAACCAAAGTCACTGCACCCGTTTACCAAGAAATTTTGGAGCACTTCATGCTTCCTTCTGCTGACCAGCTTTTTAAAGATGCTGATTTCATTTTCCAGCAGGATTTGGCACCTGCCCACACTGCCAAAAGCACCAAAAGTTGGTTAAATGACCATGGTGTTGGTGTGCTTGACTGGCCAGTAAACTCACCAGACCTGAACCCCACAGAGAATCTATGGGGTATTGTCAAGAGGAAAATGAGAAACAAGAGACCAAAAAATGCAGATGAGCTGAAGGCCACTGTTAAAGAAACCTGGGCTTCCATACCACCTCAGCAGTGCCACAAACTGATCACCTCCATGCCACGCCAAATTGAGGCAGTAATTAAAGCAAAAGGAGCCCCTACCAAGTATTGAGTACATATACAGTAAATGAACATACTTTCCAGAAGGCCAACAATTCACTAAAAATGTTTTTTTATTGGTCTTATGATGTATTCTAATTTTTTGAGATAGTAAATTTGTGGGTTTTTGTTAAATGTGAGCCAAAATCATCACAATTAAAAGAACCAAAGACTTAAACTACTTCAGTCTGTGTGCATTGAATTTATTTAATACACGAGTTTCACAATTTTAGTTGAACTACTGAAATAAATGAACTTTTCCACGACATTCTAATTTATTGAGATGCACCTGTATGTTACTGTTTAGTTTGTAGTTGGAAGTCAGAAGTTTATTGACTGTATTGTATTGATTATTAATTGATATTACTGCATCAATAAACTTTGTTATACTTTAAAGAGCAGTGTTTTGGTATTTGTTTTGCATGCACCTTTGTCAAGGGCTGGCAGGAGATGTCAGTGCTCGCATTCAAGCCTTCATTGTTTTCCTTTTGAATGTCGATGTTCTCCGGATGTTGACTTTCCTAAGAGAAAAATCCTATAGTGAGACTGCTATACTGTCTGGTTATTAGTCCCTGATTCCAGGGTGGCACCCCGCCGAAATTAATCCTGATTAATATTCTATTGATTTTGATAATTGATCGTTATCTTTGATGATTGTTGATTTGAAGGATCAATAAGCTAGTGTTAATTCTAATCAATGTTCCATTGATTTTAATAATTAATAATTATCTTTGATAATTAATATTTTTTTTGAATCTGATAGTTGATGGTTATCTTTGATGATTGTTGATTTAAAGGATTAAAAAGCTAACATTGATTCTAATCAATTTTCTATTGATTTTAATCATTAATAATTATCTTTGATAATTATCTTTGATAATTATTAATTACTGCTAATAACCAAACCCACTCCTGAACGTAGCGGCCATCAGATACATGGAAAAAACTAAAGAACTGAACGAAACTTCAGTGTATGGTGTATGGTGTTTTTTGCTGGGTTCAACAGAAATGTATGGCTCACCATCCCTTGCATATCTGGATGCGCACGCAGAAATGTATGGCTCACCTTCTCTTGCATATCTGGACGCGCAGCACCACAATCGCAGATGAGCCATGTGTCCATTCTGTGGAAACTGGATGTCTTATTTTTGAGTTCTGTTGCATTGCTGAAGTGATGTTATGGTTTTTCAGGTCCTGCATTGTTTTTCAAATCTAAAGTGAAGTGCTATCACACAGCTGACACCTCTTGACGTTATCTGTTTGGACCCTCATCCATGGACTTCTTCACTTTCGCCATATCTTTGATTTGTGATTCTGCAATTTTGTAATCTAGGATTTTAAATCGAATAATCGTGACAGCCCTTGGTATCATGATACTTTAGCTGGTATCATACTGTAAAATGTTAGTGCAATGCCAGCTAAAGTACCACTATCGTGATCCTTTCATGACAACCCATGTATGTATACTGTGCAAAGCATGCAAATATTCAGTATGCATGGAATACCTTGGAGACCTACTACATTTGACAAAACTACCTGAAGGTAAAATATCTAAAAATGAAATAGAAATGTGAAGTTTTTGAAATTGCAGAACTCTAACAACTGTGACACAAACATAGTGTGGAAGTGGATCCATAACCACCATTTGAGCTGTCAACACAGCTGAGCTTCACTCCCTAGACATGCGAGTGCCACTCTTCCTCTTTCATGTCACTTCTCCTCCTGCTCCCCATCTCTCTTACCAGAAAACGACATGTCAGTTTGATCCTGCATGCACACTCATACATCCTCAGCAGAGTGAAGAAACTCTTCTCAGCTGTATACATGCTTGCCCACCTGTGCCATTCGGCATCTCCCTCCTATCACTTTCTCTAAAGTGCGCAAATGTGTAAAGGGCACGTTGATGATGCATTGTTTGTCACAGAACCTATTATATGTCTACTAACATATCTTTTTTCTGTCTAAAACACAAACACATCTCAGCCTTCCTTAAATTTAAGTGTCAAGAGTATTCAGCTCATTTCTGTGGCAGAACACCTTCTTCCTTTCTATAGGTATATCTGTCTGTCAGCGTTCCGTTAACCATGCAAACCACAATTAATTCAGAATTCTTCATTCTGTTCATTTTCTCATTAACTCTCTTGTTATTGCCTTAGAGTTTGTGTGTGTGTGTGTGGCAGAGCTTTACCAGGTGTCTTGATTCTGAAAAAGAATTTACTTTTCACTTCCGATGAGTAGAAATGTAGAGATCTGAAATAAATGTGTGTGTATGTGAGTGTGTGCCCCTTTCTGACAAAATTTTTCATCCATGAATAACTTCACAATTCACATTCTGTATTCATAATTTAAATATTATCTCATAAAATGTTAGCATTGTACTGCTGTGTGCCTGCTCTGATCAGATTTAAAGTCAATAAGACCAAATGCCACTTCAGATGCAAATTATGTGCCACCTGGGTGTAAAGATGGTATAAAAAGAATATATCCCTATGCAATCCAAAGGCTAGGTGAGACTTTAGAGCCTGGTGTTACACTCCTTAGAACACAGAATCAAACAATCCATATAAATCAGTCTATAATCCAGGCGGCACTGTAATATTTTACTTGGTGAGATTACACTAGCTGGGCTCAGGCGTACGATCAACCTGGTGCAATCTATATTCGTTCTGCAGTTACCAGCCAGGGGACTAAAGCGGTTGTCATATGAATCGCTGCTTATAGTCTTTTCAATGTCACAATACTTAATTTATGTTCTGTACATTCAAATAATTACAATTTGTTTAAAACCACAACTTCCCCCATACGTAACAATACAATATATTGTTAGTCTACTTGAGCCTTTCTTTCTGTTCGTCATTTATTCTCACCACTCCCAGGTATGGGAAGTGGAAGGCTAGCCACTAGGTTTAGACCTTCTGCTTTATGAACTCAGAGTCCCATGCTGCATTGCAATATAAACAAACATGGCGGTGCGCATGACCGGTCATGCGTTGCAGTCGCAGCTTACCTATCGAAATCAATCCTTGTAACATCTAAAATGACATTATACATTTGAATAAATATTTATAAAACTGTCCTCCAGTGCAACTGCTGTGACTGTAAATTAAACTTAGTTATTACGGTGTGCATTAAGAACTCATGCTGAGGATTAATAGTACAGGAGAACTCACGAGCAAAGGGTAAATTGATGACATTACCTGCTTTGTCTGACTGTGAGGTACTGCAGCTGCATAAACTGCTGACAGCCGGGATGCTGAAGCCAGAATAGAACGCGAAATGAAGTCTTTGTGAAGTCACAGGGATCTGATGGGAAAGCCGGGCGGCAATGTGGCCAGCCAAATCGGGCTTTTCCACTGCACGGTACAGCTCGACTCGACTCTGCTCGCATTTTGGGGGTTTTCCACTGTGGATAGTACCTGGTATCTGGTACTTTTTTTAGTACCACCTCAGTCGAGGTTCCAAGCGAGCTGAGCCGATACTAAATGTGACGTCAAAACCCTGCAGATCACTGATTGGTCAGAGAGAATCGTCACTACCAGCGTCACTGGATTTGCGACAGGGGACATCAACCCGCTAGTTTTAAAGTTAGCAACAGCGATAGCAATATCATTTGTTCACATGACTTTCGAATTGTAAAAAGAAATGGCTGTGTGCAAAACCACACCATGGTCAATAAACGAGGTGCAGACGTTCATCTCGTTAGCAACGAACGAAATGACACGAAACGAAAAAGTCTTTCAGGAAGTGTCTCAGCTGTTGGCCGCACACGGCTACCACCGGACCTACCAACAGTGTAGGAAAAAGTTAAAAAAACGTAAGTGACTACAGAACCATCAAGGACCACAACAGCCGGAGTGGTTCAAACAGAAGAAAGTGGAAGTGGTTCATCCAAATGGACACTATCTATGGCAATTGACCAGTGAGCAACGGGAGGGAGAGTGCCCTGGACTCGGTCACGGCGTTGTTGGAGTCCACGATGGAGGATGGTATGTTTTGTTATGTTAACTCTATATTCTGCTTGAAAACTTCATTTTATTTAGTTGACCAGCTACTGGAAAGCTTGCTTCTAAAACAACCAGGCCAATTTAACTTTTACACTTGTGTAAAATCACCATGCAACAACTGCTTTATGCAGCACAATGAGCTAGTAGCTAACAGCTAGCGGCCATGTTATTGTTTATGGTCAGTAATGTTTGTGTCGCATTTAAGATGATGTCACGGCAGTAGAGGCAACACAACTATGAGAATCAGCCTATAATCCCACCCATGTTGAGGCGGCACTAAACTGCAGTGGAAAAGCAAGCTCAGAAATGTAAAGCGAGCAGAGTCAAGTCGAACCGTAACATGCAGTGGAAAAGTGCCAAAAGAAAGCTGTGTGTGGCGATTTTCGAGTGCTAAAATCTATGGATTGTTTCATTGACATCTTGCTGCAACTGCTTGATGGTTATTTGAAGATATGTCAAGGGTTTACGTTATAGCTGGAGGATAGATGGTACCGATGCAGCATTGGTGTTGTCGTCTTGCCTTGGCTTGGTTATGGGCACTCGTCTCAGACAAAGTCGGAGCTTGAGTTCGGTTGGCGGAGATATTTTCCTGGTAACAAATCTTTCAGGATTCTGGACTTGGAACCTAGAAAGTCAGCATGTGAATCTTGTTCGAGGCCACGCAGGATGAGACTGCAACACATACTGCACTGCTGTAGCCATTTCTCGATGTACTGCATGAGGTGAATAGCAGCTTTATATATTTGTCACAAGGGAAAAGCTTCTGATTGGGTGAGTAGGATGAGGTGCACCTGTTCGACCTATCAACCACGCAATGTAGAGTTTCCTAAATGAACTTACTTGTCATTTATCCAACAATGACAAGTATGCAAGTATATACAACTATCCAGAATATTCTCATGGTGCAATTATCTCCTTCTATGTCTGCGCCAGTAATTCACAAAATATCAACTTTTTACTGCTTTTATAACCAGTTATAGGCAGCCCTATTTCTCTGAGACACCTCTTGATCTCATGGGAACTAAACCTTAGAACACAGTCTATTGTATTTTAAGATACTTGACCTGAACATGCTATTGTTGGGATTTAGAGTGTCATGGGATGCACAAAAACCCAAGCAGATGGACAGAGTCTATGCAGTGTTCTTAGGATAATTTTTTTATCTTTGTCTCTGTTTCTTTCTCTTCATTTTTTTAAATTGTATTTAAGGCTAGTGGCCGGCCTATATATCGCTGAGGCCGATAAATCGGACGATATTCTGACATTTTCCCGTTTGGCCGATTTGCTTCTTGAGTGCACTGAGAATCCCCTTATTGCATGTGAAGCGTCTGAGACATGTAAACGACCAGTCATGGTTCGTTTAGCTGTTACATGCTATCGTGTTACTACAATAATAGATCGGTGTGCAACACAGTCTCATTTAAACAGTCTGCATATCAGAGCCGCAGCAGACGCGTTTGAGCTCATAATGTTAAAGTGCTCGCCTCTTTCATTCTCCCTCTCTCTCCTCAAAAGTTCCTTGTAACTTTTAACTATCTTGTCTAATGATAAAAAAGCAAATATCAATAAAACTAATATCATATACCATCTGCAAATATGCGAATATCTCTTTTAAACTGATGTAATAAACCAACCTCACACAACTTCAGTAGATCCAGCATCCTGTGGAATGCTCATAAATCTTCCAAGCAGGCGACCCAGGCTGTTTAAACTGTCAGGAGATTGCTGCTCATGTTGGATCCACACGAGCACGTGAGTGCAACTTCAAAGTAAAAGCGCTTCACGTGTGCTATGAGTAAATGTCTTATTCAATATGCACTGTATGTGCAATTGATTTGATTCTGTATTTTTTTTGAGAAAATGCAATTGTTAATGCGCACATGCCATCCATGGTTGCTGGACTACTGTGTGTACTGTTATTTTCTTCTTCCTAATATATTAACAATTTCTTCATGTGCAAATAAATTACTAAAATTTGATGACTAAACAGAAATCAGAAGAAACTGCTACCTACCATTTGAAATACAATATTATTTCATATTTTTATAAGTTAAAGTTTAGTGTGAAACTGAGTAAATATAGTGCTAAATAAGAGTTTAATGATTTTTAGCAATTTTATGTTTTTGTTATTTACTTTATTAAATTGTATGATATATCGGCATTGTTCGGCCTATCGGCCACCCTGCTCTCTGGATATCTGCATCGGCATCAACCATTAAAAAACCCACATCAGTCGATCACTATTTAAGGCTTAGTCAAAATACTCCCTAAGATGTTTAAGCAGATGTGTAAGTAAACAAGACTCAGACATTATCATCCAAACGGGATAAAATTTCTCTCTTTTTCTATGTGATTCTTACAGTCCTTACTCTGCCTCTATATCCCTCTCTTCTGAATGGATTAATGTGAGAGCAAAGTGGAAATCTTCAACCCTCATTGGCACATAGACTCTAGTCTAATGAGTGGAATTGGTTTGAGGCTAAGAGATAAGGCTGCGCAAAAGAGCCAAAAAGAAACCTTATAGCTTTGCATGTTTACAGCAAAGTCACGTAGGGAAATGGTGTATACACAGCAGTCTACATCCCTAAAGCATGCTTGAGGCTTCAGTAATACACACATGTTGCAGGTCAGAGCTGCTGGTGCTTTTTGGAGTGTTTAATTATCTTAAACTCGAGCTGAGATAAAGGACTATGACATGTCACAGAGGGTGAAAGGACTCTGACTTTCTACAGATAAGAACACGGAGAACTGTTTCAGCATGTCAGAGAGATCCTCAACAAATATAAGAATTTGTGGGTTTCACACTTTCTCTCTCACTCGTAGGGAAACATAAGGGACACACACATACTGCACACACACATCCAGTGGTGCTTTTAATCCTACATTCCAATCTTTTACTCACTGAAGGATCTGACAACCATGTAAAGGTTCTTGGCAAACATTCAAATGCCACCACCTTCTCATTCTTACATTCTATCAGTCTTTCTGTCATTCTTTCTCTTAGTCCCCATCTTTCTTCTCTTTGTCACTTGTCATTACTGTCTGTAAATGCCAGCTGATAGAGTTGCCATAAATTCACTTGTGCCCTGTGCACCTGTCAAATTCAACTTCCTTTGTCACACACACATAGAAGAAGAGAACTCTTAGAACAACGCATGCAGAAGGTCTCTTGTGTTTGGATAAAAGATTGAAATCTGGGGCCAACTAACATACCTGCTTTAATTAGTCAAGTGCACGTTAATTAGTGCAGTCAGTGTATGCTATGTTATCCTGAGGTTACAACAAAATCATGTTGTCAGGGAATCCTTTAGATTATTGCCTGCCTGAGAGCAAACTCATGTAATCCCATGTGTTTAAGCAAGATTTCCATCCTATATGTTTAGAGAGCTCTTACAGCTTAGTTCTTCTCATCTTCTATATTATTTTTACCAGGAGCAGAGAATAGATTTTATTTATAGATTTATGTTAAACAGTGATTCTTGTACTGTGGTTCAGTGTTTCTGAGGCAAAATATATGTGTGCATAAATATGTAAGCATTAAATATAAACCAAACATATGCTCATCAGGCAGATTTGCATGTATACAAAAATTACACCTATTACAATAGATGGTACACTAAAAGTGAAAAATGGTAAACTTCTCTGCATAATAAATAACCAGTCTGTCATATTCTCTATCTCTCTTACTCTCTTTGTGGGTATATGCAATTTGCAGCCTCTGTGATGAAGTTAACAGACTAATTAAGACGAAGGAAAACTTGTTTCCCAAGGGCAGTCTCTCCAATCCGCCACTAATTAAATCTAGGAAGTGTGAGTGATACAAAGCCAGATCAGATGTGATGGCATATTCCAGGATGAGGCTGAGAGAGTGGAAGAAATTAAAATGGAGAGTGAATCTTGTAGCATTACATCTTGACGTGACACACGGATAGAGGCTTGATACTCATACTGTAGGTGTGACATGGTTGTCATTGTATAATTTAAGGGTCATGGAAAAAGAAAGAGAGACAAAGGGCTTGAAAGCTTCAAAAACTGCCATGATCAAAACTATTGCTTTTTTTCTTCCAGGGACACTGGAATAAGTCACTTAAGCTACATGTTTCCTGCACATTGACCAATATATCTATTTTAGACAAAAACCAACTTATTATATGGTGCTGCAATTTACCACCATAATATTGCAACCACCTATAGCTAAATCACAGGGATGTCTCCATTTTGAGGAGAGGGTGTGTGCTTATATTATAAACAGCACATTATCTGAGCATGCTGGCTGTTTTTTATTTTTTTTTTATTTATTTTTTTTTTTGACAGATGTAAAAAAAGTTATATAAATATAAATGTTACAATATAATGTGCAAGTTTATAACTAGTAGAACCTAATGAACATGCAAAAAATATAATAATAATAAAATCCTAGAGCAAATAGTTTTCCTAAAAATGTATGGCAACAAATGTGGACGGCGGACTATAATGTGGACTATACCAAGCTATAGAAAGTCAGATTATTATTGTTTATTATGTTTCCAGGAGTTAATGGTTCATGTTTTTGAGATGTTACATAAATTACATTAGAAATAAGCATAATTCATTCTGATTCAAAGTAATGGCCAGCATCACCAATCACTGCCAAACATGTTAAAATAAATTTTACATTATAAATTCTGAAGCTATGTACTGATAACCACTGTCCCATCATCTGCTAACCCAAACATCATTTGCAAACTGAAACTAAACTTTTGATAGGAAGTTTGGATTGATTGCACATGGCTTCATAGGAAAGCTATAGAATGCTTCCTTGATCCCTATTTAGTGAATGACTTAACCACCAGTGTGCTGTCTGTCTGCACTGGTCTCAGAACAGTTCAGAATGCACAGTATTTTCATCCTAACTGTATATAAAAAGTATCTGAAAGTAAATATAAGATTTATAATGAAAAAGTCTTGGTTACTGATGTAACCTCTGTTCCCTGATGGAGGGAAAGAGACGTTGTGTCGATGTAGTGACACTAGGGGTTCGATCTTGAGAGCCCCAATCAATTAAGCCCTTTGCTTAAAATAGAAAAGGCCAACGAGAATTGGCGAGTGGAATTTGCATGCCACTCTCCGCCCCGGACATATGGGTATAAAAGGAGATGGTGTGCACCACTCATTCAGATTTATGCTGAGGATCCGAAAGAGAGTCCCGGCCATGTCTGCGGTCGGTTCAGCGCTGCAGCAGGAGGGACACAACGTCTCGTTCCCTCCATCAGGGAACAGAGGTTACATCAGTAACCAAGACGTTCCCTGTCTGTCACTCACTCGACGTTGTGTCGATGTAGTGACACTAGGGGTTCCTATAGGAAACACCACAGGCGCTGAACCGTGTCATGAGGTATGGAAGAGTGGACATGGGCAAGCTGCTGCGTGCCTCGCAGCGAGCACTCAACCACGTCGTGACCTTCCAGAGAGTTAGGTAAGGCATCTCCCTAGTCCCGTTAAGGGGGGAGGAGGCACTTACCCAAGTAGGCTACCGGCAGAGCTTTTCCTGATTTGCTGTTAAGCAATTTCCCACCGAGCACTTTCTAGAATAATGCTGGGAAGTGCTCTTCCCTCTCCAGGAAGGAGAGCACTATGGAGACCACATCCTACCGGAGGGAGGTTAACATGTGGAGAACACCTCACATGGAATTACCAGCGGGGAAGTTCACATATGGAATGATACCACCGGAGGACCCTATCTACAGAGAGGGTACGCAGCCACAGTGGCTGAGGCAGAGACAGCTCTAGCGAGGGGAAACACGGGGTTCACCTAAGGGGAAACTGAACAGTGGAAACTCATCATACGGGATTACCGAGGGTGAATCACCACGCATGGAGCACTGAGCCCGAGCACACAGGCTCACCTGAAAAGGGGCATACCACAAGTACTGGGCCTGGTGTTACTCCTCCGCCGAGTTCGTCACCGAACAGTGCTTAAGAATTAAAGAGGTGTCCAGGGTTCACCGGATACGGGGAACTGTTGTGGACAAAAAGGCGCACATTATCACCTTTGAAAAAGGGGAAAGGCGCAATGCAAGCAGTACAACCAAACGGCCACCTGGTCTACCTGCTGTTACCGCATAACACTCAGGTCGAAACCGTGTCTATGCGTACGTTATAAAACCTCGCAAAGGTATTGGGTGTAGCCCAACCCGCAGCTCTGCATATGTCTGCTAGAGAGGTCCCCCTTGTCAGTGTCCAGGAGGATGCAACACCTCTAGTGGAGTGTGCCCAGACTCCCAAGGGGCACGGCAAGTCCTGAGATTGGTATGCAAGAGAAATGGCATCCACAATCCAATGGGCTAGCCTCTTCTTGGATACAGCTTTCCCCTTCTGCTGTCCTCCAAAACAGAAAAAGAGCTGCTCAAGCTCTACCAGGAGCATCAGATCTGAGAACCAAGTCCGGTTGGGCCAGTACGGCGCAATGAACAGGAGTTGCTGCTCATCCTCCCTGACTTTGCACAGAGTCTGTGCAATGAGGTGTAAGGCTGGCACCAGAATGTCTACGCCCAAAAGGTGCTATTTCTGATAAAAGTCAAAGAACTCTGCGGGAACCAATGTCATAAAACTCTCACACAGAAGAGCATCTCCACCTGAGACAACATACTCTACTGATTAAGGACCATAAAATACAAATCTCACTCACATCTGCCCCCCTCTCTTACATATCTCACCTCAGGTCATTTTAGAGTCACCAAAAACTAAGTTATGACTTATCCTGTTCTGTAATGTAAAAGATTTTCAGATCATACGTGTTTGGTATCATTCAAGAGATCTCAGTGCAACTGGTAAAACAGTCTCATTCCCTTTCAGCAAGTCAAATCACAAGTAAGATTTAAGAACTTAGTAAAATACTGTATTCTATCCGGGACATGCCCCTCCCAAGTCTCTCACAGGGACCAGATGCTGTATGCAGATTAGGTGCATTCTTTGTAAACATCAAACGACCTACTCAATCACAAGATCTACTTACAACTTCCTAAATGGTAAACCAAATCCTGAATAACATCAAACATACACATCTGAAATAACAATAGAATCGTTTGGTATTTAAGGAGAGATGACAAAGGAATCAGGGTCTCTGTAGCCAGAAGACCCACAGAGAAAACATTGTGTGTAGTTTTTCCTACCAGGTATGCAAATCTTATTTCTTATGTTTTGATAAAATGTCTAAATTTAACTTATTATTGTCTAATTGGAATTGATGAATGTATTAATTTTACCTGGTAAATAAATTGTTACATTTGAGTTTATTCTGATTTACTCTGAAACTATTGTCTTTAGTAGATTACGTTAAGTCCATGTTTCACAAATCTACGACCAGGTTAGTAGTGGACTAAAGCTCAGTTCTGAGTGGAGCATGGGGCACACCGACTGAGACTTTAGAGCTCCGACTTACAAATTGTCATTACTCCTAGTGTACTTAAGAGTGTACAGACTCGTTATGGAATTTCCGTTTAGGACAACATGAAGTTGTTGGCCAAGCCTAAATAGGGTGAAGTCTAAACCTCTGGTTATTGTAATATTTTCTAGCTAAGTGTACATAGGAAACTATGGCATGATCATATAAAGCTATTTTAACTTAGGTATTGTTGGTCTACCTTTGTAAATTTAGTGGTCATGATCTCTGGGTAGAGATAATGTATTATTGCTCCCTTTGCCAGAAGGGTGGCAACCTCCGCCCGGAGGATGGAGACACCCTCACCCGGCACCGTAGTGGAGAGGATGCCACTGAACTTGGGCGGGCTTCTGGCGAACTGGATTGCATAGCCGAGGTGAATCGTCCTGATGATCCACAGTGAGGGGCTGGAGAGCGTTAACCCGGCCTCCAAATTCCATGCCAGCGGCACCTAGGGGACAACTGGACTTACCGTGCCCGGGCAGGGTGGTTTGTGGCAAGGCAGAGCAGGCACCTCACCTGGAAGACAGCACAGGGGGGACGTGCTGCTCCGCAAGCCCGCAACAGTGGCCGGTGACTGGGGCGAGCGACCCCAGAGACCAGCACACTTACCTGTTTGCTGGCTGTCTCTCAACAGAGAACAAGAGAACGAGAGGTACTAGCATTCGCCTGATTGACCGTAAAGACTTCCAGCGCCTGGCCATCATGAGTGCGCTGACCCAGGGAATGAGGAAACTGCTTTACCGACCATGTGGGCGCCGAGGCCCAGAGGGCACCTGGTGATATAATACTTACCATGCGCTGGTCCAGGGGCGATGGTGGGGCTGGAGAGTTCACCCGGGCCAGACCGGTCGGAGTCAGTCGCCCCAGGTTGCCCGTGCCAGGGCCCCCTCGAAGCCTGTCTGGGGATCTTGGGGGCCAGCTGATGGGCTGGTGAAGCCGACTTCCCATGGGAGGATCTTCTTCTCTGAGGCTGGCATACGGGCTCCGATGGTATGGGAGCCGGGGCCGGCACTGAAGGGGAATGGCTCTGGTGAGAAGCAGATGGGGCGCAGGACTTCGGAGGCCTGAAGGCGGCCGAGTCGCGCCGCAGCAAGGTGTGCTTAATCACCTCGGTCTGCTTCCTCACCGTCGAGAACTGATGGGTGAAAACCCCCCTTGGGAGATGGGTGCATCGAGAAAGCGGACTTTCTCGGCATCACGCATCTCTGCAAGATTGAGCCACAGGTGCCGCTCTTGGACCACAACAGTGTACATCATCCGGCCCAGGGCACGCGCTGTGACTTTCGTCGCCCGTAAGGCGAGGTCATCGCAGTACACAGTTCCTGCATCAGCCCTGGGTCAGTTCTACCCTCATGCAGATCTTTCAGTGCCTTGGCCTGGTGGACCTGCAGGATGGCCATGGCATGCAGGGCAGAAGCGGCTTGACCTGCAGCCTTGTAAGCCTTTGTCATTAATGAGGAAGAGAACTTACAGGCCTTGGAAAGGAGCCTTGGTCGGTCGCGCCAGGTGGCTGCACCCTGCGGGCATAAATGCACCACTACGGCGCGCTCTACCAGGGGGAGCTCAACATATCCCTTAGCCGCTCCGCCGGCGAAGGTAGTTAGGATGGACGTGCCCGCGAAGCGTGTACGGGCAGAAAAAGGTGCCTTCCACAACTTCGGTAGCTCCTTGTGCACTTCCGGGAAGAAAGGGTGGGGCATGGCCGTGAGTCGTGCTCCGAGCCCAGAAACCAATCATCCAGCCATGAACACTCAGGGCAGGGTAGAGGGTTCCACTTCAGCCCGATGTTCGCAGCCGCCCAGGCAAGCACGGCTGCCATCTCAGCATCCGCCTCATCCTGTGCTCTACCGCCCGTGGGCGGGAGCTCAGAAGATTCGTCTGCTTCCGACAACAGAAGCCCACCCTCCGATGCTGCGACCGAAAGCTCATCCTCATCGTGAGCCGCGAACGACACATTAAATCTGCCCTAAGGCGGACCGCCTGTATCGCTCCACAGCTCTTCCGGATAGAACGAGCATGCTGGGGGATGGGAGGTCCACGGGGGTTGAGCCAGTGAAAACGCTGCCATATCCACATCCAGATCGCCCGCGGTGCTTGCCGACCCGGCCGGCTGAGCATCAGCCCAGGACGGACCGGTTTGGGGACCGGGCTGAGGTGGCTCCTTGCTTCATGAAGAAGGAAGTGAGCCATGACCGCAACATTCTGATGGACATGTTCTCGCAATGAGAACATAACCCTTCCACGAAAGCTACCTTGGCGTGCTGGTGCCCCAAGCACTCGAGACAGATTTCATGGCTGTCCGGAAGGGAGAGATAACGGCCACATCCAGTAGCGCAAACGCGGAAGGACATCTTTAAAAAGACGCCAAGCATTTGTGCAAGCTCTTTTAGAAGGAAATATACTCTTTTAAATATACTCTTTTAGCACCCGCGGACTCAGCCACTGAAGTGCCCAGGGGAAGCAAAGCACTCGACCGTGCGAGGGTGACCGCTGATATGCGCCATAAAATCCAGCAGTGTAAGTGAATGGTGAGAGGACGAACACAAGCATGCATTCAGCTCCGAAGAAAAAATCTGAATGAGTGGTGCACGCCATCTCCTTTTATACCCGTATGTCCGGGGGCGGAGAGTGGCATGCAAATTCCACTCGCCAATTCTCATTGGCCTTTTCTATTTTAAGCAAAGGTGATTGGGGCTCTCAAGATCGAACCCCTAGTGTCACTACATCGACACAACGTCGAGTGAGTGACAGACAGGGAACCTTGTGCTATTGTACACATTTGTGTTTAATAGCATGGCGGTTCATGATAAATGGTTCAAATAGGTTTCAAAATAAAAACATAATTAGATTTCTTACCAGATGTAGTTTTGTTGGCTTTTCTCTCAAAGACCCCAAAAAACTCCACTGTGATTGGCGCCATATTGTTTTGTCACATGAATTCATACATCGAATGTTTAACACTTTACTGATAGCCCAGAGTCTTCTAAACTGAGATCAGTCAGTTTAAATGGATTTAAATTATGCATTGCGTATAGCAAAGCCAAAATACAACGTCCACACATGTGTACGCAGGGTCGCACAAGGCTATACTAACACTATCCGCTTCCTCAATACCACAGTATGATTTATAACATAATACTTCATTATGTCATCTCAATCAATATTTTATCTAAATGACATCACACCTCAGCTTTCTATCAGGGCACAGACAAACATGTTTACTTTTACAGATTTATTGGAGACCTGTTGATTCAGATATTCCACATAACACTTTCTTTCCATGATTTCTTAATCTCTGTTGTAGACCAGCATATCAATGTTTTGTTGCAGCAAAAGTTATATCCACATGCCATCGGTACTCTGAGCCAACTGTCTTGCTGCATGCATGCCTGCACATAATACTCAGGTTTTATCCAGGGGTTCTTGTTTGAGTAGGCTACAATTAGATGGTGGTTTTTAATGGTATGTGTCTAATAGGATATTTAAATTTGTTCTTCAGGGAGAATGCATGATCTCCTGAGATGCCACCAGGTGACTAATTGTAACAGGACACAGACTTAAATATCATATTCTATTTCCATAACTTTCATGTATGCTTCCTTATATTATGCTCAGCCTTCACTATATCATATTTTTCAAGACCATAAAGACATTTTTCAAAAGAAAAAATACAAATCTGATCATACAGACATAATTATTTTAAAGGTGCAATATGTAACATTTTACATGTAATATTCTTTAAAAATTTTTCTTTTTTTGCCAATGTGTGAACAGCTTGTAACGCAACTTAAAAAAATGAGCCCTTCCTGGACTTCCTAGGTTGCCTATTAAAGCCTGTAGACTGATTGTCATGCGAAGGGAGCGGGTCGCTTTTGCCAGGAAAATCCAAAGGATGTGATGTTTATGCGCGCTCCCGAGAGCCTTGCCTCAGTGCTTCTCTTCCGCTATTCAGCGACAACAAACTTCAACACTAGGTAACATTATCTTAGAGATGGAATCCAGCAAACGTCCGGTTCCCAGCACAACACCAATTCCTACACAAACTCTGAGTAAGCCAAAAAAAAAAAAAAAAATACATTTACTGAATCCCGTCTGGCTAAGCGGGAACGTGATCGTGGTCGAGCGAAAACTAAGTGAACATCGGCAGGACATTTGATTCCTGGAGGGACCTTTGTTTGTTTTTGGGGATCAAAACCAACCCTGAATTGGCATTCTTCTTATTGGACAGGTAAGCTTACATAACTGCAAAATATGTGAAATATAGTCCCATAAGGATTGATCTGTCATTTTAGCTAACTTGATCTTGCCTGCCAACGCTGACGAATTGCAAGCTACCTTGCTTCGTAAATTTCAAATAATTTTAACTGTCTTCTCTTTATACTAAAAGTCAGGTATGCTGATTCACAGTAACTGACATAATGTTCATCTGTAATTATTCAGCAAGGTAAACTACAATAACACATGAAATGAATGCTAGAGAACGTTTAAGATAATGCATTCATTAGTGTAACGTAACTTGGTTATACAGAAATTATATACAATCTATTATTATAAAACAATAGGACATCGATATACCAAAATGACAGTTGTGATGGAATCACATCAATACTGAATTGTGTCAACATCTTTATAATGTACAATCTATTTTATAAACAACTACTGTCATCATCCACCAAATTTAGCTAACAGCACTGATAAAGCTGGCTAGCTAGCTAATGCCAGCATAGGCAATCGTATAAATGCAGTCAATGTATCATGCATAGAAAAGTGATTACTTCAAACTACAGTCTTGCATAGTCAGACCTATATTCACACTTTGTTTTAGCCCTGTTCCAGCACTGGAGAGTCACATATAATATACAGTCTCAAAGTTTGCAGTAAAATAATCATAACTGTGTAATTTTAATTATGCTACCTCATCTGTGATCATGATGATCACATTCAATGCATCTGTGGGAGACAGACACAAGTATTGTTCTGTGCATGGCAAGTTTTCGTGGTAAATCCAAAGACACAAACTTTAATAAGTTGTTACCTAGTTACAGTGTTATACAGCTGCCGCTTGTACTCACGTTGATTACGTAATCGGACTGCGGTTCTGACCCAAATAAAATTATGTGAACAGACCAGCGCGGGTAGCGGGAGGGGTTGAAAATGAACACAGGTTCGGTCCAAGCAATCAAATCAAGTGTGAAAGCACCCTAACCTGCAGCGTTCATAGGCTGTACTGGTTTGTGCAGCCATACATACATGACAGTGCCACTGATTAACCTGAGCACATAGCAGCATCCACCAGTGACAACCAAAGCAGAAATCTATGGCAAAATATGTAGATATGAAAGGAAGATTAAATGATGATGATAAATGAAGAAGAAATAGAAAAATAAATAAATGAGGTGATCAAAGCAGCACTGAAAATAACTACACTATGGACATGAATAGATTTGCATCTACTACAAGATTCTATTTTAACATATCCTATCGCTAACAAAGTCATAACCCACTTGGGCACCCTCATTTCAGTACATAGTCTAGTGGTGGAACAATATCAACAACTTGTCAACAGTGTAATGTCCACTATAGGCACACAGGCACAGAGAAATACAAACCTGGATATGCAGAAGAAAATGTATTCTTGTTAAATTCTTGTTAATGAATGTTTTTTAAGAGGCATATTTGATGACAACAAATGAGACTTATATTCACTTCTCCTTGACATCACCAAAAAATATTAAGGTACAAGGTGCAGGAGCCATTGGAGCAGCAGTGCTGGTTAAGATTCCATGGGCTGCATAAAGAGAAGTGATATTCACAGGTTAATTACAACCCTAACCCTATACACTTGATCACCTGCTCGTCACCAAAGAAATTGTCGGAAATGAGGGAACTGTCAATGCGAACGTAGATGGTCATTCCATTACATAAACCCATTCCCCACAGAGAATGATTAGATTAGATGACTGTATAATTGGTTTCAATCAGGTAAGATTTTGCCTGTAATGATTTTGTATGCATAAAACACAGTTCCTTTAGGCTATTAAACAATTTGGACAGAGATCATCTTGTCGGAGTTGGACAAAGAAATAAAACAAACAAACAAACAAACAAACAAACAAATAACTGCAATTACTGCATGCCAATGTTATTGTTTCTTTTTATATATATAACTATGTATAGAATTAGCTTAAAGTGCCTTCATTGTCTTGCAGACACCTTTCAACTGTTTCAGCTGTTATTTATTTATTTATTTATTTTTTAACCTTACTTCACTTCACTTCACTTTCACTTCACTTTTATTGTCACACAAACATATACACAAGTGCAATAGTGGGTGAAAGTCTTGGGTGCAGTTCCGAGCAACAAGTCATGACAGTGATGAGACATAGATGAGACATATACCAATTTACAATAAACAGATTTACACATCACAGTTTACATATCTAATATACACATAATACAATATACAAATAATAATATACAATATACAGTATACAATACACACAATACAGAATAAACATACACAAAAATATAGTATATATATTATCTATAAAATATACAGTAGGTTGTGTTGTACTGAATTGACATTCAGGCTGTCGGTTGATAGTCAGTTGCCAATGTGTTGTTAAGAGAGAATATAATTTAAGACAGTCCAGTGTGAGATAATAAGATTAATAAAGTGCAGTGCTGATGTATATTGATCGTGAGAGATCAAGAGTTCAGAAGTCTGATTGCTTGGGGGAAGAAGCTGTCATGAAGTCGGCTGGTGCGGATCCTGATGCTGCCTGCCTGATGGTGGCAGTGAGAGCAGCCTATGGCTTGGGTGGCTGGAGTCTCTGATGATCCTCCGAGCTTTTTTCACACACCGCCTGGTATATATGTCCTGGAGGGAGGGAAGCTCGCCTCCGATGATGTGTCTGGCAGTTTGCACCACACTTTGCAGGGCTTTGCGGTTGTGGGCAGTGCTATTGCCGTACCAGGCAGAGATACAGCCAGTCAGGATGCTCTCTACAGTGCTGGTGTAGAACCATGTGAGGATGTGGCCGTTCATTCCAAACTTCCTCAGCCGTCTCAGGAAGAAGAGGCGCTGATGAGCCTTCTTCACAACGGCCTCAGTGTGGACGGACCATATGAGTTCTGTGATGTGGACACCGAGGAACTTGAAGCTGCTGACTCACTCCACTGGTGCTCCATTGATGGTGATGAGACTGTGTTCTCTGTCTTTTCTCCTGAAGTCCACCACAAGCTCCTTTGTCTCGCTGACATTGAGGGAGAGGTTGTGCTCCTGACACCAGCATGTCAGAGTGAGCACCTCCTCTCTGTAGGCCGTTTCATCATTGTCAGTGATCAGACCTACCACCGTCATATCATCAGCAAACTTAATGATGGCATTGGAGCTATGTGTTGCCACACATTCATGTGTGTACAGGGAATGCAGGAGTGGGCTGAGAACACAGCCCTGCGGGGCTCCAGTGTAGAGGGTCAGTGATGAGGAGATGTTGCTGCCCATTCTAACCACCTGGCGTCTGCTTGACAGGAAGTCCAGGATCCAGCTGCACAGCGAGCTGTTTAAGCCCAGAGCCCAGAGTTTCACATAAAGCTTGGAGGGCACTATGGTGTTGAATGCTGAGCTGTAGTCTACAAACAGCATTCTCACATAAGTGTTCCTTTTTTCCAGGTGGGAGAGAGCAGTGGTAAGCCTTAAAGGTGATGTTTGGAGAATGTTTAACAATAAGCCACCCAGATAGCAAAATTTTCTTGGCCCGGATCTGGCTGCATTTTGTCTGCAAGGACTGGTCGCCCATCATAACAAAAGACTAGAACTTTCTATTTGAACAAGCTCATGTCAAGAAGGTTCTAGATTTAAGGTTAATTCCAGAAATATTTACAACAAATGCACTTACCAATCACACCACTCTTAAGATCCAGGCTTCTTCCTATTCACACCTATCCAGTTGACCATTTTTGCTAAATCTTTTTTTATGGTCTGCTTCATTATTCTCCAGACTGTGTCCTTTATGTCAAGGCCACTCAACAACCCTACTCCAAGTACCTGAAGTTTTGTAAAAAAAATCATGCAGTCAGTATTAAGCCAACACTAGCGCATGCCTAGCACTAGCACAAAACTTGCCAGATTTGAAAGTCAATCAAAAATTCAAAAGGAAATCACCCACCACCATACATGTTTCTGGACTGGATCGAAGCGAAGTCCTCAATGGGTAGACACTTTGCTCCAAACAGTTAACAGCTGTGTTCTTGGTGATGTTATTTGACTGCTGTTCTTCCACTACTTGTTTGGTTCCTCCTTTGCATTACATTGCATTGCATTTCATTATTTCCAGTTTTGCTATCTCATGTGGCAGTGCTGAAATATTTGACACAGTAATAAAGTTAATATATCACTGTTTCTGGTATATGAGTTATACTGAACATATGATGGCAATTGAATGAATGTTATGAAACTAGCAAAAACAATCGTACACCTTGAGAATGGATCACAGCATCAGGTCTTAGCAGGAACTCAGTTCACAACAGGATTTCGGATGGATGGTGTTGAAGTTGCATATGGAAACAGATGGGCTGTTGTGTAGTGATTTGTCAGATGGCAAAAAAAAAAAAAAAAAAAACAGCTTATTTTGAATGCTTGTTTTATTTGAGGAACTTGAGGTAACACACTTTTGTGGAACGTAGACCTCCCCATCACACTCATAATCATCAAGCAAGCACCAGCATCGTCTTTGGGAAGGTTAACACACAAAACAAGTTATTAAAAAAAATAAAAAAAATACTGAACAAATATAATACCAATCTCTGCAACTTAAGATACAAAAGAAACATTTTGCTCATGTAAACATTAATTGTGAATATTTTAGTTCTTATCTATGGGCAATAAACATGAGAACATGAGAGATGGAGCAGTGTGACTCGTCAAGCTGGTTGACAGGATTTCTAACAGCTGTTTCTCATTACAGTGATAGCGGAGAGATGCCTTAAAACAGCAGAACATGCCATTAGAGACAGCTAGAGAGAGAGAGAGAGAGAGAGAGAAGAAGAAGAAGACAGAGAGAGAGACTCCGGATCACTGCTTCCCTAAAACACCGCCATGTAGTCCTTGGCCAGCTGGATCGCTTCTTCCAGTGACACCGGACAGTGGCACTGGACCCACTCGGCCATCCCACGGGGCAGCTGGGCAACAAACTGCTCCAGTACCACCTTGTCCACAATGTCCTGGGCACCGCGGGGCTCCCCTGCCAGCAACCATTTCCAGCAGGCGTCCTGGAGCTGCTGTGTGAAGGCGAACGGGCGGCCATGTTTGCCCAGCTTCAGGGCACGGAAATGCTGTTGGCTATGTTTGGGGGTCTGGCCAACCCGTTGCAGAATGGCTCTCTTCAAGTCATCATAAATGAGGAGGTTGGCTGTGGGGAGCTGTTGGGCCATGAAAGCTGTGCTTCCCCAGAGAATAGTGAGGACAGAAGGGCCGGCCCCTGGTCAGGCGGCCATTTCAACACCTCGACTGTCTTCTCGAAGAGGTCGAGGTATGCTTCGGGATCATCGGCCGGCCCCATTTTGATGAGGGTGACTAGCTGGACAGCCGGGGTGGGCTCCGGGGCTGCAGCAGTAACCCCCTCATGTCTGATCAGGCTCCAGAACACCTCTCGGTCCTCCGCTTGGGCCTGGAACTGGAGTTGAAAATGCTGCTCTTGCTCCAGCTGCAGCTCGACAAGGGCCTGATGCTGGTTCTGCTGGAGGCCGGCGAGGGTCTTGATCACCTCGCCCAGTGGTCAGGACTCCATGATGTCGTGTCTCCTCGGATCCCGAGTTTCAGAACCAGTGTAACAAGACCTTTAGGTTCGGGTATGGAAAAGGAGAAGACGGGGAGCAGTGACATGCTTCAGGTAAGGCTTTTATTCTTTGCCTTCTGTGCAGCAGATACACTCTTTTCGGGTGTTTCACTCACATTTAATAATTCACTCTCAAAAATAAACATAAGCTTCTTCACAACCTCTAAATGGCTTCAACATGTAACGTAAAGAGTTTGTCGACGTTGCACACTCGTTCTCTCTCTGTCTTTTCTGGCGTGTTCAGCTGTTTTAAGGTGTCTCTCCGATATCACTGCAATGAGAAACAGCTGTTAAATCCTGTCAACCAGCTTGATGAGCCACATCACTCCCTCTCTCCCGCAGACAGACACACGACCGCGCCCCCATCACCACAGTACTGTACAGGCATTTGTCAGTACACATGACTTTTGTAAAAAGTTTAACTGTCTTGAGGTTGCTCCAAAGTCTTTGTTGCCCTCTGTATTGCTTCACTTTTATATGGAGGCCAGAAGCACACACCATCCTTCACCCAAACACCAGGTACATTGTTTCTGCTAACAACATGCAAATACTTTTCAATATTTCAAATAGAGAAAGGTGAACACCACAAATGTGTCCTTCACATTGACTCTGCCCATGAGCCCCAGTCTAAATTTGTAAAACATGGTCTGTCAACATAAATTAAAAAACTACAGTTTCCATAGTCACTAGACTCTTGCTTTACAATTATGTACAAATTATGATTTAAGACAGAATTTCCAATATGCAGTCAAGGTATTATAATGGGTGTTTCTCAATTCTAAGAATGCAGAGAAAGGACTTGTGTTCTTATAAAGACCAGTCTTGCCAAGCTACCTTTGTAGAAAGAACTCGGAAGGACAGGAGGATGTAGAACACATCTATTGTGAGCTTTGAGATGTGCTGCGATCTTCCTGTTGCGCAATTAACTGTCACAGCACATTTGAATCCAGTGAGAGAACTACTGGCATTAATACACCAGTGACAGCATTAATATCATCACACCAGTAAGGTTTTGCAGGACTAGTGACATGTTAAAAGAATAAAGTCTGTAAACACTTGTTTTCTCCATGTTTATTACTGTATTAAAATGATGCCCAAAAAACAACAAATTAGTATAATGACTCTCATGAGCTGTCAGACTTTTGCGAGCTTACAGTGGGAAACTCTTGAGGAAAAACAAAAAGATAAATGTCATTGTCTGCCACCGTAGTACTGAGTTCTTGCCAACAAGTCACCATACGATGCATTCTCGATTTCAAGGACACATCTGGGTAATTTCCTGCGTTCTTGGTACTTGCGTTCTTGAGGACTGGAAACGAACTTCGGCAGTGGATGATGACATAGAACATAAGAACACAAAAGAACGCACATTGAGAAACAGCCATTGTCCTTTCATCTGTTGCCATATTTAACCCTCTCAGCACCAACCTGTTATTATACAGATGTCTCCCCCTTGATTATCTATCCCAGAGCTGCTGACAAATACAATTGTTTCGTTTCCATAACTTATGAAATATGATTATTTACTCCACCATACTGTCTATATGGTCAAAACATCATACAGATCAAAAAGTTCTCAAGTAGAATACAATAAGTATTGTTTTACTCATATTCCAGATACATAGCGTAAAAGACCTGAGAAAAAAAAGCACAGAGTTTATAAGTTGTAAACAGATGTGAACTTTTGTCAAGTTTTTGCTTGTTCATGAAATAAACAGAATATAAAACAGCAGATGCTCAAAACGAAGATGAGACGAGACAAGCCCAAATACAATGTGACACAATCACTGATCAGTGGATACATACGATGCATAGATAAAATTATCTTGGAGAAAATGCGCTGCTACTTCAGATAATTTCGTGTCATGCTGGGGGCAGTCTCTGGTAACAAAGCGCACCAATCACAGCTGTTGTGGGCTGCGTCGACGCAACATGCAGTTACATTTTTTGAAGATGTGCACGTAGCTACTTACCTATCGCATTGGTTTGATGCAGAAGGATGCTAAAAAAAAGAGTGCTATACTCTAAACAAACTCTACAGGACTTCATACTTGTCTTGTCTTGATGTTGACTGCCATGCTTGTTAGTGCTGATTATGAGTCTGTACATACTGTATTGCTGTTCTCGTTGTATTTCTACCCATTCAAGAGCTAGAAGAATTACAGTTCTTTAGTTCTGATATATGATCAGTTGTCCATTTTATGATTTTAACTTTAAACTGTGCGATAAAATCAGCCGCCGCTGTACATACACATCTGCCTCTTATGAACTGTCTGTATATATCTACATATATTGTTGAACCAATATTATAATATTATACCAGCCAGAAATAAGCCAAAAGCGTGTCTTCTTGTGTTTATCCGCACTCATGCCACAATTAATCTGACAGCATGTCTTTTTCTTCATTTGGCAAACCAGACTCAGCCCAGATCTCAGCCGATTTTGGTTGACCAGACTCAAGCCAATGTTCAGCCAAATGAATGTCTGTCTTTGCTTTGTTTCTTTTGGCTGACCAGACTCACACCAGACTTCAGCCAAATGCTAATTCATACTATGGTGTTAAAATTTCACTGCCAGAACCAAACCAGAAGTGCCAAAAATAAGATGGGTTTGGCTCATATCTTCTTGCTATCTGGACATGTGTTGGTGAGATTGATGTTTCCATGTCTTTCACCAGCGTAGTGCCTGTTACTTTCTCAGCGCTGCTGAGAATGGACCAATCACAGGCGTTTGTATTTACTGGATGAGGGTTTTTTAAAAAAAATAATTTTATAGATATTGCTGAGACATTTGTTTTTTCCATCCTCAAGTTCAAATTCTTGGAAGTGTAATTTTTAGAAGTTACTTTCTTGTGTAAAAAAAAGCCTCCAATGACACAAAACATTCTAAGATTTGAATGTGGATCAATTAAGGATTTGTTTTTTGTTTAGACATTAAGCGCCCCTCATAGGAAACAGCTGACAACATTTTCAGTCTATTTACACAGCAGTCTGAACATTCAGCTATCCTATTCTTTGGTGTTCCACGGACGAAAACAAATTATTGAGGTTTGGAACGACATGAGGCTGATTAAATAATTATGAATTTTGGGTGTGCTATCCCTGTTCATTTTTTGTTGTGCACTTTCTTGATATCACATATGGTTATACTGTTATGTTTGTAAAAGGTGGATTCACTAGTTCTAACATTTCTGAGGTAGGCTTAATAATCTATAATTGTATGCTTGTAAATGCCAATCCTAGCTGTTTTTATCTGCTGTTGATAAAGTTGCTTGTTATTGTCTTGTGTACAGTACACCCTGCATTACACTCTGGTCTTTTTGTTCTCTGTGTCCATTTCTGGAGTTATTGAATATTATTTGAGTATATTGTGTCTTGCTTGGCTCAAGAAGCCCTGACATTCAGTATGGATCAATGTCATGTTCATGCCCATATGAGTCACTGTCTGTTCTTTTTTTAAACAATGTCAAATAAACTGACCTGAAACAGGAGTTCCCTGTCTGTCACTCACTCGATGTTGTGTCGATGTAGTGACACTAGGGGTTCGATCTTGAGAGCCCCAATCACCTTTGCTTAAAATAGAAAAGGCCAATGAGAATTTGCATGCCACTCTCCACCCCTGACATGCGGGTATAAAAGGAGATGGCGTGCATCACTCATTCAGATATTTTCTTCAGAGCCGAACGCATGTGTTCGTCCCTGTCACCGACGCTTATGCTGCTGGATTTACGGTGCATATCAGCGGTCACCCTCGCACGGTCCAGTGTTGTGATTCCCCTGGGTGCTTCGGTGGCCGAGTCTGCAGGTGCTAAAAGAGTATATTCTAAAGAGTATATTTTCTTCTAAAAGAACTTGCACAAACGATTGGCATCTTTTTAAAGATGGCCTTTCGCCTTCTCTCTCCCCTCTGGATTCCCATAAGATCTGTCTCGAGTGCTTGGGGTGCCAGCATGCCGAGGCAGCTTTCGTGGAGGGGTCATGTTCTCATTGCGAGAACATGCCCATGAGAACTTTGCGGTCACGGCTCACCTCCTTCTTCATGAAGAAGGGAGCCACCGCAGCTGCTTCCCAGCCCGGAAGAGCTATTGAGTGATGCAGGCGGTCCGCCTCAGGGCGGATTTAATGTCTCGTTTGGGGCTCCTGACGAGGATGAGTTATCGGTCGCAGAATCAGAGGGTGAGCTTCTGCTGTCGTTAGTGGATGAATCTTCTGAGCTCCCGCCCATGGGCGGTAAAGCTCACAATGAGATGGACGCTGAGATGGCAGCCATGCTTGCCCGGGTGGCTGCGAACATCGGGCTAAAGTGGAACCCTCCACCCTGCCCTGAGCGTTCGCGGCTGGATGATTGGTTTCTGGCGTCCCGGTGTCATTCTTCCCGGAAGACGAGGAGCTAATGAAGTCGTGGAAGGCATCTTTTTCTGCCCGTACACACTACGCGGGCTCGTCCATCCTGACTACCCTTGATGGCGGAGCGGCTAAGGGATATGTCGAGCTTCCTCAGGTAGAGCGTGCCGTAGCAGTGCATTTATGCCCGCAGGTGCAGCCACCTGGATGGAATGACCAAGGCTCCTTTCCAAGGCCTGTAAGTTCTCTTCCTTGTTGATGACGAAGGCTTACAAGGCCACGGGTCAAGCAGCTTCCGCCCTGCACGCCATGGCCATCCTGCAGGTCCTCATTGCACAGACACTGTGCAAAGTCAGGGAGGATGGGCAGCAAGTCCTGTTCGTTGCACCATACTGGCCCAACCAGATGTGGTTCTCAGACCTGATGTTCCTGGCAGTAGCCCCTCCCTGGCGCATTCCCCTGAGGCAGGACCTTCTCACTCAGGGGCAGGGCATGCTCCGGCACCCGCAGCCAGACCTCTGGAATCTCCACGTCTGGCTCCTGGACGGGATGTGGAAGACCTAGTGAATCTTCTGCCAGCGGTGGTAAATATGATCACTCAGGCCAGAGTCCCTCTACGAGGTGGCTGTATGCCTTGAAGTGGTGTCACTTCGCTAACCGGTGTTCTTCCCGTGGGGAAGACTCACAGAGGTGCACGGTCAGGTCTGTGCTATCTTTCCTACAGGAAGGGCTGGAGAGACGGCTGTCTCCCTCTACCCTGAAGGTGTACATGGCTGCTATAGCAGTGTATCACGATACACAATGTTTTGTCCACAACAGTTCCCCGTAACTGGTGAACCCTGGATGCCTCTTTTAATCTTAGGCACTGATCGGTGACAAACTTGGCGGAGGAGTGATGCCACCAGGCCCAGTACTCATGGTATGCCCCTTTTCAGGTGAGCCTGTGTACTTGGGCTCAGTGCTCCATACATGGTGATTCCCCTCTGGGTAATCCCATGTGACGCGTTTCCACTGTTCAGTTTCCCCTCTGGTGAACCCTGTGTTTCCCCTCATCTAAGCCTCGCTCTGCTTCGGCCACTGTTGCTGTGTACCCTCTCTGTAGATAGGGTCCTCCCAGTAGTTTCATTCCATATGCAAACTTCCCCGTTGGTAAGTCCATGTGAGGTATTCATGTACACATGTTAACCTCCCTCCGGTAGGATGTGGTCTCCGTAGTGCCCTCCTTCCTGGAGAGGGAAGAGCACTTCCCAGCATTATTCTAGAAGGTGCTCGGTGGGAAATTGCTTAACAGCAAATATCAGGAAAGGCCACAGCTGTAGCCTCCTTGGGTAAGTGTCTCCTTCCCCCTTAATGGGACTAGGGAGACGCCTTTCCTAAACTCGCTGGAAGGTCACAACGTGGTCGAGCGCTCGCTGCGAGGCACACAGCAGCTTGCCTGTGTCCACTCTTCCGTATCTCGTGACACGGTTCAGTGCCTGCGGCGTTTCCTATAGGAACCCCTAGTGTCACTACATCGACACAACATCGAGTGAATGACAGACAGGGAACGTCTTGGTTGCTGATGTAACCTCTGTTCCCTTATGGAGGGAACGAGACGTGTCCCTCCTGCCACGGCGCTGAACCAGCCACTGACATGGCCAGGACTCTCCATCTGCTCCTCAGAATAAATCTGAATGAGTGATGCACGCCATCTCCTTTTATACTCGTATGTCCGGGGCGAAGTGTGGCATGCAAATTGCACTCGCCAATTCTCATTGGCCTTTTCTATTTTAAGCAAAGGTGATTGGGGCTCTCAAGAGCGAACCCCTAGTGTCACTATATTGACACAATGTGTCATTCCCTCCATCAAGGAACAGGGGTTACACTAGTACCCCAGATGTTTTATCTTTGCAACTTGTTGAGTGAGAGAATCACTCCAACTATAACATTTTGGCCATTTCATTTCAAGTGTATGTATAAGGTAACTATTGCAATTCAACAGCAATTCAACTGTGCACAACCGTACAGGTAGTAAAAATATGTTATTTCTTACAGATTTATTTGCTGTTCATCACTATGATGTATACATCATAGTTAATGACTCTGTTTATACCATGTTTGTGACCCTTTTCTAGGTTTGCATCTTTTAATCTTGTTTTATCAAAAGTTCTCTGTGCATCTTGAATTATTAGACTTATCAGGCCTACAACCAATGATGTTTAATATTCCATTCTGAATGGACAAAAGGAGGTTAAATCACATGGAAGGCTGAATAAAAAAAATAAAGGAAATATAGGAAACTCAGGTGTTGATGATACTCTTACCAAAAACACAGGCTCTGTCGAAGTATATTTAATGTAGGCTAGCAGATTTCTGCATTGTCTATGTTTCTAATGTATGTTTCAGTTGTTTTATAAAACCATGGAAATTTTAGGGAAGTTGAAAAAAAAAAAAACTTTAATGTCTTTAATGTTTTTTATTTTTTTTTATTTATGTAACATTGACTCAGGAGAACCAGAAGGTAGATCCATTTGCAGCTTTACTAGTGAGGTCACAAAGAATATACAACAGGCAGAATTCAGTATCCAATATATACAGCAACGTAGGCAAATCCAATAATCGTGGTCACAAAACAGACAGAGGGTAGAGGTAGGTGGCAAACAATGACAGTGTATTCCAGGAATAGATCAAGGTCAAAAGGCAGGTAGCAGAGAATCAAGACGATAATAACAGGCAGTAGTTCAAACACAGGCAGACTAGAATAGAAAAACGCTCAGAATTGTTAACCAGGGCAAAAACAAGACTTCGCACTGAGCCCTGTGTTTGCAGTGCTTAAATAGTCTATGAAATGGGTTCAGGTGCATTGTAATCAGTCCCGCTGAGGATAATGGGAATTGTAGTTCGTAAGAACAGTTAATACTTGGGCGACGGCGCTCTCTGGTGGTTATCGAGGGGAGTGTTTGTAACAGAGCCCCCTCCCTGCGAGCGGCTCCCGACGTGAGAAAGCACACGACGCCGGGGTCTTCCACAGGGTCTGGGGGCAGGTTTTTGCAGGTGAGTCCTGTCGAATTCTATTATGAGGTTGGGGTCAAGAATGTCCTCAACACTGACCCAGGACCGCTCCTCCAGACCATATCCCTCCCAGTCTACCAGTTATTGAATTACGCGACCCCACCGTCTGGAGTCCATGAGTTCTCGAACCTGGTTAGCTTCCTCACCATCCACTATTATAGGGAGGGGGGGGTTTACAGCATTGTCCTCCACTTCTTCCCTCGGACAACCAGCAGGTTTGAGCAGCGAGACATGAAATGTTGGAGAAATACGATAGTTAGCAGGCAGTTGAAGACGGAATGATAAGGGAGTGATTTGTTTTATGATTTTGAAGGGACCCACATACCTGGGATTGAGTTTTTTGCTGGGCAGACGAAGGCGTAGGTCGCGAGTGGAGAGCCAGACCCATTGTCTTGGTGTATACTGGGGACTCGGGCGACGATGCTGATTGGCCTGCTCTTTCTGTCTCCTCACAGCTCGCTGTAGATGGACATGTGCCTGGTTCCACACTTCCTTGCTCCGCCGGAGCCAGTTGTTGATGGCCGGCAATTCCAGGGGATCTCCTGACCAGGGGAACAAGGGTGGTTGAAATCCCAGCACACATTGGAATGGAATCATGCCCGTGGATGGTTTCTGTAGTGAGTTTTGGCCGTATTCTGCCCACAGCAGGTACCGGCTCCAGTCATGCTTTGGAAAAACGATCGATTACTGTTAAGATTGTGGTGTTACCTTGAGAGACTGGAATATCAGTGATAATGTCAAGTCAATGGTGATGTGAGACCATGGGCGCTGTGGGATGGGAAGTGGTTGAAGCAGGCCTGCCGGGAGTAGTCTGGAAGATTTGGCTACTGCACAAGTGGAGCATTGGTTGACATAAGAAATGGTGATACCCGAGTGCCCAGAGCTGGTGGTGGTATGGACCCCAAACCTTCTCCCGTAATGATTGTGGCACATAGGTTTTGCCTTCTGGGCAATTGTTAGGAACTGGATCTTGAGACTGGGCCTGGGTAATTTCTGTCATGATGTCCCATTGGACTGGGGCTATGAATAGAGATGTGGGGATTATGGGTTCTGGTGTCTGGTTCTGATTCTGAGCTTCAAATTGACGAGAGCGTCAGCTTTAACATTCTTGGTGCCAGGGCAATATGTGATCTTGAAGTCAAATCATATAAAAAAAAATAGTGCCCACCTGGCCTTCCATGGATTCAATCTCTTTGCTGAGCGCAGATATTCAAGGTTCCGATGATCTGTCATCACGAGAAATGGATACTTTGCCCCCTCCAGTCAATGTTGCCATTCCTCCAGGGCTGCTTTCATGGTGAGTAATTCTTGGTTCCCCACATCGTAGTTTTGTTCTGCCGTGGAGAGTTTTCAGGAATAGAAGGCACAGGGGTAGAGTTTCGGAGGTGACCCATGGTGTTGTGAGAGAATGGCTCTGATCCCGGTGTTCGAGGTGTCTACCTCGACTACGAATGGATAGTCTGGATTCGGATGATGCAGAATGGGAGTGGAGGTGAAGCAGGTTTTGAGGTCCTTTAAGGCTTGTAATGCTTATGTAGACCAACATAGTTTAGTGCCCCCTCCTCTTTGCATGGACGTAAGGGGTGAAGCAATCATGCTGAAGTTCCTGATGAACCATCTGTAGAAGTTAGCGAACCCCAGAAAACGTTGTAGTTCCTTCAGAGAAGATGGTTGAGGCCAGTTTAAGACCACCTGCACCTTGTTGTCATCCATGACGACCCCCTCAGAGCTAAGGATGTAGCCCAAGAACGACACAGATGTCTGATGAAACTCACATTTCTCGGCCTTGGCATAGAGCTGGTGTGAGATTGGACACTGGAGAATGGCTCTGACATGTCTGATGTGTTCTTCCAGGGTATTGGAATATATTAGAATGTCGATGTATACAGTCACCTGTTGGTTTAACATATCTCTGAAGACATCGTTGATGAAGGACTGAAACACCGAAGGACTATTGGTAAGGCCAAAAGCCATGACCAAGTATTCATAGTGCCCACTGCTGGTGGAAAATGCTGTCTTCCATTTGTCCCCCTCTCTGATGCGAATGAGGTTGTATGCGCTGCACAGATCCAGTTTGGTGAAATACTTGGTGGTTCGTAGCTGTTCCAGTGCTGGTAAAGGGTAACGGAATTTCACAGTGATATCATTGAGAGTACGATAATCGATGCAAGGTTGGAGACCACCATCCTTCTTGCCCATGAACAAGAATCCAGCCACAGCAGGTGAAGTGGATGGTCGTATGAAACACTTGACCAGCTCCTCCTCAATGTAACTTTTCATGGCCTTGGCTTCGGGTTCAGATAAAGGAAAAATCCTGCCTCGTGGTGGTGTCATGCTCAGTAATAGTTCAATGGCACAGTCACTGGAACGGTGAGAGGGAAGTTGTGACGCTTTGGTCTTACTGAAGGCTTCCACCAGATCTGTGTATTCATCTGGTAATTTGGGTACCTCAGCAATTTTCTCTGTGACTGATGCAGCTCTAACATAAATAGGAAATCACTGACCTCAGGCAGTTGGAGAAGCATGTGGAATCCAATTGTGATATCTGTCTCTTTCTCTCCAAGAGGTCTGTGGGTTATGTTACTGAAGCCAGGGTAGTCCGACAATTACAGGATTGTGTGGCGAGCGAATGATATAGAGACGTGTGAGTTCGGTGTGTATGATGCCCACTTGAAGGGTGATGTCTGTGGTGGTGAATTGAACATGGCCGGTCCCCAGAGGACATCCATCCAGCGCTGCCACTGCCAAGGGAAATTTACAGGGAATTAGTTGTATCTCAAATTCTCTGGCTAATTCTTCATCAATAAAGTTGCCTGCAGTCCCCGAGTTGAGCAAGACGTGATTGGAAAATGACTTTTTTGTGAAAGAAATTGTTATCGGCAAATCAATGCATGATGTTAAATGGAGAGGTAGAGACATTACTCACCGGCAGTTTAGTTGGTTGTGCTGGTCGTACGGGACATGTTGCTCGTAAATGTCCAGGTTGACCGCAATATAAGAATAGGCGTTGTCTGATGCTGCGTTCTCTCTCCTCTGAAGTCAGATGTGCGTGCCCTATTTGCATGGGCACCGATTCCTCAGCGGTGCATGTCGGCTGATAATTCTGGAGGGGAATATTAACTGGTCTCCGCGAGCGAATGATATTGTCAATACAGATGGCAAGATCAATGAATTGGTCCAAGGTTCTCCCTTCATCACGACATGCCAACTCCAATTGCAGTTCAATGTATAATTCTCTTCGAAACAGCACTTTGAGCATGTCATCAACTCATACAGTCTGTGCAGCGAGAGTGCGGAATGACAGGGCATATTCGGTGGCTGTGTTTCTTCCTTGTTGGAGAGAGAGCAGCTGATCGCCAGCACTTTTCCCTACCTCGGGATGTTCAAACACCTTGCGAAAGCGTTGTTTGAAGCTGGTGAAGGAAGTGAATTTCGAACCCTTGTTAGACCACACGGCAGTAGCCCAATCCAACACCCTCCCGGCAAGAAGCGAACATACAAAACAAATGCGACTCTCCTCCGTGGAATAAAGCGTAGGTTCTTGGCCCACGAACATCGAGCATTGCATCAGAAATCCCTTACATTTAAAAGGTGTGCTATCAAACTTATCTGGGAAGGCGAGTCGTGGATTGGCGGTGATGGGATTTGGTGTTGTCGGATTCTCCACTGCATCTGGTTGAGGTGTCGGTGGAGATGGGTTTGTCATGGGTAGGTAAAGGTTTTGCAGTATTTTCACCATCTCCTCTGTCAACGAGGTCAGCCGTTGTAATTGTTGCTGATGAACTGCCAGTACACCAGCCTGAGTGGAGAGTTCGTTGGAGAGCTGAATAATTGCTGCTGGATCAGTAGGAGGCGAAGTCTTCTGTAACAGACTCAGGAGAACCAGAAGGTAGATCCATTTGCAGCTTTACTAGTAAGGTCACAGAGAATATACAATAGGCAGAGGTCAGCATCCAAAATATACAGCAACGTAGGCAAATCCAATAATTGTGGTCACAAAATAGACAAAGGGTCAAGGCAGGCAGCAAACAATGACAAAAAGTATTCCAGGAACAGATCAAGGTCAAAAGGCAGGCAGCAGAGAATCAAGATGATAATAACAGGCAGTAGTTCAAACACAGGCAAACTAGAATAGAAAAACAGTCAGAATCGTTAGCCGGGGCAAAAACAAGACTTCACACTGAGCCTTGTGTTTGCAGTGCTTAAATAGTCCATGAAATGGGTTCAGGTGCTTGTAATCAGTCCCGCTGAGGATAATGGGAATCGTAGTTCTTAAGAACAGTTAATACTCAGGTGACGGCGCTCTCTGGTGGTTATCGAGGGGAGTGTTCGTAACAACTTACTTGTTATTTCTGTGACACTAGAGAGAACGTACAGTTAGTGCAGTTTGTTTGTTTGAGTCACTTTGGTTGGCCATACAACATGTTGGCCCAAACAGTGGCTTATGTGGGAGTGTTTGAAACTTGATGCCATTTCAAACACTTGTGATTTCTACCAATGCAGTTCCTCTATTAACCCTAAAATGCATGGGGATTTCACCAAACACTCTTATCTATCACACATGGATCTACAAAATGCCCAGATAGTGTCAAATTTTCAAAATATTTTCAAGACAGTAAAAAAAAAAAAAAAAATTTGTTTGGTATATTTGTATTGGTAATACTTGTAATTTGTAAGAGAAAATGCAACAAATTAGGACAAATCTAGAACCGGATTCATTACTTTTACATCACACTGACATTTCCTGAGACACAGCTGGCTGTCCAAAACATATTGAGCTACATATAACACATAATCTAAACATATGATACACAAAAGCCACACATAAGTTACACATAAGCATTTTCTCAGGCACTTGAGTCTAAATAGAAGCAAATGACGATAGTTATATTCTACTGTTTATGTGTTGTACTTGCTATAGTTTACTTCTATGTTGTTGCTTCATGAAATAGCAGTCAAATGTAAATCAAATCTATCACTGAAACATCAGTGCCACCTTGAGTAAGAAATAACATGTATAACATGTATGTGTGGACTCATATGGAATACTGATAAATCACCACTGTTAATTCATTGTTGCACAGAACAATGTACTATCACAGGTGATATAGTATATATTTGTATGAATAGTACTCATTCCTCTTGTAATAAACAAATATATAGATATCCTGTAATAATAAACTTTTGTAGATATGAAATAATCATAAAAAATATAATTTATGGAAGTGCAAAAACCTAGGGTCTTTAATGACCCTATACACTATTGTACATAACACATTATAAATGTTATTATAATTTACCAATTTTGGCATTTTTTTCTTTGTTACACTATTTATAAGAGAGAGACTGAGGAATACTAAAGAGGTGTGGGCACAACTCCAAGAAATGGATGAGGTACAGGGGGTGGAATGAGGTCCAAGGTCACTTAAAGGTGCTGTAAGCGATTTTAGCTGTTCTAACCTCCACGAGACTGATCCGTTGATTTAGCCACGCCCCTTCTTTCCAATACACCACACGGCTACGGTTGAAACCAACACAAAGTATGTTCCCACGGTTGCCAAACACAGCAGTAGCAAAATAGCGCCCTCAACTGACAAATTATTAATCAGAATATGGAATTAAGCCTCAAAAATTCGATGCAACGACAACACAATGAGAACGCGCAAAATAATTGACAGGCAGAAAGAGTAAGAGATAAAAAAAACACATTTTTGTTTGCTGTTTACAAAGTCTAGAGCTGTCACAGAGATGGGTGAGATATCTCAGGACATTTATTTCAGTGATATCTTTCAGGAATTAGGAAAATATTTAGCATATCTTTACATAAAAGTAAAAAAAATAGCTTACAGCACCTTTAAGACCCGAGGTATGCGTTTAAGGGTTAATCATAAAAGCCTTATTGAAGTCCTTATAGATAAAAATACTTTATAAAGCACTTTATCACTTCAACCACTTTTTCAGACCTGTGCAAAAGGTCAATGTGGTGTGCAAAGTTTAAAGGTCAAAGGTTAAATGGTTTTTAAGGTTCTTTTGCATTGGAAGCTGTCTGATCATGTCAGCTTGCTAATGGTTATTTTGTGGGTATAATAATTATATTTGGCAAGGCATGCCATGGAGTCTGGAGGGCAAGGACAAACTCGATCCAGCTTCTTCTTTTTTCTTCTTCTTCGCCTTTCTGGCTTTAAAGGAGGACAATCTTTTATTAAGCACTGCAAATTGACTTGGTAATTTAGTCGCAGCTCAAGAGCATCATAAGGAATAGCAATGAGAAATAGACAGAGAACAAATCTTTGCATGTGAATGTGTTTGTGTATGCATGTATGAGAAAAGACAGAGTGAAAGAATTGTATTAGTGCCCATGAATAACAAATGACCAAGTTAGCTTGTTGATGGAGTGACAGAGTGGACAAAAAAGTGTTTGTTAAAGCCTATGGATGGTATGAGTATCTTTCTGTTTTGCACCTGCTCTTATTGAAACCACCAAAAACAAGAGAAGCATATTAGTTGAATATCCTTTATATTCCTAGATTGGTTGCTCCTCCTGTTGACATAACACTGAAAAATTGTAAAAAAAAGATTAAAACGGCATACAAATTTATGTGTTTGTGTAAATGAGAAAAATATAGAGATATAGTTAGAGAAGAGAGTGTTTACTCAGCACTCTCGTATTGCACAGGAAGACACTCTTTGGCATACTCAAAGATGTTTTAAGAGATCACATTTAACTCCCTTTAGTGATACCCTCTTTGCTCTTAGACTCTATTACCTCTCCTCTCCATGGTACACTCTAGAACTCCATTCTCCACTAAAGGGACAAAGGGCTGGCCCAGGCCCAAAACATCTACTCAGCAAATCTGCTCCAAAGTCGAGCAAGATATATGAGCTATTTGCCATAAAATCAGAAATTGTAGTTCAATTTCCACCACATTACACCAGCTAAAACACATACACATCTGTTGTTTTGTAAATTTCCTAAAACACCTAATTAATTTATACCTAGTGTTATGATAGTAAATATAGAATAAGAAAACTACCAAAAAACAAATAATAATTTAATAGTGAAGAAATAGTTCATTCTTTGTTGTTTTGTTTGTTTGACTTGCCATTGAAATCTAATTAAGCAATAATAACATACAAAAAGATGATCATTCAAAAAATTACTACACTCACTTAGCATTTAATTAGGAACACCTGTACACCTACGTATTCATATGATTATCTAATCAGCCAATTGTGTGGCAGCAGAGCAATGCATAACATGCAGATACGGGTCAGGAGCTTTAGTTAATGTTCACATCAACCATCAGAATGTGGAACAAATGTGATCTCAATGATTTAGACCGTGGCATGATTGTTGGTGCCAGATGGGCTGGTTTGAGGATTTCTGTAACTGTTGATCTCCTGGAATTTTCACGCACAACAGTCTCTAGAGTTTACTCAGAAAAAAAAAAACATCCAGTGAGTAGCAGTTCTGCAGACAGAAACGCTTTGTTGATGAGAGAGATCAATGGAGAATAGCCAGACTGGTTTGAGCTGCCAATAAAAGGCTATGGTAACTCAGATAACCACTATGTACAATTGTAGTGAGTAGAATAGCATCTCAGAATGCACATCATGTCAAACTTTGTGACGGATGGGCTACAACAGCATAAGACCACGTCAGGCACTTTATTTGGACCATAGTGTTCCTAATAAAGTTCTCAGTGAGTGTAATTATCTTCTTAGCTATACTGGAGTTTCAGTGGGTGCCGTAAGTGTAGCGCACACACAGTCAACTACCAGACAAGACTTTGGATTATATATGATGATTATTTTGGAAAGAAAATAGCTTCATCAAAATAAAATCTGAGGGAAATTTGGCAAGCATTGTTAAAAATGTCGGCAATGCTGATGAGGGTCGTTGCTGACTTGGATGATCTTGCTATAATACGTCGATCGATCATTGCCATGGAGACGAAATTCACTGAGGTGGTTACAAGAGTGGGGGATGTCGAGAAATGGATTGATTATCTGGAGTCATCGGAGAGGGAACTAGCTGCTAATCTGCTAGCGACCAAGGTGGATTTGGAGCGCATCTGGGAGAAATTGGAGGACTTGGAGAACTGCAACCGGCGAAATAACGTCTGAATCATCGGAATTCCTGAAGCCGAAGAGGATCAGGATATGGTGAAATTCCTGGATGGCTTTTTCCGAATCTGCTTGACATAACAGGCCATAAGCTGGAAATCAGGTGAGCTCACAGGGTTCCGGCTTGGCGATCCGCTGAGGGAGACAGGCCCCGATTAATTCTGGCCAAATTTCTGAGATCATCCGATAAAGATCTCAAGTTACATGAGGAGAGGAGTAAAGGAAGGCTTTTTGGAAGAACCACATCATTTTCTTGTTACCAGACTTTGCGAATTCGACAAGAGAGAAATGTGATCAAGAAACTCTTACATCAACAGAAGGTCACTTTTGCACTGATGTTCCTGGCCAAATTGAGAATAGATGCTAAGGATGGCCACAAAACATTTACATGGCCACAGCAAGCGATGTCCTTCATAAAGTCAATGGAGTAAGTTATTTTGTGGTACTCACGTTGTAGCCGAATGGACCGACTCACTGAACATTCACTTGACTGTTCGAGGAACTTGTGTAACTCTGTCTCACAACATTTGTATAGAAACACCGGACTTGAGCAATCCGATAGCAAAGTTATCACGGGGGCTCTCATAGGCGTACATGGACTGTTTGAGTTTAGAGGGATGGATGCCATTTGACGCTGTCATGTGCATTAACGTTTTTCTTTTTTCTGTTTGTTTGGTTCTGGGGGAAGTTCGGGGTTTGATTGTTGCACTAAAGTATTAATGTGGTCTTTATAATTTTGTTTTTGACACACAATCTGTTTTTTCTCATATGACAAAATGTCAAATGTTAATATGAGAGGATTGTCTCTCTCCACGTGGTAGTGATGTGTCGTTCATGAATGATTCGTTCATTTTGAATGAATCTTTTATGTGACTCAGAAGAACAAGTAGTCTCAGAGAGTGATTCGTTAATTTTGTGTTGACCGCACATGTGCATTGCACAACCCCCATTCGTTTGTTACGTGAAAACCAGGAAACAGAAATGATTAGTTCACCTCTTGAGTCTTCTGGCAGAGTCGTTTTTCTTTTGTCACGTGACAGCTGTAGGCGCTATGCACTGCTCATACAGGAAACAGAAATGATTAATTCTCGAGTCTAGATTCCAGAGGTGAACTAATCATTTCTGTTTCTCATAATTTGCCCTTGGCTGCATTATAATTTTTTTCCTTATTGGGACTATAATCAAAGTTTGCATAAGTAGACGTGTTGGGGGGGATTTGGCTATTGAAAATGTAACATTTTAATTTAATTCTGCTTAAATGAACGAAATGAACAAAATGAATTGAATAAAGATTTGTTTATTTTGCTGAACGAGACTCAAAGATTCAAGTCAGTAAAATGATCCAATCTTCCCTTCACTACCACGTGGAATGTGAATGGGGCACCCCATAAAAAGAAGGAAGGTTATTTCTCTTCTTAAGTGTAAGAAATGTGATATAGTGTTTCTTCAGGAAATGCATCTTTCCCTGCAGGACGCTGAAAAATTTGGGAAGATATGGGGTGGAACTGTTTTCTTTAGTGCTGGCCCGAGTAAGAGCAGGGGAGTCATTACACTGATAAGCATCTACAATTCAAATGTCTCAAACAGATTAAAGATAAATGAGGAAGAGTCATTGTTTTAGCAGAAATTCAGGGGCAAAGTCTTATTATGGCTAATATTTACGCACGGCTAAGGTTGATGATCAGATCTTTTTTATAGATCTGGAAGGGATGTTGCAAGCTGCTGGCACCCCTCATGATATAATATTGGGAGGAGACTTTAATCTTTTGATGGACTCAGTCCTTGATCATAGTGAAGCAAAAGTGTGCAAGCCCCCTAGAGCAACACTGACGCTTCACAGGATGTGTAAAAATCTTGGTCTTACAGATATTTGGAGACTTTTGAACCCATCTGGTAGGTATTATAATTTTTTTTTCATCAGTCCATAAGATTTATTCTAGAATAGATTTTTTTTTTATATATATCAAAGTCCCTCATTTCATCTGTTGTTGATTGCTCAATTGGAAACATTTTAGTCTCAGATCATGCCCTGGTGAGTTTAGAGGTGCTGCCACATATGGAGAAAAGGAAATCATATAGCTGGCACTTTAATGTATCCCTTTTGCAAAATACTAAATTCCAACAAATGTTAAAGGCTGAAATCAGTGTTTATATGGAGACCAACTGGTCCTCAGTATCCTCTGTGGGCATGGCTTGGGAGGCACTTAAGGCAGTTCTTAGGGGCCGGATCATACAGTATGCCTCATTCACCAAAAAAATCCAAAGCACAATAACTCGTGGAGTTATTAAAAAATGGGAATATTAAAAGTGCATAGGCAAAGCTGAAGCGCCGAATTTCGTCTGATGGCCTCAGAGAATTGATCCGATTGAAATACAGATATAACACTATTTTGTCATGGAAGGTGGCGTTTTGGCTATTCAGGGCAAGACAGTCATACTTTGATTCAGGGGATAAGGCAGGAAAACTTCTGGCTAGATATATAAAACAGAGAGAGTCTTTTTCTACCATTCCCTCAGTGAAATCTGCTGGTGGTGAAATATTTACCTCAGCCATTGATATTAATAATGCTTTTAAATAATTAATTAATCTTGATCTCTATAGTTCCACGTCTTCGTCTACTGATGAGGATATTAGAAACTTTGTGGAACCATTAGAATTGCCTACAGGCAAGGCTCCGAGGCCAGATGGCTTTCCCGCTGAGTTTTTTAGATCTTTTGTTACAGAATTGGCTCTACTTTTGTTAGAAGTTTATACAGAATCATTAAAGAATGGAAAACTTCCACCAACCATGATGCAAGACCGGATCAGTCTGATTCTTAAAAAGGACAAAGATCCAAGCAAGTGTAAGAGTTAACATCCAATTTCCCTGATCCAGCTAGACGTTAAAATGTTGTCAAAAATTCTGGCTAACTGATTAAGTAAGGTTATTACATCTCTTATACATATAGATCAGTTGGGGTTTATTTGGGGCCATAGCTCTTCTGATAACATTAGGCTTTTCATCAATATCATATTGTCAGTGGCGAATGATCAGACTCCGGTCACTGCCATCTCACTTGACACTGAAAAGGCATTTGATATGGTAGAATGGGATTATCTTTTTAAGATTTTGGAAATGTACGGGTTTGGGAATACTTTTATTGGTTGGATTAAGTTACTTTATAGACACCTGGTAGTGGCGGTGTCATGTGTATTTTGTTGGTTCATGTTTTTCATGTCTTTTATTTTGAAATTTCTAGTTCCTGTTTCATGTCATGTGGTTCCTTTGTGATGTGATTTCATGTTTTCCCTCCATGTTCATGTGTCTTGTTTTCATTGGTTGATTGTCTTGTTATCTCGTTTAGAGTTCTTTGTGTTTATTGGTTATCTTTGTCATGTGTTCTCCCATGTCATGTATTTAACCCTCATGTTTTCCATGGTCCATGGTCAGGTATTGGATAGGGGCACCTGGCAGGGTTGCCCTCATTCCCCTTTATTGTTTTGTCTTGCCCTGGAACCATTAGCGGCTGCGATAAGAAAGGGGGATGATTTTCCAGGGGTGGTGGCAGGAGGTGTGGCGCATAAGCTTTTGCTTTATGCAGATGATATTTTATTATTTGTCTCTGACCCTACTAGATCTATGCCTTGCCTCCATAGAATTATTAATTCCTTTTCTAAGTTCTCAGAATACAGAATTAATTGGTCTAAATCCGAAGTTTTGGCTCTAACATCATACTGCCTGGTAATGGCTTTTCAGCCGGGCACCTTCCAGTGGCCCAAACAGGATATTAAGTATTTGGGTATTTTATTCCCAGCAAATTTGTGTGATTTATTTAGAGTTAATTTTGACCCTTTATTAAAAAGTTTTTCGAGTGATGTGGGCAGGTGGGCTTCATTACATTTATCTATGATTGGGAAGGTTAATGTTATTAAAATGAATTGCATTCCAAAATTCAACTACCTGCTACAGTCTATCCCTATAGATGTCCCCCTTTCTTATTTCAAGCAATTTGATAGCATAGCGAAGTCCTTCATTTGGAATGGTAAATGTACCAGATTACAATTGAGTAAGTTGCATAGGCCGATTGACAAAGGTGGGCTAGGCCTACCCAAGATTTTTTTTTATTATTATGCATTTGGTCTCAGACATTTGGCTCATTGGTCACTTCCACCTGAGAGAGCCCCTCCCTGGTTTTGTATTGAACAGGAAGTTCTTGCCCCTATTTCGCCATTGCAAAGCCTTTCTATTTAACTAACTGGAGAATTAAGTTACACCCCGTTATCTTGCATTTGCACTCGGTATGGACAAAAGTGTCCAGAGTGTTTAATTCAGATATTTATTTAAATGTTGCCTCGAGTATATGGCAGAACCCAAAATTATGTATTAGTAAGTCCCCTTTCTGCTGGTCAGAGTGGATTGTGAGAGAGGTTAATACACTCGGTGACCTATATGAGAGTGGAGTGTTGAGATCTTTTGAAAATTTGGTTCAACATTTTGGGATTCCCAGATCTCAGTTTTTTAGGTATGTACGGCTGTGCCACCTGCTCTGTACTATTTTTGGGAGTAGCATACACCCCCCTAAAGCGGCAGATACTCTGGGAATGGTGATTACTGCTTTTGGAAAAGGTCATGAGGCATCAGTGTATTACTCCCTGCTAATTCAGAGTCTGGGGGATGGAGCTTTAACTTCTATCAAAATTTAAACTTGGTATTGGAGGAGGGAGTGTGGGCTGGGATTCTAAAAAATGTAAAATCTGCATCTAGAGATGCAAGGGTGCGCCTTATGCAATTCAAGATTTTACATCGATTCTATTGGACCCCCTTTAGATTGTATAGACTTGGTCTTAAAGACACACCCACCTGCTGGCGATGCCAATCAGAAGATGGAGCCACAACTCATGTTTTTTGGTGGTGTGTTAAGATCCAAGAATTTTGTTTGAAGGTTCAGAGTTTTATGTGTAATGTATGGGGCAGTTGGATTTCATTTTGCCCCAGACTCTGTGTTTTGGGCGATGGGGCGGTCATCAATATGGGGAATAAACACATAAAAAATTGGGTTCTGACCAGTGTAATGATTGCCAGACAAATTATTTTAAGGGGATGGAGGTCGGCTGGAGCGCCTCCATTTCAGGAGTGGTGCACGGAGATGGGGAAGGTGGCGCTTTTGAGGAAGTGTTATTTAGAAGACTGGGTAACTTGGATTTGTCTGTTGGGAAATGGGGCAGCTATTTAGAGTTTTTGGAGTGCTCTCAGGGAGGGGCAGTGGAGAGATAAAGTTATAAGTATAAATGTGTGTGATTATTATGTATACACTACCGGTCAAAAGTTTTGAAACATTTATTCTTTATCAATTTTTTTTTTCTTTTTTTTTCACATTCAGAGTAATATTATAGTCATCAAAACTATGGAATCACATAAATGGAACTATGGGAATTATGTTGTGACTAAACTAAATCTAAAAATAAATCAAAACTGTGTTATATTTTAGCATCTTCAAAGTAGTCACCCTTTGCCTAGAATTTGCAGACATGTACTCTTGACATTTTTTCAACCAGCTTCTTGAGGTATCACCCTGGGATGCTTTTTAAACAGTATTGAAGGAGTTCCCATCTATGTTGGGCACTTATTGGCTGCTTTTCTTTATTATTTGGCCCAAGTCATCAATTTCAAAAACTTTTATTTTTTTATTATTATTATTAAATTGTAGTTTTATAATGAAATAAATTAATATGGTGGCACAATTATATTTTTGTCTACAAAATTAATTTCAAACATTTAAGCATTCGCCTTCAGATCAAACGATTTTTAAGATCATGAGAAACATTTCAGTCAAGTGTTTCAAAACTTTTGACTGGTAGAGTGTGTGTATATATATATATATATATATATATATATATTTAGATAGATAGATAGATAGATAGATAGATAGATAGATAGATAGATAGATAGATAGATATTTTATTTATTTATTTTATTTTATTTTTTGCTTGTTTGTATGTGTGAATATTCATGTGTGACCACAGGAATGTTTGTTGAGGGTCAGGGTGGGGTTGGGAATTGGGAGGGGTAATAGTGGGGATTAAATGTTGATTATTTTGGATTTGATTTAATTTCAGAAATTACAGTAACACTTTACAATAAGGTTCCATTTGTTAACAACATTAGTTAACATGAACTAACAATGAACAACACTTATTAAGCATTTATTAATCTTAGTTAATGTTAACTCCAACATATACTAATACAGTTTTAAAATGAAAAGTTGTATTAGTTAATAGTTAATGCACTATGGACTAACATGAACTAACAATGAACAACTCAATTTTTATTAACTAACATTAACAAATATGACTAAATAATGTAATACATATATTGTTCATTGTTAGTTCATGATACCTAATGCATTAACTAATGATAACGAATGGAACTTTATTATAAAGTGTTACTGAAATTACACCATAAAAAATTAATCAGTGGGGTTGTAATTGTAAAAAAAAAAAAAAAAGGAAAAAAGAGAGAGAATATTTTCAACAAATGAATCTATGTTTGTTAATTTACTTTGATATTTTAAATAACCTACTTAATATCATTAGTTGCAAACACATAATTTTTATGGTTAAATATTGTATGTATTATATTGAGCAATCTCTACAAGGCTTTATGTGTGTGGATTTTCGATATAGGCGTGTGGATTTTCGATATAGTATTTAAGTTACATTTACTTAAAAGACTTGACTGTTGGATTTGAACGATGCAGTTTGGTTTAAACAGCTGGAAACAGTCTCTACAGTGGATTTTGCCATGAGATACATTTTATTTTAAAGTCATTTTAAAGTTTTAACATATGAAGCTGCACTTATTACTGTAAAAGACTTAATTTTGATGGAGTGTATTGTTGTAACGCTAAGTGATTGTGCACAGTGTGTGTGTGTTTCCCTCAGAGCTTGCCGTTGGCGGGTTGTAAACGCATGTGCGCCAAATATGCGGCCTTTGCTCCCAGCATATTAAATATTTTATTTTTATTTTTTTGTAAATATCAGTTAAAGACAATGACATGATCATACAGCAATATTTTTAACTCCCTACTAAGTACCTACAGGTTTAGGTCAAGCATTGCGCTGGTGACTACTTGATGCAGTTAACCTCATGTTACAAATAACATCATAACAAATGTTCTATAGTCAACTTTTATTGAGTTAATCAAAAGCACATATTTCTTTATCTGCCACAACTTATAAAATTGTATATGATTATATGTAGAAGTTAATACTGTAATGTCATTATTGTAGTATGTACAAATGTACTTAAGTACATCTGTACATTAATATGTCTGTTATAATATAAAAGTATACAAAGTTTAATTGTCACAATTTCCCCCCACCATATTCAGTGCAGTACCTGCGAATGATGGTACCACTCCTTCTGTGTCAACATAACGAAACAAGACATCAACAAATTTAAGAGAATAAAGTGGTTGTGTGTGATCTGTGGGTAAAAACTTATAGAAATAAAAAAAGGGTTCTTTTCTATACAAGATTTTATACTTTTTTGCAATTAATTTGAAATGCAGGCGATACATAAGCTGTCATTCATGGTTTAGCCATGCAAGACAATCACACAATCTGAAATATGTGAAGATATATAACCCTTTTTTTGTTTGATGGACACAGTATTATTAGGTTTTTAAACCCTTGAGTGATGTTCATTTTTATGTTATTCACCCAATGTTTGTGGGTCTGATGGAGCCACAACATTTTTGTGTTTTTAACCCAGAGTATGCATGTAAATGAGTTTGGTCCATCTCCTTCCATCTCTCTCCAAAAACACAACTTCTCTCAAAGTTAGTGCAGTCCAGAAGATTTTCTATATGGTATTTGGGATGAAAACTTCAAAAGAAGACTTTATGTCTTGCACACAAGTAACCGCCATCCGCGTCGGCCCTGGTTGCATCCTTATAACATTGTCAGCCATGCGGGGTGGCTCATTCCTTGGGCCAGAAGACCATTCAATTTCACCATCCATATTCCTGCTCCTGCAGGCTGCTGATGAGCTTGTTGTAGACAGGCTGGTCCTGGGACTGACTGAGGGTCAATCTCATCCTCTTCTTCTTACTCACTGTCTGACTCAATATGGACAGGGTCATGACACTGATTTCGTGCCTCTATGTTTTTCAACAAAAAAGCTATTACAAAAAGAAAGGTAATTTGGGGCATGCTGTTCCCTATTCAACCACTAGGGGTAAAACGAATGGTTGTGAAAGTTGTGCACTGTCCTCCTCTATTGAATGACGTTGGTTTCGTGTCTCTATATCCTTCAACAAAAAAGCTATTACAAAAAGGTTTATATTGGACATGCAGTTCCCTATTCAACCACTTGGGGTAAAATGAAAGGTTGTGAAAGTTGCAAACTGTCCTCTTCTATTGAAAGATGTTGGTTTTGTGTCTCTATGTCCTTTAACAAAAACGCTATTACAAAAAGGTTTATATTGAACATGCAGTTCACACACCAAGCTATTAAAAAAAAAAAAAAAAAAAAAAGCACTTTCTCCATGGTCCCTTACTTGCGGCTGCAACAGGAGGACCTCTTCCCGGGGTAACTCACAATGCAACAGCTTTCACAGGCAAATGCTCATAATATCGAGTGAAAATAATGAAAACAAGCTTGATGAATATTATTAGTTCCCTATCTGTCACTCACTCGATATTGTGTCGATGTAGTGACACTAGGGGTCGCTCTTGGGAGCCCGAGACACGTCTGGTCTTTGATAAAAGGCCAATGAAAATTGGCGAGTGGTATTTGCATGCCACTGCCCCGGACATACGGGTATAAAAGGAGCTGGTATGCAACCACTCATTCAGATTTCTCTTCGGAGTGGAACGGTCATGCTCACTGAGCTGAATTCCCATGACTGTTCATTCACCTCTGCTGGATCTGACAGAGCATTTCAGCGGCTTCTCCCTCTTCTGCACTGGTGCACTGCAGAGAATGCCCCTGGGCTCTTCAGCAGAAATAAAAGAGTATATTTTTCTAAAAGAGTATATTTCTCTAAAAGAGTATATTTCTCTAAAAGAGTGGCACACCGGAACGTCTTTTTAAAGACGCATCTTTTTAAAGATGCCTTTCCTTTGTGTGTTATTCCTGGTTGCGCTCGTTATCTCTCGCCTTCTGACGGTCACGATCACTGTCTTTCATGTCTGGGCACTGCTCACGTGGAGACAGCTTTCGTGGAGGGGTCATGTACTCATTGCGAGAACATGTCCATGGCAACAATGCGGTCGCGGCTTACCTTCGTAAGAAAGCAAGCCACCCCAGAGGCTCCCCGCCTTGGTCCTTCTACCCACGGGTATAAGGCCAGCGCGGCTAGCACTGGGGGCGATTTGGGGACCCCAATGGGACCACCTCCATCGGGTATCCCCCCACGGACCTCCCATTCCCCAGCACACTCGTCTGGCTTCCCTCTTATTCAGAGCCCGCGAAAGTGATGAGCTCTCGAGCGCAGCATCGGAGAGTGGGCTCATCCAGTCGGACACGGAAGCCTCAGCTGGGCTCCTTCGGGTGCGGTCACCCAGTCACAGGCTGACACGGAGATGATGACATGCTTTCCCGGGCAGCCACGAGTGTCGGGCTAGAGTGGAACCCTCCGCTCTCCCCTGAACTCTCGCGGCTCGATGATTGGTTCCTGGGCTTTTACTGCCCGGTCCCGATCTTTCAGCTTCCCCGCCCTCACTACCCTCGATGATTGGGCGGCCAAGGTCTATTCGGCAATCCCCCCAGTGGATAAAGGCGCTCGCGGTGCACCTATGCCCGCAGAGCGACGCCAGCTGGCGCAGGCACCCAAAGCTCCCGTCCAAGGCCTGTAGGTTTACGTCTTCTCTGACAGCCAAGGCCTACGGTGCCGCCCTGCACGCCGTGGCTCTCCTGCAAGTCTGCCAAGGTGCTAAAGGAACTGCACGAGGGTAGTTCCACCCCAGGATTGATGCAGGAGCTGCGCTCAGTGACCGACCTCACTCTCCGGGCGTCGAAGGTCACGGCGCGGTCTCTCGGGCGGGCGATGTCCACCTTGGTGGTCCAGGAGCGCCACCTTTGGCTCAACCTGGTCGAGATGGGAGAGGCTGACAAGACACGGTTCCTTGCTGCCACCATTTCCCAAGTTGGCCAGTCTGGCGACACCGAGGACTTTGCCCAGCAGTTCTCAGTGGTGAAGCATTTGACGGAGGTTATCCGGCACATCCTGCCCCGGCGCGGCTCAAGATCCCGCACCCCGTCTGCTCGTCGCCAAAGGCATCCCCCTGTGGTGACTGCACCAGCTCCACCGCAGCCCGCACCTGCGGCCTGGCCCCGGCGTGGAGCCCACTGCTGGAAGCAGACGCCACCCGTCCTGTGAAAGGCTTCGAAGCGCCTCTGAGACGGGAGACCCAGGGACGACGAAACATGATGCTTTGGAGCTGGTAAGCAGACCACTCCATCCCCCGGTCGAGGCCCGGGAGGAGAATCTTTTGTTACCTTTGCATTTAATTGTGCTGCATGCCCAAGTGGCTGCAATACCCAAGAGTTCAGCAAGAGCGGTTTCCTTGTTCCCTGGGTCACGTATCCGGTGTGCACGGCCATCATCACGACCACCGTCCACCACTCTATTTGGCAGGTTTGGCGCTCCCCGCCCCTGAGCGCCCAGCTGTGGCACAAATCCGCCCCTGATGTGACAGTCTCCATGGGTCACGAGGACAGGCCTCTTCCTCCCCCGTCCCAGGCTGTTCCGAGGGTGGTCACAAGGAGCCAGGTAAGTACTTTGATGTCCCTGAATTCATCACGGCCACGACACGGAGTGGCACCTCAGGCTCTGGCCCGCCGCAAGGCCCCACCCGCCGGTACGTCTGATGAAATTGTCCCTCCGGCCGAGATGAAGAAGGGGTTTTACAGCCCCTACTTCACTGTACCGAAAAAATGTGGTGGGTTGCGGCCAATCTTGGACCTTGGGCTTTACACAGACTCCTGTCCTAGATGCTGACGCAAAGACGCACTCTAGCGAGCGTCCGGCATCAAGATTGTTTCGCGGCGGTAGACCTGAAGGACGTGTACTTCCATGTCTCGATTCTACCTCGACACACACCCTTCCTGCGGTTTGTATTTGAGGGTTGGGCATATCAGTACAAGGTCCTCCCTTTCGGTCTGTCCTTGTTCCCTCGTGTCTTCACGAAGGTCTCAGAGGCAGCCCTTTCCCCGCTAAGGGAAGTGGGCATTCGCATCCTCAACTATCCCGACAGTTGGCTAATCCTAGCTTGCTCTCGGGATGTGTTGTGTGCACACAGGGACCTGGTGATCTCGCACCTCAGCCGACTAGGGCTTCGGGTCAACTGGGAAAAGAGCAAGCTCCTCCCATTTCAGAGCATCTCTTTTCTCGGTTTGGAGTTGGACTCAGTCTTGTTGACGGCGCTTCTCACGAACGAGCGCGCACAGTCGGTGCTGACCTGTTTGAAGGCGTTCAAACAGAAAACAATGGTTCCACTGAAATTTTTTCAGAGGCTCCTGGGGCATATGGCATCCTCAGCGGTGGCCACCCCACTTGGGTTGATGCATATGAGACCGCTTCAGCACTGGCTTCAGACTCGAGTCCCGAGATGGGCATGGCGCCACGGGACACATCGCGTGGTCATCACGCCGGTCTGTCACTGCCTCTTCAGCCCTTGGATCGACCTCACATTTCTACGGGCAGGCGTTCCCCTAGAGCAGGTTACGACAGATGCCTCCAAAACGGGCTGGGGTGCTGTTTGCAATGGGCACACAGCCGCTGGCTTATGGATGGGCCCACGGCTGCGTTGGCACATCAACTGCCTCGAGTTGCTGGCAATTCTGCTTGCCCTGTGGAGGTTCCAGCCGCTGATCCAGGGCAAGCACGTGCTAGTTCGGACAGACAACAAGGCAATAGTAGCATATGTCAACCGCCAAGGCGGTCTGCGCTCTCGTTGTATGTCACAACTTGCCCGCCGTCTCCTCCTCTGGAGTCAAGTTGCTGCGAGCCACTCACATCCCGGGCGACATCAACACTGCAGTGGACGCACTGTCACGGCAGGTTACCCTGAGGGGAGAGTGGAGACTCCACTCTCAGGTGGTCCAGCTGATCTGAAGTCGATTCGGACAGGCACAGGTAGACCTGTTCGCCTCCCAAGAATCCTCCCACTGCCCGCTCTGGTATGTCCTGACCGAGGCACCTTTTGGCATAGACGCACTGGCACACAGCTGGCCCCCTGGCCTGCTCAAATATGCGTTTCCCCCAGTGAGCCTACTTGCACAGACTCTGTGCAACGTCAGGGAGGACGAGGAGCAGGTCGTCCTGGCAGCACCGTACTGGCCCACCCAGATGTGGTTCTCAGACCTCACGCTCCTTGTGACAGCCCCCCCCCCTTTCTTTCTTAGGGATGGGGCACCATCTGGCGCCCGCGACCAGACCTCTGGAAACTCCATGTCTGGCCCCTGGATGGGACACGGAAGACCTAAGCGGTCTACCACCCTCTACGAGGCACCTGTATGCCATTAAGTGGTGTCTGTTTGCAAAGTGGTGTTCTTCCCGAAGGGAAGACCCCCAGAGATGCGCATTCGGATCGGTGCTTTCCTTCCTGCAGGAGAGGTTGGAAGGAGAGATTGCTGCTATAGCAACACACCATGACACAGTGGACAGTAAGTCCTTAGGGAAGCACGACCTGATCATCAGGTTCCTGAGAGGCACCACGAGGCTGAACCCCTCCAGACCACGCCTCGTTCCCTCATGGAACCTCTCTGTAGTTCTTCAGGGTCTACAGAGAGCCCCCTTTGAGCCTTTGCAGTCAGCTGAGCTTAAGGCACTCTCCTTGAAGACTGCCCTCCTGACTGCACTCACTTCCATCAAGAGAGTAGGAGACCTGCAAGTGTTCTCTGTCAGCGAAATGGCTAAGTGATCAAGGTAACTCACGACCCCTTTTAGGGACCAGGTGGTGAACCTGTGAGTGCTGCCCCAGGAGGAGGCAGACCCAGCCCTGTCGTTGCTGTGTCCGGTGCATGCTTTACGCATCTATTTGGATCGCATGCAGAGCTTTAGGATCTCTGAGCAGCTCTTTGTCTGCTTTGGTGCACATCAGAAAGGAAGTGCTGTCTCCAAGCAGAGGATCGCCCACTGGCTCATTGACGCCATAGCTATGGCATATCACGCCCAGGACGTGCCACCCCTGGTAGGGCTATGAGCCCATTCTACCAGGGGTGTAGCAGCCTCCTGGGCCCTGGCCAGGGGTGCCTCTCTAACAGACATTTGCAGAGCAGCGGGCTGGGCTACACCCAACACCTTGTGAGGTTCTACAACCTCCAGGTGGAACTGGTTTCATCCCGGGTAGTGGCACACAATACAAGCGGATAAGCCCGGGATAGCTGGCCGGGTGTATCACTTGCACATAGCGCCTTTCACCTCCTCTGAGCCGAAGACGTGCGCCATTAATTCCCAGTAGTGTTCACAAACTATGTTCCCTGGTTGACTTCCTCTGAGCCCTGTGGCAGTCGAGTTTTCGGAGAGACTCGCTGCCGGCCCAGTACACATGCTAACTAAGAGCCCTGTTCTGGGGTAGGTGCTCCGCATGTGGTGGTTCCCTGTAAGGCAACCCCATGCGATGTATATCTTACGCTAATTCGTTTCCCTGTCTCCATGTTTGTAGTAACTCCTCCCCCGTTGGGTAGGATCTACCATGAGACTTCTCCACATGGTCGGCAAGACCATGTGACACCCCCCAACTAAACCTGGTCAGCCCAGTCAGATAATCCCCCTTTTTTTTAGGGAGTGAAAAAAAAGAAGGGGAAAAGAGGCCACGACTGGGCTAGCCTGTCTCTATCTTTTGGGTAGTCGACTTGTACCCAAAGGGCCGTTTGACACTCATAACTATGTTGGGGGAGGTTACGTGTCGGCCTGGTGCGCTGGCTATGAGGCACACAGTTGTCTGCCCGTCACACACTGCCAGTTCACGTAACACAGTTCAGCCAGTTGTGGCGTTTTGTATAGGGACCCCTAGTGTCACTACATCAACACAACGTTGAGTGAGTGACAGATAGGGAACGTCATGGTTACTTGCGTAACCTCCATTCCCTGATGGAGGGAACGAGACGTTGTGTTCCTCCTGCCACAACGCTGAACTACCCGCTGAAATGGCCAGACCTTGTCTCGGCTCCTCAGCATAAAACCTGAATGAGTGGTTGCATACCAGCTCCTTTTATACCCGTATGTCCGGGGGAGTGGCATGCAAATACCACTCGCCAATTTTCATTTGCCTTTTATCAAAGACCAGAGGTGTCTCGGGCTCCCAAGAGTGACCCCTAGTGTCACTACATTGACACAATGTCTCGTTCCCTCCATCAGGGAACAGAGGTTATGCAAGTAACCATGACGCTTTCCATGTTTTACAGTAATACTATTTTGGAAAATATTTCCTAAGCCATTTAATAGTTATCACCATTTATCACTGAATGTGTCTGGAATTTCAAAAACAAAACTAACTTAACCTTGCTGAAGGAGCAACCGTGAGAGATGGACACCGTTGGGGACCTGTAATTATAAGTATTTCTTTAAACTATTTTATAATGTTAAATAAGCAATATTTGACGATGGACCAACGCACCACTATGTGTTGTGCATTCAACGGTCTGGAATCAATAATTCTGCTCATCCAAAGATTATCACATACATTTATTTGACCACATCTTTCAGATTTTTTTTCTCACAGCTCTCTTCTTCAGGGTTTTACTACATTAATATTAACTTTTTTTAATATTTATTATTATTTTATTTTTTTGGGGGTGGATTTATGTTTTTATTTTGTTTATTTTTAACAACAATGATTTCACTACAATAATACTGCAGTATCCTTATAGTAACCATGGTTTTAATAAAATAATATTGTAGTAACCATGGTTAATTTTGTGGTTCTGGTTTTACCTCAAATACCATGGTTTAACCAGGGGCGTTTCTAGGACTTGAGGAGGTTCGGGGCTTAGCCCGGACCCATTTAAGTGGGTGTGGCTTTAGGTGACCCCCCTCCCCCCCCCATCTATTTTAAATATGCACACTCTATCCTTGTGTTTTTTCTGCACTCTGGCACCTTACTTACAATCAAAGTACATGTGTTGTTCATTGAAAATTTCAATGTGTACCTTAAAAATGGCTAATTTCCTGATTTATCATTAAACAATAAAACAGTGTATTTTGGTGTAATCAGTCAGTCATGCACACAATTTTCCATACAGTCCTTGCCCTGTTCACCTCTTCATTGTCTGCTGCTGTCTCTTCCCTCTCTCTATCAAATGATTCCAGGAGAAAAAAAAACATTTTCTATTTTTTATGATCCCTCATTTTCTTAAATGAGGGATCATAAAAATTACATTTTGTTTTTATTTAGTACTGCCCCGAAGAAGCTATTTGACATAACACATCCTCACATATATTCCACACGACAAAATAGTAACTGAATTTACACACATGATCCTGTTAAGAAGTTTACATTCCCTTGGTTTCTAATATGGTTTGTTGCTTTCTCGAGGATCATTGACTGTTTGTGTAATAATTGTTCATGAATCGCTGCTTTGTCCTGAGCAGTGAAGATGTCCACATTTCTTAAGAAAAAAACCCAACTACATTAAAATTATTTGGTTTCTCTGCATCTTCTCTGCAAATCACAGACATAGAACAATACCCGGACTCAGTTATTATTATTCTTGGGGATTTTAACAAAGCAAACCTCACACGTGAATGCCCAAATACAAACAGCACATGACATGCCCAACCAGAGACAGAAATATACTGGATCACTGCTACACAACAATAAAGAATGCATATCACTCTGTTCCTAGAGCAGCTTTGGGACTATCTGATCACTGTCTGGTTCATCATTTTCCAACCTACAGACAGAAATTAAAATCTGCTAAGCCTGTAGTAAGGACTGTAAAGAGATGGACCAACAAAGCAGAGCTGGAACTACAAGCCTGCTTTGACTGCACTGATTGGAGTGTTTTTGAGGCTGCAGCCACAGAGTAAGTTGTGTAAGTTAACACAGACATTTCTAAAATCATAGAATTAAATACTTACACATACACATTTGCATGTACACATACCCACGCTCCATTGCATGATGCCCCACAATCAAAACTGCCCTTAGATCTAACAATATTCTGAAAAATGCATTGTATTTGTCACAAACAGCATGCCATTGCTCAGCTGTTTCGAACTTCTTTTTGGTTCGAAGCGAAGATTAAAAAAAGAACTTCTCAGTGAGTATGCCAGGGCCTTTAGGGAAGCCTTCAGAAGGAAATACAGTAACACTACAACAAGGTTCTAGGCCTATTTGTTAACATTAGTAAATGCATTTCTTGCCCTTGACCCATCTGCAGAGCACTGTACATGTACACTACTCATGTACACACACTGTATAAATGACGAGAGAATTATAATTTTTTGGGTGAACTATTTTAACCACTGTGTGTTCACATAAATGCATTTCATAAATGTACATGTAGAATGGTTCTAAGTTCGTGGGCAATGGAGGAGTCAGGAGACAACGAAGCAGGTTCAAGGTCAGTCTTTTTAATTGTCAGCTTTTACACAAAATTGACGGTAACTGTCAAAACAAACAGTTCATAAATAAATGTAAAAGCACTCTCTCTCTGTTCGACTGATGTGCTTTCTGGCCACTCTCTCTCTCCCTCTCTGATGCTTTGGCATGCCTTTTAAGTCTCCCCCAGAGACAGGTGTTAGAGATAATTATGAGCCAGGTGACGAGCCTTACCACTCTCCCTCTCCCGCAGACCGACACATGACCACGCCCCCCATGCCACATGCCCCCACCGCTGACTCAGGCCAGGGCAACATCCAGCCAGCCTACTCCCCCCCCACCATTTCTGGAGAGAAAGTCAGCCACAACCACCTGCACCCCCGGTCTGTGGATCACCTTGAACTTAAAGGACTGAAGAGCCAGGTACCAACGGGTGATCCGCGCGTTAGTATCCTTCATGCGGTGGAGCCACTGCAGAGCGTGATCTGAACAGAGGGTGAAGGCCCACCCCAGCAGGTAGTAGCGGAGGATCAGAACAGCCCACTTGATCGCAAGACACTCCTTCTCAATGGTACTATATTTTGTCTCCCTGAAGGAGAGCTTGCGACTAATAAATAGCACTGGCCGTTCCTCCCCTCCCACCCCCTGAGAGAACACCGTGCCTAGCCCCCTGTCAGATGCATCAGTCTGCAAAATAAAGGGGAGAGAGAAATCAGGTGCATGTAAAAGTGACCCCCCACACAGTGCAGACTTTACCGTAAGGAAGGCCTGTTGGCACGACTCTGTCCACTGGACCAGATCGGGAGCCCCCTTTTTAGTAAGGTCAGTCAGTGGGCTGGTGACATCAGAATAATTAGGCACAAACCTTCGGTAGTAGCCAGCCAGCCCAAAAAAAACTGCCTTACACCCTTTTTGCTTTTGGGCGCCTGACACTTGGTCATGTGACCTCAAAGGGTCTTTGCCACTTGGCGAGTAATTTGGAGCTCGTAGTGGGCAGCAATATAAGAACTCCTGTGTGAATTCCCGTAGTCGAGTGCCCCTGCCATACAGTCAGCGCTAATGTTCTTACGCTTGGAGCAAATTCTCCTGTGTGACCTGCCCCAAAGTGTGGGGTTTTGCTCAAAGGTCAAGAACGTATTGAATTAGATTTTTACTATTTGAAGTTCCTTCTTCCCAAGCTTCCCATATGACGTCAAGCATGCCGCGGGGCCTGTGCCCATACAGTAGCTCAAACGGGGAAAACCCGGTGGAGGCTTGCGGGACCTCTCGTACTGCAAACAGCAGGGGTTCAAGCCACTTATCCCAGTTTTTTGCATCATGTTTTTTAAGGTCTTATTAAATCGTTCGACCAACCCGTCGGTTTGCGGGTGATAAACGCTGGTGCGAATCGATTTAATGTCTAATAATTCATATAGTTTGCAAAGTGTACATGACATGAACGTTGTGCCTTGATCAGTGAGGATTTCCTTTGGAATCCCCACTCGGGAGATAATTTTGAAGAGTGCCTCCACAACACTACATGCTGAGATGTTGCGTAGGAGCACTGCTTCCGGATATCGCATTGCATAATCCACCAGAATTAATACTAAGCGATGCCCACGTGCAGCCCGCTCTAATTTTCCGACGAGATCCATGGCAATTCTTTCGAAGGGGATCTTGATCAACAGCAGCGGGCGCAATGGCACTTTTGGGGTGGCCGGTGGATTCACCACCTGATATTCACAGGCACGCTGCACACCACTTACGAAAGTCCCCGTGAATGCCTTGCCAAAAGAAACAGGTTCAACAGGCCATTATACGGTTCAAAGTCTTTTCGTGACCTAAGTGGCCAGCTATTGGATTATAGTGAGCTGCCTGGAAGAGTGTTTCCCGACAGCTCTTTGGTACTAACAGCTGAGTTGTATTCTCTTTGGTTTGAGTGTCCTGCATCACTCGATACAACCACTCTTTAATAATAGAAAAGTACGGGTATGTGAGTGCAACACCGGACTGGAGCTGTTGACCATCAATGACTTTCACTTGGTCAAAGGCATGCTTGAGGGACTCGTCACGCGACTGCTCCAGAGGGAAATCCCCATCAGGGGAGCCCCTGAGAACAGGAATTCCCTTGTCTGTGTCATCCTGACGCGGAGCCGACGTTGACAGCCCTGGCACCGCCTCACCAGCCATAGTATCGCACGCCACACACTGCCCCACTACTTTGCAGGACCCATCCACACACATTACCCTCAATAGATTTTTAAAACCGAGCCAATTAGTTCCCAGAATTAGTGGATGGTTGAGGCGGGGATTAACCGCAGCCTAGACTCTATGCCTTTTTCTCAATGGTAACCACCAGATACTTGTGAATGTCAACATGCACACACCTCAACCTCACCAGTTTATTTTTATCCAATGCCCCGCCTTGCACCAAGCATTGGTGGATCGAGGTTTGAGAACAACCTGTATCTACCAAAGCTTGATGTGTATCCCCTTTTACTCTTACCGGTATCCAATATGCCCCTGCCCGATCGGGGGCAGACTGTGAAGCGTCGGGGATCCGGACCAATGTCGCCACCTCCATTACTGGACATCGCTCTTGACTGTGTCCGGTTTCCCCGCAGCTCCAGCAGACCGGCCCAGGTCTTCCTTCCCCACTTGTGGGGGCGGTCTCGCCAACCTGGAGGGGATAGCAGAGGGAGACGGGGGGGTAGGAGAGACGGACAGGGGGAAGGATCCCCTGGACTGGGGGTGGGGTTTGGGTTGGCCTCCCCACCTCCGAGGAGCTCCTGGGTGGGAGTGAGGGGAACGGGGGGGAGAGGAGGGAACATGAGGCACAGGGGGTGGAGAGAGAGAAGAAGAGACTGCTTCGCTGCCTCCTGAGAATGCTGACATGTAGTCCTCTGCCAGCTGGACAGCTTCCTCCAACGACGCCGGGTGGTGGCACTGGACCCACTTGGACATGCCTCAGGAAAGTTGGGAGACTAACTGCTCCAGTACCATCAGATCGATGACCTCCATGATGCCATGGGTTCCCCCCACCAGCAACCATTTCCGGCAGGTGTTACGGAGCAGCTGCGCAAAAGCGAACGGGTGGCCGTCCTTCCCGAAGCTTAACGAGCGTAAAAGCTGTCGGCTCTGCTCCAGGGTCCAACCGACCCGTTGCTGGATGGCCTTTCTCAGGTGGCTGTAGTCCAGGAGGCTGGCAGCGGGAAGTTGTTGTGTCGCCAGCTGTGCCTCCCCGGAGAGCAGGGGCAACAGGCGGGCTGCCCACTGATCAGGAGGCCACCTCCAAACTTCTGTGGTCTTTTCAAAGAGGTCAAGGAAGGCCACCGGATCATCGTTTGGTCCCATCTTCGTCAAGGCCACCGGTGGAACAGGCTCCGAGGAGGTCGCAGCGCCAGCCCCCTCCCTGGCGATCAAGCTCCGGAGCACCTGCCAGTTCTCTGCTTGTGCCTGAAGCAGAACTTAGAAGCGTTGTTCCTGCTCCCGGCGTACCTCCATGAGGGCTTGGTGTTGTGAATGCTGGATACTGGTGAGGGTCTTGAAGACTTCGCCCAGCGGTGAAGACTCTATAACAGCGCTCTCCTCCAAAGCCGGGTTCTCGGCACCACTGTAGAAAGGTTCTAAGTTCGTGGGCAATGGAGGAGTCAGGAGACAACGAAGCAGGTTGAAGGTCAATCTTTTTAATCGTCAGCTTTTACACAGAGTTGATGTTATCCGTCAAAACAAACAGTTCATAAATAAATGAAAAAGCACTCTCTCTCTGTTCGACTGATGTGCTTTCTGGCCACTCTTTCTCTGTTTGACTGATGTGCTTTCTGGCCACTCTCTCACTCCCTCTCTGATGCTTTGGCATGCCTTTTGAGTCTCCCTCTGCCATCACTAAAATGAGAGACAGGTGACGAGTCTTACCGCTCTCCCTCTCCCGCAGACCGACACATGACCATGCCCCCCATGCCACAGTACACTAATTCAAAATATTGTTCATTACTACTTTAATGTAGTTAACTAATGTTAACAAATACAAAATTAAAGCATTACTGAAAATATTAAATATTTTAGAAGACGCACTAGTAAGTCATGAGAACTGTGTCAGATGCAATGATTTTACTGCTCCTAAAGATGTGTACTTAAAGCTTTTAAACTTGGTTGCATTGATACACAGTCATTTCTGATTTTACAGGTTGGTATCAGTGGCTGATTTCCTGCACCATGCAAAAGATGCCATTTTTCCATATACACGATGATGGGAGAAAACAGTCAGTGCTTTCAAGCATTTGTTGTCATTCACTGAGAAGCGCTTCAACAAAATACATTGCGGGGCACAGTGGACATTTGCTTCAAAGCATTCTACAACTTAAATATTAATGACCCCAAACAGCAAATTTAAATTAATTTCTACTGACTGGAAACTTGTTTACCCAAACAGAAAATACATTTCTACCTTTTAAATTGTTATTGTTGTCTGCCTGCCTTTCACTCACTGTGTGTTTGTGGTAAAGTGATTTTGATGACCAAGAATTTAAAATTTTTAACCCAATTTGCGTATATTTTAACCCAGCATGCTGCAATGACTTTGCAGCAAAGTTACTGATGACAACAGTCCAAAAGTTGGGATAGTCATTGTAAGGGGGTTCAGTGGAAAGGAGGAGGTGAGAACCGGCTTAATAATATAAATAATAATTTAATAAACAAGCCAAACAAAACACACAACCAAAAACACACAGCACAGCTGTCTGTAATTCTCTCTCTCTCGAACTGTCGTCCCCGGCCGCCTTTATCCCTCGCGCGCCCCATCAGGCTGATTGGGGACCGGGTGTGTCTCATTCCATCCCGGCCCCGCCCTCCTCAGCTCTACAGTCATTAAGGGGAGCAGAGGTTTATACTGATGTTTCAGATGCAAAGACAAATGTACCTTTAGGTTTTCTTGCATATATATATATATATATATATATATATATATATATATATATATATATATATTCATTTGTGTTCACAGTATTCAACTATGTCTTTGTAGTCATGTTTTAATGTGTTTTAGTATGGCATATTAGTTCAAAATGTTTTGTTTTTTTTTTATGTAAAAATTGCTAATTAAATAAGTAGCTAACAATTTTTGAAAATTCCACTTAATTAAGAAGTTTTCAAAATGCATCCGTCTTTGCTGCTGTCATTTTTTGTTTTAAAATTTTTATGTGATGATGCTGCAACAATGTAAACTTAACAGGTACTATTTTCTCAACTTTATTTAGTGTTTAACATTAAGACCAAATGTAACTGTAGTTTATGGTGAAATAATAGCTGATACCAAACCTGTTTCTTTGTACTCCCATTTGTGTTTTAGTCTATATAAGTAGGTGTTTTTGTTTTTCTATTTTTCTTGGATACATTTTCAAATGTATTTAATTCATTAAATAAATAATAAATTTATTTAATTCATAATTTAATGAATTTGTAACACTGTAATATGAATAAATATTTAGAATTTATTTTTGAAACACTTGAGTACACTTTTTATAATAAATAGGTTATTTTAGCAAACTTGGAATATAAATTAAATGCATTTGAAAATCACATGTAACTAATTTAAAAACCTGTGTAACCTATCTGAAAAAAATATATGATAATGGTAGTTCCCAACAAGATAAATATTGCCTTTATAACTTTCAAATTGATCAATTTGAGTTGGCAATACATGTGAAATCTAATATGTCAAACTAAAAAATTTTAAGTTCAAATACTCAAAAAGCTGATGCAAATAGTTGCCTCAATTTTTTTGAGTAAAACCAGCACAATATTTTTTACAGTGTACATACAACTGTTTTATGAGGTTATGAAGTCACAATTTCCTTCAACTGCCTGGTTGATATTTCACATTTCGGTTGTCACTCAAATGTGGAGTGGTGGTGGTGTAGTGGACTAAAGCACTGAACTGGTAAGCAGAAGGTTGTTGGTTCATTCCCCACAGCCACCACCAATGTGTCCTTGAGCAAGGCACTTAACTCCAGGTTGCTCCAGGGGGATTGTCCCTGTAATAAGGGCACTGTAAGTCACTTTTATCCAAAGTGTCAGCCAAATGCATAAAATAAAAAAATAAATAAAAAGTGCAACAGCATCCTGTAGCTACATCCATATAATTGGGATACATTTGTAAACTGCATTTTCACTTTCAAAACGCTCTCCATCCACACTGCTGTTTTCAAGCATTTTCCAAACATTTCTCGTCTACACTGAAACATATGAAAATGCGCAAAAACTGCCATTCCATGTATGGTCTGAAATGCAATTGTCCTCGTGTTCCGTGGCGGTACAGCAATTCCGAGTAAACTTCACGTCGCCTTTGAAGGAATGCAATGTTATGGTTGTACAAAGTAACATTTATCTTTAACAATGCTATCAAAATGGGTAGCAACACAACAATACCGCTACAACTTGGGCCGCCGCCTTAATTGTTTTGGGTTAAATGGACCACAGGACAGCGTCACATGACAACAAATACGTCATCGTTTTCAGATATCTCCGTTTTCCCTGTCCAGACTACAATATGAAGATGGTGTTATTAAATTTATCCACTTGGGAGAGTGTTTTCAAAAAGCTAAATTTTTAATTATTGTTTTTATTTTTATTTAATGCTTTTTCGTTTGGTAATTAATTTAATACAGGGAATTTTGCCGCCGTTTTTTCAAAAGTAAACTAAACAATAATTTAATAGAATTGGGTTATATGTTCCAAAAAAGCACATTGATGTTTTTCTTCTAGTATTGTGTATTTATTTTTAATTTAAAACATCTTTGTGCACAGAAATGATATGTTTTTTGTGACTGTGGGCTAATTGCATGACTGCCGTCTATTATTTTGAATGGTGTGGAAAAGCAACTTTAATAAATAAACAGGTGGCTACCACGAGTAGCGGATTTAGGCATGGGCGACATGTGCCGTTGCCCAGGGCGGCATCTTGCGGGGGGGCGGTGGCATCTTGAAGGGGGCGGCACAAGGCACCCACACAGAACACCCCCCCCCCCCCCCCACCCCATCAACAACTTTGGGGGCGTGTTGAAGCGGGTTTCGCCCAGGGCACCATACAAGCTTAAACCGCCACTGGCTATCACAATTAAATTAATCGCAAACAGTGGCCATTCATTTGTTCTCCGTGCACTTGTCGATGTGCATCAGAGGGTGTACACCAATGACTGCACCACCAAGGAACCCTCTGTCAAGCTCCTGAAATCTGCAGATGACACTACTGTCATCGGCCTCATCCAAGATGCCGATGAGTCTACATACTGAAGGGAGGTTGAACAGCTGGCTGTCTGGTGCAGCAAAAACAACCTGGAGCTGAACATGCTTAAAACAGTGCAGATGATTATGGACTTCAGGAGAAACACCCCAGCATTTCCCCCCTCAACATTCTGAACAGCACTGTGGCAGCAGTGGAGTCATTCAGGTTCCTGGGCTCTACCATCTTACAGGACCTGAAGTGGGAGACCTACATTGACTCCATTGTGAGAAAGGCCCAGCAGAGGTTGTACTTCCTTCACCAGTTGAGGAACTGTCTGGTTTGATTCAGCTCCCAAATCAGACATCAGAAGACTACAAAGGACAGTTCAGACTGCTGAGTGGATTATTGGTTCTCCCCTTCCCACCCTCCAAGAAATGTACACATCCAGAGTGAGGAAAAGGGCTGGGAAAATCACCCTGGACCCCACTCACCCAGCCCGCTACCTCTTTGAACTGTTGCCCTCTGGCCAGTGCTATACAGAACATTGAGCACCAGAACAGCCAGGCACAGCTTTTTCCTTCAGGCCATCCACCTCATGAACAGTTAAAGCTTCCCCATTAAGCAATAACTATGTGCAATACAAGCTTAGTCAATTATATTTATTTAACAAGTCCTACTTCTTCTGCACATTACATTACCTTGCACTATCTGTATACAACAGATTATATTTATATATATGTATATTTTTGTGTCTTATTGTGTATTTTTATACTTTATACTTTATATCTGTCTTGTTGTTGTATTGTTTGCAGTGGCGGGTTTAGGTATCCCCCCTTGTCAACAACTTTGGGGGCGTTGAAGCGGGTTTCACCCAAGGTGCCATATGATCCCAATTGCTGCCCCTGTTGGGGGGGGGGGGGGGGTTGTGGTGCATTGCGGCGGCCTCCTCTTTGGCACCCCCCCCAGCAGGTGGTGCCCTAGGCGACCGCCTAGATCACCTATGCCTAGAAACGGCCCTGAATGTAAGGATTTTTAATAATACAATTGTATTCATAAAAGTTATTAAAAACTGTTACTAAAAGATCACCTTAATACATAAATAAAACAAGCATCTGCAAAATTACATTAAAGGTTGTTTAGTTAAAACATGTCTGACTCCTCTTGTGCATAGGACAAATCTTTTAGAACAGTGGTTCTCAACCCTGTTCCTGTAGGCCCCTCAACACTACACATTTTGTAGATCTCCCTTTTCTAACACAACCAATTCAGATCTTGGAGTCTCCACTAATGAGCTGAATCAGGTGTTTGATTAGGGAGATATCCAAAATGTGTAGTGTTGGGTGGTCTCCAGGAACAGGGTTGAGAACCACTGTTTTAGAAGATCTAAACATAAGCTAAGCTCTTAAGTTTTGAATATAGATCAACTATTTCAAGCAGCGAGCCTTTCGTTTGTGGTTTGGAAATGTCTCTCTTTAATGGATACTGTTTCTGTTCATCCACTTAACATTCAGTGCTCTGACAGAGTAGGAGAGAGTGCACAAGATAATCAGCCTGCAGGTCTGTATACTCTTCACTTACTGTTTACTTGTCCTGTCATGCCCTGTGTCTCTGTAACCATGGCCACTTTTTTTTTTTTTTTTTGTAGTCAACAGAATTTTCTGAAATTGTGTTACTCATAATAATTTTTATATACATTTCTGTGTATTAAAGGGATAGTTCACCCAAAAATGAAAATTCTCTCATTATTTACTCACTCTCATGCCATCCCAGTTGATTATGACTTACTTTCTTTTGCTGAACACCAGATGTGAACACAAATTAAGATTTTTAGAAAATATCTGAGCTCTGTTGGTCCATACAATGCAAGTGAATGTTGGAATGCAATGCAAATAACTTTGAAGGTCCAAAAATCATATAAAGGCAGCATAACAGTAATCCATAAGAATCCAGTGGTTAAATCCATATCTTATGAAATTATATGATATGTGTGGGTGAGAAACAGATCAATATTTAAGTCCTTTTTTACTATAAATCTCCACTTTCACATTTGTCTTCTTTTGTTCTTGGCTATTCGCATTCTTTGGGCATATCGCCACCTACTGGGCAGGGAGGAGAATTTTTAGTAAAAAAGGACATAAATTATGATCTGCTTTTTACCCACACCCTTCATTTGTGTTCAGCATAAGACAGTAAGTCATACACATCTGGGATGGCATGAGATTGAGTAAATGATGAGATAGTTCACCCAAAAATTTAAATTATCTCTTTAAAATGAAAGCATAATTAGTTATATATGTGTATAGTGGATATAAAAGACTTTATGCCATTTAGGCATGCCATAAAGTAATGCTAGAGATAAATGAATTCCATCGATGAAAGAATGAGCCTAAATGTACTGTTTGAAATTATGACTTGCTGTAAATGTGGTCTATTATTAAGAATGCAATCACATTAGGTCAGAAAGGCATTAAATTTATATGCAGTTTGTGATATTTTCACTGCCGCTAGTGCCGTTTTTGTTCTGTTTTATTATCTAAAAACTCACTGTGTCATTTCAGGATGGTACTTTTGCAGATAGGATGAATATATTTTTTTAATAGTATTCATTAATTATTTTTTTTTCTGCCATCAGATATTATGATCAGTTTACTTGACGGGCAAAGTGGCAGAAAATGACTTGGCTTTTCCATAGGCACTGGTGAGTCACTTGGAGTTAGTATCTTGTGAAGATGACATAAAGCTTCTATTGAAAAGGGAATTTGGTGTTATTTCCATTTACCATGTGAAAGGCAGAGTGGCAGCATGCTGTCTCAATATAGGATGGTAAAATAAAAGTGGCAAGCATCTTAGATTTAAGCCAATGGTGCATGTGTGTGTAAGGGAGGTTATGAGAGGGTAAAAGTCAAATTTGTTTTAAGACACTCTACCCTTTTCACACACAATAAATGTTGCAGTCCTCTTCACACCAGCTAAAAAACAATTGTGAGTGATGATGATAATCTCACCAGTCAGTATAGCACAAATAGGCTCAGGGAAGCATGAAATCCATACCTTGTAAACACATACACACACAGAGAGACACACATATCATTGTGGGGATTCTCCATAGACTTCCATGCATTTTATACAGATCTAATGATAATTTCTATCCCCTAAACCTAACCCTCACAGAAACCTTTTTGCATTTTTACATTTTCAAAAATAAAAAAAATTACATTTCCCGCTGGCTGGGCCCCACAATGTAGGTGATCTCAGGTTTTACTATACTTGTGGGGACATTTGGTCCCCACAATGTAGTATAAACATGTACACACACACACACACACACACACACACACAATTTACATTGACTTGTACATTGATAGTTTTTATACTTAAAGCAATAATTCACCCAAAAATGAAAATTCTGTCAAAATGTACTAAACCTCATGCCATTCCTGTAATGAACTCAGGCTTGGTGGTGGGTTTGAATCCATTTGCAGAAGTTTAATAAATCCAAATCAACAGGCAAAGGGATGGTCAAAAATACAGGCAAAGGTCAAGGATCAAAATAGACAGTCCAAATGGGCAAATAAAACAAAAACAGTAATCCAATAAACGTGAAGTCAATGAACAGGCAAAAGGTCATAACATGAAGCAGTCACAATGGCGAAAATACTCAGTAAGACTGGCAGTACTTCACAATGTGTTGTTGGAAAGCATGGCTCTTTATAGATGGCAAACAGGAAATGACTGTAGAAGAAAATGGAGTGTGATCAGTATTCTGGTGAGGGCTCCCTCTGGTGGTTGGAGGAAGCAGATGTTACAGTTCCAAACCCCTATGAATTTCTTTCTTAACCAGAACGCACAAGGAGGTTTTAATTAATATCCCAGTCTTTCTTTTTAATACAATGGAAGTTGATAAAGACTCACTTAAAGCTAAAAAAGGACCTAAAATTTCATAAAAGTAGTCCATGTGGCTTGTGCATCATATTCCAAGTATTCTGAAGGTTTTGGTGAGAAAAAACAAGAAATTTAAGTCATTTTTTAGTGTAAATTTTGACCCAAAATTTTCATAAAAGTAGTCCATGCAGCTTGTGCATCATACTCCAAGTATTCTGAAGGTTTTGGTGAGAAACAACAAGAAATGTAAGTCATTTTTCAGTGTAAATTTTGACTTTGTTTGTGTGTTCATGAGCGCTATGAGAGAAGCTATTGTTCACAGTGGCATGTGTGTTCAAGCAAGAACTTGCATTGTTTTTTGTGCAAAACTACAAAACAATGCAAGTTCTTGCAAGAAATTTTTAGTTGTTTCTCACCAAAACCTATTGTTTTCCTTCAGAAGATTTGAAGTCACATGGACTACTTTAATAACACATTTGGGTCCTTTTTTTAAGCTTTAACGTATCAAAAAATTAGGCTTGTCACACAAGTTTAGAACGTACAAGGGTGAGTATATTATGACAAAAAAAAATTCTTTTTGGGTGAGCTATTCCTTTAATAATATTTTCAACCCTACTTCTATCCATAAACCTAACCCTCCCGGTTTTGCATATTTAGCTTTTCATTAAGATATTTTGTTTATTAAGCCTTAAGCCGTGGTCATTATGGGTACTATCCTAATGGGGACATTTTGTCCTCACAATGAAGGCAAAACCCAACACACACACATTCGCACAGACACACTGAGAGGAAGAAAGAGAGTGACAGAGTGAGACATACGTGGACATTTCAGGCAACCTTTCCCATTCTGCAGTCTTCACTTTCATGATTTCTCTTTCACCAGAAAGACACAAATCACGCAGAATTACAGAAATCATGGTGCATAAATCCCCTAACTAGCACAATATAAAAACCCTGCTGTTGTCATGGTGGAGAGAATGTCTGTTCCAGTATATTGCTTTATTTTATTGCTGCTTTATACCCAGGTCATGTCCCGTGGTGAAAGCATGTTAAAATAATAAGCTGCCTGAACAATGTGCTGTATGCAGAAATGCCACATTTAATCTGTAAATTCAGCCTGACAGTGGAAGATAGTTCATTGGTTATATTCTGCTCATTATTTGTATGGTTAATGCCACATTTCCCCATGCGATTGCATTTTCCACAGGCATTGACAGATATGGAAATGTTACTTGTATGTGAACGAATGAAATTATAGGTATACATTCACACATGGTTGACACCAGTTATAAAGCACCATATAAAGCAACACAAACTACACTTGTAATATGTGTATGAGTACCTATCATGCATCTAGCTGACAGGGAAACCAGGCTTCCCTATCCACTCACTTGATGTTGTGTCGATGTAGTGACACTAGAGGTCACTCTTGGGAGCCTGAGACACTTCTAGTCTTTGATAAAAGGCAATGAAAATTGGCGAGTGGTATTTGCATGCCACTCCCCCGGACATACGGGTATAAAAGGAGCTGGTATGCAACCACTTATTCAGATTTTCTCTTTGGAGCCGAACGGTCATGCTCACTAAGCTGAATTCCAATGACTGTTCATTCACCTCTGCTGGATCTGACAGCGCATTTCAGCGGCTTCTCCCTCCTCTGCACTGGTGCACTGCAGAGAATGCCCCTGGGCGCTTCGGCAGAAATAAGAGTATATTTCTCTAAAAAAGTATATTTCTCTAAAAGAATATATTTCTCTAAAAGTATATTTCTCTAAAAGAGTGGCACACACAGAACATCTCTTTAAAGACGTGTCTTTTTAAAGATGCCTTTCCGATTTTGTGTTATTCCTGGTTAAGCTCGTTATCTCTCACCTTCTGACGGTCACGATCACTGTCTTTTGTGTCTGGGCACTGCTCACGCGGAGACAGCGTTCGTGGATGGTCATGTACTCATTGCGAGGACATGTCCATGGCAACGATGCGGTCGCAGCTCGCCTTCGTAAGAAAGCAAGCCACCCCAGAGGCTCCCCGCCTCGGTCCTTTTACCCACGGGTATGAGGCCAGCGCAGCTAGCGCTGGGGGTGATTTGGGGACCCCAATGGGACCGCCTCCACCGGGTATCCCCCCGCAGACCTCCCATTCCCCTGCACGCTCGTCTGCCCCGATCGGGCTTCTGGATGGGTCCGCCGGCTCGTCTCACAGTGAGTTCAACCTCTTATTCAGAGCCTGCGAAAGTGATGAGCTCTTGAGCGCAGCATCGGAGAGTGGGCTCGACCAGTCGGATACGGAAGCCTCAGCTGGGCTCCTCCCTCGGGGACGATTGCCCAGTCACAGGCTGACACAGAGATGACGACATGTTTTCCCGGGCAGCTGCGAGCGTCGGCTAGAGAGGAACCCTCCACTCTTCCCTGAACCCTCGCGGCTCGATGATTGGTTCCTGGGCTCATTGCGCCGCTCAAAGCCACGCCCCACCCCCGTTCCTTTCTTCCCGGAAGTGCATGAAGAGCTGACAAGGTCATGGGAGGCACTTTTTTACTGCCCGGTCCCGATCTTTTCAGCTTCCTCGCCCTCACTACCCTCAATGGTGGGGCGGCCAAGGGCTATTCGGCAATCCCCCGGTGGATAAAGGCACTCGCGGTGCATGCCCGCAAAGCGCCGCCACCTGGCGCGGGTGCCCAAAGCCCCCGTCCAAGGCCTGTAGGTTTACGTCATCTCTGACGGCCAAGGCCTACGGTGCCGCTGGACAAACCGCCTCTGCCCTGCACGCCATGGCTCTCCTGCAAGTCCGCCAAGGCGCTAAAGGAACTGAACGAGGGTAGTTCCTCCCCAGGATTGATGCAGGAACTGTGCTCGGTGACCGACCTCGCTCTCCGAGTGACGGAGGTCATGGCGCGGTCTCTCAGGCGGACGATGTCCACATTAGTGGTCCAGGAGCGCCACCTTTGGCTCAACCTGGTCGAGATGGGTGAGGCCGACAGGACATGATTCCTTGCTGCCCCCATCTCCCAGGCTGGCCTATTCGGCGACACCGTCAAGGACTTTGCCCAGCAGTTCTCAATGGTGGAGCAGTAGACGGAGGCTATCCGGCATATCCTGCCCTGGCGTGGCTCAAGATCCCGTACCCCGTCTGCTCGTCACCAAGGGTGTCCCCTGCGGTGACAGCCCCCCTGGCAAATTCCGCTGAGGAAGGACCTTCTTTCTCAGGGACGGGGCACCATCTGGCACCCGCGACCAGACCTCTGGAATCTCCATGTCTGGCCCCTGGACTGCACGTGGGATGCGGGACTTGCGGTGGTAGACACGATCACTCAGGCTAGGGCCCCCTCTACGAGGTGCCTGTATGCCTTTAGGTGGCGTCTGTTCGCTAAGTGGTGTTCTTCCCGATGGGAAGACCCCCAGTGATGCGCATTCAGATCAGTGCTTTCCTTCCTGCAGGACAGGTTGGAAGGGAGGCTGTCCCCTTCCACCTTGAAGGTGTATGTTGCCGCCATAGCAGCACACCATGATGCAGTCGACGGTAAGTCCTTAGGGAAGCACGATCTAATCATCAGGTTCCTGAGAGGCGCCAGGAGGCTGAATCCCCCCAGACTGTGCCTCGTTCCCTCATTGGACCTCTCTGTAGTTCTTCAGGGTCTACAGAGAGCCCCCTTTGAGCCTTTGCAGTCAGCCGAGCTTAAGGCACTCTCCTTGAAGACTGCCCTCCTGACTGCACTCACTTCCATCAAGAGGGTAGGAGACCTGCAAGCATTCTCTGTCAGCGAAACGTGCCTGGAGTTCGAAAGGAAGCACTGTCTCCAAGCAGAGGATCGCCCACTGGCTCATTGACGCCATAACTATGGCATATCACGCCCAGGACATGCCGCCCCCAGTAGGGCTACGAGCCCATTCTACCAGGGGTGTAGAGGCCTCCTGGGCCCTGGCCAGGGGTGCCTCTCTAACAGACATTTGCAGAGCAGCAGGTTGGGCAACACCCAACACCTTTGCAAGGTTCTACAACCTCCGGGTGGAACCGGTTTCGTCCCAGGTAGTGGCACGCAATACAAGCGGATAAGCCCGGGATAGCTGGCTGGGTGTATCGCTTGCGCATAGTGCCTTCCACCTCCTTTTGAGATGAAGACATGCGCCATTAATTCCCAGTAGTGTTCACAAGTTTTGTTCCCTGGTTGACTTCCTCCGAGCCCTGTGGCTGTCATGTTTTCGGAGAGACTCGCTGCCAGCCCAGTACACGTGCTAACTAAGAGCCCTGTTCTGGGGTAGGTGCTCCGCATGTGGTGGTTCCCTGTAAGGCTAACCCCATGCGATATATATCTTCCGCTAATTCGTTTACAAGTTGGCAAACTGCGTCTTCCTTGGGCAGAGCCCCTCTGCCCCAGTCTCCATGTTCATAGTAACCCCTCCCCCATTGGGTAGGATCTACCTTGAAGACTCTCCACATGGTCAGAAAGACCATGTGACGTATTGTTCCACTTAAATATCCCCCCCCCTTTGGGCGAGGTGTGGTCTCCGCGGTGTCTTCCCCTTGGGAGGGACACCCCCCGACTAGACCTGGCGGCCCAGTCGGATAATCCCCCTTCTTTTTTAGGGAGTGGAAAAAGAGAAGGGGAAAAGAGGCCACGACTGGATTAAGCCTGTCTCTATCTCTTGAGTAGTCGACTTGTCTCCAAAGGGCCGTTCGACATTCATAACTATGTTGGGGGAGGTTACGTGTCGGCCTGGTGTGCTGGCTATGAGGCCCACCACACACCACCAGTTCACGTAACACAGTTCAGGCAATTGTGCCGTTTCATATAGGGACCCCTACTGTCACTACATCGACACAACATTGAGTGAGTGACAGATAGGGAACGTCATGGTTACTTGTGTAACCTCCATTCCCTGATGGAGGGAACGAGACGTTATGTCCATCCTGCCACGATGCTGAACTACCCACTGAAATGGCCAGACCTTATATCAGCTCCTCAGCATAAAACCTGAATGAGCGGTTGCATACCAGCTCCTTTTATACCCGTATGTTCAGGGGAGTGGCATGCAAATACCACTCGCCAATTTTCATTGGTCTTTTATCAAAGACCAGAGGTGTCTCGGGCTCCCAAGAGTGACCCCTAGTGTCACTACATCGACACAACATCTCGTTCCCTCCATCAGGGAATGGAGGTTACACAAGTAACCATGACGATTACCATGCAGCGTGCATGCGATGTGTCGCTGGTAATGCTCACGCTTGTATAATGTAAACTTGTTGTGTCACTCAATGTATGAAATGCCATAATCTTTTGTAACAGTGCTAAAATGTGTCAGGGCCCAATGCTTTAAAGAGGAACATGCTTCACTGAGCTGCCTGTGCTTAAACAGTGTGAATGATCTGACACTCAACAAAACATTGGCATGACTGTTTCTCAAAGAGGGAACTCAAGATGAGTCTTCTTCATTCTGACATGAGCTGGTACAACACTTGAGGTTTGAGGCCATAATGTGTGATGACTCCTATTAACGCTTGGGCACTACTATTATTGACTTATTTCATTGTACTTTCAATACATTAAAATAACACTATTTAACTGTTATTTAATAAGCATTAGTAAACAGTATAGTAGTTTACAAGCATACATTTATTATTAATGTGTAGAATGTGATATATAGAGGGGAGGATAAGATAGAAGAAACACATTTTCTCTATGTTTTTGATATTTCATATTTTGTTTTTAAATAGAATGGAATCCAGCCAAAATATGCCCCTGCACTGTCTGAGCTGGCTCTGTGTGACTGGCTAGGGCCTTAACCCTCAGGGGTCGACAGACGCGCCGGCACGTCCTGCTGGATTTTTTCCTCATAACAACAGAAACAACTTACCGTACAGATAAGTGTAAGACATCATTGGAGACTTTAAAGGGTCTACTTTTATTTGTGTACACTCACAATAACAACAAAACCTTGTGCTTTTGTAAAATAAAGAAAATAAACAGGGTGCTCTGTCTCTGCAAGCATCTTTCTGAAACACGTCACAAAAATGAACTGAAACTCAGCGAATATTTATCACACAAACCTGAAACATATGTCTAAAGAAAGCTTAAAATGTCTACTTTTAAATAAAACAATTCAAATCTAAAACAAATATTCTCCTGCAATGTAATCTGTATGAAACTAAAGAGATGTACAGTTTCTCCTGCCGCAGAGGGCGCTATTCATATGGTAATGTGCTGAGGCGATCAATTCAAATGGTAAACGGCCCCAACAATGCCTTAAAAAACAAGTTCATCTTCCGATTCATTCACTTTCCTGCGCGTTTGGAAGATGACATGCTACACAGGTGAGGAAGCTCTACAGATGGTCCTGGATAGTAATGAAGAGTTCACATTTTTTCTCAGAAGAATAGCGTGACTCCGACGATGAACGTTTGCATTTTGAAAAATGACTTGATCCAGCCATGGATACAATTTTGGATGAGTAAATCTTTACTTGCATTAGTTGACATGCTATTTTATATAAACATGTACATATTTTACTAGTTGGACTATTTTCAGACTTGCCAGCCAGTATTCAGAGTGTTCTGAAATTTGAAATATGTCTTAATAGGCAAGTTTTAGTTATATGTAAATGTTGTTTCGGCTAAAGCAGGTATTCTGTATCGTATGCTGTATGATATAAATATGATATGTAATATGATATAAAAATAATATGAATGTTTAGATTATATTTTAATTAGTGTTTTTATTGCCTCATTATCATCAATGAAGCTTGTGCTTGCAAATATCTGTTTGGGTGTAAATGTGTAAAATGTGCTGTAAATATGCCCATATTAGTAAATCAGCATATTAGAATGATTTCTGAAGGATCATGTGACACTGAAGACTGCAGTAATGATGCTGAAAATTCAGCTTTGATCACAGGAATAAATAGCATTTTACAATATATTCAAATAGAAAACAGTTATTTTAAATTGTAAAAATACTGTATTTTTGGATCAAATAAATGCAGCCTTGGTGAGCAGAAGAGACTTCTTTTAAAAACTTTTAAAAATCTTACCGATCTAAAACTTTGAAATGGTAGTGTAGATCTAAAGTTTTTAAGTAAAGTCTTATTTAAAGAAAATGTATAGTCAGATTACTTCTTTTAACTTAAACTTGATTTTGTGAATAAGCTACAAACAATACATTCAATCATTAAGTCTCCTCACATTCATTCTCTCTCAGTCACATTCCTCATTGATAGGCCCAGGGGAGGGGTCTTTGTCTCCTCAGGTGTGAATCACATCAATATTCATGATCATCCACGCCACCTCACATATTGCCTTTCTAACACTAAAAGTGTCTTACAAAAGTTAAATGACTATATAGTTTTGTATGAATGAGTGATCAGGATGGTTTTCACATCATTTTGTAGCAAAAACTATAGGCTACAAGATCCAGTTATCCAAAAGTCTTGTGAACAAATGTTTAGTATGTGTTATATGGCCTTATTTCAGTGACTTAAAATTTTTGTTTTTTAAAAAACCACACATAAATGTTATTTTCTCAAAAATACAAACATGTACATACATGTTGCTCACATATTATTGTAGCCCAGTTTGTGCTGAATACAGTGTTATCAGACTTTAGCCATTAATATGTTTTTAAGCAACTGAAAAAAAGCACAAATGTCAAGGCATGTCAAAACTTCTCCAGGGCCCAAAACACCACCAGACCCCAGAGGGTTAATGGGCTGGAAAACCTCTTTGGTTGGTCCATTGGAGGTCTTTCTGGGAATAACTGTAATGAGGGGAGGCCCTTTAAAATGGGACACGAACCAAAACCCTTCAGTGCAGGGAGGTCTAATAACAGGCTCAGATATTGTATAACCAAGCGAGTCCATCCATTTTACTGCAGAGTGCAATAGGCTTTGGCTGCTTAACTACATGTCCGGAGAATGGATTGATGGAGGGAGAGACAGGTGAAAGGAATGGATGGAGACAGACCAATGGAGGGAATGAGTGCATGAGAAGGACCCAGAGGTGAGAGAGAGATTGAGGAGAGACAAAATAATAGAGTTTATATGAAGACTGAGAGAGGTGAATAGAGAGAGAGAGAGAGAGAGAGAGGTGAATGAAGGGAAATTGAAGAGCAGAGATAGGGATGGATGAGGCAAGCAGGAAAGAAAAATGGGGATTAATGAAGTATTTTGGCTATTAACCATTTTTCTGAAATCATTCCCCCATAAGTCTTAGGTCATCACAAATGTTTGTGAATGATCTTGCTAATAATTATGTAGGGAAATGAATTATTATGGAAAAATATCTAACAGGATTACCAGGAGTCTTGTGATAGACATTAGGAGTGGGTGATATCACCAAAATCTTATATCAAGATTTGAATAAGTCTATATCACGAGAATGAAATACAGTATATCATGATATACACTGAGCTCTTTATTAAGAAAACTATGTCTTCTGCTGTTGTAGTCCATTCACCTCAAGGTTCGATGTGTTGTGCATTCTGAGATGCTATTCTGCTCACTACAATTGTACAGAGTGGTTATCTGAATTACTGTAGCCTTTCTGTCAGCTCAAACCAGTCTGGCCATTCTTGGTTGGCTTCTCTCTTTAACAAGGTGTTTCCGTCCATAGAACTGCTGCTTACTGGATGTTTTTTTTTTTTTTTTTTTTTTTTTTGTTATTGGCACCATTCTGAGTAAACTTTAAAAACTGTTGTGTGTGAAAATCCCAGGAGATCAGCAGTTACAGAAATACTCAAACCAGCCTGTCTGGCACCAACAATTATGCCACGGTCGAAATCACTGAGATCAAATTTTTTCCCCATTCTAATGGTTGATGTGAACATTAACTGAAGCTCCTGACCCATGTCTGCATGATTTTATGCACTGCACTGCTGCCACACGATTGGCTGATTAGATAATCGCATGAATGATTGTTGGTGCCAGATGGGCTGGTTTGGGTATTTCTGTAACTGCTGATCACCTGGGATTTTCACACACAAATGTCTCTAGAATTTACTCCGAATGGTGCCAAAAACAAAAAACATCCAGTGAGCGGCTGTTCTGTGGACAGAAATGCCTTGTTGGTGAGAAAGATCAACAGAGAACGGCCAGACTGGTTCGAACTGACAAAGTCTATGGTAACTCATATAACCGCTCTGTACAATTGTGGTGAGAAGAATATCATCTCAGAATGCTATTCTGAGATGCGGGTTGGCGCTGTTTTGATGGCACAAGGGGGACGTACACAATAATATGCAGGTTGTTTTAATGTTGTGGCTGATCAGTGTATGAGAATACCTGGATGAGCAAGGGCAATTTATGTATTCACTTAACCTATACCCAGTGGATAATAAGTTAATATCTGTATAATTTTGTATTTACTATGTTAATTTCAGTACACTATGAACAATATACAATGGATATGCTAATACTACATTAGCAGAAGAAAACGTACAGCAATGCAGGCAGAATCAACCACAACCAGCATTCCTGTGCTTTACAGTGGTGGACACCCATGGACTCTCCTCAAGTCGCTTTTGTTTTTGTTTAACTCTCTCTTTGAGTGTTAGATTAGCAAGAATGTTTAACATGTTTTGCAGCTGGCATTGAGTGCCTGGCAGTGGGGACTGAAGGTTTTTCCTTTGGTTTCATCATTTTGCTCTGAAAGGAAAAACAAAACAATATTTAGTACAACTTTAAAAACTTTATTAAAATCATTTGCCATTATAAACAAGAATACAATGTGTGGAGCGGGACGTGGTTGTGTGTCTGTCACTGGGGAGAGAGGAAGCGGTAAGGGCCATCACCTGGTGATTGTTAACACTAAAAACCTGTGTCTCATTTCAGTGATGATGGAGACGGGCTTTAAAAGGCAGACGGAGCGACAGACAGACAGAGAGAGACCAGAGACGCAAAGTGTAATCTGTACCATATTTTGTTGTGACGCTGAAAAGCCAATACTTTGTTGTGATGCTGAAAAGCCAATAATTTGTTGTGAAGCTGAAATCAATTGCATACTCAACGTGGACTGTGAAACCGGCTCCTGTCTCCTTCCTACTCCAACCTTGTTACACTGATGCCGAACCCCGGGAGAAAAAGACACTGGACGAAGTCATCTGTGCCCTTGCCAGCACCCAGGAGACCTATCATCAAGCCCTCCGTGCCCAGGAGCAATGTTTCTGGGAGCTCCTCCAAGCCCAGGCTGAGGATCGGCAGGCCTTACGGAGCTGGTTAGCTCCAGGTGGATCCTCCACCACGATTCCGGAGGCAGCGAAGAATCCGTACCTCCTACTCACTAAGATGGGCCCCCAAGACAATCCGGAGGCATTCATACATTTTTTTGAAGAGGCAGCTACCGCCTCTGGCTGGCCGCAAGCTCAGTGGGCCCTACACCTCCTGCCGCTGCTCTCTGAGGAGGCCCAGCTCACAATGCATCAAGCTGAAGGTAGTCCTGAAAAACATCACCAGCGATTCCGCTCCCTCACCCTGAGCGAGACTGGCCGCCCGTTCGTGTTTGCCCAGCAGCTCCATGACGCCTGCCAAAGATGGGTGCTGGTTGAGGAAGGGCACGGCGTGGAGGAAGTTATTGACCTGATGGTGCTGGAGCAACTAACCATTCATCTGCCCTGAGGAACTGTGGAATGGGTCCAGTGTCATCACCCCACGTCAGTGGATGACGCCATCCAGCTGGCTGAAGCCCACATGGTGGCCTACCCGGAAGCCGGCAGGCAGCAGTCCAACTCTCTCTCTCTTGCTTCTCCTCCTCTTGTCCTTCCCTCTCCTTCCTCTCGCCCTATACCAATCCCCGGCAACGAGGAGTGGTTCCAGCCATATCAGCGCCCCGCCTTCGTGGGCTGCACTATGCGCCACCCCCCTCCCCTACCCCTCTCCATCGTCCTTCCAAGGTTGATGTCTCTGCCACCACGGGTACAGCCAGGAAGTCTGGGCCAGTCTGTCGGAGTGGCGGGGGGCCAAGACACGTCCAAGACCGGTGTCCAGTAATGAGTAAATCTCGATGCGTCGTGTGACGCGATGGCTGGGGAGGTGGAGCCGGGGCCGTCCACATCTGCTCAGCATCAGAATGATGCATGAGGGGAATCTTCCAGCATTCCTGACCTTAGGGAGTTTCCGGAGGGGGATTTCCCCCAAGAGCAGTCGTGTGACGAAACCCTTAGGCATGCCTTTGACTAAGTGAGAGTAATCAATGGCCAGCAGCTCCAGCCTAACGTCGCCCTCACATATCCGCATTTTTTTATTATTAGGGACCGGTTGTATTGAGTGAGGCAGGACATGCATACCCATGAGAATACAACCCAATTATTAGTCCAGAGGAGCCATCGGAAAACACTTTTCCAGGTGGCTCATCATAATCCTATGGCAGGTCACTTAGGACAAGAAACAACACTGCACCATTTAATGGCCCATTTTTATTGGCCGGGCATTCCTGGGGATGTGCGCAGATGGTGTGTGGCATGCCGTGAATGTCAGTTGGTGAATCCACCGGCCACCTCAAGAGCGCCATTGTGCCCATTACTGTTGATTGATTCCCCCTTCGAAAGAATTGGTATGGACCTCGTCGGGCCATTAGAACGGTCAGCACGCAGATATCAGTTTGTATTAGTCCTGGTGGATTATGCAACACGATATCTGGAAGCAGTGCCTCTTCACAACATTTCAGCAAGCAGTGTTGTGGAGGCACTCTTCAATATTATCTCCCGGGTGGGGATTCCGAAAGAAATCCTCACCGACCAAGGCACAACGTTTATGTCATGTACGCTACGCGAACTTTATGAATTGCTGGGGATTAAATCGATTTGCACCATCATTTATCACCCACAAAATGACGGGCTGGTGGAATAATTTAATTGAACCTTAAAAATATGATTTGCAAGTTTGCGCACGAGGACGCTAGAAATTGGGACAAATGGCTGGAACCCCTGTTATTTGCAGTCAGGGAGGTCCCGCAAGTCTCCACTGGGTTTTCCCCCTCCGAGCTCCTGTATGGATGTTGGCCCCGCTGGGTGCTTGAGGAAGGACCTTCCCAAAGCTAAAATGAAATTCAATATGTCCTTGATCTTTGAGAGAAACTACACACACTGGGTCAGTTGTCACACCAAAAGTTTCTCCAAGCTCAAGAGACACAAAGCCAGCTCTATAATAGGGGTACTCAGCTACGGGAATTTGCACTGGGAGACAAAGTACTTGTATTACTCCCCACATCGAGCTCAAAATTACTTGCCAAGTGGCAAGGACCCTTTGAGGTTACACGGCGAGTCGGGGATCTCGATTATGAGGTTAAACGAACGGATGTGGAGTATGTCAAATTTACCACCTCAAGCTCCTTAAATTATGGAGAGAGGCTGTCCCCGTGTCCATGGCGATGGTAGTACCGGAGAGGGTGGAGCTCGGTCCAGAGTGAAGTTCAAAGCCGATCCATTTACCCCGGTCCCTTGTGGAGATCACCTCTCACCGTCCCAGCTCACGGAGGTGGCCAAATTGCAAAATGAATTTGCGGACATGTTCTCTCCTCTTTCCGGTCATACTAACCTCATACAACATCATACCGAGACCCCACCGGGTTCCGCTTGCCTGAACATAAGAAAAAAGTGATAGAGACAATGCTCGAGATGGGAGTAATAGAAAAATCGCACAGCAACTGGACCAGCCCGGTTGTTCTTGTACCCAAGAGTGACGGGTCAGTCCGGTTCTGTGTAGATTAATGGAAAGTCAACGCGGTGTCTAAATTTGATGCATACCCAGTGCCCCGAATTGACAAACTGCTCAATCAGTTGGGTGCGGCTTAATTTTATTCGACACTGGATTTAACAAAGGGATATTGGCAGATCCCCTTAACTCTATTATCCAGAGAGAAAAACTGCCTTTTCCACACTGTTTAGATTACACCAATTCGTCACTCTTCCGTTCGGTTTGCTCGGGGCTCCCGCCATGTTCCAGCGCCTGATGGATAAGATCCTCCGGCCACACGTTGCATATGCCACTGCCTACTTGGACGATATTATTAAATACAGTAACGACTGGCAGAGGCATATGCAGCATCTAAGAGCCATTCTGAGGTTGCTGAGACGGGCGGGACTTATGGTAAACCCGAAAAAATGCACAATTGGACAGGTGGAAGTACGGTATCTGGGCTTCCACTTGGGTCATGGGCAGGTACGGCCCCAAATTGATAAGACTGCAGTGATAGCAGGCTGCCCACGTCCCAAGTCCAAAAAGGAGGTGAAACAGTTCATGGGGCTGGCTGGCTATTACAGAAGGTTTGTGCCTAATTTTTCTGATATCACCAGCCCCTTGACTGATCTCACTAAAAAGGGGGCGCCAGATCCAGTCCAGTGGACGGAGGTGTGCCAATAGGCTTTTACGAGGGTGAAATCTGCACTCTGTGGCTCTGTGCCGCTTCCACATGCTCCTGACTTCTCTCTCTCCCCTTCCTTTTACAGATGGATGCATCAGAGAAGGGGTTGGGGGCCGTGCTCTCGCAGGAGGTGGAGCGCCCCGTGCTGTACATTAGTTGTAAGCTCTTTTTGAGGGAGACTAAGTACAGCACAATTGAAAAGGTGTGTCTTGCCATCAAGTGGGCGGTCCTAACCCTCCGCTATTACCTGCTGGGGCGGGCCTTCATCCTCTGTTCGGATCACGCCCCGCTTCAGTGTCTACACCATATGAAGGATACCAATGCCCGGATCTATCGTTGGTACCTGGCACTTCAGCCCTTCAAATTTAAGGTGGTCCACAGGCCGCAGATGGTTGTGGCTGATTTCCTCTCCAGGAATGGGGGGGTTAGCAGGCTGGACTGGGCCCGGGCAGTGGGGGTATGTGGAGCGGGACGTGGTCGAGTGTCTGTCACTGGGAAGAGAGGAAGCGGTATCCTCTGGCCATCACCTGGTGATTGTTAACTATAAACACTTGTGTCTTGTTTCACTGACGACAGAGACGGGCTTTAAAAGGCCTCTGGAGTAATAGACAGACAGAGAGAGACCAGAGACGCAAAGTGTATACTGTACCATACTTTGTTGTGATGCTGAAAAGCCAATACTTTGTTGTGAAGCTGAAATCAATTGCATTAAAAGTTGACTCACGTGGACTGTGAAACCGGCTCCCGTGTCCTTCTTACTCGAACCTTGTTACACAATGTAAACAAAACAAGTGCTAGACAAGTACCAACATTTAAAACATATGTTAAGCTCTTAACCTGTTAACAGACCTCTCAACCATTTGGTAGAGCACATTTTGAGTTAAGTTGAGTTTTTGTTAAGTGGAGTTAGGTTGAGTTCTCTACCTGATCTTTTCTCTTTGGGTGCTATGTGTTAAAAATCAAAATCACAAGTTATCAGTTCTGTTTTCAAAAATACATAATTTTAGTAAGTACTGCAGACAGCAGTGAAATCAATCATAACATATATATATATACACACACACACACACACACACACACACACACACACACGCACACACACATCATATATGCGTGTGCATTTGTGCTAATGTGTATTTTTCCATTTTATTTGTGTGTGTGTGTGTGTGTGTGTGCATACTGTATTTCAGTTCTCTTTTTGACACCCAATGATATGTCAGTATATTGCTACTTTTATCTTCTCAGAATTTTCACATTTCACTTCTTGCTTTCCTTCAAGCTCTTTTTGTCTCAGATTAACCCTTGAATCTTTTCAGTTTTTCTTTTTCCTTTTTCCCAAGGACCTCTACAGAAAACATGAAAGCATATTTCATAGTTTAACTAATAACTACACCTCATTTTTATCCATTCATCCCACTTGCTACCTCTTTTCTTTGTGTTTTTATTGGAATTCTCTGAAAAGCAAGATGGTCACATAAATGGCATTTCATAACTATTTCAATGTCATTGCAGTACAATACACAGTGAGGCCAGGACTGTTTTAAGGCATGGCTTACTAAAAACTATTCTGTCTCTGTTTCTTTTCATAATTTCTGGTTTTAGAGGGTTTTATTCTGTCTCTGTTTCTTTTCATGATTTCTAGATTTTTAGATTGTCGTTGTGGAATGCTCATGGTCATGGAAAACCTGGAAATAACAGGGCTTGAAAAAGTCATAAAAAATAACACAATCTTAAGTCTTGAAAATGATCATCCACTGATTAAACTGTTTGTTGTCAGCATATATATACACACCACACACTGTATATTAAATGAGATGATGGAACATGCTAGACAATGGCATAGATTTGGTTTGAACATTGGGAGAGAAAGAGGGAGGGGGTAATGTTTCATTACAGCAGCTGAGGAAGTTCAACCTGCCACAGGAGCTGCTGACACAGTTCTACTCAGCCGTCATTGAGTCTGTCCTGTGTAAGTCAAGTCAAGATATTTCATTTAGTCGTCATCACTCAGAGACACGTAGCAGTTGAGTCCAACACAAAGCAGGAATGGAGCTGGATCCAGCCAGTTCTGGTGACCTCAGGATAGGAGTCCCGAGGTTGAGACAGGAATACAAATAGAATAATATTAGCATAGATGCCATTCAATTTATTGCAGAGTTATAGATCATGATCAATGTTTCTGGTTTCTGGGTCCAGCAGACCTAACTAAAGCAACCTAATTGTGAGTTGAAGGATAATTTAGGTGTATGCCTGGCTAAATAGGTGAGTCTTTAGTCTAGACTTAAATTGAGTGAGTGTGTCTGCATCTCGAACAGTGTTAGGGAGACTATTCCATAGTTTAGGAGCCAAATATGAAAAGGTTGTACCTCCTTTCGTGGATTTTGTTATTCTAGGATCTATTAACAGGCCAGAATTTTGCGATCGTAATGAACGTGATGGAATATAGCATGGTAGAAGGTCACTTAAGTACTGCAGAGCTAGACCATTCAAAGCTTTGTACGTAGTTAACAGAATTTTAAAATTAATACGAAATTTAACAGGTAGCCAATGTAACAATGATAAAATGGGGCTAATATGATCATATTTCTTGGTTCTAGTCAGCACTCTGGCTGCTGCATTTTGAACCAATTTAAGTTTATTTATTGATCTTGCTGGACATCCTCCCAGTAATGCATTACAATAATCTAGTCTTGAGGTCATGAACGCATGAATTAGATTTCGGTATCAGCAACAGAGAACATGTGACGTAATTTAGCAATATTTCTTAATTGGAAGAATGCTGTTCTACAAACATTGGTAATTTGATTTTCAAAGGACAGATTGGTATCAAATATAACACTGAAGTTCTTCGCTGTTGAAGACGATGTAACAGTACATCCATTGAGAGTCAAATTATATTTTAGCGGCTTGTTTTTGGTCCAATAATTAGTACCTCTGTTTTGTCGGAATTGAGTAGAAGGAAATTTCTGGCCATCCATTCTTTTATTTCATTGATACCCTCTGCTAATTTGGAGAATTGTGAAATTTCGTCAGGTTTTGAAGAAATATAAAGTTGGGTATTGTCGGCATAACAGTGGAAACTTATTCCACGAGTACTGATAATATCTCCCAGGGGAAGCATATACAAAGAGAAAAGTAAAACTGATCCCTGTGGCACTCCATACTTAACTTGTTTGGTTTGACAATTCCTCACTTACATAGACAAAATGGTAACGTTCTGCTAAATAGGACCTAAACCATGCTAATGCAAGTCTACAAATGCCAACATAATTCTCTAGCCTATTCAAGAGAATGTCATGATCTGTCATGTCGAAGGCACCACTAAGATCTAAAAGCACTAGAAGTGAAATGCAGCTGCGATCAGATGATAAAAGCAAGTCATTTGTAACTCTCATAAGTGCAGTCTCTGTACTGTAATGGGGCCTAAATCCTGACTGAAATTGTTCATATAAACTATTTCTCTGTAGAAATGAACATAGTTGGGAGGACACTACCATTCTGGTATTTTCGACATAAACGGGAGATTTGAAATCGGTCTATAATTAGCCAGTTCTACATGTTGTGGCTTCTTAATAAGCGGTTTGATAACTGCCATTTTAAAGTTTCTTGGGACATGTCCTAAGGATAGCGAGGAGTTAATAATATTAAGAAGAGGTTCCGAGATTACAGGGAATACCTCTTTTAAGAGCTTAGTTGGTATTGGATCTAACATATATGTAGTGGCTTTTGATGTTTCGATAAGTTTTGTTAGCTCTTCATGACATATGACAGCGAAGGTTTGAAGTTGCATGTGAGGAAAATTATGAGACACTGTTTTCTGATGCACAGCAAAATACCTTTAATTTTGTATTCTTCCACTTGCACTCCATTTTCCAAGTTGCTCTCTTGAGAGCATGAGTGTGATCATTGTACCATGGTGCAGGGCTTTTTTCTTTAATTTTCTTTAATCAAAGGGGGGCGACTCTATCAAGAGTGCTAGAGAAGTCTGTATTTATATTTTCTGTTATTTCATCAAGTTCTTCTAGACTTTGGGGCTTATTGAGTGTATGAGATAGATCTGGAAGATTATTAGTGAAGCTATCTTTAGTGGTGGAAAGAATAGTTCTACCTGAACGATAGCATGGTGTAGATTGAGTAACGTTAGCTGATCGCAGCATACAAGAGACGAGGTAATGATCTGAGATGTCATCGCTCTGCAGAATAATTTTTATAGCATCAACTCCATATGACAGAATTAAATCTAGTGTATGATTATGGCGAGGAGTTGGTCCTGTCACATTTTGTCTGACTCCAAGAGAGTTGAGAATATCGATAAATGCTAATCCCAATGTGTCATTTTCATTAACTATGTGAATGTTGAAGTCAGCAACAATTAAAGCTCTATCTACAATAACTACAAGATCTGATAAAAAATTAGCAAATTCACCAAGGAAATCAGAATAAGGTCCGGGTGATCTATATACTGTAGCAAGGGAAATTGATGAGAGTTTTTTTTTATTATTTATATCTGTCGGTGTCACATTAAGCATTATTAGTTCAAAAGACTTAAACTTATATCCTGTCCTCTGAGTAACACCAAAAACTTCACTGTAAACTGTAGCAACACCTCCTCCTCAACCCTTCAGATGGGGCTCAAGTTATAACAATAACCTGGGGGAGTAGATTCATTTAAACTAACATATTCATCCAGTTTAAGCCAGGTGTCGGTCAAACAGAACACATCTGTAATAATTTAACTTACAATGAGTGCTTTGGTAGAAAGAGATCTAATGTTTAGTAGCCCTACCTTCATATGATGTTTATCTTTATCTTTTCTTTTTTTTTTTTTCAAGTTTGACATTAATAAATTTTTTTCTAAATGATTTAGTGAGAGTTTTGTGTTTGGTAGTTCGGGGAACAGACACAGTCTCTATGAGTTATCTAGGTGATACAGTCTCTATGTCTTGTAGTTTATGTGACCTGTATGACGTCTCAAGGCAGCTAGCTGATGTTTGGATTAACCAGTTTGTCTGCTTCCTGACCTGGGCCCCAGTTAGTCAGATACTATCATTACACTATGTAACACAATTTTTGTTCCTTGGTAGTAAGTGTTATTTCCTAATTGCTTATGCCTCAAAAGTATAATAAATGGCTATTCTTCCCCACAAACTTTGCTTTTGTGACCAGGACAGTGATATTTTGAAATTTACCTATTTCCAATGAGAAAACGGGCGAATTTGTGTCTTTTCGTTCACATAAAGTCCGAAAAAAAACAACATATGAATCCAAATTAAGATGTATTTATACTAAAGTAATACAAAAATGACTACAAAAGATTTAGAAGTGAGTAGTTTTTCAAGATTTACGATTATACTGTAAATCACTTTCACGAATCAGCCCCCAAATGTACTCATCATACTTCAAGGCGTCCAGCAAGGTCTTGATGCTGTTGTAATCCTCTTTGAGGTGCACCGAGTGAGCCAGGGGAAGAGACGGGTACTTGTTACCATTATGGCGCAACACGGCTTTGAGGCTCCTGGATGAGCTGTCAATGAAGAGGCAACACTCATTCTGGTCACAGGCAATTCCGATTGCCTCGAACAGACTGGTCACATTGTGGCAGAAGCAGAGCCCATCTTGACAAGTGAAGAAGCTGGAAAAAGGTTGGTGACGCTTCCTCTGATCTGCAACTTGCACACTTTCATCCAACAAGTTCCACTGCTTGAGCCTAGATGTCAAAAACTTGGCATTGGACTTGGTGAGACCAAGATCTCTAATCAAGTCGTTGCAGTCTTTTTGGTTGGGGTAGTATGGGTTTCTCTCCTCAGCTCCACCTCTGAAATTGTCATCTGGATCTACAATGTCTTCTCTCTCTCTGACTTGCTGCTCTCTTCTAAAGACAGCTGCTCTCTCTCTGGAGGAGTGGGTATAGGGAGCTCATGGCAGTGTGGCACCGCGGCGATGGATGAAGGAAGTCCGGATATGTGCATTCTTGCCAGTCCGACATTTGGAAGGGTCCACCATGCAGAAGTAGCAGTTGCTTGAGTGGTTAGAGGATTCCCACAAAATTCTTGGGATAGCGAACTTCATGGCTCTCTTTTCCCCTCTGTACCATCCTACAAAAATATGTTTATTTCACCTATGACTAATGTGTAAGAGATTCTCGCAATATTTTTCATATATGATATATTTTTTTAATAACATTGAAAATTGTAAAACATTTTAAAATTAAAAACTTTTACAATTTTAAAAATTAACAAATTTTATAACAAAATTCCGAGCAACAATTGTCCATCTTACCTTTCAGAGTTTTTTTTGCAGTGCTTGCAGGTGAAATGAGGTCCCCAGGGTTTGTCTTGATCCCCGACAGGCATGCCGAAATATGCCTTGTAGGCCTCACACATCTTAGCAGTTGCTTCTACAGAGTACTTTTTTGCTCTTATCTTGATAAATTGGCTGCAGACATAGCAAAATGCGTCAGCTGGATGCTTGCAGCCTCTTGATGCCATCTCAGAAAAATGCAGATATGTATCCACTTAGGCAGCTGGAACTAAACTGAACTGATGGGCTTAAGGCCCCTGTATTTATACTACTATTTATATTACTGGAAAGTTCTAGAAAGTTCTAGAAGTTACTCCAAGTTTACTCAGCACTGAATCTATCTGGAATGTTCTGGAAAATTGGTAAATTTCAAAATATCACTGTCCTGGTCACAAAAGCAAAGTTTGTGGGGACTAATAGCCATTGTCTATACTTTTGAGGCATAAGCAATTGGGAAATAACACTTACTACCCAGGAACCAAAAAAAAAAAAAAAAACATTGTTACAATTGTTATTAAGACTATGAGCCAAATTACTAGAGAGGAGAACGGCACCTTCCCTGGAGGGATGGAGTCCGTCTCTCTTTAGCAGGTCAGGTCTACCCCAAAAACTCTTCCAACTGTCTATAAATCCTATGCTATTCTCCAGACACCACTCAGACATCCAGCCATTCAGTGACACTAATCTACTATAAACCTCATCACCACGATGAGCAGGGAGGGGGCCAGAGCATATTACAGTGTCTGACATTGTTTAACACACCTCTTTAACATTACATCTAGTGATCTCCAACTGGTGAAGTCGGACATCGTTAGTGCTGACATGAATAAACATTTTTGAAAATCTACATTTAGCATTATCCAGCACTTGTAAATTTGATCTGATGTCAGACACCCGAGCTCCCGAAATGCATTTAACTATAGTGGCTGAAGTCTCTATTTCCACATTCCTTACAATAGAACCACCCATTATTAGGGCTCTTTCAACATGATTCTCAGTGGGTGCATCACTGAGTGGGGAGAATCGACTGGAAACCCTAACAGGAACGGGAGAGTGGTGTCGCTTTGCTGAGCGTGTATGCCACCGACACGTCAGCCAAACGCCCTGCTGAGGGGCTCTAGAGCCGGAACCAAAGTGTGTGTGTTGCTCGTTGTACTACCTGTATCCGAAACAGTATCTAACAGCTTCTCTTTCTTACTGACCTGACACTGACAATTCCTTATATTTATTACACATGAATCCCTCACTGCTGACGGAAGAAGCTATAGTAAACAGGTGACATGCAATGCAGGAAGAAATAACATGAGCGGATGACATGCCTCAAGATGGCGCAGAGTATGGCTGCTGCATTGCGAGCTCCGACACAACATTGTAGTTTTTTGTTTGTTTTGTTTACAATTCTTATGTTTTATGATCAACAAATCCTGGTGTGATCAGAGGAACGTACATTCTATCAAGTCTTTCTGCTCTCCTGATCTGGAATTTCTCATGCTTCATTAACACAGCTGTGTATATCCCGCCACATGCCGACACAGACCAGGAACTCAAGGAACTGTATGGGATTATAAGCAAGCAGGAAACCGCACCCTGAGGCCGTGTTCATTGTGACCGGGGACTTTAACAAAGCCAATCTCAAATCAAGCGCACCAAAATACCACCAACACATCAGTTTTAACACACGAGGGGACCGGGTTTTGGACCATTGCTACTCTCCCTTCCAGGATGGCTACAAATCTCTCCCCCGCCCACCATTTGGCAAATCGGACCACTCTTCCATTCTGTTTCTGCCTGCTTACAGTGCGTAGAGGATGTTGTTCCATCCAAAACAATACGGATCTACCCGAACCAGAAACCTTGGATTAATAGCGATGTTTGTGCGGCACTTAATGCACGGACCTCCGCTTTTAATTCCGGGAATGCAGAGCAGCAAAATGCCAGTACAGGAACAAGATTGATGGACAGTTTAACACCACCAACTCTAGAAGCATGTGGCAGGGAATTAATATCATCACAGACTTTAAAGGGAATAAAAACTCCGCCATGAACACCGCTGCCTCTCTCCCGGATGAGCTAAATACTTTTTATGCACGTTTTGAGGGAAATAACACCGCCCTCGCGGAGAGAGCTCTCACGGCCGAAGCTACAGAGGTTAGTTCACTCTCCGTCTCTGTAGCGGATGTAATCTGATCCTTCCGATGGATGAATATCCGTAAAGCTGCGGGTCCAGATGGCATTCCGGGCCGCGTCATCAGAGCATGCACGAACCAACTGGCTGGTGTTTTTATGGCTATTTTCAACCTTTCCCTCTCTAAACATCCACTATTGTGCCTATACCAAAGCAATCCAAAATCACTTGCTTAAATGACTGGCGTCCTGTTGCTCTGACCCCCATCATCAGCAAATGCTTTGAGAGACTAATCAGAGATTACATCTGCTCTGTGCTGCCTCCATCACTGGACCCATTGCAGTTTGCTTACCACAACAACCGCTCCACTGATGATACCATTGCATCTAAAATACACACTGCTCTCTCCCACCTGGGGAAAAGGAACACTTATGTGAGAATACTGTTTGTAGACTACAGCTCAGCATTCAACACCATAGTGCCCTCCAAGCTTGATGAGAAACTCCAGGCTCTGGGCTTAAACAGCTCACTGTGCACCTGGGTCAAGCAGACCCAGGTGGTTAGAATGGGCAGCAACATCTCCTCATCACTGACCCTCAACACTGGAGCCCCACAGGGCTGTGTTCTCAGCCCACTCCTGTACTCCCTGTACACACATGACTGTGTGGCAACACATAGCTCCAATGCCATCATTAAGTTTGCTGATGACACGACGGTGGTAGGTCTGATCACTGACAATGATGACACAGCCTACAGAGAGGAGGTGCACACTCTGACACACTGGTGTCAGGAGCACAACCTCTCCCTCAATGTCAGCAAGACATTTACATTTATGTAAAAATGTAAAGTAGATGCTTTTATCCAAAGCAATTTACAGTGCCCTGACTACAGGGACAATCCCCCTGGAGCAACCTGGAGTTAAGTGCCTTGCTCAAGGACACAATGGTGGTGGCTGTGGGGATTGAGCCAACAACCTTCTGCTTACCAGTTCAGTGCTTTAGTCCACTACACCACCACCACTCCACCTTGTTTTGGCTGTAAAATCACTTCTTTTAAAGTCATTACTTGTGCCTTTAATGCAATGTTGGGTCACAAAAAGGAGATTTTCTACTTAAGCTAAGAAAACAATTTGAGTGACATGGCTCATTATTATTGGTTCACACTGTCTGATGGATGTGTTATGGGCTGTAAATGCTGAATTATAAAAAATTTAATTCCTCTTCAAATTTGATTAAGTGGAACTTCAAAGTTTAATCAAACTTTTTTTTGATTAAATCAAAAAAACTTTTTTTGATTTAAACAAGAGATTAAACTTTCTCCTGAAGTCCACCACAAGCTCCCCCCCAAAAGACAAAGGAGCTTGTGGTGGACTTCAGGAGAAGAGAAAGAGAACACAACCCCATCACCATCAATGGAGCACCAGTGGAGAGAGTCAGCAAATTCCTCGGTGTCCACATCACTGAGGAACTCACATGGTCTGTCCACACAGAGGCCATTGTGAAGAAGGCTCATCAGTGCCTCTTCTTCCTGAGATGGCTGAGGAGGTTTGGAATGAACGGCCACATCCTCACACGGTTCTACACCAGCACTGTAGAGAGCATCCTGACTGGCTGCATCTCCGCCTGGTACGGCAATAGCAGTGCCCACAACCGCAAGCCCTGCAAAGGGTGGTGCGAACTGCCAGACACATCATCGGAGGTGAGCTTCCCTCCCTCCAGGACATATATACCAGGCGGTGTGTGAAAAAAGCTTGGAGGATCATCAGAGACTCCAGCCACCTGAGCCATGGGCTGCTCTGACTGCTTTCATCAGGCAGGCAGTATCGCAGCATCAGGACCTGCACCAGCCAACTTCATGACAGATTCTTCCCCCAAGCAATCAGACTTTTGAACTCTTGATCACTCACAATCAATATACATCAACACTGCACTTTATTAATCGTATTATCTCACACTGGACTGTCATAAATTATATTCTCTCTTAACAACACACTGGCAACTGACTATCAACCGACAGCCTGAATGTCAATACAGTACAATACAACCTACTGTACATTTTGTATACACTATAAATACTATTTTTTATTGCATAATGTGTATTCTATATTGTGTGTATTGTATAATGTACATTGTATGTTATTATTTGTATATTGTGTTGTGTGTAATTATGTGTATATTAGATTTTAAATTGTGTTGTGTAAATCTGAAGTTTATTGTAAATTAGCATATGTCTCATCACTGTCACGACTGCTATGTTGCTCGGAACTGCACCCAAGAATTTCACACACTATTGCACTTGTGTATATGGTTGTGTGACAATAAAAGTGATTTGATTTTGATTTGATTTGATTTTGACTTACCGCAATTGTTTGTTGTTATTTGGTTGTTCCTGAGCGGTGAGGGTTTGAGATCGATGTGAATCCCTCACGCAATTGTTTGTTGTTATGGTTGTTCTTGATAAGCGGTGCTTTGAGATCGATGCAATAATCCGTGTAACACAGAGGAGAAAAACGGGTGCACTCTGTAAAATACGCACAGTTTAATCGCGATAAAAATAGAAAGTGGATGCACACGAAAAATGCGCGCAGTTGAATCGCGATAAGCGAATAATGCAGGGGGAAACCCGATGTATGCTGAAAAATGGCAGATGTTAAGGATTAAAAGCTGAAAACAGATAGATAAGCGATGCTAAAAAAGCTAGCAGGCTACAAACGAAGACTTGAGCAAGGTGCCGGCATTAACAGGTAAAATACACACAGATGAAATAGTAGAAAAGCGGAAAAACCCGAAATCTAATCACAAGAACAGTTTCTACCCTCAGGCCATTTTCCACATGAAAAATTAAACTGCCTCAGGACTCCCCCATAGTGCAATAATGTAAATAAATATCTCATGTACATATGTAAATTCACTCAGATTTAATTCAATAACTGTACATACCCCTAACCTTGTACATAAATTACCACTTGCACATGTACGTACGCCATTCTATGATATATATGTCCTATTATTTGTATGTCTATTTATACTCTTACCTTGTTTTATATTCTGTCTCACTGTAATGTTCTGTGTGCTGGAGAACACCTGGCAATAAAGCTCATTCTGATTCTGATTCTGAACATCTTTACTAACTCCACATATGACTCGTGTGATTTATTTATTTGTGTGGGTAACAAACCTACAGACCGAAATTGCAGACGTTGTCAGCCACTGACTGTCTTGTGAGACACAAAGTTTTATTCCTGCAGGGGACACTCTAAAAACAGAATCCTTCATGCATCCTCATTTAAATCTCAGAATGTTTTATATACCTTTGGATAAATTTTACACTGGATTGATATTTTTAATAAAAACTGATAATTGTAAGGAACCATAATTGTGAATGAACATCTGCCCCAACATTATCTATAAAAGCATTTTTAAAAATCCTCATCCAGTAATAATAAACGATTGTGATTGGCCCATCCTGTCCACCGCTGTGAAAAGTAACAGGTACCACATGACAGCGCCATCTATGCTAAAGGGTGATTGCGCGACACTAGTTGGGTGATACGAACTCATAAATTGGAGGGGGGACTTAAGTTTTTTTGTCTGATTATGACAGACTCACAGTCATGCAATTGCAAGGTATCTCATACTAAATTATTTTCAACATTCATAAAAATATATAAACAAGGACAGATGCATGATTGAAGGGGACAAAAATGATAAAAACTTTTGTTTTCTCTCTAGCCATTCATTACCATTTTATAAGAATTTAATAGCATCTTTAAGGGATAGATGAAAATTCTTTCATCTTATACTCACTCTCATGTGTTCCAAACTCGATGGATTTTCCTCCGTGAAATACAAATGGATATATTAAGCAGAAAGTTAGCCTTAAGGCATCTGCATACTTCATATGAAATCAAAGAATAAATGGGTGTGACGTCATTTAGAACAAAATCTGGTGTTTTTGAGCTTGTTTCGGTGATTTGTAACAGCTTGCCTGGACATACTTGTAGGAAAACTTCTTATCGGCTGCTAAACACCATCCTACTGCCATTGGTCCACATCATCGGTAGGTCTGACCTGAAGCTCCACCTGCTTTAAAGGCCGACAGTGAATTTCCATTCAGTCAGTTAAGATCAGTTAACATGAACACACCAGTGTGCAGAGTTATTAGCAAACTTGTTCAAACTTATCTACATCTACGATCGATCGCGTTGAGACATTTTCCAAGACCATGTCATGCGATTTATTTTTTTGTTAATCAGTGTACAAAAGGAATCAAATTTACTCAAATGTTCCCATTTTATTCATGTGCCATCTGCAGCTGAAAGACACTCTGTCTGTAGTAACGTATGCCTATCATCATTCTTTTGTCTGTATTCCACCCATTAACACTCTTTTATTCACCCATCTTTGCAGTAGTATCAGTGTCATCATAAATTACAATAACAGAGTGTAATCGGTGCATATTATGACTGCGCATATGTGTTAGCGCATTAGCGCCATCATTTCAGAATGTAAACAAGACAGATTACATCATATCTACTGCATATATATTACTTTAAATCAAGTAGTTAAAACAGCTCCTTTTACTGATCTATTGTGAATTCTACTCATAGAATGAGGCATGAAGTCATTGATAACCCATTTCAATGTCATTTGATGTTTTACATGTGGTCTTGAGCATTTAAATGTACCTATAAATGCCTCCCCCAGCAGCGTGGCCAGTGTCTGAATCTTAGCTAAAAGTATTTTGTTGCTCAGCTGTTTCAAACTTCTTTTTACCTCTGATTGAAGAACAAAGAAAAACTTTTTGGTCAGTGTGCTGGGGCCTTAAGTCACCATCCACATTTATTGAATGGAAAGGTGACTGATGGTAAAATGTTGCTTTTATTTGTTCTTTTTTGTTCCATGTGTGATGGAACGGTACAGATTTTAACCACAAGCCCAAGTTTTTTACTTGTAGGAATTTTGACTACGCCACCCTTGGGAATTTCACCCAGGGAAATATTAATAACACCCAAAGATTGTTACTAGGTCACACAGGTTCGACTCTCTTATACAGAATGGTAGGCAGAAAATGTGGGTATAGTATCAAAAATACAAAACTTTATTAATACAAAATTTACAAAAGAAATCACTTCTTTAAAATAGCCTCTGTAATAGAGGTGCAGTAGCTGGCAACTCGGTTTCAAATAACCAAGTAAATAAACAAAAGAAAAAAATACAACACATAAACACTTTACATAAAGACTGATGTTTACACAACTCACAAAAAAGAAAAACACACTACACCAACCTACAGGGCTGAGGTTCCCCACAGAAGGAGTGATCACCAGAGCTAGTTATCCAAAAGCACACTTCCACACACACCACCGTGCACTCAGATCACACAACCAAACACTTCAAAAGGGTCACACGGCACACGTTGAAGGAGCACCACCACCACAAGCAGACAAGATCCTTCCACCTGTGGGACCCCAGCTCCCGAAAGAAATCAACAATAAGTAAATAAACCAAAACTTAATTAACTATTCATCACAGATTGATGGTTTCATACAGCTCAGTCACGAAGCAGACACACAGTGATGGGTAATCACAAAAATGTCACAAACAATTACTCATCACAGTTTGATGGTTTCATACAGCTCAGTCACGAAGTAGACACACAGTGATGGGTAATCATAAAAAATGTCACAATACACAAATATTCAAAATGGAAAAAAATAAAGAAACTCAATACAGACAAAGAGAGAGAGAGGGCTCACATGGAGCAACCACGTCACTTGTTCTCCAGTAATTAAGTACCCGTGCCTCAACCCCAAAAATAAAAATAACCCAAAATGAAACCAGACAGCAGCAATCCCCTCCACTATTTGCAAAATGATGGCGTTCCCACAGCACGGCAGTAGAGAAGCGACAGGGCTGTAAAGAATGACGACAGCAGAGGATAACGATCGCTAGAAACAAGAGGGAGAATCCTACGGCGAATGTAAACAAAGAAAAACAATTATACATTACTAATGATTACATATCACCCGCTAATATCCCCAGCTTGTAATTGCATACAAAGAAACACTTACCAGCAAAGGACAAATCGCCCAAATATCCAGTCCCTTCACAGGCAAAGGCTTACGGCATTCATATAACCCGCCGATTAACTGGGATGCAGGGAACCGCACATTATTTAAAACATCAACCAATCGCTATACCCCCAAACAAAGCTAAACCACTGGCTCAGTACAAAAACAGCTTTAATCCACATACCTGAGGGGTAAAACAGTCATCCGATCCACTAATGGAACACGCTGGAGAAAATGAGCAAGAAGAGCAAACAGATGCGCTGCAGCTACATTCACCACCGTCAAAGAAAGGGGGAAAGCCGGACGTAATGCACCACAGGCGGCAACCAACCAGCTTTTTAAATGGAGAGCCTGCCTCGCTGATAGGTGATTGCAAGTGTCAAACACCACTTACCTAATTCGGTTACACATGGAAGAAAATCGAGTTTGGAACAAACATGAGAGTGATAAAATGTTAATAGAATGGTAATTTTTAAGTGAACTGTCCCTTTAAATTACATGTGTGTCTGCTCAATCATGAATTTGTTTCTGTTGCTGTTCAAGAATTGTCATGTGCAGGTAAATGGCTGATAGAAGTGATTGTAATGCAGTAACTTAGGTGATTATAATTTAAACTTCATCACGCCTCATCTCTCTTGTTGTGAGATGTCAGGTCACCGGTAATGTTGCACAAAAGTGTTTGACCCTTGATTTGCTTCCTCTTCATCAAAAGCCTCAGACAACTACTGCACCACTGGCCCACCAATCAGGTCATTCAGACGATGGGGCAGACAGCTGCTCATGCATGTTCTTTTGTTCCTGCTCTGTGGTGAGCGTATAATAATGACTTGTCTGCTCTGTATCATCACTTGTTATAAGATGCTCTCTCTCTTTCTCACTTTCATTCCAGTCTATTCTCTTCTAAGAAGTGATCACAGAGTGACCAGTTTGAAGTCTCCTTAGATTCAGCCTCACTGTCTGAGCAGTGCACATTAGAGATCTTATCATGCTCATCATGTCTGCTTGTCTACTTTGCTTGTGATAAATCATGTTCTGCTCTTTCCCTGCTGTCTTCCTTCCTCTTTTTCTTTCTATCTTTTTCACCTCATCACTGTCTACTTCTCTCTATGTTTTTATTTTTTATTTTTTTAACATTCTTCTTTAGCTGTTTCCTAAAGCTGAAGTTAGTGACTTTTTCTGTGTTTAATTAATTTCTCCTATCCCAGCTTAATATGCAGCGACAACTACTGTTGTCAAAAGTACCGGTACTTCGATACCATATCGGTAATAAAATAAAAAATACGGTCACGGTAAAAAAGACTGGTCACGGTACCAGTGTTTCTGCAGTACCAGTAGTACAGAGCACTGACTCAATCCAATACCTGCATGGTCTGACTGACACACGACTGCTTTCAAATGCTTATTTGAGCGTGTGTTCTGTTTCTCCTTTTAAACTGAAATGCACAATTAATCAAATTAAAACCATAATATGTCCTAGTGTGATTATTCAACTGTGAAAGGCTGCAATCGTAGTCTGCATGAGCTATGTGCTTTAAATGAATGTCTTAGTCAGACCGCTCATTTCTGGAAACTCTGCATATTCTCTATGATATTCTACATGTGATTTCCCAACAGGACAAGCAGATAAGTGAACAGGAACAGACTATTTCTGAGCTCACAAAAGCTGTTAATGAGCTGACTTTGTAGCAGTCACTGTCGATCCCTCAGACTCATGTGCCTTTGTCTAGAACACCTCCAAAGTTTACAGAGGAGGGGGAACCTATCTGCTTTAGATGTAACAGAGTCATGCATGTAGCTAAAAGTTGTACAGTGAGATGAGGCAGGCAACCCAAGGGTGCCGCAAAGGTCCCTGAGGAGCAGGGAAAGAGGTCCCTCGGTTTCTCTGAGTCAGGCAATGCAAGTGGTAGCTTTTGGCTCACCTCCAGATTGAACTAACCGAGACAGATATCTCGAACAAGCTGTGGGACAATGTCTTATGGTGGACCTTAAGATCAGAGGTTTGCCTGTGTCGTGCTTGTTAGACACCAGTAGTCAGGTCAGTACTATTACTGAAGATTTCTTCTGGGTGCATTTATATGGGGATGAGAGTGATGTGTTGTCTACTTCGGGGTGACTGAAGATCACTGCAGCCAACAGTTTAGATATAACCTAATTAGGCTATCTGGAATTAGATGTGGAGGTTATGGGAATGACTCTACCCGAGTGTGGTTTCTTGATCATCAAAGGAACTCCAAACTCATCACCTGTGTCAGTGCTCATCGGCATGAATATTGTCAGTAAGTGCCGATAGATAGTACACGCTGAATTTTATAGGTGGTCAGCTTGATTCAAACTGGAGGACAGCCTTCCAACACATGCAGTCTGTTGAATTAGCCGAATGTGTTTCCTTTGCTCGGGTCTCAGGCAAGACTGCTGAGCATGTGCCTGCTTGGTCTTTGGCTACAGTCATGGTTAAGGGGATGGAAGTAGGAAAGAGGGAGTGTTCTGTATGGTTATTAGAACCAGCTAAGTCTCCGTTACCAGTAGGTTTGTTTGTTGTGCCTATCCTAGTCACGTCTGAGCAACCTGTGTGTCCAGTTAGGGTGCTTAACCTGTCTCATAAAGACCTTTGACTTCAGCCTAGGACCCACCTGGGAGTGTGGTCTGCAGTAGACAGCCCCAGTGCGGATGCATCCTGGGAGGTGAGATTCCAGAGGATTTCTGCGGATACAGAGGAAGTCACTATGGGTGTAAACTGAGATTCTGAGTCTCTGGCCCAGTCCTTCTTGGATCAGGTCAACATGGGAGGCATGACTGAACAGCAGGTTCAGCAAAAAGCAGTGCTGAATAAGTATTCAAGTGTGTTTTCCATGGAGGATGAGGACTTGGGGGCTCCAGGACTATAAAGTCCACCACAATCACCTCTAGGGGTCTGGAAGCTAGAAATGCTTTTACAGGGGCATGTACTTTGGGTACACCTTAACCTATAGCACTCTACACCCTTCAAAGCGAGTTCCAGTTCCAAAGATGTACCTCTAAGAAAGTCCTTAGCAGGGCCAGTGAAGTGTCTTCTGAAACAGTGGATTCTCATAAGAGAACAGAATGGGTTGTTGTATCGAGTTGTAGAAGACTCGTCTGATGGGTGATGCTGGCAGTTTTTGCTACCAGAGTGCTTGAAAGATCAAGTGATGAGTAGTGTGCATGACAGTATGGGGCATCAGTGGATTGAGCATATGGTGAGTCCATTAAAGCGGAGGTATTTTTGGGTTGGAATGCATGAAGATGTGGAGAAATGGGTAAAGAAATGCCAGCGTTGCATTCTTACCAAAATGCCTCAACCGAAAGTACATGCCCCTGTAAAAGCATTTCTAGCTTTCAGACCCCTAGAGGTGATTGCGGTGGACTTTATAGTCCTGGATCCCGCTTCTGACGGCTGTGAGAATGTTCTCGTTGTTACCCTACGTGTTTACAAAATTCACGCAAGCATACCCCATGAAAGATCAGAAGGCAGACACCACAGCCAAAATCTTGCTAAAAGAGTGGTTTATGAAGTACGGAGTCCCAGAGAGACTGCACTCCGTTCAAGGCAGAAATTTTGAGAGCGAGGTTGTTGCTGAGCTGTGCAGACTCTATGGTGTAAAAATACCCATACGACTCCGCATAGACCTCAGGGAAATGCCCAATGTGAACGGTACAACAGAACATTTCAAAACCTGTTATGTACGTTGTCCCCAGGAAGAAGTGCCGTTGGCCTGAGTACTTGCCTGAAGTAGTCCATGCGTATAATGTGACCCTGCATGCCCCTACAGGGTTTCCCCTTATTATTGACTCTTTGGAGTTCAGCCACATCTGCCCATAGTTTTGATGTTGGGTAGGGAGGAGGTTTTAGAGGGGAAGTGGGACTGGTTGTCTGTTCATCAGGAGAGACTTAAGTACGCACATGAGAAGGCTAGGGAGTATTCAGAGGAAAAAGCTCGGGAGAGGGTGACTCGACAGAATGAAAATACCTTTTGTCCCCAGGTCAGTATTGGTGAGTTAGTGTACTTGCACCATCGGCCTGCAGGCCAAAATAAGATCCAAGATGTCTGGAGTCCGATTGTGTACAGATTGGTGGACATATTGGGAACTACATACACCATTTATCCTTGGGAAGGAGGGCCAGTTAAAAGGGTCTACAGGTCAGAGTTGCGTCCAGATGCCGTGCCCACTTCTAAACCCAGGAGTAAGGTAAAATCACACTCAGGTACATCGCCTGAGCCTGATTTTGTTGTGGTAGAGGAAGTTTGGCAACTCTCTGTAAGCTTGGCCTCAACCCTGCCAGTGGGACCAGAGTCACCAGGTACTTCAGAAATTGGGGGTGACAACTCTGAAGGTTACCGGGTTCAAATCCCAGTGGATACTGGTAGAGACTCCGCAGGGATTAACAGTGATGTTCTAGACGCAAAAACTGCAAATGAGCATGTTCAGTCACTGGAATTAGAGGCTGGTGGAATGGGTGAAACAGTCAGGAGATGTGTACAAGCTCCAGCTGTGCAAAGAAGTAAGCCAGCAACTGCTGGTGTTCACACAAATCATTTTAATTTACCAAGATCCACTAGTAATGCGGTGAGTGTCAACACAGACATTATGTCTCAAGTGTTAACCATTATTGGTGCCCCTTTGTTTGAAAAGACGTTACAGGGTGTCATGAGTGCTGGATCTGTTGAATGACTTATTGCAGGGGAGAATGTAGCCAGGTGGTAAATGCTTTATATATATATATATATATATATATATATATATATATAATATATATATATATTGTTTCTTTCCTTGCATTTTCAAATTTTATTTCATGTTCAACTGTGCGTTTCCAGCAATGTATTAAGACCAATAACTGTTATTAGTAGCTGGCTTCATGTGGCACTAGTTAAGGGACTGTGCGCATGTGCTCTCTCTCTCTTGTTCTTTTTTTTACTCAACGCTCAGCGAGAAGCACTCTCAGGTAATAGAGAGGAAAAAACTAATAGCATCACACCAATATGGTTTTTGCACTGGACATTCTACTATAGATGCACTAGTAAGGCTGGAAACAGATGTTAAAATGCAAGAGGTACTGATAGCAGTGTATTTTAACATAGAAAAGATGTATGATATGATGTGGAAAGAGGGATTATTATTAAAGTTACAGAAAATTGGAATTGGAGGAAGACTATATAACTGGCTATTGAGTTTTCTGTATGGTCGTTCAATTCAAGTGAAGGTGGGAGATATACTATCAAATATGGTTAATGTAGAGAATGGTACACCTCAAGGAAGAGTTATCAGTCCCTTATTATTTAATATTATGATTATATGATATATCTGAAGAAGTTAATCCAGACATCAACACAGCATGATGATGGAGTATTGTGGAAAAGGGTAAAGAAATGTTATTTTCATTACTCAAAAAATTCAGAAAGCAATAGGGAACGTTGAACGATGGTCATTAGAATGGGGTTTCAAATGTTCTGTATCCAAATCTTGTTGTCAGTTCTTCACCAGGAAAAAGATAGGATCAAATATACAGTTACTTATGTATAGACAACCACTGGAAAGAGTGACAAAGTTCAAATATTTAGGATTATGGATGGACTGTAAAATGACATGGAAGATTCAAGTTTATGAATAACTGTAAGTTTCTGTTGACAGCACTTGTAAATACCTAGAGTGTGCTGACTTAAGTTGAGATGTTTATCCAATGTAATGCCAAGATATCTGAAATGCTCCACTCTTTCAATCATATCTCCATTAATGATAATACTGGAAGGATGGATCAATGTTTTGGAAGAGCTAAAAAAACAGTTCCTTAGTCTTTGAGATATTAAGGTGGAGAAAGTTATCATCACACCATGTACTAAAATATGCTATAGAGTGTTGATAGTCCAAAAAAGAATCATTGTCCTTATTAAACAGTGCAAGAATGGCAGTATCATCTGAATATTTAAAGTAATGAGTGGTGGCAACTGGACTCTGACAGTCATTTATATAGAGAATATAAAGAAATGGGCTAATTACACACCCCTGTGGGGCGCCAGTGTTGAGAACAATAATAGGCGATAATGCATTGTCCCCCTTTACCACTTGTGGTCTGTTAGAAAGGAAATTATAAATCCAATATACTAGTGGTGATGGAACTTGCAGACACTGTAGTTTCTTGATTACCTGATGATGCTGAATTGAATTAAAGGCGGAGCTAAAGTCAATAAAAAGAAGTCTGGCATAATTTCCAGGGATATCCAGGTGTTGAAGTAGACAGTGCAAGAGACAAGCCACTGCATCCTCTGTACCGCTCTTGCACTTATATGCAAATTGGAGACAGTCCAAAAATGGTAGAACATATGGAAGTATAATGTTTTGAACCATTTTCTCAATGGTTCTCATGTCCAGCTGGATCAGGGAAATTGGACTGTAATTTTACAATCATTTGGGTCTTTATCTTTTTTTAAGAATTAAACTAATCCGGGCTTGTGTCATTGTCGGTGGAAGTTCACCACTCCTCAATGACTCTGTGTAAACCTCTAGCAAAAGTGGAGCCAGTTCTGTAGCATAAGATCTAAAAAATGAAAATCCGTCTGGCCCTGGTACCTTGCTCCTCCAAAGTAATATCTAGATCTAGGGAATTTTTTTGATCAGTCGATAGTTTAGGAAATTCTAATAGATCAATGAAGTTTCTAAAATCTGTATCAGTAAACAAAGACGTGGAACTATAAAGGTCAAAATAAAACTCTTTAAAGGCTTTATTGATATCTGTGGCAGAAGTAAATATATTGCCTCCAGAAGATTCCACTGAGGGAATGGTAGAAAAAGACTCTATTTTATATATCTAGCAAGAGGTTTCCCTCCTTTGTCCCCCAACTCAAAGTAAATCTGTCTTGCTCTGAAAAGCCAAAATCCCACTTTCTGTCAGAATATTATTATATCTATATTTTAACTGGATTAACTCTCTGATGCCATTGGGTGACATTCGGCTCTTCAGCTCTGTCTCAGCACTTTTAATGCTTTTCTCCAGCTCCAGAAATTCTTGTGTTTTGGATTTTTTTGCTAAATGAAGCATACTGTATGATCCAGCCCCTAAGAACCGCCTCCCAGATCATGCCCACCAAGGACACAGAAGACCAATTGGTCTCTATGTAAACATTAATTTCAGATTTTATCATTTGTTGGAATTCAGGGTTTTGCAGAAGGGATGCATTAAAGCGCCAGCCATATGACTTATTTTTCATTATATGAGGCAGCATCTCTAAACACACCAGGGCATGATCAGAAACTAAAATATTCCCAATTGAGCAATTCACAGTAGATGGAATGAGTGATTTATATATCAAGAAAAAATCTATTCTAGAGTAAATTTTGTGGACTGGTGGAAAAAAAATGTATAGTCCCTCCCAGATGGATTCAAAATTCTCCAAATGTCTGTTAGGCCAAGATTTTTACATATCCTCAGGAGCATCAGTGTTACTCTAAGGGGTCTGCACACTTTTGCTTCACTATGATCAAGAATCGGGTCCATAAAAAGGTTCAAATCTCCACCCAAAATTATATCATGAGTAATACCCGTGGCTTGTAACATTCCTTCAAGATCTATAAAAAAGTTCTGATCATCAGTGTTTTGTGCGTAGATGTTAGCCAAAATAAGCTTTTCAAATCAAATCACTTTTATTGCCACACAACCATATACACAAGTGCAATGGTGTGTGAAATTCTTGGGTGCAGTTCCGAGCAACATAGCAGTCGTGACAGTGATGAGACATATACCAATTTACAATAAACATCAGAATAACACAACACAATTTAAAGTCTAATATACACATAATTACAAACAACACAATATACAAATAATAACATACACTGTACAGTATACAATACATACAATATAGATACACATTATTCAATAAAAAAGTATATATAGTATATATAGAATGTACAGTAGGTTGCCTACTGTATTTCAACCAGCACAATAATAACTCTTCCTGACTTATCTTTAATCTGCTTAAGACATTTGAATTGTAAATGCTTACTAATCAATGTTATAACACCCCTGCTCTTACTCAAGCCACACTGCAAAAAACGTATCCACCCCATGCCCTCCCAAGTTTTTCAGCTTCTTGTAGAGAAAGATGTTTCTTGAAGAACACTATATCACATTTCTTGCATTTAAGAAAATATATAACCTTCCGTCTATTTATAAGGTGATCCAGCCCATTCATGTTCCATGTGGAGAGAGACATTCTACCCATATTAAGGTGTGACATTTTGATATATTAAAATAATCCGTGTGTCAAAAGCTAAATTATATAGATCACTTTCCAAGATTAATGTAACAGTCAGTTCCTGAGAGACCCCACCCCCCCCCCACTGTTTTAACAGTGCCAACTGGCACCCCACCCCCAAAATTCCAACAGTCCATGCATGCCCACGAGAGCTCCCGCAACCCCCTGCTGCTGGATAACTCAGGTCCGGTGTTTTTGCGCAGATTCGAAAGTAAATATCACACAACAAAAAATATTCAATAATGCAAAATCCAGTCAATGATCAAATCTATGTAAAAGAAGCAGATGGACTCTTCCATAAGTCAATCATGAAAGAAAAACTCGATCGAGTGACAGTGAGCCACCAATAAAGTGGCGCAACCATTTAGGTTGGATCAGTGAAGAAAATGACGTATAGTCCGCAACGTTAACCGAGTGTAAGATAACCCACTCACATAATAGACTTGAATGAAGGACATAGCCTGCTGTGAGCACGTAAAAGACTTGTGGCCATCCTCAGTGTCAGTCCTCAACTTGGCAGGAAAGAGCATTGCGAAACCCACCTTTTGCTGATGAAGCAGTTTTTTTGCATTCCTTGAATTTATTACGTTTTTCCTGTGTTTGTCTCACAAAATCAGGGAATACCATAATGTTATGATTCTACCAGGACAACTTGCCTTTGATCCTCGCCACGCGAAGAACAAAGTCTCTGTCGGACGGCCGCAAAAATCTTGCCAGGATGGAACGGGGCCTGTCACCTTCCACTGGTAGCTGACTGAACACTCTGTGAGCCTACTCTTATCTCTAGACAATGGCCCGCTGAATCGATCAAGCTCGGAATGAGCCCATCCAGGAACATCACCATATCTTGTCCTTCTTTTCCCTTGGGGATGCCGACAAAACAGACATTATTCCGACTGCTATGATTTTCCAAATCTTCCAACTTTTCCCACACGCACTCCAGCTCAACCTTAGCCACGGGTGGGATAGCTTGTAGCTCCCTCTCAGACGACTGCAGAAAATCAACCCATTTTTCAACATCACCTACTCTTGTAACCAGAGCAGAGAGCTTTGCCTTCATGGAAGTAATCGCCCGGCGTATCTCAGCAAGATCCTCCAAGTCAGTAGCAACTTTTGTCAGCATTGCAGACATGTTCAGAATCTCTTGATGAATCTCTCGCAGGTCTCCGATATCCTCCATGCCCGGGCCATGATCAGAGGTGCCTGCTTGAACACATAAGTGTCTTTTAATATCTCCAGAGCTCGAGGACTTCGAATTTTTCGACATGTTGATTTAGCAGCACAGTTCAGAAACAAAAATATAACGAATCTCACCGGTTTATATTACTTGAAATATTAATAGCAGCAAAGTTTGTGGAGATTGAGCCTTAAACGGCCGCTCTCACCACAGCGTCACATGACCCCCCCCCCCATTCAGAACAGTCTTAAAGGAGTTTTTTTTATTTTTTATTAAAAGAACATGAAGGCAGTGCGTTAGTATGAATGGGTTAGGTGTTCAAGAAAAAGCTGTATCCTTAGCTGTTTTTTGAAAGAGGCTAAAGACACAGCCACTCAGGTGGAATTAGGCAGGTCATTCCTCTAGCAGAGAACAGTCAAGGTAAAAGTCCGGGACAGTGATTTTGTGCCTTTATGAGATGGCACCACGAGGCGCCGTTCACCTGCAGAAGCAGGTTTCTGGAGGGAACATAAGTCTGAATTAGTGAGTTTAGATAGTGGTGTGCGGAGCTAGTGGTTGTTCTGTACGCAAGCATCAATGCCTTGAACTTAACATGAGCATCCAGTGCAATTTGATGAAGAGAGGTATGACATGCGCTCTCTTGGGCTCGTTGAAGACCACTCTCGCTGCCGCATTCTGGATCAATTGCAGAGGTTTGACAGTACATGCTGGAAGGCCTGCAAAAGAACACTGCAATAATCTAGCCTGGATAGAACAGCTTGGACGAGAAGTTGTGTAGCTTGCTCTGATAGGAAGGGTCTGATCTTCCTAATGTTGTACAAGGCAAATCTGCATGATCGGGCAGTCCTTGCGATGTGGTCTGTGAAGTTCAACTAATCGTCAAACACAACTCCAAGATTTCTAGAGGTCCTGGATGGTATAATCGTTGATGAGTCTATCTGAATTGTGAAATTGTGATGAATTGCTGGGCTTGCTAGAAGTATGAGCAGCTCTGTCTTAGCAAGGATGAGTTGGAAGTGGTGATCTTTCATCCAACACAATGAAAGTTGCTTGGCAGGCTGAGATCCGGGCCACTATCCTTGGATCATCAGGCTGGAATGAGAGGTAGAGTTGTGTGTCATCAGCATAGCAGTGATAGGAAAAACTATGTGCCTGAATGATGGATCCTAGTGATGACATATATACAGAGAAGAGGAGTGGTCCAAGCACTGAACCATGAGGCACCCCGGTAGCTAGTTGGTGAGACTTAGAAACCTCTCCTCTCCAAGACACTCTGAAAGACCTACCTGTGAGGTAAGACTTGAACCAATGGAGCGTGGTTCCTGTGAAGCCCTTTGTCGTGAGGGTTGACAGGAGAATCTGGTTGTTTACTGTGTCGAAAGCAGCAGACAGATCCAGCAGGATGAGTACGGATCATTTGGATGCTGGTCTCGCCAGTCTCAGAGCTTCAGTAACTGACAGAAGGCAGTCTCTGTAGAGTGTCTGCTTTTGAAGCCAGACTGGTTGCTGTCTAGCAGGTTGTTCTGTGTAAGAAAAGATGAGACTTGGTTGAACACGACTCGTTCAAGTGTTTTGGCGATAAATGGGAGGAGGGATACTGGTCTGTAGTTTTCTAAAAGAGCAGGGTTTAGGGTGGGTTTAAGCAGTGGGGTTACCCGAGCCTGATTAAATGTGGTGGGAAAGGTACCAGTGAGAAGAGATGCATTAATGATGTGAGTGAGAGCAGGTAAGATAGAAGGAGAAATGGCTTGAAGGAGGTGGGAGGGGATAGGATCAAGAGGGCAGGTAGTAGGATGGCTGGAAAGGAGAAGTTTGGAGATTTTAAATCTTGTGTCATCAAGGAGCTCTGTGCGGTTGCTGGGATCAAGAAAGTACGGACTAGCCCTTATCATCCAAGATGACTAGCCCTGTTGAACGATTTAATTGTACACTTTTAGGCAGGTTAGGTACCCTCAAAGACAAGGAGAAGAGTCACTGGCGTGACTTTGTAAAGCCGCAGACACACACCTATGAGTCCTTATGAGCTAATGTTTGGACGTCAGCCGAGATTACCAGTTGAAATAGCCTTCAACTTACCTGTTCAAGAAAACACACTACAATCTCACTCCCAATATATGAGAGCACTTAATTCCCATCTGGAAGAGAGCTATAAAATTGCGCTTGAAAATGCCAAGGAAGTAGCTTACTGGAACAAGTGTCGTTTTGATACGAAGGTGCAGTGATCAGCACTGGAAGAAGGAGACCTTGTCCTTGTGATGAACCTCCGCTTGAGGAACAAACACAAATTAGCTGATAAGTGGGAATCCACTATCTATCGAGTACTTAAGCGAATGGGAGACTCACCTGTTTACATGGTCCAGGCGATCAGTGGAGATGGTCCAACCAGAACTCTACACCATGACCTCCTTTTGCCTTGTGGGTATCTTTCAGAAGAGGAGAAAGAGAGCACTGAGCCAGTGTCCCGTCATACTCGAACACGACCGATTTCTCAGCTCAATCCAGATGAATTCTCTGATTCTAAAGATGATCATGCTCTCATTCCTTTCCATTTGTCTGTTATTCCTGAACAGAGGTTTACAAAGGTATATGAAGTTCCAGTCTCAACTGGCACGCCTGTTACCTTTCGAGTTGAAAATCAAATTTACCCAAACCAGTCATACTTACCTGTTTTCACTACTTTATCGAGGATGTGCAAACTTCACGTGATGAGGTTGTGGACAAAATGTCTGATAATGTTCCAGAGGAGTCCCTGGTGAAAAATCCTGAACAAATTAATCCTGAAAATGAAGCTCCAGTTGTGGTTGACGAAGATCAGGAGGCCAGCAGGGGGTGCTCACCCTGCGGTCTGTGTGGGTCCTAATGCCCCAGTATAGTGACAGGGACACTATACTGTAAAAAAAGCACAGTCTTTTGGATGAGATATTAAACCAAGGTCCTGACTCTCTGTGGTCATTAAAAATCCCAGGCCAAATTCCCCCCATTGGCCCTTATCCATCATGGCCTCCTAATAATCTCCATCCCTGAATTGGCTACATCACTCTATTCTCCTTTCTAATGTGTGGTGGGCATTCTGGTGCACTATGGCTGTCGTTGCATCATCCAGGTGGATGCTGCACACTGGTGGTGGTTAAGGAGATTCCCACTATACTATGTAAAATGCTTTGAGTGCCTAGAAAAGTGCTATATCCCAGGAATTATTATTATTATTATTATTAAGATGGTTATGTGCCGCTTCTGGATTTGAGTGAACCAGAAAATGTAGCTGCTAATGATGAAGAGAGAACAGCTGGAAATTTTAGTGTCCCTGAGTGTCAATGTACCAAAATGAAGTAGTTACAGACAATAATGGTGATAATTCAGTACACAGATCTGAGAGGTCACAGCGCCCACCAGGCCTCAGTGGGAAAGCCACTGATTTCTTTTGCTCAAGCTATCCTAGGAAGTTTCACTAAAACCCTGGATCAATTAAGCGATTAAGAGAACAGTAAAATCTTACACATTTAAGTTACCTTTAACTCATGGGGGGGGGGGGGGGGGCTGGGTTAGTGTAACCCACCCAGCGTAACAGGAAAGGGTTAATTTAAGTTTTGGGTGTGGTTCTCATTGCGGCCTGTAGGTGTGCAAGCATACAGCTTCATTAGAACAGAATCAGGTGTTACGATCGAAGTTGCTGCTCTCTGAATTCTCCTGTGAAAAGGATCATTTTCATCGATTATTTAGTAAAATATTGTGTTTTTCTGTGCAATCCATCTGATTTATGTTGTAATCTAAAGTTTATTAGATAATAAGCACCAAAGCAATCTTGCTTTCTCCCTTATTTTTTCTACCATTGTCACGAGCTCTAGTGAGTTACAATTTTAAGATTTATTTATTTTTTAATTTATGATATATGGTTAAAATCATTACACGATTTACTCTTAAAACCAATCAGAGTGATATTTCGGTATGTTATTTTTCTTGAAATGTGTGTTGTAAGTATCGTGGTACATTCTCATGGAATTGCGTCATTCAATTCTTACTAAATGTTTTCTGCTTAGTTAAGCAAACAAAATATCACACAATTCATGTTAAAGCATGTAAATTGCTTTATTCATGAGTATTTTTATAAGAAAATGAGTTTATCAGTGCTTATGTAAAATTTGAGTTTCATGTAACACCAACCTGTTAAATGTTTAATATGTATTAAGTATTTTTGAAAGAGGTCTCTTACTATATTGTAAACTTTTTGTGGTTGAAACTTATTGCATTGGTGTATGTGCAGATTGGTTTTCCATCTCCTGTGGTCTTTTCCTGCCATGAGATTGTTGAGTTCAAGATGGCGAGCCTGTCTGAGTGAAACTCCAGAGAAGGAACATTTCAAGTCAGTTCAGCCTTCTTTCGTTTCCGTGGATGTCGTCTGTTCATCTGTGGAGCGGCTGAACTTTTCCTGATTCAACCCAAAATGATCAGATAAGAAAATGTGATTATTTTGACTACACAGGTTTTTTTTTTTTTTTTTTTCTTTTCTTTTTGGGGCCCAATCTTATTTTGTTTATTGACTGTTATTAAATTGTAAATTTTTACAATTTAAAATTTTTTTTTATTCTACTAAATTACACTTTTCAAATTCGAAAGAGGAACAATGTAATAAAATTGTGCATTTGGCTACTTTAACTATAGTATTGTCGTTGTGGGTTATACTTGCTGCCTCTTAGAGCCTAGGTCTTGATGTGAGTGGTCCTAATAGGTTGTATACTAAATTGAGTCGCTACACCTAGATACAGTATGGCTTGGATCCCTCTGCTGTGTTAAAAATAACTACGACAATAAATTCAATATCAGTACCGATATAGGCCTATTTGAAAAACAATATTGTAGATGAAGGCAACTGTAACATTGGGTACGTGGAGCGGAAGAGGCGCAGGAGTAGATACTTTCAATCTTTTAATTATAAACGCTGGAGTGGAACAAACGATAAAGCTAAACACTTCAATGACTGACAATGGATGAACAAAACGAGAGGGTATTTATACACAAGGAACTAAATGAGGGAATGGAATACATGTGAGGGTGATGAGGAGCAGATGGAAGTGATGAGGGAAGTGAACTATGGGAGATGTAGTCCAGGGGAAAACTTCAAAATAAGAGTCCTTGAAGAACATGAGGGAGACAGACTGTGACAGCAACAATGCTTTATGTACTGATGTAGTAATTGCTTTCAAATATAGAATTAGAAATTTGAAAGTATAATAAAGTATTAAAACCACAGTGACAAGTGACACTGGGTACTCTCTCTAGACTGGACTGATCTGGGAATTCACATTAAATTAGTCTCCATGATTAGTATTGTCATGCAGAGACTGAATGGAAGATTCTTTTAAGATCCTGGAAAGAGCTGGTACTGGTGTTCTAGTGCCTCTCAAAAGAACGAGCTAATTTCAGACCATAAAATGCATGTAATTACAGCTGTCCGAGTGAATATCAACTATTTTTTTTTCAATGACTCACATTCTGTTTTACAATCTAATGCCCTTTTTTCACCTTATGATAGAATGAGGCGACGTGTCAGTCTTGTTCTTTTGAAGCTAAGCCTTATAAAGCTAATTATAATTAGTATGGACTAACCCTACCTCTAAATACATTATTTACTTAATTTATATAATTTTTTACCAATGAAGACATCCCATATGTCCCCAAAGAAACATTTTGTCAGATTTAGCTACTTCTGGGGACAAATTTGTCCCTTATGTATAGTTAAGTACAGTATGTGTGTACACACTCATTTTTACATAAATATTTATACACGCTTGCATACTGCTTTTCTTTGTGCCTAAACAAGATGATGCTTGAAATAATGAGATTAAATATTTTCAAACAATGAGAAAGAAGTGATGTAACGTGTTGTAAATGAACAACCTGATATTCCTCAGTGACTTGGATAAAAGAAAACCTTCACAGACATCATTAAATTAATTAAGTCCGTAGCCACTTACATCATCCAGGTCATATTAAGAAGCCATAGTGAGATAACGTATCCACCCAGCACATCCAAATGATTATAATATCTCTGCATAATCACTTTTTCAAACACATTTTGTTGAATTTGATGTAAGTGTGATTATAAGCTTTAAATTGTGTTTTTCAAACAAATTCAAACTAAATCCACAGTTAAGGCTTAGTTTCTGTCAGGACATATGTAGAAAATACGGATTTGTAACTGCTGATATTAAATCAAAGCATCAAGGAGAAAATGTTATCACAAGATCTTAATTAAATATTTACACAAAATTCTTGATACAATGTGAATACAGAGTTCAGCGTGTGATGTCAAACGAAGGGGCAGGGCTGAATAAATAGAGTTTTGATCATATTTTATCAAATGTTTTTCAATGTTCAAGATTTCATATGTTCATTGAACATTTATAATCACAATATTTGTACATTTTCTTGTTTGGAGACAAACATGAGCTGATCACAGCAGTGCTGATATAATAAGTACAGTAGAACAATTGTGAGTGTGAAACTGCTTTTTATGCAGAAGTTCTATAAAGAAGTAGTTAATATCAAGTAACTGAGGCCACGTCCTCATTAATACGTTTTCATTTGAAAATGCATTAATTTTGCTATGTTTATGGCACTCATCTACACTGGAACGGCACTGAAAACGGAGACTTACAAAAACACTCTTTATAACCAATGATGATAGAAATTTGAGTTTTCAAGCTAAAACAGATCAGTGTGGGCATGGCCTCAGTTACTCTGCAGACTACATTGCAGACACAATTTCACCAGGTAATGTGTTTATTTTTCCACCAACGAAAAATAGTTTCAAAAGAAGCCAAAGCAGGTTCAAACGTTTGAAATAGCACATAGATGAAAGCAGAGTACAGTGACCCCCCACCCCCCACCCCAAATAAATAAATAAAGTCAATCTCAACAGAACATAAGTGTTAAAAGCCATTAAGTACAGTATCCCACAGATCTTCTTATGTAAACTAGCAGCCCACTCTCATTGAAACTACATTTACAGCTCATTTCACACTGAATACTCAAATTGACTTAATGAACTCTAGAACTGCACATCTCTTAGGAAAAATTGAGAATTTGCCTGTAGAGAGAGAGATAGAAAGGGAGAGAAATGAGGAAATTGATAGAATAGAAGGATAATGAGGAACACAGTATGTTTAGCTTGAATACGTTAGCATGGTGAATAAGGGTTGGAGTCTGCTGAAGTAAATGTGCCTTAGGGCTCTTTGATGTCCTGGACCCTCACTTTTGCACTCGGAACACTTTGAAAAATGTTGTAGCTGTTGAGGGAACTTTGGATAAATATGTAAAGTATATATGACTGTGTTTACAAAGCACTGACATATCAGACTTTGCAGCACTGTTTATTTTTTCAACATAAGGACATTAAGATGGGAAGATTCTGTCATTCCTGCTTTATGGTTATGATTTCTGCAGATTAAGAACATTACTAATCTTGTAAAGAATTCTTATTATTACCATATGCTTCATTCTTATCACCCCTGCAACATTTGAAATAGTTTTACACAGTATAGTTTTTAACAGTCATTTAAATCTCTGTTTAATCATCTAAAAAAGCAAAAGCCTTATTAGACCACAGTGGGAGAAGGCAAAGACTCATGTTTTCATTCCAATTAACGGCGATTGCAGACTTTATTGCAGATTTTTGTTTAATGGTTGTGATAAAAAGGTTTTATTTTTTTTTATTATTTTTTTTTTTTTTACATTCATGTATGTGTTAAGTGTCTGCTAAGCTTGAGGTAGCAAAAATTGTGTTCTGTGTTTTTGAGATCCTTATATGTAATGTCTAAATTGTTTGTTCGAGAGAAGACAGATTTCCTTGGAAGATCATTGTTGCAGTGGCCGTATTCTCTGGGAAAACAGCCGTTTGGATGCATACTGTAATTCTTTATTTGTTTCTTGTCTTTTGTGTGCGAATGTGTTTCAGAGGGAGAAAACTGGGCTTTGTTGTGACAGTTCTTTTAATTTCTGTCCCACTAGAATCCAGAGATGTCCTACCAGGCTCTTGGGATATTTATTTTACCCCTGTTTGTTATGCAGATAGTTCAACAGCAGTGCACATTTCTGTTATAGCACCTGTGTGCTGTTGGATAGAAGTCATTGTGTTTCCTGCTTGTTCTCTCTATTTGCTCCTGTTGTTGTCATTTTATTTCTCTGTCTCATTTCCTTCTTGTCCTCCATGTCTCCTTCCCTTCTTTTTTCTCAGTACAAGCTTCATAATTTTGGAAATACTGGCCCAACATATTTTGTTACACAGCTGTGTATAGTTTATTATACAATATGTTTAATGAACAATTTTGAAATGCTCTAGGTCTCGTAAAGGTGTCATTGGAATGTTATTTGAGTTTATAGACTCTACAAACAGCTGAGTCACATTGTCTCCCACATTCTGTAATTTACATGTATAACATACAGTAAATAAGATCATTGCAGGGGGTATCTGCACTATATTAATGGTGTCAGATCACTCCAAGGTACCTCTAAGAATACCATGGTAGTCTTATAAATACATTGTAGTATCATGTAAACACCATGCTACATGAATTTCTGTGCCATTGTATATATACCATCGGAAACCATTATTTCACCATTGTACCAAAACAGTACCTTTCTGTATGTGTTATTACAGCACAACTGAGCAATTCTAAGAAGCAAATGTCTAAAAAACAAACAAACAAAAAAAAAAAAAAACATGGTAATACCATAGTACTTTTTTTGTAAATGAAATAGGACTGGAAATGAATTAATTAATTAGTGAACAGCCATTGATGTTACAAATTGCCTATTCCTTTTACGTAATGTCTGCAGTTTACCTCATCTGAACATGTATTATTATGATCCTCTGACAACCTTGAATCCTTCCTGAAACCATTTTTTTTTTCTTCTTTCAGTCTGTGTTCATCTAGTCTCAACAGTCCTGCTTAATTCTGCAGAATGCTGTGCAATCAACCCCTCACTTCTGAAGATGAGTTGTTTGGAATTATAAATGAGCACGTAAGCAAGGGTCAGACTGCCCCAGACACTCATTTGTCTTTCCTGTGATGTCATCAAAGAGTGCTGTGTGGGAACTGACAGTGCTTAAAATGATAATGAAGAAAACTCTGCCTCCCTGCTAAGATGTTATCAGGTTATTTATCCTCGATATGTTTTGTTATACATAGTTATGTGATGCTATCATATCATTATTTTAGATGCCTAAACTCAAACCTATTCCTAAATCTAACCAATTATAAACAATATTATATTATAATATATATATAATATATTTTATTTTATGTTTTGTCTCATCTTCTTGTCTCTTCTCTGCAATTCAAAACCAGAGGCCGGGCAGCTGGGAGCGGCACGGGACTGGAAGCTACTGGCGGACCTGGAACAGAGGCTCTGCTTCCCAACTGAGATCGCCATGACCAACCTCAGACCGGACCTCGTACTTTGGTCCACCTCAATTCACACCACCTACATCATAGTGCTTACAGTGCCCTGGGAGGATGCTGTGGATGAGGCCTATGAATGGAAGAGGCTTAAGTACGCTGAGCTGGCAGCCGAAGCTGAACAACATGGCTGGAAAGCTAAGGTCTGTCCAGTGGAAGTTGGCTGCAGAGACTTCGTAGGCATGTCAACTACCAGGCTGCTTAAGGACATGGGAATGCCATCGTCAAGCCATCAAAGCCCTCTCCAGTGCAGCTGAAAGGGCAAGCCAGTGGCTCTGGATTAAGAGGAGACACAACACCTGGGCTCCAAAAGAACATCAAGAACAAGATGACGTCGAGGGGGGTGAGCCTAGGAAGCCAGGCCTCATTGCTGAACCCTCTGGAGGTGTAGTGGGCTCATCAGTGAAACGCTGAGGAAGGAGGGCGCACACTTGAAAACCCTGAGATGTCATCATCATTCCCACTCATTACAGCAAGGGCTCAAGGTATGTGCAACAAACAAGGGATTGTATCACCTAGTCCTAAATAGAATCAAATGTCACTTGCTGCCTTCCTATCTCCCTCACTTAGTACTTAGTATTTGTCGCATGTTACCATCTTGTCTTCCAATATATAAATAAAAAAATTATAAACAATATAAAACATGTAACAGGCAGGTAAATGTAGTCACAATAATTTTATTTACATTACACTATAATAAAGATATCTTTAAACACCTAACCCCACTCCTACAATCACAATAATTTATTCCAAAAAATAACAGAAGTACTTTAAAAGTATTCAAAGTTGACTCAGTGTGAGCAACAGAGTGTATGACTTTCTTATGCTGAACATGAACGAAGATTTTTAGAAAAATATCTCAGCTCTGTTGGTCCTTACAATGCAAGTGAATAGTGAACCAGTGACCTTTGAAAAGTGAACCAGACCTTTGAAGCTCCAAAAATCACAAAGTCCAAATACAAGTAATCCATATGTCTCTAGTAGTTAAACCCATATCTTCAGAAGCCATATGATAGGTGTGGGAGAAAAACAGATCAATATTTAAGTCCCTTTTTACAATAAATCTCCATTTTCACTTTCAAAATGTGAAAAAATGTGAAAGTGGAGATTTATTGTAAAAATTGTTGTAAATATTGATCTGTTTCTCACCCACACTTATATCGCTTCTGAGGATATGGATTTAACCACTGGAGTCATATGGATTATTTTTATGCTGCCTTTTTTGTGCTTTTTTACACTTTCAGTGTATGGATCTACAGAGCTGAGAAATTCTTCTAAAAATCTTCCTTTGTGTTCAGCAGAAGATCTGAGATGGCATGAGGGTGAGTAAATGATAAGAGAATTTTCATTTTTGGGTGAAATATCCCTTTAAGGAAATGTTTGTGTGCTAGAACCACACTTTATGCACAAATCCCCACTAATATAAATGTGATCACATTAGTTAGCCATGTTAAATGCACACTAAACTATATCATTCAAATGATCATGTGAAAGCATATTTAAATTATAGGTTACTGCTTATTTACAGATTGTGGTAATTCAGACTGATCTCACTGTGAAACAGTAGATTGACAGTTCTTGAGCAAAACTTGGTCTGTGCTTACCAAAATTCAAAATATTGCCCCCAGTGTCCAAAGCGGGAAGTGTTTTTTAAATGTATGGGCAAGTGTGAGCACCAGTTTCTAGGTCAAATATCCACAGAGGGGTGCCAAAAGCCAGTTGAAAGTTGTTTTTAGTTGTAAATGATGTAATACAGTGAAGATAAATGCTTATTTTATTAACTCTACCCCCCAACCCTAAAGCCAACCATAATGATACAATAATGTAAACTTAGAGGGGAAATGCAGCTTCAGAATCACACTCGTCTGTGATTATGCAAAAGCAATTACTTCTTGGTTTCAACATGGGACAAGAACCGGGGTCTCTGACATTGCTGATGCTATTAGACGTGCCACAGCATAGGGTAAACGCACATGAACTGATGCAGAAATGTCTTGTAGGTGATGGAGCTTGAGCACTCCGCAGAATGGGGCTGATGTCAGGGTACTGGGGCATTCAGTCAACAACATGTAAACATTCCATGTGATTATGTTGGGCATTCTGCTCACAGCGCACTTAAAAGATCCTTATTGTTACACAACAGCATTCATTTTTGTCTTGATTTTTTTAATGTCATCTGTTTATGTGACAGGATGACAATTTATTGATCTGTTTATCATCTCAAACTAACTCAACCACCCAACTCTTAGTTGTTTTTCAACTCTTGAAGTCTCCTGTCAACTATGACTACGGATACATCTGGCAACAGCTTAAACTGTGAAATTCAATTCACGCCTTTGTACTGTAAAAAGATGTGCTAAACATTTTCCATTATCCTCCCCCTTGCAGTTTGTGCAGATTCAGACAATCTTGAAAGCCTTTTATGTAGGGCAGTGTCTGGACACGGAAGAGCCAAGAGTGTCGTCTTCAGCATGGCACATCTGGGAATGATGGAGACCCATTCGGGAGGCTTAGCTTGCCTCCAGCTTTAATTCCTGTCAGGGGTAACAGGAGTGAGAAAAGTGAGACAGGCAGAAAGAATGAGAGTTTAGGGGAGGGAGGAAAGTAAAGACAGCAAGAAAGACAGAGAGGGAAGAAGAGACCGCAGAAATACACTTGGACACAGGTTATTACAGATTTGCTCTATGGTCAATGAGGCAACCTGCTGCCCAGGAACTGAAATGTCACAGAAGGCAAGTAGACATGACGGCCGAGATAAGAGCTCTTACATGAGCACCTCAAACAATGGGGTTTAATCTGATGGTGTGAGGGAACTGGAATTAAAAACAGTAGAAGCAAGAATTGTTCTGCTATTTATTTCTATTTACCTTGGTTTAAAATGAATAATAGACAAAAATAACAAAATGAATAATAAAGCAGCTTTAAATGTGTGTATACAGAGAATAACCACAGTACATTATATGCATTAAATATGCAGCTTGTTGTATTGCAATACATTACACAGTGTCCAATATTAAGGCCTGGCACACTGCAGCATGTAAGCGATGCGTAACATTTTGCTTTTCATTTTGACACTCATATTAAGAGCTTACAGAATTCACTTAGAACATGTAAAGAGTACAGTGCATAAAGCATTGCAAGTTTTAGTGTACAGCATGTTTGTGCCGCATGCACCCTAAAGTAGATAACTAATATATGCATTATATTCATGCTATTTAGTTTGAGGGGAACTGGTTTGTGAGCCTGGTTTTCGACAGGTTTCTTTTTCTCCATGAACTAACATCTCACAGAATTTAGCTTGCTCACTGGGGGTCTAAAGACAAATACATTTTTAAAAGGGATAATCTACAATCACAATATTCATTGAAACCGCACAATAAAGACTTTAAGATGTTGCAGCTTCATTTTCTGCTATAGGATGATTTTCTGTAAAGCTGATTTGAAATGATGTGTGTTGTAAAGAGCACTATATATTTCAGCTCAAATCCATATTTCATGTCCATTTATACTTTTGTTTTTTTGTATTTTTTGGTCCATTTATTTATTCCGCTTAACGTGAGACTTTATTTTGCATAATGCCTGGCTAAATGTACATTATACAGCTTATCAAATGGTTACTTACCAAATAAATAAAAAAATGAACATTAAATATACATTTGTATTGAAATTATTTTATAATGTCACAAGGAAGAAACCACAAAGTGAACAGAGAAAAATGAAATGAACACAGCCATGTAGATAATCAGTCGCCTGGAACAGCGGTCAATTAAACATTCAATAGTCAATTAAATGGTCATTACAAAAACAGTAGTCCACAGAATGCTGCAAATGACCAATCATACTCAAATATTCCAGATGCAATAATTTCAGTCATGCAATAAAATGACATCCTTTCTGGTTACACTTTATTTTACAGTGTCCTTGTTACAGAGTAATTACACAAGTAAGTACTGAGTAATATTAATTAACAACATGGACTTATAGGTTTAGGGTTAGGGTTTGGATTAGGGTTAGTTACTTGTAATTATGCATAATTAACTGTTATTACTATAGTCATACATGTGATATGTATAACAAGGACACTGTAAAATAAAGTGTTACCTAATTTTTTTTTTTTTTTTTTTTTTTTTAAATGTCTGGCAGCTATATGATGTCTGGTGACATTCAAATGTGTGATCAGCACTCCAGACCTCACATAAGAGCGTTTTAAGTTTCCTCTGTAAGAGGAGGTTGATGACTCATTTTTTAACAAGGTTCCTCATTTGAGTCATGTACAGAAGACACAATTTCAGGCTGAAAAATGAGAAGAGGAAATCTGGTGGGGTGAGAGAAAAAAGTTTGAATGGATTTGATTTCAGTTGGATGGTATATTGATCAAGTTTTAGCACCTTTTTCAGCATTTTCTGAATTACGGGCTCCTTTGTTCATTTGGAAAACTTAAAGCTTTTTTACTTTCTCCTGCACCAGCTTAATATGCAACTATAAGTAAAACATTTGTATGATGATTTTCCCAAAAAAGTTTTAACACTGTGTCTTTGTTGTCCCCCTCTCTTATTTCAAGCAATTTGATAGCATAGAGAAGTCCTTCATTTGGAATGGTAAACGTCCCAGATTGCATTTCAGTAAATTGCATAGGCCGATTGACATAGGTGGGCTAGGCCTACCCAAGATTTTGTTTTATTATTATGCATTCAATCTCAGACATTTGGCTCATTGGCTGCTTCCACCTAAGAGAGCCCCACCCTGGTTTTGTATTGAACAGGAAGTTCTTGCCCCTATTTCGCCATTGCAAAGCCTTTCTATCAAACTAACCGGTGTAAAAGGGGTACAAAACCAAACTATTTGTTCTGATGTCGAATTCCAATAGAATGGCCCCTTGAAGGTCTCTGTGTTGTTCTGTCTTTTCTGAGCGCTGAAGTAAAGCAATTATTGTTAATTTACACTTTACAAATTGATTCCGTTATTCATTTTATCTGACTCCAATTTTATATTAATCTGACTCCAATTTAAGTTGACCTAATTTAGATTACAGATCTAATTAACTTCTGATCATTCTTTTAATTTGATCTTTTTAAGTTATTGATTACTTTGAATCATCTTAATTTTCATTATCCTTTCTTTCGGGTCCCGATTGTCGCTTAGAGTCATATGCTGGCCGATTAATTGCATAGATCTCACAGACACAAAATCGCCAGCCCGTTCATAGTCAGAGGTTGCAGGGTTTACTAATATCATCTGGTTCGGCCGCCTCCTGCTTGCTCATAACCAGATGATAGTTTTATTTAGTCACGTTTCATACAACTTGCTAAGACGGTGATTAGCAGTGACTGGTAGTCTTACGTGGTTTCCTCCTATTCATAAGCTCCAGTAATGATCATTATCCTGGACATAAATTTGCGGTAACAAAGAGCGTCCCTCGAATCTACCGGTGATAAATGATTTCGGAGGAATTCAGAATAAATCAAATAATAACAATTTATTTGCCAGGTAGGATTTAAAACGTAACTTACAAAATCAATCAAAGCCAATTTCACATATGATCAGAATAATTAAACATTTCTAAAAATAAAAGACAAGTCAAAGAAACATACCTGACAAAACTACATGCAACGGCAAAGCATGGGAGATCTGCTTACAGATTTCCCAACAAATATAAACTACATGCAGCGGTACAGCATGAGAGATCTGCTAACAGATTCCCCGAGCTTCTTGCCAACTTTCCTTAAATACCCAGACAGAATAAACATTGTGTACCAAATGGTATTATCCTTTGAACAATGAGAATTTGGGGGTGAATGGGTTCTTGACTTCCTGGGGTTTAACCTTGTTAACATACAGGAGATCATTTAAATTGTAGGTCAAGGAGGGGGATAGACCTCCAGAATTATGCAGTATTTGGCAAAGACCTTATAACTTTGTCACCATTAGTTTTATCAACATGGGAGAGAGACCATTATACCAGTTGCACAGAGACCTCTTAAATGATATCAAACACATACAGTTGCATTTTACATATAAATCTTGTGTCTTTGTATTGGTCCTGAGCTGTTGAAGGGGAGAAGGGGGAGAGAGAAGAGGGGGCAGCAAGGTGATTTGCAATTTATCACACTGTGGTGATATTCAGGTGAAGATTTCAGCTTTGTAAAACAATGCAAAGGCGATTTGCAATTTATCACACATGGTGATATTCAGGTGTAGATTTCAGCTTTTGTGAGAGAGTTCTATGATGTTGATTCCCGCAGAGCTCTTTGGCTTTTACCGGAAATGGCACCTTTTGGGTGTAGACATCCTGGTGCCAGCCTTACACCGGAGAAGTTAAGTTACACCCTGTTATCTCACATTTGCAAACGGTATGAACAAAAGTGTCCAGAGCGTTTAATTCGGACATTTATTTAAATGTTGCTTCAAGCATATGGCTGAACCCAAAGTTATGTATTAATAAGTCCCCTTTCTGCTGGACAGAGTGTGGATTGTGAGGGAGGTTAATACATCGGTGACCTATATGAGAGTGGAGTGTTGAAATATGGTTCAACATTTTGGGATTCCCAGGTCTCAGTTCTTTAGATATTTACAACTGTGCCACCTGCTCTGTACAATTTTTGGGAGTAGCATACACCCCCCTAAAGCGGCAGACACAAGTTCATGAGGCATCAGTGTATTACGCCCTGCAAATCAGAGTCTTGGGTCGGAGCTTCAACTTCTCTCAAGAGATTATGGGAGAAAGATTTAAATTTGGTATTGGAGGAGGGAGTTGTAACATTTGGTTAGTGGAGTGGAAGAGAGGAGATGTAGGAGTAAATCCTTCATATCCTTTAATGATAATCGCTGGAGTGGAACAAACAATAAATCTTAACATCAAAACTTAACACAACGTAACACTTCATAGACACAATGTAACACTTCAAGGACTGACAAATCAATGAACAAAACTAGAGGGTATTTATACACAAAGAACTAAATGAGGGAATGGAATACAGGTGAGGATAATAAGGAACAGATGGAAGTGATGAGGGCAGTGGATACTGGGAGATGTAGTCCAGAGGAAAACTTCAAAATAAGAGTCCTTGATGAACCTAAGGGAGACAGACTGTGACAGGAGTGTGGGCTAGGATTCTAAAAAACGTCAAGTCTGCATCTAGAGATGCAAGGGTGCACCTTTTGCAATTTAAGATTTTACATCGATTCTATTGGACCCCCTCTAGATTGTATAGGCTTGGTCTTAAAAACACACCCACCTGCTGGCGATGCCAATCAGAAGATGGGGATTTTGGATCCAAGAATTTTGGTTGAGGGTTTAGAGTTTTATGTGTAACATATTGGACACTCAAATTTCATTTTGCCCCAGACTCTGTATTTTATGTTATGGGGCAGTCATTAATATAGGGGATACATGCATAAAGAATTGGGTCCTAGCCAGTGTTATGATCAGTAGACAGATCAATCTGAGGGGATGGAAGTCGGCTGGTGTGCCCTCATTTCGGGAGTGGTGCACAGAGATTGGCAGGGTGGCAGCATTTGAGGAGATGACGTATAGAAGGCTGGGCAACCTGGAGGTGTTTAATAAGAAGTGGGGCAGCTATCTGACCTTTTTGGAAGGCTCTCGGGGAGAGGCAGTGGAGAGGGGTTTATAGTTTAAATGTGTTATATATATATATATATATATATATATATATATATATATATATATATATATATATATATATATATATATATATATATATATATATTTATTATTATATATATTTTGTGTGTGTGTATGTGTGTGTGTACTTTGGCTTTGACCACATGGATGTTTGTTGGGCGCATATATGTTTTGCTTTCCTGTTTCATTTGTTAGAATCAATAAAATGTGTTAATTGGAAACACTGTGGCTTTGTGGCACTATCAAAACATTGCTATGTTTGTTTGAGCATCCCAACCAGCCCAATGCAGCAACATTCATTACGTTTACATGCACAGTTTTAATCAAGCTACAACATAAATGACACAATGCAACATTGATTATCTGAAGAAAAGATGTCAGCTGAGGAAGTGCCGTTAATATACTTTACACACTAAGGCCTTTAAATGACATTTAAAAAAGACAAATTATTGTTTTAGTCCAACCAAAATCAAACTTTTAATGTGCATGTAAACATACAGATTGGCTCGACCAATGGCGTGAGTTTTGGGGTGGGACTATCTGTTATTTATATAGCACATTTCATGAACAATGGCAATTCAAAGTGCTTTACATATAAATGTTAAAGAAAATACAAGATACATAAAAAGATAAAAAACAATTAAGAATATGAAATAAGAAGTATTTGGAATAAAAAGTAATATTTTTTTTTTATTTTTTTACATTATTAAAATGAATAATAAGAAAAAGAATATTAAATTAACACCATCCATAACTGTTGTTAACCTTCCCTGATTCAACAGAGGATAACCAAAAATTATTAACACACAATTCAATGGTTGTTAACCTTCCCTGATCAAACAGAGGATAACCAAAAATTGTTTACACACACATTGAGAACACGTTATATAAAAATAAAATAAAAATAATCAAATCATTAAAATGAAAGAAAGACAAAAGCAAAATAATTCAGTGAAATCAATAAGTGCAGCACAATGCTCAGTCAGAAAATGCACAGTGTTTTCAGTCTGGATTTAAATGTGGCTACTGTTGGGGCACATCTAACCTCTTCTGGAAGCTGGTTCCAGCTGCGGGTGGCATAATAGCTAAATGCTGTCTCACCTTGTTTTGAGTGAACCCTCTCGGTATGTCTAACTGACTTGATCCTAATGATCTGAGAGGTCTGTTAGGTTTATATTCAACAAGCACATCTGAAATGTATTTAGGTCCTAGACTATTGAGCGATTTATAAATATAAAGAGGAGGCGAGAAGCAGCTTTCCTGGTTCAGGTAAGGATTTATTTTTTTCTCTTTGCAATACTGAACTTAAATCACACACCGCTTCATTAAAATAAAACTTTCATCATCACAAAACTCTTGCTTCCTGTTTGGCTCTGTGGTGCCCAGACTCTCTCTCCTTTCTACTTGCGGTGTGGCTCTATTTACCCGCTCTCCCCGTGCTTACTGAAATTAGAGACAGGTGCTAGACATAATTTAGCTCAGGTGTAAGTGCCCTTACCGCTTTCTCTCTCTCCGGAGAGATGCTTGACCACGCCCCCACTGCCACAATAAACAAGTAATATTACTTTAAAATCAATTCTAAATGTAACTGGAAGCCAGTGTATAGACCTGAGGACTGGAGTAATATGTTCAGATTTTTTTGGTTTGGGTGAGAATCCTGGCAGTGGCATTCTGAATGAGCTGCTTGTGTCTAATGGTCTTTTTGGGAAGGCCGGTTAGGAGTCCATTGCAGTAGTCTACCCTACTGGTGATGAATGCATGAACAAGTTTCTCTAAGTCTTGACTGGATACAAAACATCTAGTTCTGGCAATATTTTTTAGATGATAGTAGGCTGATTTAGTTATTGCTTCGATGTGACTACTGAAACTAAGGTCTGACAAAATGACACCAAGATTTCTTACTTGATTTTTTTGTCTTTAGGCTCTTGAAGTACAGTATGTATTCACCTTTGGAATTTTGCTTTTGTTGCCAAATACAATGACCTCTGCCTTATCATTGTTTAAATGAACGAAGTTTTGGCACATCCAACTGTTAATTTCATCAGTGCACTGGCACAGAGAGTCTATGGGGCTGTAGTCATTTGGCGATAGGGCTAGATGGATCTGGGTATCTTCTGCATAGCTATGGTATGCAATTTGGTTCTTTTTCATAATTTGGCCTAGTGGGAGCATATACAGGTTGAACAGGAGCAGAGCAAGAATTGAGCCTTGTATGACCCCGCACGTCATGGATGTCCACTCAGATTCATAGTTGCCTATGTTCACATAGTAACCCCTACCTTCTAGATATGACCTGAACCAGCTGAGGACCGTCCCAGAGATCCAATCTGTCTAGGAGAATGTTGTGGTCAGCCATGTTAAAAGCAGCACTGAGATCTAATAATACCAACAATTATATTTTGCCTGAATAAGTATTTAGCCGAATATCATTTAGGATCTTTATGAGCACCATCTCTGTGCTATGATGCAGTCAGAAACCAGACTGTAAATTGTTCAAGTAGCCATTCGAGATTAAGAATTTGTTCAGCTGATTGAAAACAACCTTTTTGATGATTTTGCCTATGAAAGGAAGATTTTAAATTGGTCTGTAGTTGTTCAATATTGAGTTATCTAGATTGTTCTTTTTAAGAAGGGGCTTGACAACTGCAGTTTTCAGGGACTTCAGAAATGTGGCTGAAAGGAGTGACACATTTACTATTTCTAACAGATCTTTTTCCAGACAGTTAAACACATTTTTGAAAAATGTTGTGGGGAGTGTGTCAAGACAGCAGGTTGAAGTTTCAAGATGCTATACTATTTCTTCCAGTTTTTTTTTTAATTTTTTTTTTTTTTTGTATTATTTTTTTTATTTTTTTTATCAATTTCCTCAAAATCAGACATAGTGACAAATTTCAGAAGTTTTTGTGGTGGGTGCAGGGGCGTGTTTACTATTTCTGAGGCCCCAAGCAACCGACCAGCCCGGGGCCCCAATTTAGAAAATGTTTGCTTAAAAAATTACATTAAAATGATTTTAAATAATAATTTAAATTCATCCTATCAGCCACTGAAGCCAAGTACATTCAAAATGTTTAATGAAATAAAAATCTAGTTAAAGATAATTAATACATGTTTTCTAGTTTTTCCACAATACAGTGATAAAAAAGCAATACACAGATTTTTACAAAACATTTTTTTTTTTTTTTTTAATGAACAGGGTGTGCAAAACCTACTACTTCACTCACTAACATTTTGGAATTCAGTTGTCGTTTATTATTATAAACCAACAATTATTTATTGTTGTCCAGTTAGTAATTATGAGACGGTATTATTTTTATAACTTTGAGGATTTGTTGTATACAATAGTCTTATTTACTTTACACCTGGGGGCTGTAGTGTATTGTTCAACATGTTGCAAAAGGCTGTATTTTATGTAAGCATCGTAGGCAACATTCGTAACAGTATTGTAACAGTAAACATACAAGGCATGGCGGCCCCTCAGCACACTAGAGCAGAAGGGGGAAAAAAACATTGCCGTTTATCAAGCGCTGAAACTTTGCTTGGTGCAGAACAATCTGGAATAATGCTAAACATTGTAACAGTCACCTGAACTTGTTCAGAACTTTAAATCTCTGTGACACCTGTGCTAAAAACAATCAAGATGCAGCACAACGAATGAAACAGAACGCAGGTGTCTTGACATGCATTTTTGAGACCTGACGTTCTTTTTAACTTGACACAGAGTCTAAAAATGTGCCAGTGTCCTGAAAATATATGCTACCCATCAGGATGTGCTACCAATGCTATATTCACATCGTTTTTGGGTTGGGGTTAGGGTTTGGGGTAGGATTAGGGCTTAGCACAGGCTCACACCATATCACACTATCTGATCGGTAGTCAGACTGTGATGCACATCCTGATAGGCATTATCTGTCTGACAAGATGTGCTACCTAGGTTTTTAACACATTTCATGCTGTTGTAGTACATACGGACAGGTTCTCCTGTGCCTCCCAACATGTGCTACCCATGATTTAACTTTACATATTACTATTTTTACTGCTGGTAGCACGTCCTGAGCAGTTAGCACAGACTGTCAGAACACCGGTCCTGCGTGAAGAAATAGCGAGACGTGGTGCAGCAGGTATGGACGTTTGTCCAGTGTGTGTTTACAAAGGAAAATAATGGAAAAACAGAGCAGAAGCATGCAAAAACACGTTCTGTGTGAACGGCCCCTAACACATCCGTTTGCGCATATGTAAGTGAGAGCACTTCGGAAGGACTGTATATTATTTCATAAATTACAAAACCTGAACTCAAAGTCCTACTTGAAAAACTGACTTAAACACCCGGCGGACCTCTAACATGAACCACTGTGAGAGCGCTGGCAACAGCGTATTTGCACGTGTACCCAGAACAACATGTCACACCTCAAGCATTGTTTGCTGAGTTTCCTACCGGGGCGGGGGCCCCCTGATGTACAGGGCCCCATGCAGTAGTGTGGTTTGAGTGGTGGTTACTGGGTGGGTGCTGTCTGACCTCATGTCTGGCCATTCTAATATAATTTATCTTCTTCATGAAAAAAGATGCAAACTCGTTGCATTTTCTGTCAGAGAGCATTTCACATGGAAACCTGTGTTGGGGGGGTTTGTTAGTCTCTCTACAGTAGCAAAAAGAGTGCGGGTGTTGTTTATATTGCTATTAATAATGTTTGAGAAGAAGGTCTGCCTAGCTGTGCCTAATTCCAAACTGAAAGCGTGAAGGCTGTCTTTATAGATATTATAATGGACTTCTTAGAGCGGTTCACGTTAGAGGTCTGCTGGGTTCGGGTCAGTTTTTCAAGTAAACTCAAGCTTTGGGTTTGTAAAAATATACAGGACTTCCGAACTTGTTTCGCCCATGAGTTGGGGCCGTTCACACCGAATGCATTTTTGCGTGCGTCTGCTCTGTTTTTCCATTGTTTTCCTATGTAAACACTCGCTGGACAAATGTCCTTGACTGCTGCACTGTGTCTCACTGTTTCTTCAGTGTCTCACGCAGGACCGGCACCTTTTTAGACACTGGGTCAAGTTAAAAATTACTTCAGGTCTCAAAAATGCACGTCAAGAAAACCTGCATTCTATTTAATTCATTGCACTGTGTCTAGATTGTTTTTAGTGCAGGTGTTAGAAAGATGTAACTTTTTGAACTTGTTGCAAAGAGGTGTCTGTAATGTTTATCATTATTCCAGATTATTCTGCACAAAGCAAAATTTCAGCGCTTGTTAAACGACAATGTTTTTTTTTTCTTCTGCTCTAGTGTGCTGAGGGGCCACCATGTAGAGGTGTACGCTGATAGCGTAACGTGTTTCATCAGAAAGTGTGTAGAGGATGTTGTTCCGACCAAAACAATACGGATCTACCCCAACCAGAAGCCATGCATAAATAGCGATGTTCGTCTTGCACTTGATGCGCGGACCTCCGCTTTTAATTCCGGGAATGCAGAGGAGCATAAACAAGCCAGTTATGCACTCTGCAAAACTATCAGAGCAGCCAAACGCCAGTACAGGGACAAGATTGAAGGACAGTTTAACACCACCAACTCTAGAAGCATGTGGCAGGGAATTGATATCATCACAGACTTTAAAGGGAATAAAAACTCCGTCATGAACACTGCTGCCTCTCACCCGGATGAGCTAAATACTTTCTATGCTCGTTTCGAGGGAAATAACACCGCCCTTGCTGAGAGAGCTCTCGCAGCCGACGCTACAGAGGTTAGTTCACTCTCCGTCTCTGTAGCGTAACCCGATCCTTCTGACGGGTGAATATCCGTAAATCCGTGGGTCCAGATGGCATTCCGGGCCGCGTCATCAGAGCGTGCGCGAACCAACTGGCTGATGTTTTTATGGACATTTTCAACCTTTCCCTCTCCTTGTCTGTGGTCCCCACATGCTTTAAAACATCCACCATTGTGCCTGTACCAAAGCAATCCAAAATCTGACCCCCATCATCAGCAAATGCTTTGAGAGACTAATCAGAGATTATATCTGCTCTGTGCTGCCTCCATCACTGGACCCATTGCAGTTTGCTTACCGTAACAACCACTCCACTGATGATGCCATTGCATCTACAATACACACTGCTCTCTCCCACCTGGAAAAAAGGAACACTTATGTGAGAATGCTGTTTGTAGACTACAGCTCAGAATTCAACAACATAGTGCCCTCCAAGCTTTATGTGAAACTCTGGGCTCTGTGCAGCTGGACCTGGACTTCCTGTCAAGCAGACGCCAGGTGGTTAGAATGGGCAGCAATGTCTCTTCATCACTGACCCTCAACACTGGAGCCCCGCAGGGCTGTGTTCTCAGCCCACTCCTGTATTCCCTGTACACACATGAATGTGTGGCAACACATAGCTCCAATGCCATCATTAAGTTTGCTGATGATATGACGGTGGTAGGTCTGATCACTGACAATGATGAAACGGCCTACAGAGAGGGGGTGCTCACTCTGTGTCAGGAGCACAACCTCTCCCTCAATGTCAGCAAGACAAAGGAGCTTGTGGTGGACAGAGAACACAGTCTCATCACCATCAATGGAGCACCGGTGGAGTGAGTCAGCAGCTTCAAGTTCCTCGGTGTCCACATCACAGAACTCACATGGTCCGTCCACACTGAGGCCGTTGTGAAGAAGGCTCATCAGCGCCTCTTCTTCCTGAGACGGCTGAGGAAGTTTGGAATGAATGGCCACATCCTCACATGGTTCTACACCAGCACTGTAGAGAGCATCCTGACTGGCTGCATCACTGCCTGGTATGGTAATAGCACTGCCCACAAACGCAAAGCCCTGCAAAGGGTGGTGCAAACTGCCAGACACATCATCGGAGGTGAGCTTCCCTCCCTCCAGGACATATATACCAGGCGGTGTGTGAAAAAAGCTCGGAGGATCATCAGAGACTCCAGCCACCCAAGCCATAGGCTGCTCTCACTTCTACCATCAGGCAGGCAGCATCAGGATCCGCACCAGCCGACTTCATGACAGCTTCTTCCCCCAAGCAATCAGACTTTTGAACTCTTGATCTCTCACGATCAATATACATCAGCACTGCACTTTATTAATCTTATTATCTCACACTGGACTGTCTTAAATTATATTCTCTCTTAACAACACACTGGCAACTGACTATCAACTGACAGCCTGAATGTCAATTCAGTACAATACAACCTACTGTATATTTTATATATACTATATATACTATTTGTATTGTATAATGTGTATTCTATATTGTGTGTTGTATATTGTACAATATTCTATATTGTGTGTATTGTATACTGTATATTGTATATTATTATTTGTATATTGTGTTGTGTGTAATTATGTGTATATTTGATATGTAAATTGTGATGTGCAAATCTGTTTATTGTAAATTGGTATGTGTCTCATCTATGTCTCATCACTGTCATGACTGCTATGTTGCTCAGAACTGCACCCAAGACTTTCACCCACTATTGAACTTGTGTATATGGTTGTGTGACAATAAAAGTGCAGTGAGTGAAGTGATGCCTTGTATGTGTACTGTTACGAATACTGCCTTTTGCAAAATGATGAACAATACACTGCAGCATTAGAATATTGTAACGTTGGGTGTCTATTAGTGGAAGAGAGGAGACACAGGAGTAGGTTCATTTGATCCTTTAATTATAATCGTTAGAGTTGAACATTCGCTGGAGTGGAAACAAACTATTAAACGTAACAATCCTTAAACACAAAGTAGCACTTTTCACAGCGAAACACTGCAAGGACTGGGTAAAACTAGAGGATATTTATACAAAAGGAACTAATGAGAGAATGGAATACAGGTGAGGGTAATAAGAAACACATGGAAGTGATGAGGGCAGTGCACTATGGGAAATGATGTCCGGGGGAAAACTCCAAAATAAGAGTCCTTGAAGAATATGGGGGAGACAGATTGTGACAAATATAAGCTCCAGGTGAAAGTAAATAAGACAGAAATGTATTACTATTGTCTACAACAAATCCTCAAAGTAATAATAATAATACCGTATCATACTGTATTATAATGAAAAACTGGACAACAATTAATAATTGTTGGGTTATAATCATACTAAATAACAACTGAATTCCAAAATGTTAGTGAGTGAAGTACAAAAAAAAAAAAAAAAAAAAAAAAAAAATGGAAAACATGCATTAATTATCTTGAACTAGAATTGTATTTTATTCAACATTTTGAATGTACTTGGCTACAATGGCTGATAGGATGAATTTAAAATTATGATTTAAAATCAATTTAATGTCATTTTTTAAGCAAAATATTCTAAATGGGGCTCCGGGTTGGTCGGTTGTTTGGGGCCATAAACCCGTCCCTGATTTCAGCACACATTATCCTTGGTAGTTCCTTTTTCTCCTTCCCCCACTCCCTTTTGTTCTCCTCTCAGTCTCTCTCTCTCTCTCTCTCTCTCTCTCTCTCTCTCTCTTTCCTGATTGAAAAATAAGCTTTTAAGTTCTTTTGTTGTTGGTGTGTTTGGGCTATGAGGAAACTCGGACAAGAGCAGAACACGCAGAACACACAGCAATTACTTGAACTTCCCTGAACTCACCTCCTTTAAAGAGATAGTACAGCTCAAAATGGAAATTCTATCACCATTTATTCACTCTCATTTTGTTCCAAACCCATATGACTTTCTTTCCTCTGGGGAACACAAAAGGAAATGTTAAGCCGAATGTTAGCCTTAGTCACCATTCACTTTCATTGCATCTTTTTCTATACAAGAGAATAGTGTCTGAGGCTGTCATTCAGCCTATCATCTCTTTTTGTGCTCCATGGCAGAAAGGAAGTCATACAGGTTTGAGACAACATGAAGGTGAAAAGGGTGAACTATCCCTTTAAATAACCAGTACATATACACACACACAAAGTGGGTAAAAAGACACAAAACTGAATTGCCTACACACTTTCTTGGCGAAATTGTAAGGATTCATATGACTTTTCTAAATTTGGCTAATTCGTATGATACCGTACGACTGCACTCATATAAATTCGTATGACTTTCACTACAGCCAATTATGTCGCTGGACATCGCTTCCATCTAATACGCAACAATTACTTGCTTCTGTCACACACAACAGCTTCCTATCATGTTTACACACTCTACTGATCGATTAGGTTTAGATAAGGGGTTTGGGTAAGGGCATAATATTAATAAGCATGCCCTTAATGCCTCGTGCACGAAACTCACGTTTACTTCCACATTAGACATCTGGGCATTTGCGCATGATAAACTCGTACAAATTCATACAAATGAACTCATACGAAACCATACGAAATTGCCAACTCATAAAATATGTACAAATTTTCATGAAACTGTGTTGGAATTGCTTAAGTCTCTGTTTCTCACAATGCCTTCTACAATCATTCAGCCATTAAACAATTACACAAACAAAGATGACAGTGATCAACTGCTCAACACGGACCTGTGAAAATCTAATTATCAATCACTCTGCCCGAGAGGCCTCGTATCCTCTTTTATACAGCCTTGTTATTGTATACGAAGTGTATTTCGTTCACTCACAACACTGGCAATTTTGTTCTAATTCTGACAGCTGCTTCATGCATGTTATGTAAGTGATCTCCTTTGTGTGGGTTTTGAAATCCAGCAATAAGCTTGGACAGTAGTTTTCATTACATCGTAAATGAAAATCCCCCCGAGGCAGATTGATTGAATAAATTGCAGGGTGGCAATCTGGGATTAATGACTTTGAATCAATTTACGACAGACTCTTATTGTTTACTGATAAATTCCGTGCTAAAAGACAGATCAGGACTATAGCAATGTATCATAGCCTGGTTGTAGCTGGAATGTCAGAAATTAGCATGTTTTCATGCAATTAGAAAATGTTATGCGATGAGGCGGAACCTCGCGCACTTTGATGCGGTCAAAGATCGATAAATGCGCAATACCAGTAAGACAGCATATGAGCTTCCTCGTCTAACTCAGTGTGATAAGCAATATATCAAAATAAAAAAACAGTGCAAAGACATGACACCCTGGCAACTGTAGCAAAACTGCATGAGAATGAATCGCATCAAATATATTCTGCGGAGGTGCACTGACTCTCGCAAGTGCTTGTGAGTTTACTTTTCTTGGATTTTGAAATAACTGCAACATCATAACCACACACTGCAAGACTGCAAAATCATATTAAAACTGCATACTTTGTTGACGTGTTAACGCATTATAAGAAGACCATCAAACGGATGCAGGGAAAAAGGTTCCCCTTCTGTCACTCACTCGACATTGTGTCGATGTAGTGACACTAGGGATCGATCATGAGAGCCCAAGACACCTTCAGATCTTTGAGAAAAGGCCAATGAGAATTGGCGAGTAGAATTTGCATGCCACTCCCCCCGACATACAGGTATAAAAGGGAGGCTGGAATGCGAATTCATTCAAATTTTTTTCTTCGGAGCTGAGCAGTTGTATTTCAGTGAGCTGAATATTACTACTGATCCATTCACCTCTTCAGAAGCGTGTGCTGTTGGATATACGGCACATTCCAGCGGCTTTCTCTCCACTCTGCACTCCACTGCAGACTACGCCCCTGGGCGCTTCGACAGCGCTTTAAAAGAGTTTATTTCCTCTAAAGAGTATATTTCCTCTATTAGAGCAGGCACAGTGACGTTGAACGTCTTTTTAAAGATGCCCTTCCGTCTCTGTGCAGTTCCTGGATGCGGTCGTTACCTCTCTGCCTCTGACAGTCACGATCACTGCCTCATGTGCCTGGGCCAAAATCACGTTGAGGAAGCGTTCATGGATGATTCATGTTCTCATTGCGAGAACATGATCATGGCAACGTTGTGGCTTTCCTTCTTTCGAGGGAAAGCCACTTCAGCTGTACCCCCCGCTGGTCCTTCTACCTACAGGTACATGGCCACCCTGGTTGATGCTGAAGGCGATTCGGGGGCTTCAATGGGTACGGTTCCGCCGGGTAAACCCCCTTACTTACTTACTTACAGCCCTTACTTAATCGTTCCCAAGAAGGGTGATGGGTTGTGGCCAATCTTGGACCTGCGAGTTCTGAACTGGGCCTTGCACAGACTCCTTTTCAAGATGCTGATGCAAAAGCACATTTTGACGTGCATAGTCAGACCAGTACGTGTGCTAATGTGCCATGTACTGGGGTAAGTGCTCCACAGGTCTCGGTTAACCCGGTAACCTCCTGTGATGTATCTTCCGCGGTGCGGTCTCCCTTTTTCGGTAGACCCGCGTCTCCCTTGGCAGAGCCCTCTCTGCTACGGTCGCTGCGTTTGTAGAGCTCCTCCCCTATGAAGGACAGGACCTACCGCTGCGCCTCTTCCATGTGCGGCCTAAGGCCAATATGACGTATTTGCCACTTTTTTACCCTCCCCTTCAGGACAGGGTGTGGCCTCCGTGGGGTCTTTTCCCCCTGAAAGAATAGGAACTGAAAAGAACACTTTCCCCGGTGCATTTTATTAGCATTTAAAGAAAAACTTTGAGAGAAAAGTATGCTCCCATACAGGTACGTCTCCCCCCCCAGGGTTGTTGGGAAATACATGACGTTAAGGGGCGTCTGGGGAGGCTACGTGCAGTCCGAGTGCATCTGTTCCTACGCTCACAGTAGCTTGCCTACACTTGCATCGGCAGTTCACGTCAGTTAAGCCATTGTGGCGTTTCATATAGGGACCCCTAGTGTCACTACATCGACACAGCGTCGAGTGAGTGACAGAAGGGGAACGTCTCGGTTACTGTCGTAACCTCCGTTCCCTGATGGAGGGAACGAGACGTTGTGTCTCTCTTGCCACAGGCTGAACTACACCGCTGTAATGGCCGGGACCTTGTCTCGGCTCCTCAGTGCAAAAACCTGAATGAATCCGCATCCCAGCCTCCCTTTTATACCCGTATGTTGGGGGGAGTGGCATGAAAATTCTACTCGGCAATTCTCATTGGCCTTTTCTCAAAGATCTGAAGGTGTCTCTGGCGCTCAAGATCGACCCCTAGGTTCACTACATCGACACAACGTCTCGTTCCCTCCATCAGGGAACGGAGGTTACGACAGTAACCGAGATGTTTTTTTGCTTCAAGGAAAAAAGGTTGGGAACCACTGGTCTTGTGGAGCCTTGCATTGTGATCTTGAGGTGTGGAAACATTCTGGATGGAGTAATAAAACTTACAGTACTTTCCCTGGCTAAACTTTGTTCTTTTTTTTTTTTTTTTTTTTTTACTGAACTTGAAAATGCTTGGATAAAATGTATTTGATAAATGTACAGTGACTTAATTAGAGTTGTGTTGCTTTGTCAAGTATAATTAAGCAAAATGTACCACATACAAATTTGCCAGGTTGGTAATTTTTTTCTCTGACACATAGTAAAATACACACACAGAGAGAGAGGTACAACAATTGTATAACCTTCTTATATTTTCATGTCATCCATTTTTTAACTCCATCAGACATAAAATAACACAAGTTTACCCTAGTTTTATTTTATTTATTTTTCTAGGTACTCTTTGTCTTTTTAGAGCCTTAGTCAGTGAGTAAAACTACAGTTATCTTTGTAATATGTCTACATGTTATATTCAGTATGTACAGTAAAATACCTGAATTGTGTATTTGTGTGCACACTAAATTATTAATGGATTTATATGTAATTGATTTGCATGAACAGTTTCATCTCAAACTAGACACTTCTGTTTTACAATCAAAAATTTTTCTTAAATAATAATAATAATAATCATTTACCTAAATTTGTTCTACTACTGTTTTTTTTCCTAAATAGCGTAGCATGCAGCTGTATGGTGGACCCATGTGACAGAGCTCATGTATGCAGGCATGTGTTTGAGTCTCTTGAGCCCTCACCTCTGCCCAAGGCCACCCCTCCCTCCTCTGTCTATGTCACAGGTGTGCTGAGGATGTTTGTATTGAAAGGTTGGATGAGTCTCAGGCTGAGCATTCATTAGCAGGATTAAATCAAGAGATAGGACGGCAATGAACTCTACCCACACATTTTCAGGTCCCGGTTGCTCTGTTAGGTGCTCCATCACAGATGTCTTATTATTTTCTTTGATAAATTATTTGAAAATCCCATTTGGAGCTCAAAATATTGTATATTATTAGGAAAATAGGCTGAATAAAAAATTACTTCCTATCATCTCCTCTGTACAGAGTGTATGCTAATGTTAACACAGGGTTGTTTGAAGGTGGTTGATGGCGAGGCTTAGCACTCACTCTCTATCTACTGTTGTTGATCAGGTTGTTGATTTTACTGCCCCTGCCAGTATATCAATAGATCTGCTATGTGGGTGTCTCACCATTTCTCATTTATTTCCCATTAGGTGGTAAACTAGCCCTGATAATCAATCAATAGGAACTGACCTTTTTCATTTTCACCATGTCACATGCAACTCACATGGCACTAACTAACATGCCCACAAAACACACACAAAAACCCTCAATACACACACAAAAACATGTGGATGGCTGGAGAATTCCATACTTTTAGGCAAAATCTTAAAATGAAATTAATGACAGTCATCATTTATTCATTACATTATTACTCTTATTTTTGTTTGATGTGGGAGTTTTCAGAATGTCCATATGGCTCAAAATAATAAGCACTATAAAATGACCATAAAAGTAATCCTCTATTTGTTCCAGATATTCTGATGCTGCTTTGTGTGAGGAACAGACTCAAATTTAAGTGTTTATTTAATGATCACTGTCCCCATCCGCCATAATACTCAAATGCAGAATTAATTTTACATAAAAAAATTGGTGCCTCAAGTGTTTGGTTTGACATCAGTGATGACAAATGCCATTAGTTCTTGCATGTCTTGTGACTGATTGCACATGCTGTTTGGATGTATATTTTGAATGAACGTGACTCCCTTCATGGAGAGAAATATTTTCAACAATTACTGTAATACGTTTGCATGTATTTTTGAGAAGTGGTTAGGTTTATGGTTAGTGGTGGGGTTAGGGGATCTTAAATATCATTCAAACAGTATAATATACTGTAACTAAACTTGTATATTTATAAATTAGTGCTGTAAAAATATTTTGCCAAAAAAAAAAAAAAAAAAAAAAAAAAAAAAAAAACAATCCTCAGAGTTGGGGAACATTGTCAGAGCAGAAGGAAGCAAGTTTTCTTCCAGGATAACCTTGTACATGGCTTGATTCATGTGTCCTTCACAAAGACAAATCTGCCCAATCCAGCCTTGCTGAAGCACCCCCAGATCATCACCGATCCTCCACTTGGTTGTCTAATGGTTAGACGGAGACCTGGAGAGGCCTTCAAGCCACAGTGTCTCGCACCCACTGTGAAATTTTGTGGAGGATCGGTGATGATCTTGGGGTGCTTCAACAAGGCTGGAATCTGGCAGATTTGTTTTTCTGAAGGACTGTAAATCTTGTGAATTTCTTTTTAATGCTGTGAAGGTGTTTAAGCTTCATAATACATTTAAGTTCCATGTTAAATTCTATTTTTGAGACTCTTGTGTTATGTTTAGAGATCAGTATGCAAATGTGGTGAAAATGCACAAACCTCAAAGTATTTGTGCGTACATGCATCTCGGACCGCTAGGGAGAGTTCTTGCAATATGCTTCATTCATGAGTAAAGCCACGGCGATGAAGCATCGTGTCTCAAGTGTTCACTTGTAAATGTTCTCCTTTACAGGAGTACTACATCAGCAGTTACAGAAATACTCAAACCAGCCCATCTGGCACCAACAATCATCCATGTGATTATCTAATCACCCAATCGTGTGGCAGCAGTGCAGTGCATAAAATCACTCAGATATGGGTCAGGAGTTTCAGTTAATGTTCACATCAACCATTAGAATGGGAAAAAATTTTATCTCAGTGATTTGGAACATGGCATGATTGTTGGTGCCAGACGGGCTGGTTTGAGTTTTTCTGTAACTGCTGATCTCCTGGGATTTTCACGCACAGCAGTCTCTAGAATTTACTCCGAATGGTGCCAGAAACAAAAAATATCCAGTGAGGGGCAGTTCTGCAGATGAAACGCCTTGTTGATGAGAGAGGTCAACAGAGAATGGCCAGACTGGTTCAAACTGACAAAGTCTACAGTAACTCAGATAACCGCTCTGTACAATTGTGGTGAGAAGAATAGCATCTCAGAATAGCGGGTTGGAGCTTTTTTGGTGGCACGAGGGGGACCTACACAATAATAGGCTATAATGTGTGTGTGTGTATGTATGTATGTGTATGTATATATATATATATATATTCCTGTCAAAATACATTTATTTCCTTATTAGGAAAAATGAAATGTATAAATGGCTAATTTACTAATTGAAAGAACTAGTGCCCGTAGGTTGTGTATTGTGCAAAAGGCATTAAATATCTTAAACCCTCATTCTCCAGGCTGTGACTATCCACTTTGCTACAGCAGTAGTGAAGCCACATTCAAATGATTTGCGTCAAGGTGAACTCCAACGTCATATGCCGCATTGAAGTTTGAACTACACATGAAAAGCTTTGCAGAGAATGTTCGAGTTCAAAATGGCATACTAACCATACTACTCTTACTGCTTCTGCCATATCTATGTAACGTAGAAATAGTAAGTGTAGTATGATAGTATGCATTGACTGTGCCCACATAACGATACTTCATCTGAATTGTCAGTTTGTAGCTTTTGTGCTAACAAAAGAGAACGGAGACAGAGATCTGAACCAAAGGTCTTTATTTCTCTTATAACTTTACAACAACAACATAGCGCAGCCGGATGATGTCACATCCTGTGCCGGCATCAAAACTTAAAGGGGCATGAACTAGTATATGTATGCATGTTAAAGGTGGATGAATTATGTATGTAACCCCCCCACTTGGGTCACCCTAGCACTAAGAGCAGTTTGAGCAGCTTCCTTAGGCGCAGTGGTCGCCGGACGACCTCTTTTGGGAGCCAGGAAGGGACCATGGGTTGATCCACAGTCTGTGATGGGTTCAGGGCGACCCCTGATGTCAACCAGGAATGCCTTGTCCCCTGATTCCAAGACCTTGAAGGGTCCATTATATGGTGATGGTATTCCATGCTGGGAGGTAGGAATTGGTTTGAAGGCACTGGCCTTGACTAGCAGGGCTGGGTGATAGCAAGACACTGTCCAGGGAGTTGCAGTATCTGGAATTAAGTCTCCTGGAACAGAGAGGTTGGCCAAATATGAGCTCAGCAGGGGAAGACGGTGAAAGTGTTCACAAAGACCATTAGCCTGTGGGTGGAATGCTGTGGTGTGGTGTAGTCGCACTCCCAGTCCATGAGCCACCTCAGTCCACAGCTCGAAGGTAAACTGATGATAAGTCCGAGGGCACGCCAAAGCAGGCTTGTCATCAAGGCCAGAGGTGCTGCCTATGGCCACCTGGTGCTCCTGTCCACGAGGATCAGCAGGTGAGTAAACCCACGAAAGAGTGGCAAAGGGCCTATCAAGTCAACATTGGCATGATCAAACCGCCTCTCAGGGACTTCAATAAGGTGCTAGCTGTATTTTGACTTGTCGCTGAATTTTAGCCTGATGAAATTCCACACAGGTTGCTGCCCAGTCCCGAACATCTTTTTTAAGCTGTGCTACACAAATTTAGCAGCAACCAGCTTTTGCGAAGCTTTGTGATCTGGGTGTGACAAACCATGTACTGAGTCAAACACTTCCCGTCTCCAGTGCCTGGGTGCTACCGGGCAAGGATAGCCCCTAGAGACATCACACATCAACGTAGCTTTAGCTCCCTCGAAACTAACATCGGGTATTTGCAGGCCTGTGATAGCCGTTCTGTAGGACTGTACTGTAGGAATCAGATTCCTTTTTTTTTTGTTTTGTTTTTTATTTTTAAGACAAGATGGTCATTTACATGACAAAAAATAAGTACTTATTTTACAGTGAGGGAGATAGGAAGACAGCAAGTGACAAAGTAGATAAGAGACAAGAAGATGAGACAAAACAAAACAAAAAAGAAAAAAAAAATGCCATGATTATAGGTGTTAATGTGTAGTCTGTATGTATTTACTGGGTTGGCACGTACTGTAGTTGGTGGTTCAGGGTGTGTGTATTTGTACGTGAGCATGTGTGTATGTGTAGGATCATGTATGTGTGGGCAATTATAAGGGTATCTGTATGAAATATATTAAAAACAAAACAATAAAAACAACCACAGCAACAACAACAGAAAAAAAAAGAAAAAAAAAAAAAATACAAAAAATACAAAATAATAATAATAATCTGATGGACTGCCCCACATCCCCCCACAGCCCCAGCGAGCCAGGCCCCATGAGGAATAGGTCACAAGGAGATGCTGCCAGGCCCAGGGCACACCAATCATCCCCACACCCACCGGATGCCCCCACCTCAGGCAGGCCACCATCCACATGTCACGCTTACCATGTTCTTTTGTATTTTTCTGAGGATCCTTTTTTGCTCATATGTCAGTACTCAACTAATGTAATGCATTAAAAGAAACAAGTTGTGCAATATGGATTTGGTCCAGCCAGGGCAGAAGATCAAGGGGGAAACGTGGGGGCATCCAGGGCCCCCTCCACAGCACCTCACAATGAGTACCCCAGGGGGGCCCATTCCACCACGGCCCATCAGAGATACAAGGCAAGGCCAAAATATTTGCTTAATGAGTCTTAGGGCATCAATCAATTTACACGTCAAAAAAAAAAACAAAAAAAAAAACAATATATATATATATATATATATATATATATATATATATATATATATATATATATATATATATATATATATATAAAAATAAGGGCGATAGGATAATAATAATAATGAGATATAATAATAATTATATTATAATTATAGTTAATAACAATGAGGGTCACAGCCGCAACATTCATAACAAGAATAATGATATTGATAACATTAATAATAATTAAGGAAGTGAAGAAACACAGGAGCAAATAAACAAATAGGCAATATAACATCCCATTATTTGGAAAAGTAAAATTAAGGAAGAAAAAAATTAAAAGATACATTTAGGTAGTAGTGTGTGACTGAAAGTGGTTATTTGATTAATAATACTTTTTAGAAGCATTAGTAGAAATGTAAATAAATAACATACAATCAAAATACAAATATTTAGTAAGTTAACCCATAGCTGTTATGACTAATAATACATATTATAGTGCTAATGGGAACAATAATAATAATAACAATAATAGTGATAATGGCAGCAACCACCATAATAATAATAATAACAAAAATAAGTAAAGAAACAGACAAAAAAAAAAAAAAAGGGGATGTGCGTGGCATCAGTCTGTATTTATTTTAAGTTTGAAATGGTTTAGGAATGGTTTCCAGTTTTCCTCGAAGGGCGGCATGCAGCTTTTATGGAGAGCTGTAATTTTTGCCATGGATATGTACTTTATTATTAGAGTATTCCACTGATTTAAATTGAGTAAGCACTTTGACTTCCAGTTTTGAAGAATTGCTTTCTTGGCAATGGTTAAAGAAATCAGCAAACTGTCCTTGTATTTGGCTGGTGTGCTGATCAGTGTGAGGTCTCCAAGCAGACAAAGAGATGGAGATGTGTGGATTCTGCAGCTCAGGATGACCGAGATTTTTTGTATGACTGACAGCCCAAAATGTAAGTATCTGGGACACCCATAGTACATTGTGAGCAGATGTCAGTGTCGACTAATCCCATTTTGTATTTTTTATATTGAGTGATATGTGTTCTGTGAATGATTTTGTATTGGATGAGCTGTAAGTTAGTATTTGTTGTCATTGTAAATGTATTTTTACATATGTCTGTCCAGAAATCAGATGTGGGAGAGATGGAAAGATCATAGTTCCATTTGATTTTGGGGACATATATGGAGCTGTCTGTATTGACTAGTAGCTTGTATAAATTAGATTTTTTTTTTTTTTTTTTTTTTACCTTTAAATTGGATTATGTCATCTAATATCTTGGGGGGATTAAGTGTATCATCTGTTGTCAATTTTACTTCTGATGATTGATTTAATTTGTATATATTGAAACGACTGCTGGCTCTCAAATTTGTATTTCTGGACCAAATCTTTGAATGACAGGAAGTGATTATTGTGGAAGAGATGATGAAGATGTGTAATCATTTTCTGTTCCCATGTGCGGTAGTAAATAGGAGTCTTGTGAAGGTGGAATGGAGGTGTATTTACAAGGTGTGAAAGTAGAATTGGTGATTCTCAAAGCTTTCCACCAGGCTGTCAGAGTTGTGTAGACAACTGTGTTTTTGAAACAAGTGTGGTTCTTGAGCAAAGTGTTGAGGAATGGCAAATCTGCAAGTGTGAGGTTTTTACAGTATGTTGTTGTATCCATGAGATGTTGTTAGTGCTTTGATGAATCCATTTCACTAAATATTGCAGTTGATTTGCCAGATAATAATAAAGAAAATTGGGTGCTTCTGAACCTCCTTGAGATTTTTTTTTTTTTTTTTTTTTTTTTGTAATTTAATTTTTGTTTTTTTATTCTTCCAGTAAAAATGGGAGATTAAAGAGTTAAGCGATTGAAACAATTTTTCTGTTGGCATGACGGAGCATTGAGAAGAGATAATTAATCTGAGGGAGAATTTTCGTTTTGATAATTGCTTTTCGTCCTATTAGTGAAAGAGAAAGATTCATCCAGCATCTAAGGTCATCATCCACTATTTTAAGCAGTGGAGTGTAGTTAAGTGAGAAGAACTCTGACAGCCTGGAGGAAATACTAATGCCTAAGTACTTAATATTTCCAACACGGAGTGGAAGAAGTGAATCCTGAGCTGCAGAATCCCAAGCATCATCAGAGAGCGGGAGTATGGTGGATTTATTCCAGTTTATTGTGTAAGTTAAGGTAAGGTAAGGTAAGGTAATTTATTTATAAAGCACTATTAAAAACAACGGGTAGTTGACCAATGTGCTGTACAATTTGTAAACATATGCACAGAGCAAATACACAAAACACTAATATTATACATCACATGCATCTAACTACTCACATAAAAACAACAAGCTACTAACATATCAGCAAGTAGAGTTAGACAAAAAAGCCAGAGAAAAAAGATGAGTTTTTAAAAGAGATTTAAAAGATACCACTGTGGAGGCACTTCTAATATGCAAAGGCAGACTGTTCCAGAGCTTTGGAGCCAACACTCTGTGTAGTTTGATATTTTGGAAAAAGTATTGATAACTTTAAATGCTTCCTGGAGTGAAGGTTTAGGGCTCTGCAAGTATAGTAGGACATCATCCGCGTAAAGGCAAATTTTATGTTGTGCATTTATGGTATGAATTCCATTGATTTTACTGTTCTATCTTATTGCTGCTGTGAGCGGCTCTATGAAAATGGCAAACAGTGAAGGAGAGAGTGGTAATCCTTTCCATGTTCCTCAGTGAAGTGTGAATGCGGACGAAGTGATCCCATTTGTGGTGACTGTGGCTTTTGGTGAAGTGTATAATATTTTCATCCAATGGATGAATGACTCCTCAAAGCCAAATTTGTGTAATATGTGTAATAGAAATGTCCAGTTGACCTTGTCAAATGCTTTCTCAGCATCCAGTGATGCACTGATTGTATTAATTTTGGACTGTTGAGAAATATTTATCAAGTTAAATAATCTACAGATATTATCTGAAGAGTGCCTTTTTTTGATAAAGCTTGTTTGATCGGGGTGGATTAATGTGGGGGTCACTGTTTCTAGTCTGGCGGCTAAAGCTTTTGTAATTATTTTCAGATCCATATTCATTAATGAGAGGGGTCAGTAGCTGGTGGGTTTGCATTGGGTCTTTGTCCGGTTTAAGCAATGGCGATTTCTCAGGGCCAGCAAAGCCTTCTCTGCTGGTGTAACACGACTAATAAATAAATATTTTTTCATCCTTTCATCCTCATTGACCTTTTTACAATTGCTTTCCACTCCTAATTAATCTACAAACGAATAGCAAAAAACAAAATGTTTATCCAATCAGAATTTATTCCTTGATGCTTACAAGGAAAGTGTGACAACTGTTTCACAAATCACATGCCCAAAGCCATGCTCCTTAGCCGAAGCAGCAGGTGAGTCTGAGCTCAACCCCGTCAGGCCTTCAGAATTTCCACAGAATCCCTCAACACTGCAGTGAATAGGTATCTAAAGTCAGACTGTCAGATTCATCAGCCAATCAGATTGATTGATTTGTTCTTGGTGGGTGTGGTCTTTAGGATATGTCCCAGTCCAGGCCTTCTAGCTGGCCTTGAGTGACGCAATCATGCTTTAAGTGATGTACATAATTTGAAAGCGAAGAGCGCGAGATCTTACGGATGAGTCGGCTGTCATCACCATTGAGAAAGAGATCCTTATGGATTTAAAAACTTGAGATGTTCTGCATGATTGTGCAATTGATTAATTAAACAGGAAAGAAGGACTGATTTTCACCTCAAGCAAATTGGTAAGTGCTTTTTGCATTGTTATAGCAACATCAGGAGTTTTCTAAGTGTAAATTAGGCTGCTTGAGCATTCAGTGTCGGATCAAGTTTTGAAAAGTAACCGTGTACCCTGACGAACCAAAATGTATTGCAAGCAAAATTTAAATTGCAAATATTATTAGAGAGATTTTTCTTGTTATTAGACCTTCTTGGTTCTGGCTTTCGTGCGTGGATGTGTTTTTAAAATGTAAATTGGTATTATTAGTTGACTGCCACATCATCTATAATATGGTGTCTTAGTCATTGTGAAACTGTGTTTTCTTAATGGCATGAATCACACTGAAGGCCTAGACTTAAAATGCACGGGCTGCGGCTGGGTTTAAGTAACACTGTTATAGTGGCTGTCTTCATATGCAAAGGGATTTTGTACATGTGTTTGATTTCCTTTGTCGGTCTATTGAAAAATGGTGATACTGTGTCCCAGAAGTGTTTGTAAAATTCAGCGGGGAAGTCATCAGGTCCGGGTGATTTATTATTTGGCATCTGGAGGGGGGCTTTATGAAGTTCTTCTGATGATAGAGGAGCATCGAGAGTGTCAGCTATTTCTTTGGAGAGTTGAGGTAGATCTAGGTTATTTAAGAATGACTGTATTTGAGAAGTCACGTGACGCCAATGCGAGGATTGGACGTTTGAATGGCGAGCTCTGCGCACTTTACTAATTTTAACACTTTTAAGGCTTTCTTGGAAAAACCACAGCATTTTCTTGTTCCCAGACTTTGCGAATTCGACGAGAGAAACGTGATCGATTCAAGGAATGCAAGAATCTTTTACATCAATGGAAGGTCGCTTTCGCACTTATATTCCCGGCCAAATTGAGAATAGATGCTAAGGATGGCCGTAAAATTTTCACATGCCCACAGCAAGTGATGTCCTTCATAAAGTCAATGGAGTTAGTCATCTTGTGGTACTCACAAGAGTGGACTGGCTCACTGAACATTCACTTGACTGTTTGAGGAAACTAAGTGCTTTTTTTTTGTGCTGGTTCCGCCTAACGGCTGGAGTTTATTTTGTAGAGTAACACACCTTCAGGACAGTTTTATGGATGAATCTACATGCTCTTTGTACTTATTCTTCCTATTGGCTGGAGTTTGTTTTGTGGAGTATTTCTTGCAAAGACATTGAAGTGATTAAGTCATATGTTTGCACTCATGTTGCAGCCGAGTGGACCAGCGTAAGAAATATGATATAGTGTTTCTTCAAGAAATGTATCTTTCCCTGCAGGAAGCTGAAAAATTTGGGAGGATATGGGGTGGGCTTGTTTTCTTTAGTGCTGGCTCAAGTAAGAGCAGGGGAGTCATTACACTGATAAGTAAACATCTACAATTCAAATGCCTCAAACAAAGTCATTATTGTTTTAGCTGAAATTCAGGGGCAAAGTCTCATTTTAATATTTATGCACCTAATGTTGATGATGAGGGATTTTTTATAGATCTTGAAGGGATGTTGCCAGCAACTGGCACACCTCATGATATAATATTGGGAGGAGACTTTAATCTTTTGATGGTTTCAGTCCTTGACCATAGTGAAACAAAAGTGTGCAAGCCCACTAGAGCAACATTGACGCTTCACAGGATGTGTAAAAATCTTGGTCTTACAGACATTTGAAGACTTTTGAACCCATCTGGAGGGACTATACATTTCTTTCATCAGTCGATTTTTTTTTTAAATAACTAAGTCCCTCATTTCATTTGTTGCTGATTGCTCAATTGGAAACATTTTAGTCTCAGATCATGCCCTGGTGTGTTTAGAGGTGTTGCCACATATGGAGAAAAATAAATCATATAGTTGGTGCTTTAATGTATCCCTTTTGCAAAATCCTGAATTCCAACAAATGTTAAAGGCTGAAATCAATGTCTATGTGGAGACCAACTGGTCCTCAGTATCCTCTGTGGGCATGGCTTGGGAGGCACTTAAGGTTGTTCTTAGGGGCCGGATCATACAGTATGCCACATTCACCACAAAAATCCAAAGCACAAGAACTCGTGGAATTGGATGGGAATATTAAAAGTGCCGAGGCAGAGCTGAAGCACCGAATGTTGTCTAATGGCCTCCGAGAACTGACCCGATTGAAATACAGATATAACACTATTTTGTTGCGGAAGGTGGAGTTTTGGCTATTCAGGGCAAGACAGTCATACTTTGATTCGGGGGATAGGGCAGGAAAACTTAGATAGATATATAAAACAGAGAGAGTCTTTTTCTACCATTCCCTCAGTGAAATCTGCTGGTGGTGAAATATTTACCTCAGCCATTGATTTTAATAATGCTTTTAAAGAATTCTATCTTGATCTCTCTAATTCCATGTCTTCATCTACTGATGAGGATATTAGAAACTTTGTGGAACCATTAGAACTTCCTAAACTGACGACTGAGCAAAAAAAATTGCTCTTGATTCTGAGATAACCTTGGAGGAGCTTGGTGAGGTAATTAAGGCCCTGCCTACAGGCAAGTCTCCGGGGCCAGACAGCTTTGCAGCTGAGTTTTTTAGATCTTATGCTACAGAACTGGCTCCAATTTTGATAGAAGTTTATACGGAATCATTAAAGAATGGAAAGTTTACGCCAACCATGACGCAAGCCCGGATCAGTCTGATTCTTAAAAAGGACAAAGATCCAAGTGAGTGTAAGAGTTACTGTCCAATTTCCCTGATCCAGCTAGACGTTAAAATATTGTCAAAAATTTTGACTAACCTATTAAGTAAAGTTATGACATCTCTTATACATATAGATCAGGTGGGGTTTATTTGGGGCTGTAAATCTTCTGATAAAATTAGGCATTTCATTAATGTCATGTAAGCAGTGGTGAACGATCGTACTCCAGTCGCTGCCATCTCACTTGATGCCGAAAAGGCGATATATGTTTGAATGGGATTATCTTTTTAAGAATTTGGAAATGTACGGGTTCGGAAATACTTTTATTGGGTGGATTATGTTACTTTATAGACACCTGGTAGAGGCAATTCAAACGAATGGATAAATTTCAGATTATTTTACTTTGGATAGGGGCACCCGGTAGGGTTGCCTTCTTTCCTCCTTATTGTTCTGTCTTGCCCTGGAACCATTAGCAGCCACGATAAGAAAGGAGGATGATTTTCCATGGGTGGTGACGGGAGGTGTGGTGCATAAGCTTTTGCTTTATGCAGATGATATTTTATATTTATCTCTGACCCTACTAGATCTATGCCTTGCCTCCACAGAATTATTATTTCCTTTTCTAAGTTCTTGGGAGACAGAGTGAATTGGTCTAAATCCGAAGCTTTGGCTCTGACAGCGTACTGCCCGGTAACGGCATTAAGTATTTGGGTATTTTATTCCCAGCAAATTTGTGTGATTTAGTTAGAGTTAATTTTGACCCTTTAATAAAAATATTTTCGAGTGATGTTGGCAGGTGGACTTCATTACCTTTATCAATGACAGGGAAGGTTAATGTTATTAAAATGAATTGTATTCCAAAATTCAACTACCTGCCGCAATCTCTCCCTATAGATGTCCCCTCTCTTATTTCAAGCAATTTGATAGCATAGTGAAGTCCTTCATTTGGAATGGTAAACGTCCCAGATTACATTTCAATAAGTTACATAGGCCGATTGACAAAGGTGGGCTAGGACTACCCAAGATTTTGTTTTATTATTATGCATTAGGTCTAAGACATTTGGCTCATTGGTTGCTCCCACCTGAGAGAGCCCCTACCTGGTTTTGTATTGAACAGGAAGTTCTTGCCCCTATTACGCCATTGCAAAGCCTTTCTATCAAGCTAACCGGAGAAGTTAAGTTACCCCGTTATCTCGCATTTGCACTCGGTATGGACAAAAGTGTCCAGAGTGTTTAATTCGGACATTTATTTAAATGTAGCCTCGAGCATATGGCTGAACCCAAAATTTTGTATTAATAAGTCCCCTTTCTGCTGGACAGAGTGGATTGTGAGGGAGGTTAATATGATCGGTGACCTATATGTGAGTGGAGTGTTGAGATCCTTTGAAAATATGGTTCAACATTTTGGGATTCCCAGATCTCAGTTTTGTAGGTATTTACAGCTGTGCCACCTGCTCTGTACTATTTTTGGGAGTAGCATACACCCCCCTAATGCAGCAGATACTCTGGGAATGGTGATTACTGCTTTTGGAAAAGGTCATGAGGCATCAGTGTATTACTCCCTGCTAATTCAGAGTTTGAGGGACAGAGCTTTGGCTTCTCTTAAGAGATTATGGGAGAAAGATTTAAACTTGGTATTGGAGGAGGAAGTGTGGGCTAGGATTCTAAGAAACATCAAGTCTTCATCTAGAGATGCACGGAGATGGGCAGGGTAGCGGCATTTGAGGAGATGTCATATAGAAGGCTGGGCAATCTGGGTTTATTTTATAGAAAATGGGGCAGATATTTGGCCTTTTTGGATGGCTTTCGGGGAGGGGCAGTGGAGAGGGATCTGTAGTTTTAAATGCGTGTGTGCAATTTTATTGTTTTTTGAAAGTATACTTTTTTTTCTTCTTCTTCTTTTTTGTGTGTGTTTTGTGTTTTGTTTTTTTTATGTTTCCAAATATTTATGACCACTGGGGTGCATGTTTGTGGGTTGGGTGGTGTTCAGGGGGGAAGGGTTTAATTTTATATAAGTTGATTCTGCATTTTCTGTTATGTTCATTTAATTTGTTGAATGGAATCAATAAAAATTGTTAACAATAATAAAAAAAAAGAATGACTAGTTCTCCTAGGTTTGGTTCTTGTTCTGATGAATATAACTTATTATAGAATGTGCGGAAGGTGTTATTTATTTCAAGTGGATCTTGGGTGATTTCTCTTGCTGAGTTTCTTATTAATAGGATTATTATTTTGTCTTTTTTACATTGTAAAAGATTTGCCAAGTATTTACCTGATTTATTGTTGCTTTAGGGGTATCTAGGGGTAACCATCGATAACAAGCTAAATTTCACAGACCACATCTCAAAGACTGCAAGATCATGAACTTCTTTTTCAGTCACTTGTTATAACTAGACTGGACTACTGTAACACTCTCATTGCAGGTCTCCCTGCATGTGCAAATGATCCAGAATGCAGCAGCACGTCTGGTCTTTAATCAACCAAAGAGAGCGCATGTTACACCACTCCTTGTCTCTCTCCACTGGCTGCCGGTTAATGCACGTATCAAATTCAAGGCTCTGATGCTGGCATACAGAACAGTCACTGGGTCTGCTCCAGCATACCTAAAATCATTTCTGCAGAGCTACATGCCTAGAAGCCTGCGGTTGGCTAAGGAACGTCACCTTGTTGTACCAACACAAAGAGGCACCAAAACACTTTCCTGGACTTTCGGCTTCATCATACCACGTTTGTGGAATGACCTTCCCAACTCCATCCATGAAGCTGACTCACTTTCTGTCTTCAAAAAACGACTAAAAACACAAATTTTCCATAAGCACTTTTTTTTTTTTAAAGTGCTTGTTGCACATTAATCTGTTTTGAATAATATTCTGATGCTAGTGAAACTTTGTAATATGGCACTTTTCCGTACCACTGTCTCCTTAAGATGATTCACTTATGTTTTCCTCTTTTGTAAGTCGCTTTGGATAAAAGCGGACTTTCAAAATTGTGATATTTGAGTTGCTGTATGATAAAATGTGTTTTTTTATGTATGATTTCTTCCAGTTGGTCTTGGGCATTCCACAATTCAGGTAGTATTTGATAATCTAAATTCTTAGTGAATCTATCTGATAATTCTTTAATCATCTGTTCCAGCTGAGTTTCTTTTTCCAATAGTTTTTTCTTCTTATATGATGAACATGATATTATATTTCCCCTGATTACTGATTTTGCTGTTTCCCATAGTGTTGATGCTGTGGTCTCTAGGGAGTCATTCACTTCCATAAAGGATGCCCTCTCTCTCTGTATTAGTGTAATACATTCTGGATCTTTGAGTAATGAAATATTGAGGCGCCATCTAGGAGAAGGTTTTGTGTTCGGTTCTATGTTTAGAGTTAAGAGATACAGGTGCATGGTCACTGAATATAATTGGGTGTATTGTAGAATCTGTTTGTAAAGGACCTTAGTTTGTGGGCAATGGAGGAGTCAGGAGACAGTGAACAGTTGAGGTAAGTATTTATTTCCATCACACACAAACAGATCAAACATAAAGTAAAACGGCTCTCAGTGGCCAACTCAAATCGGGCTCATGGAACTATAAGATGCAGTCTTTGTCTATTGCTGCCAGTCCTTCAGACAATAGTTCCTTGCCACTCTCTCTCTCCTCTGCCACTCTGACGGGCCTTATCAGATCTCCCTCCACCATCACTATAATGAGAGACAGGTGTTAGGGTCATTACAGCCCAGGTGACGAGCCTTACTGCTTTCCCTCTCCCGCAGACAGACACATGACCACACCCCCCCATGCCACATACCCTCACCGCCGATTCAGGCTGGGGCAACATCCAGCCTGCCTACTTCCCCCCCCATTTCTGAAGAGAAAGTCTTCTGTGGATCACCTTGAACTTAAAGGGCTGAAGGGCCAGATACCAACAGGTGATCCACACGTTAGTGTCCTTCATGCGGTGGAGCCACTGCAGAGCAATGTGATCGGAACAGAGGGTGAAGGCCCACCCCAGCAGGTAGTAGCGGAGGGTAAGAACAGCCCACTTAATCGCAAGACACTCCTTCTTGATGGTACTATACTATGTCTCACTGAAGGAGAGCTTGCGACTAATAAATAGCACTGCCCGTTCCTCCCCTCCCACCTCCTGCGAGAGCACCACGCCCAGCCCCCTGTCAGATGCATCAGTCTGCAAAATAAAGAGGAGAGAGAAGTCAGGTGCATGTAAATGTGGCCCCCCACACAGTGCGGACTGTACCTTAAGGAAAGCCTGTTGGCACGACTCCATCCACTGGACCGGATTGGGAGCCCCCTTTTTAGTAAGGTCATTCAGCAGGTTGGTGACATCAGAATAGCTAGGCACAAACCTCCGGTAGTAGCCAGCCAGCCCCAAATACTGCCTCACCTCCTTTTTGGGCTTGGGCGCCAGGCAGGCTGTGATCGCTGTGGTTTTGTTAACCTGTGGATGCACCTGCCCGTGACCCAAGTGGAACCCCAGATACCTAACTTCCACCCGCCCAATTGCGCACTTCTTTGGGTTGGCCGTGAGTCCCGCCTGCCACAGTGCTCTTAGGACAGCCCTCAGATGTTGCATATGCCGCCGCCAGTCATTACTATAAATTATAATATCGTCCAGATATGTGGTGGCATATGCCGTGTGCGGTCTGAGGATCTTGTCCATGAGGCACTGAAACATGTCCGGGGCTCCGAACAAACTAAATGGAAGTGTCACAAATTAGTGTAATCCGAACAGTGTTGAAAAAGCCATCTTTTTTGGGATATTGGAGTTAAAGGGATCTGCCAATAACCCTTTGTTAAGTCCAGCGTCGAGTAAAATTGAGCCGCGCCCAAAAGATCGAGGAACTCGTCAATTCGCGGCATTGGATAAGTGTCAAATTTGGACACCACGTTCACTTTCCGGTAGACAACACAGAACCGGACTGAGCCATCGCTCTTCAGTGCCAGAACTACCGGGCCGGCCCAATTGCTGTGCGACTCCTATATTATGCCCATTTCAAGCATTGCCTCTAATTCTTCCTGAAAAATCTTTTTCTTGTGTTCAGGAAGACGATAGGGGTGGCTACAAACCACCACCCCCGGGGTGGTCTCGATATGGTGCTCTATGAGGTTCATGTGACCAGGTAGGTGTGAAAACATGTCCGCAAATTCCGCTTGCAACCGGGCAATGTCTGTAAGCTGCGACAGTGAGAGGTGGTCTCTGCAAGGGACCGGGGTGACTGAATTTGATTTGGGAGATACCTCTGGCCCAAATTCCGCCCTCTCCGGAACTACAGTTGCCAAGGCTACAGGCACCGCCTCCCTCCATAGTTTGAGGAGGTTGAGGTGGTAGATTTGACGTGCCCCTCTCCTATCCGTTCGCCTAACCTCATAATCGAAATCTCCGACTTGTCATGTGACCTCAAAGGTTCCTTGCCACTTGGCGAGTAATTTGGAGCTCGAGGTGGGCAGCAATACAAGCACTTTATCTCCCTGTGCGAATTCCCATAGTCGAGTGCCCCTGTCATAGAGTCTGCGTTGACGTTCTTGCGCTTGTAGCAAATTCTCCTGTGTTACCTACCCCAAAGTGTGGAGTTTTACTCTAAGGTCAAGAACTTATTGAATTTGGTTTTTGCTATTCGAAGGTCCTTCCTCCCAGGCTTCCCATATGACGTCGAGCATGCCACGTGGCCGGCGCCAATACAGTAGCTAAAATGGGGAAAACCCTGTTTAGGCTTGCGGGACCTCTCGTACTGCAAACAACAGGGGTTCGAGCCACTTATCCCCATTTTTAGCATCTTCATGCACAAACTTACGAATCATGTTTTTCAAGGTCTTATTAAATCGTTTGACCAACCCATTGGTTTGCGGGTGATAAAAACTGGTGCGAATTGATTTAATGCCTAATAATTTGTACAGTTCGCATAGTGTATGTGACATGAACGTTGTGCCTTGATCAGTGAGGATTTCCTTTGGAACCCCCACTCGGGAGATAATTTTGAAGAGTGCCTCCACAACACTACATGCTGAGGTGCGAACGTGAGGTGTCATCAAGACGCAGAGCAGATGTCGACGGCCTTGGTACCACCTCCCCCGCCATAGCATCACACGTCACACACCGCAACACTATTTTGCAGGACCCATCCACACACATTACCCTCAATGCATTTTTAAAACCTGGCCAATTGGTCCCAGAATTAGTGGACGGGTGAGGTGGGAATTAACCGCAGCCTCGACTCAATGCTTTTTCCCCCTGAATTGTATCTCAATGGTAACCACTGGATACTTGTGAATGTCACCATGCACGCACCTCACCCTCGCCCGCTTATCCCTATCCAATGCCCCACCTTGCACCAAGCATTGGTGGATCGAGGTTTGAGAACAACCTGTATCCACCAAAGCTTGATGTGTATCCCCTTTTACTCTTACCGGTATCCGATACACCCCTGCCCAATCGGGGGTGGCCTGTGGAGCATCACAGATCTGGATCTGTGTCCTCACCTCCATCACCGGACACCGAACCTGACTGTGTCCAGGATCACCACAGCTCCAGCAGACCGGCCTAAGTCTTCCGCACTCGTGGGTGTGGTCTCGCAAACATGGTGGGGATAGTGGAGGGAGACAGGGGTAGTAAGATGGACAGACAAGGGGAAGGGTCCTCTGGACTGGGGGTGGGGTTTGGGCGATGCTCCTCCCCACTTCTGAGGAGCCGGAACTGGGTGGGACTGAGGGGGATGGGAGGGGGGGAAACATGAGACACAGGGGGTGGAGAGAGAGAAGAGAGTTTCCTCCTGGAAACACTGCCATTTAGTCCTCTGCCAGCTGGACAGCCTCCTCCAGTGACGCCGGGTGGTGGCACTGGACCCACTTGGACATGCCTCGAGGAAGTTGGGGGAGAAACTGCTCCAGTACCACCAGATCGACAACTTCCACGGCGATGTGGGTTCCCCCTGCCAGCAACCATTTCCGGCAGGCGTCACAGAGCTGCTGTGCAAAAGCAAACGGGCGGCCGTGCTTCCCGAAGCTCAGGGACCTGAATAGCTGCCGACTCTGCTCCGGGGTCCAACCGACCCGTTGCTGGATGGCCTTTTTCAGATGTCTGTAATTAAGTAGGCTGGCGGCGGGACGTTGCTGTGCCGCTAGCTTTGCCTCCCTTGAGAGTAAGGGCAACAGGCGGGCCACTCACTGATCGGGAGGCCACCTCCATACCTCGGCTGTCCTCTCGAACAGGTCGAGGAAGGGCTTCGGATCATTATTTGGCCTCATCTTCACCAGGGCCACAGGTGGGGCACCTGCCGGTCCTCCGCTTGTGCCTGGAGCAGGACTTGGAAGTGTTGTTTCTGCTCCAGGCGCACCTCTATGAGGGCTTGATGCTGGTTCTGCTGGATGCTGGTGAGGGTCTTGAAGACTTCACCCTGTGGTGAGGACTCCATAATGGCGTTCTCCTCCAAAGCTGGGTTTTCGGCACCACTGTAAAGGATCTTAGTTTGTGGGCAATGGAGAAGTCAGGAGACAGTGAACAGTTGAGGTTAGTATTTATTTCCGTCACACACAAACAGATCAAACATAAAGTAAAATGGCTCTCAGTGGCCAACTCAAATTGGGCTCATGGAACTGTACGATGTAGTCTTTGTCTATTGCTGCCAATGCTAGTTCCTTGCCACTCTCTCTCTCTCCTCTTCCGCTCTGGCAGGCCTTATCAGATCTCCCTCCACCATCACTATAATGAGAGACAGGTGTTAGAGTCATTACAGCCCAAGTGACGAGCCTTACCGCTTTCCCTCTCCCGTAGACAGACACATGATCACGCCCCCCATGCTACACTGTTACATATATTTTTAGTGTATTGCTTATAAGGAAGTAGTCTATTTGGGAAAATGATTAATGTAGGGGGGAAAGTATGAATATTCTCTCAATGTTGGATCTGACAGTCTCCAGCTATCACCAATGCTGAGGTCTATTTTTGGATTTAGAACTGTATTAATGTCTCCAACTAATATAATATTTGATGTTTCATTCAATAGTGAAAATCTGGAATGAAAAAAGGAAGGGTCATTATTATTGGGTCCGTATATGTTAATTTGCTGTTATAGTTGCACTGATAATGACATACCACCCCTCAGGGTCTGTGGTGACTGAATATATATTAAATGTTAATCTTTTATGCTTCAAAATTGAAACACCTTGATAGATGTGTGCGTGTGTAGTGAGAGTGTGAATGAGAAACAAGAAAAAAAATTGTCTTTAGTTCTTCATTGTGGGAAGGAGAAGAGCAGAGAAATGTGTAGTTATGTGTGTTTTTCTGTGGTGGGGGGGGGGGGGGGGGGGATGGCAGAGGTTGAGAGACATAATCTGTGTGTTCCTGTGAGAGAACCGGTATGAGGTTGTAGAGCCGAGGAGGGTGGGGCCGGGCTGGAATGAGACACACCCGGTCCCCAATCAGCCTGATGGGGCGCGCGAGGGATAAAGGCGGCCGGGGACGACAGTTCGAGAGAGAGAGAATTGCAGGCAGCTGTACTGTGTGTTTATAGTTATGTGTTTTGTTTAAATTGTTTATTAAATTATTATTTATATTATTAAGCCGGTTCTCGCCTCCTCCTTTCCACTGAACCCCCTTACAGAGGTTTATATAATCATCATCAATATTGTTCTAATTCTTGGTTTAGAAAAGCCATGGGGTGATCTTTGTGTTGTGAAAGAGCTGTTCTTCAATGGAGAGTCTGTCCACAACCAAATGTGCATGTTTATTGTTTTTCCTGTTGTCTTTTAGAATCGTGTAGAGTATTTTCCACCGTTCATTTATTTCTCTTGGGAATTGATCGTTGAGTCCGAATTTTGTTCCTTTTATTTCTCTTCCTTTGCTTTTCTCAAGTTCTTTCTGTTTGAAGTGTTCAAATTTGGCGATGATGGGTCTGAGTATTTTGTTGGTTCTTGTACCAAGGCGGTGGACTCGATGGTATATCGACAGTGTCAGGTTTTAGCTGTGTTTTCATGAAGTCTTTTACCAGTGTCTCTGAATCATCGGGTGAGTTTTTGGGTATGCCTGTGAAGATCAGATTATCCCGCATGCTTCGTGTTTGTAAGTCCAACATAGTTTCCTTCATTAGTTTGTTTTATTTTTTTACCGTTTCCATTTGTTCAGTTAATGATTCGACAGTTGATTGTAGTTCAGTGGTTGCTTTCTCTATGGTTTGAACGTGATTATGTGCATATTCCAAGCTAGCGTGGAGTTCTTTGAGGTCTTCATGTACGGATGTCAGTAAGTCGAGTTTTTTATTAATACTTGCCAGGAGACTATCCTCTGTTTCAGTGGTCTGTAGATCCTCTGTGTCGGTGGATGAGTCTTTCTTCTTTCTCTTGGTTGTGTTTTGTTGTGGTGTGTCAGCTTTGGAATTCATATTGTGCTGTTGGTAGTAGTTGTTGTTGATAAATACTTCCAAGTCCGTTAGGTCCGCCACCGTACAGAATCCTCTATCTATAGTCCAACTGCACAAGGCTTGTTGTTACGCAATGGGGTTTAGATGTACTTTTTTTTTTTTTTTTGTCCCTTTTTAATTTCTAGATTAATAGCGGTAAGTCCATTCAGGCGTTACCAGCAGGGCGCCACCGTGACTGTTGTGCTTTCACCTCCGGGTCCGCAGTCTCGCGTTACTCACAGCATCTCAGTGATCTCCCCAGATCATTATTTTCTGAATCAGATTCCTGGTGGGTTACCATGCAGGCAAATTCAATCCACAGGTGTAAAGGGTCTACTTTTATTTGTGTACACTCCAACAACAACAAAACCTTGTGAAATTAAACAGGGTGCACTTTCAGCCATCTGTGTCTCCGCGAGCATCTTTCTGAAACACGTAACAAAAATGAACTGAAACTCAGCGAATTCTTATCACACAAACATGAAACATGTCTAAAGAAAGCTTAAAATGTCTACTTTTAAATAAAACAATTCAAATTTAAATTAACAAATATTCTCCTGCAGTGTAATCTTTATGAAACAAAGCAATGTACAGTTTCTCCTGGCTCAGCTAATTATCCCTAATGTGATCACACCCACGTGCAGAGGGCGCTATTCATAAGGTAATGTGCTGAGGCGATCAATGCAAATGGTAAACGCCCCCGAGGCAACTTCTATTTCAGATAAATGCTGTTATTGTGAACTTTCTATTCATCAAAGAATCCTGAAAAAGTTGTATATATTGTGGATATGCCCTCCTCAGGTGTGAATCACATCAATATTCCTGATCATTCACGCCTCCTCGCATATGGCCTTTCTAACACTAAAAGTGTATTACAAAAGTTAAATGACTATATTGTTTTGTATGAATGAGTGATCAAGATGGTTTTCACATCATTTAGTAGCAAAAACTCTAGGCTACAAGATCCAGTTCTCAAAAGTCTTGTGAACAAATGTTTTAGTATGTGTTATTTCAGTGACTTCAAAAACCACACATAAACGTTATTTTCTCAAACATACAAACATGTACATACATGTTGCTCACATATTATTGTAGCCCAGTTTGTGCTGAATACAGTGTTATCAGACTTTAGCCATTAATATTTTTTTTTAAGCAACTGAAAAAAACACAAATGTCAAAGCATGTCAAAACTTCTCCAGGGCCCAAAAAAACCCTCAGACCCCAGAGGGTTAAATAAGACACTGAGTCAACACATTTTCTCAAACATCAAACATTTACCTGAAGTGACTTATCCAGATGTGTTGTTGATACTGAGCATGTCTATGCGAGAGAGGCAATGAAACTGTATCGTAGTTTAGATGCTCACAATTATTTCCTGAACTGGGAGATCGGGAATGTTGGATCGGGAATGTTATAATCAATGAAGCTGTTCAACAATAACACGTCACTTCCTTATAAGTGTATTAAAATATATTGTGGTTAGACACACCAAAATTTCCGAAGATTGCCAAACCTTTGACGGAATCCTTAGAACTGAGTTGAGAACTTTTTGACAGTGACGTTTTCGTGGTGCAGGCAAAAAGTCACTACAGCAGCGTTTCCCTTTTGAGACTGCCATGGATGGATGGATGGATGAATGTGGTTGGGAATACAGTGAATTGAGAGTGATGGAAAGTTATATTTTCTGTGACTATGTATTACGGAGGAGCAAAATGAGAAAAATAGTGCATATGACAGATCATCCATCAAACAGGCCAGAAAATATTTGATCTAAATTCAATTGTTCTCAGAAAACAAATTGAACACGTCAATACTTTTAGAGTTACTTTAGAATATTTAATTCATTATTTCAGTGACATTCTATAAGTCTGCTTGTAAGGGTCAGGCAGCACAAGAAACCTCATCATGGAACGGTAGAGGTTCATCTCTTTCTATAACACACACACACACACACACACACACACACACACACACACAGGGAAAGTCTGCAGATCCACTCCAGTTCAATATAGAGTAATCCTCTACATTTTCTGAACTCCCTCTCTCTAATTACATGTGTATCTATATGTGTGTGGTTGTTATGAAGGCATCTTGCATTATGATTCAGCTGCCAAGTGTTAAGACATTCTGTATTATCATATAAAAAAGAACTTGCTATGTAGGGACATGAATACACACATAGTGAACAAAGAAACATACTGTAAAAACAAATGAACCTCTTTACAAATTTATTCTGGTATGATTTATTAGTTAAGCTTTTGAGTCTGTTTTAATGGGCAGTGATCCATCATAATGTGTCTCACACTGCAAAGTAAAGAGGTTGTGTTTATGAATAGCAAAGGTTTTATGTGACGCTACCTCTTGATTGTCTGTTTTGGGTTGCATTACACTCTCTCATGTCAGGGACATCAAGTCACAAATGATTTTTTAAGAGCAGAATGTTAGTGTACAGTAGTGGTTCTCAAAGTGTGGGGCACGGAAGACTGACCCATCCTCAAATCTCGTTCACTTTCACACATTCAACAAAAATAGTGAAAATACACATCAGAACCAATGTGCACAATTTCTTTTCATCTGTCTTTTCTCCTGCCTTGTTTAAACTTGTGCTTGGCACCGCAGCGCATCTTGCGTACGCAGCTCTAGACAGCCCAAAGCCTTGATGTAGCCACAAACACGATCCTCTCATCCCTCAGTCATGTGTTTCACGGATGAAAAAATAAATACTGATTTTGAACGATGAGGGTGAGTAAGTGATGGCGGAAAGGTCCGTTTTTATTAAAGTTTATCAGTATCATTAATCAGGTGCAAATTATTGTCTAGAGGTCCTGACCGCTACCGAAAGCATGTAGACTGTGCTGTCACATGATACTTGTTATTTTTTTCAGTGCTGGCTATGATGCTACAATCACAGTCAATTATTGTTACTGGATGAGGATTTTAATTTTTTTTTTTAAAAAATAAAAAATTTTATAGAGACTGATGAAGCTTATTTCCATTCATAGGTATAAATCCTTGCAATTATCAGTTTTTATAAAAAAATAACTATTCTAGAGTAAAATTGTCTCCAATGAGATATAACACTTTCTGATAGTTAAATGCGGATGAATGCCTGGAGTGAAGTGAAACTTTTCATAAATGTGTTATTGTATTTTTAAATAAAACCTTTTTTTGTCAAATGAAGATGAAAGAAAATTTATGTTCATCTTTTAAAAGCATTTTTTACCCCCAGTAAAAACAAAATTATTTTTGGTGTCTCCCAAAAAAATTGAGAACAACTGGTACAGTATGTCTCTAATAATCTTGAACTTTTTCAAATGTATTTTATACTTGCACAGCTGGTCTTTTTTTTTCTTTCTTTCTTTTTTTTTCTTTTTTTTTTTTTTTCAGCATTAATATTTTATACTGCCTGATTCCAGGAGTCAAAAAAGTGAAAATGTCTTCATAAGAACTCAAAGGAAAATGAAATCAAATGAAGATGGTTTCAAAGACAACTTCTCAAGGAAAATTATAGCCGAAACATAACACTGTCTATGACCTCTTTTATGGGTCCTTAATTAATAATTCCTTTAACAGAACCTTGATAAAACACATTTCAAACACTGTATTATCTCAAGGTTTGAGGCAATCAGTCTCCATGAGATCATAAATTTGATTTAACAAATCTAACAAATCTTTTGCAGCTGATACACAGTTATCAACCCTGAAGAATTTCGAAATGCTGTTATTATCAAACAATCTGGTAACACTACAATAAGGTTCTATGTTGTAAATTTGTATATGTTAGTTAATGCACTTTGGACAATTGCATTTTCATTAACTAGCATTAACAAAGATTAATAAATGCTGTAAAACAGAGCACTAGGGAGGGGCTAGCATGTGCTTCAGCCTCCTAAAGAGAGTCCATAGCACCCCCGTAGCACCCCCATCAAATGTCTGTAACAGCCAGCAGATTATCCTCTGTATGAAGACTGTATGAAGTAACATTTTCATCAGCTTCCTTTAAAGAATAAGTCAAACGGTTTAGCAAAATGGTGTGAATCGTTCAGACATCTCACGCACTGTATCGTTTGGAGCGTTTCTCACTCTGTAAAAACAGAAATAAAATAAATAGAACAGAAAACAATCAAGTGGAATATTTACTGTCATGATACATAGAGCAGATGAGGAGGCAAACTTAACTGTTGAAACTTTATTAAGCGCATTCAGTCCAACTGCATGTTTCACAACGACCCTGTCCCAATGCCCCCACTTGCAGTTTTGGTCTTGCCTACTTACCCACTTGTCTTACATATTTCCGGTGTTTGGCCACTAGTGTGCAAGTAGATGTGAAAACTGTGAGTGTTTGGATGACTTTTGATTACACGTTGGGACACTTCTAAATTTAAAGATGTTGGTGCTGGTTGTGACAGCTGTTTTAGTCTTTTCACTCAGCTGAAGATTGATTGTTTTTGGTAGCAGTGACTGTTATAGCCTACTTAAAATAATAAATAACCAAACATTGTACCCATCTTTTCATTTATTAATACACTACTGGTTGTTGGAAGTGTATTGTCCTGTAGAAAATATGTAAATAATTTTTTTTATAATGTTTTTATTGTGTGAAAATAATTGTAAAAGTGTATTATTTTTACTCATTTGAATTTTCAGTACTTTGCACATTAAACATTTTTTAACTGTAAAATTGCGTCATCCATAACTGCTGTAAAATATGAAATATAAATTGAAAATATAAATATGAAATGCAATTTGTTTCTCAATACACTGCATAAAACTTTATAAAATAAATAAATAAAAACTTTATTCTATAAACGTGTGATCCCTTAATAGCTACTAATGGAAACCATTTAAATTATATGCTTTGGCTTGTCATTTATATAAGACGACCAAAGACGGCTTTACACAACTTATCAGTATGTGGTTTCATACAACAAATAAAAAGCATTAACATTTATATTTTAAATACATAAAGATGAGAAAGAACCTGTGGTAGTAGTTGATACATTTTTAAACAACATTTACTAGACCGTATATTGTATGACACACTGGCTGATAAATGGCCAAAATGACCAGCGATATTAGGCAAAAAACAAACAAAATAAGGTGATTACTGGGCGAGAAGGATAACAAAGAGGTATGTAAATATACACATAAATAATATTTTGTAATTATGATGCTGATATTAAGTCATCCCAAACACGATATATAATGTTGAATTCTTTCATTTATACTAAAATAAATATATGCTTCACTTATGTTTCACTATCTGATTATAATAAATAACTTACATTGAAAAGCTTTCCTTGATGTCAAAATAAACAGATCGCTCGTGTAGGCGGGGTGTGGCTCTTGATCATGATGAACTCTGGGATACACTTAGCCTGAAAGACCGCTCAGAAACAGTATTCACACTAGTGTGGATTTAGTGTGGGTTAAGTGCACATTTACATTTAGACATGGGACAGTCTTGAACACTTCCTGTCGCGTGCACGCGCACTCAAGTGGCCAAGACCGCAAGTGTGAGTATTGGGACAGGGCCAGCAACTCTCTCTCAGTAATGGTGGAGCTGCCCCCGTAACCTAGCAACCTCAGACCCTGCTTTATCCACATTTTTCCTAAGTCCCGTGATGCTTAGCGCGAAATGTGGGCGTTACTTCCGTTGTCAAGTTAACACAGCTGTTGCTGCGGCGTATATCCGTTCATTCTTTCGTTGTGGTGTTGGGATTTTGAGGAGAGCATGTTTGATTTTGTATGGACATACATCAATCATTATATCAGTGTGTTACTGAATGATAATAAACTGTAAAAAAAAGTCATAAATACAAAGAAAGCGTGAACAAAACTGCCGCACTGTTTCTCCCAGATGCAGTTGAGATTTAATCAAAGCACAAACACAACATATCGAGTAGAATTATCAGTTGTTTTAGTGGAGTACCTGTGTTAGTTCAGCTTCAGATGTGTGTGCTTGTTCTCTTGTCACCCTGCATGTTGATATCAGACAGACACACTGAGGAAGAGCCATGAAGTTCTTATCCTTGGGTATGTAATTGCTTTTTTAAGTTGTCAGATCGTAAGGTTATTTCCTTTTAAATCCGCTCGTAAGTTTAAACTTTTGTTCGGCGGGTGATTGACTGGTGAGAGGTGGTGCTTCGCTGCTGTCCAGGACTCATCAGGACGGTGTTTTAAACCTCAAATGTGATGTGTTTTTTGACTACCTCTGTATGTGCTTTTGTAATCCAATCACAAAACATTTTGCACCCAGTTTACAACTATATTTAGCGCTGACCATTTGCGATCGGATCATCCGAACCATGTCTTATTACCAGCTGTAAACAGGGTCTTAAAATGACTGCAGCCAGAGCTAGGCAATGCTATAGAACGGCTTCCGGCGGAAGTTCCAACCACATTCGTTTCCCCAGTATGATCCCCTGGAAAGAGGTGAATAACAACCAGGGGCCAGATTCACGAAACGTTCTTAAGAAGAAATTTCTTCTTAACTAACATTTTCTTCTTAATTTCTAACTTAAGAAAAAAGTGAAGAATATTTTGTATTCCTGAAAATACTTCTTAAAAAAGTTCTTATCTTTTTCTTAAGAAAAAACTTAAGAAGCATTTAAATTCTCGAATTTTTTTTTTTCATCTTAAAGTTAGGGTAACCTCATAGATGTCTTAAATCCTAAAAGGTAGATGTTTAATGAATTTACTGGGTTTTTCATGTTGAGTCTCAAGTCGCACTGGGCTGTTTACGTAGAAATGTGATTTTAGACCAAAAAACTTTTTTGACTGTTTTGTGTTTAATCATATTTTTATTTTCAGCTTGTAAACCATGTTAATGTTATCACCAAATTCAAACAATATATGTTGTTTTGAAGCTTTTTAATGTGGTGACCAATCATGCTAATGGATGCACTGCATATAGCGCTCTCTCTCCGTGATCTTTATAGTTCATAGAAACATAATAATTATAACATTAGAAAGCTGAGACTTCATTTTTCACCCCCATCCACATCCCTATCAGAGTTGGGCACAGCAGAGACAGCCTCTGCCACCTTTTCCAATTTACCCACCTTGTACTTTTCAACATGATATAATTATCAAGCTTCCCAAGGACAACTTTTTCCAGTAATTTCCTCAACAATAACATCCAGCTCTTGTAGTTTTTGTTACTTTTCTTTTCCTCCATGTCAAATTAAAAGTTAGCAAATGATTAGCAGCAAGTAAATTCTCCTTTGATGGTTAATGTCGTTAAACGAACACATCTCACGCACTTTACATTCAAAAAAATTATCGCGGTGCTTGCTACTTAAAATAAAAAAGGTTAATAGATAAATGTATCGTTACGATCTACCAGTGTTGAAGTACTGAATTTGCTGTAGGCTATTAGACAAGACAACTCCGTTAGCAGGCTGATCAGACAATGTCAAAGCCTGTCTTTTTATTCTTAAGAAAAAAATTAAGATGTTCTAAAGAAAACATTTGAGAGCTTCTTAAGAATTTTTCAAGAATTGCACTTAGGAACATTCTTTCGATCTTCTTATAATTTATACTAAGAACTTTCTTAATTTTTATCCTAAGAACATTTTTGTGAATCCGGCCCCAGAGCCCTATAGTGATGTCCAGTTCGTGAACGAATTGTTCTTTTGAACCGTTTCTTTTTAGTTAACGAGTTGAAGTAGTTCACCAAATCGGACTGAATCGTTTGAAACAGTTCGCGTCTCATGTCAACACTGATCCACAAGTTACTCTATCTTAACCTGTCTCTCGGATGTGCCTGACACTCCGAATCGAAATGAGCCGATAACCGGGAGTAATATGATCCTAGAACTGGTGATATCTGCTTTTGCCAACATCTTTGCAATTAACCGCTCCAACTAGTTCACAAATCGGACTGAACGCTCGGGTCGCAACAGCTCTCGAGTCAACAGTACAATGAGTTGCTCGTAACAGTTCTTGAGTCAACAGTACACTGAACTGAGAATCGCCTCTTTTGGAGGTGTCCGACATACTGAGAACCGATGAGCTGCTGACATTAAGCATGTGTGTGATTAAGGGACGAAATGTATGTTTCAGGTGTATTTTGCTGAACAACAGAGTGTAACAAATAAAACATACTGGAAATATGTTTATGACTTTATGATCAGCAGTACATTGAGTCGTTCGCAGCAGTTCTCGAGTCAACAGTTCACTCGCAGCAGTTCTCGAGTCAACAGTACACTGATCCGTGGATAGCAGCTCTCGTGTCTGCAGTACATTGAGTCAGTCACAGTAGTTTGCGAGTCACCAGTACACTAAAGTGAGAATCGCCTCTTTCGGACATAATACTGAGAACTGCTGATCAGTGAGCAGATGATGAGCAAGCGTGAACCGAGGACTTGAGGGGGTGAAACATTTCAGTCGAGAGATGTAAACAAATTTTACTATTGAGTATTGTGCATGCAGATTATATCTAAAGTTGTGATGAGCTGTATCATGGTTTCTGTAAAAAAGGGTGAGTTGATTAAGACTAGTTTAATCACTTTTTATGCTTTAAACATGTAGAACATCCACGTTTGTATATCAGTGTCAGTATTGGGTGCTTTAGGTGCAAAACTTTAATGTAGGATGTATTGTAAGATCACTGAATGAAACACTGATGGCAATAAACACCCTTATTATTATAACTTAATTAAATAAAATGTTATAATCAGCAATATGCCCTTACATATGGCTTTATTGAATGTGTTTGTGCGTGTATTCTATGACACCGGCGTATTAGCATTATATATAGTAATGTCATTACGTGATGACGTAAATGTTCATTGACCAGTTCATTGAAACGAACCGTCCGAAAGAACCAGTTCGCGGAAAAGAATCGGACTTCCCATCACTACCCTGTAGCAGACGGACTTGGCCCGAGTGTGGCCTCAAGCTGGCACTGATGGCCTCATGTCGGCAACAGCATGCGTCCTGTCAGCCAAAGATGGGCCGTGTCTGGCAATGGAGGCACTGCATATGTGATGGCAAACAACATGAGGGCCAATTGTTGGTGGGAGCTCCGTGACCCAGATCAGGCTTATGAATCATGGGCCACATTTGAAAAGTTACATTGATTTTATATATTTGTTTTAAATGGATCCCTAGATTTTATTATTCTTTAATCATTTTAATAAATGTTAGAATAATTGATCATCAAAAAATCAAGACATTGTTCATTGTTATAGGTCTTTCATAAGCCACCTGCATGACCCATGTTTGTATATATTTATTTACCTATCTGTCACTCACTCGACGTTGTGTCGATGTAGTGACACTAGGGGTCACTCTTGGGAGCCCGAGACACCTCTGGTCTTTGATAAAAGGCCAATGAAAATTGGCGAGTGGTATTTGCATGCCACTCCCCCGGACATACGGGTATAAAAGGAGCTGGTATGCAACCACTCATTCAGATTTTCTCTTCGAAGCCGAACGGTCATGCTCATTGAGCTGAATAGCACTGTTCATTCACCTCTGCTGGATCTGACGGTGCATTTCAGCGGCTTCTCCCTCCTCTGCACTGGCGCACTGCAGAGAACGCCCCTGGGCACTTCGGCAGAAAACAAAGAGAGTATCTTTTCTGAAAGAGCTTTTTCCTCTAAAAGAGTATATTTCTCTAAAAGAGCGGCACACACAGAATGTCTTTTTAAAGATACGTCTTTTTAAAGATGCCTTTCCGATTGTGTGTTATTCCTGGTTGCGGTTGTTATCTCTCAACTTCGGATGGTCATGATCGCTGCCTTTCGTGTCTGGGCGCGACCCACATGGAGGCAGCATTTGTGGATGGTTCATGTTCTCATTGCAAGAACATGACCATGGCAACGTTGCGGTCGCGGCTTGCTTTCGTAAGAAAGCAAGCCACCCCAGTGGCTCCCCGCCTTGGTCCTTCTACTTACGGGTATGAGGCCAGTGCGGCTAGCACTGGGGGTGATTTGGGGACACCAATGGGATCGCCTCCGCCGGGTATCCCCCCGCGGACCTCCCATTCCCCAGCACGCTCGTCTGCCCCAGTCGAGCTTCCGGATGAGTTCGCCGGCTCGTCTCACGGTGAGTCTGGCTTCTTGTTCGGAGCCCACGAAGATGATGAGCTCTCGAGCGCAGCATCGGAGAGCGGGCTTGTCCAGTCGGACGCAGAAGCCTCAGCTGGGCTCCCCCCCTTGGGGACGATTGCCCAGTCACAGGTTGATGCCGAAATGCTTTCCCGGGTGGCCGCGAGCGTCGGGTTAGAGTGGAACCCTCCGCTCTCCCTGAACCCTCGCAGCTTGATGATTGGTTCCTGGGCTCGCGGCGCCGCTCAAAGCAACCACTCCAGTGCCTTTCTTCCCGGGAGTGCACGAGGAGCTGATGAAATCATGGGAGGCACCTTTTACTGCTCGGCCCCAATTCCGCAGTTCCCCCGCTCTCACTACCCTAGATGGCGGGGCGGCCAGGGGCTATACGGTGATTACCCCGGTGAATAAGGCGCTCGCTGTGCACCTATGCCCGCAGAGCGCCGCCACCTGGTGCAGACACCTTAAGCTCCCGTCCAAGCCCTGTAGGCTCACGTCATCCCTGACGGCTAAAGCCTACAGTGCTGCTGGACAAGCCACCTCTGCCCTGCACGCCATGGCTCTCCTGCAGGTCCACCAAGCCAAGGCGTTGAAAGAACTGCACGAGGGTAGTTCTGCCCCAGATTTGATGCAGGAACTGCGCTCGGTGAACGACCTCGCTCTCCGAGCGACGAAGGTCACGGTGCAGTCTCTCGGGTGGACGATGGCCACATTACTGGTCCAGGAGCGCAACCTTTGGCCCAACCTGGTCGAGATGGGTGAGGCCGACAAGACACGGTTTCTTGCTGCCCCCATTTCCCAAGCTGGCCTATTCGGTGACACCGTCGAGGACTTTGCCCAGCAGTTCTCATCGGTGAAGCAGCAGACGGAGGCTATCCGGCACATCCTGCCCCGGCGCGGCTCAAGATTCCCCACCCCATCTGCTCGTTGCCAAGGGCGACCCCTGCAGTGACTGCACCAGCTCCGCCGCAGCCCGTCCCTTCGGCCCGGCCCCGGTGTGGAGCCCACCGCAGGAAGCAGATGCCACCCGTCTCACAGTGGGTGCCTAAGAACCCACGGAGGTCATCAAAGCGCCCCTGTGACGGGCGACCCAAGGACGAAGGACCTGCCGGTACGTCCGACGACGTTGTCTCCTTGGTCCCCCTTGTGCGGAACTTGGATGCGTGGCTTGCGCTTTCCAATCCGTCGCGATGGCTGATCCAGACCGTCCGACTTGGCTACGCGATTCAGTTTGCCAGGCGCCCACCCAGGTGCAGCGGTATTCACTTCAACTTGGTCAAGAATGAAAACGCTCCTACCTTGCGCATGGAGATCGCTACCCTCCTACTGAAGGGCGCAATAGAACCTGTCCCTCCAGCCGAGATGAAGAAGGGGTTTTACAGCCCCTACTTCATCGTACCGGAAAAAGGCGGTGGGTTGCAGCCAATCTTGAACCTGCGAGTAATGAACCGAGCCTTACACAGACTCCCGTTCAAGATGCTGACGCAAAAACTTATTCTGGTGAGCGTCCGGCATCAAGATTGGTTCGTGGCGGTAGACCTGAAGGACGTGTACTTCCACGTCTCGATCCTTCCTCGACACAGACCCTTCCTGCAGTTTGCCCTGATGGAGGGAACGAGACATTGTGTCCCAACCTGCCACAACGCTGAACTACCCGCTGAAATGGCCGGACCTTATATCGGCTCCTCAGCATAAAACCTGAATGAATGGTTGCATACCAGCTCCTTTTATACCCATATGTCCGGGGGAGTGGCATGCAAATACCACTCGCCAATTTTCATTGGCCTTTTATCAAAGACCTGAGGTGTCTCAGGCTCCCAAGAGTGACCCCTAGTGTCGCTACATCGACGGAGGGAATGGAGGTTACACAAGTAACCATGACATTTTCCTTCACATTTGTTAAAAATGTAAAATGTTTGATATTTATTTAAAATAGGTCAAGGTTGGTCAAGATTACATTCAAAGAGCAAATTTAAATTCAGCAGTAATATCTGAATACAAAGTTATCTTAAATTGTGCTTCTTTAGCTCAGATAACATTAAAAAAAATATATATATATTTTTTTCTGACTGGTTCAGCTAAAGCACATGCGCGTACACGAGTTGACTAACAGGCGATGTCTGAATCTAAAATGTGATTGGATCTCTTACCTTTAAGGCGGGACCTTCTTTTCTGCATCGAGACCGTTGGCAGTTGGGTGTTTAAATTTAAACTGCTGTTCCTGCCGAATGTGAATCAAAACCACACAGGCATGTGTGTTTGTGTGCCTCTTTTTTCTTCCATGAGTGCTGCGAGATAAGCGATGTTTCTATGATAATGCTGCATTGCACTGTGATATTATCCGTGTGTCTTCTTGTAAGTTGTTATTTCTTTAGTCCAAGTAAATGAGGAAGAGACCACTTTCAGTGTTTTAACGCTATCACACAAGGCCTACCAAACAATTTAATTAGCTACTAATTTATTGCGGTGCCTGGTATATAATGTAATCAATATGTAATCATAATGAAACAGTAATTGATTGTATTATTCAGATGTAGTCTGTTGCACCCAACACTGACCATAAGTAAAATCTCACACCTCCAGTGATGTAATCTGTTATAATTTACAGTGCTTTATTGTTCAGTTGCCTATCTTATTTTTAGCAGGTTCTGATAATGCAGCATGATTTAAAAATAACAAGTGCAGAAATGTATATATGTTTTAGTATGCATTTATGTAGTACACCTGACATTATTGTGATTATAATGATGATTCATAAGGATCAGTGTCTTAAAACAAAACAGTTTAGTGATTTTTAATGTATATCTTTAATTTTCCTTCCCTGCAGGGGCTGTTTTGGGGGTCAATGAAAAATGGAATTGAGACAAATTGACTTAAGTATGGAGAGTAATTGGACTTCGAATAACAGGAGCAACATGAGATGACAAGCATTAATGTGTCCACCAAACAAAATTGATGTCATCAAGGCAATAAAAAATAAGGAAGAATCTGGAGAAGGATGGATCCCACACCATGCAAGAATATTCACATCATGTTAGAATCTTGTAGATTCTGTTTATGTTGGCGAATCAAGTGATATATCTGTGTATTCATTAGTAAACATGTCATGAATGAAATAATAAACATGTCATGAAACATGCAGAATAATATTATTTTACCTTGACATATTATAAAGCCATACTGTATAATTTAACATGTTATGTCAGAGTTCTGTCAGATTAATTAATCTGAAATGTTGCCTGTGCAAAACAAAGGACTGTAAGGGGACAGTCCTTTTTTTGTAGATAATTACAATGAAGCAAGGTTAAAGCTACCAGAAGATGTTGAACACACAGACCCTGGGACAGAAGATTCTCCAACAGATGTCAAACAAAGAAGAATGTAAGTTATCTTTATTTTTTTCCGTGTGAGAAAATGTATGATATCCAACCAAAATGTAATAAAGTGCTTCATTAGTCCTTTTTCCTGGGAAAATGAAGTCGAAAATTACTTCTCAAAAGCTAATCAAAGTAAAATTTAGGTTTCTGTAGCTTTTCTGGGTTACATTTTCTGTAAACAATATAAAAACATCGATATTATATTTGCTTATCTCTCTCTTTGTATACACATCACAAGAACTGCCTAGTGCACCAAATATCTTTTACTCATTTGTTCCGGACTCATAAAGGTATTTGTTGACCCTTGAAGTCTGTCTTGGCAAAAATTAAATGAAAGAAAATTTACGTTTTGGTTGCGTGAAATGTCTGTTATGTTTGCCTCTCACTCTCTTTCTGTACAGACCAGAAAACCTGTTTAGTACACCGAAGATCTTACACACATTGGTTCCTGACTTCCAAGGTGATTTCTTCGCTAAGAAGAAACCAAAGCCAAGGAAAGCGTAAGTTTCAGTTGCTATAAGTTTGTTTTTCTATAATCAGTTTATAAACTGTCAATTAGATTTCTCTCTTTCTGTGTCTCTCTCTCTCTCTCTCTCTCTCTCTCTCTCTCTCTCTCTCTCTCGTTTAGTGTGCGGACTAGAAGAACTGCATAGTGGACAGCAGATTTTTTACTCATCTCTTCCTAACTCTCAAGGGGCTGTCATCACTGAGAAGAACGTCTTGGCAAGACCAAGGAAAACGTAAGAATTTGTTAATTTGCGATTTAATTATTTATTCAGCCTGTAAAATGTTCTGATATTCTTTGTTCTGCAAACCACTCCAGTCACATTTATTTATTAGAGTGAAATAACTTTAGATAATGTCGATTTGTCTATTATTAACTTGTGACTTGATTGTTTTGAATTTGTTCATCAATAAGATTGATTCACTGATTCGTTAAGTGACTGTTTTTGTAAAAAGAGTCTTTAAAGGAATGGTTACCCAAAAATGAAAATTCTCTCATTATTTACTCGCTCTCATGCCATCACAGATGTGTATGTCTTTATGAAGATCCATACAATGCAAGTGAATGGTGATGAGAACCTTGAAGGCCCAAAAAGGACATAGAGGCAGCATAAAATAATCCATATGACTCCAGTGGTTAAATACATGTCTTCAGAAGTGATATATGTGTGGGTGAGAAACAGATCAATATTTAAGTCCATTTTTACTGTAAATCTACACTTTCACATTCTGGTCTGGAAGTGACTTCCACACATTCAGCCACATACTGGTCGGGGCTGGTCAAAGGTGGAGATTTATTGTAAAAAAGGACTTAAATGTTAATCTTTCTCACCCACACCTATCATATCACTTCGGAAGACATGGATTTTACCACTGGAGTCATATGGATTACTTTTATGCTGCCTTTATATCCTTTTTGGACCTTGAAGGTTCTCATCACCATTCACTTGCATTGTAAGAACCTACAGAGATTAAATATTCTTCCAAAAACCTTCATTTGTGTTCTGCAGAAGAAAGTCATACACATCTGGGATGGCATGAGGGAGAGTAAATGATGAGTTTTCATTTTTCTAACCAACTATCCATTTAAACCATTGAGAACTTACTGAGTTGTTCATGACCGAAACAAGTGTAATTATACTTTATTAATATTTGCGTGTCTACAAATCCACCAAAAGAATTTAGCAGTGTTAAAGCATTATAAGAGTTTTTCCTACAAACCAAAACAGCATATCTTTCATTTTGTGAACTGCTGTGCATGACTATACAAAAAAAGACAACAATATGGCCCAGAAAGTATTCGAAGTTTAATTATGTCCTGATGACATTGTTATGTCATAAGTTACTTTTACTCATAATTTATCCAGCCCCTTTCTCTTGTTAAACAAGATTGCTGAACTAAAAGAATGACAAGCCATCTCCTCTCGTTCAGTTGGTCAGCAGATCCTGATCTTTGCTTGTCCTGCAATCAACCCTGTTGAAGCACTCGACCCTGCTATTTTAATGATTTGTATTTAATTATTTATTTATTTTGTGACCTTAGCTGCTGTGAGGAGGGAAAAAAATCACCTGACATGCAACACCACTGACCAGAGACTGAAGTTAATGTAAAGAGATGGCTTCAGTTTGCGCCTGAAAGAGATTGAGGAAGGAGGAAGCGGTTGAGGAGAAAAGAAGGGCAGGACACTTTTAACTTACTTGTTTAGGACAATTCTGACAAGACTCTCTCTCTCTCTCTCTCTCTCTCACACACACACACACACACACAGAAACAAATGCAGCTATTAGGGTGGGCAATAAAATAACTACTGTGATCATACAAGTGTATTGTTTTTTATCTGTTGTTTGATCCCTTTAATGTGTTTAGAATGTGCATGTGTACTGCATTAATGCAAGGCTTTCCTTTTTGTCCCCTCTGCAAATGTTTATCTGTGATAATTGGAAAACACTGAATTAATTGCATTTTACCTGTTGCAGGTGTTAATTTGATTTATTTTTAGTTAGTTTAATTTAATTCAGTTGGTTTATTTTACTTTCAGTTAAGATCATTTTAAATGTTTTGTGTATGTGCACTGAACAAAAAACACAAAATTAACAAAATTTTAATTTGTCTAAAGGACCTAATTTTTTATATAAAAAATAAAACCTTTTCATGCAATAGTTGTTTTGTGGTTTATTCTTCATGTATATGATTTGGGGATATTATGGCTGAGAAGAGATTCTGTGCAGAAATTGGGTTAGATGGGGCTTGGGTGTGGCTCAGTTATGGGGTTTCTGGTTAAAGGCTGGTGTTGATAGGGTATGCATAAGGCTGAGATTCGGTACTGATATTATACATGTTCTGGCCCATTGCAGGGCTGGTTATGTGCTACTGATCGGCTGAGATTTGGGCCAGTTATGGCCCATGCGTGGCCCTTGTCTGAAATCTGGATCTGGGCCACTAGAGGGCCATAATTCATTGCTGTATGTGGGCCGAGGGAAAACAGATTATGTGGACCGGAGCTGGGCCAGACAAAAATTGCTATGTATGTGAGCCTGCAAAGTTAGCAAAAAAAAGCATAACGCAGCGGCCCCATAGACATTCTTATGGCAGTTCACTGGCAAAGAGACAAGAATAATAAACTGCTTTTGTGAGGAAATGGCGCATAACTTAATTAACTGTCCACCTGTCCACTAATCTTCAACATTTTTACACTCAACAGTCCTACTGGAGTGGACAATGTGTGGAGTTTACTACGACAAAAATGGCTGTTTTTTAAGAGAAGTCACGGACGATTTTGTGACACGTAGGTGTCAGTTTACGGCTCTCCCTGTTCATACAGTGACAGCGATATTTTGAATCAAAACCTGCACATGCATCCTTCGTTTGAGAGCGATGAATAATGTCTTTATTAAGTTTAACACCTGCGTGTGCAGCTTTTGAACAACTCAAGGTAAAGCCATTTTTCCAACCAAACAGGTATCAAAAAGTATCATTGCATGTTGCTTTACATGTACACTACCGGTCAAAAGTTTTGAAACACTTGACTGAAATGTTTCTCATGATCTTAAAAATCTTTTGATCTGAAGGCGTATGCTTAAATGTTTGAAATTAGTTTTGTAGACAAAAATATAATTGTGCCACCATATTAATTTATGTCATTATAAAACTAAAATGTAATTTAAAAAAAAACGTTTTTGAAATTGATGACTTTTATGTCATCAAGCTGAAGCCGACAGCTCAGCCTCAGCATAGAGCCTCCCACAGCAAGCTGACGCCCCCCATCCCTCGGTCTGGCACCAAGAACCCCAGGAGGGCTTCGAAGCGTCCCACAATAAGTGCCCAACATAGATGGGAACTCCTTCAATACAGTGTAAAAAGCATCCCAGGGTGATACCTCAAGAAGTTGGTTGAGAAAATGTCAAGTGTACATGTCTTCAAAATCTAGGCAAAGGATGACTACTTTGAAGATGCTAAAATATAACACAGTTTTGATTTATTTTGGATTTTGTTTAGTCACAACACAATTCCCATAGTTCCATTTATGTTATTCCATAGTTTTGATGACTATACTATTATTCTAAAATGTGAAGAAAAATAAAATATAATAAAGAATGTGTAAGTGTTTCAAAACTTGTGACCGGCAGTGTAGATTGGAGTACTATGTAAATACCATGGTGTACATCAATGTACTGCAGTATTACCATCTGATACCATCACAATACTATGGTCCTGCCACAGCAGGCAATTTTTTTTTTTTTTTTTTTTTTTTTTTTTAAAGGTAGCTGATTTTGAGAAACTTTAACTAGTGCTGGATGTGCTGTGTTAATAAGTCTTTTATAAATGCTTTGTAGCCCGTAGTTAAATTAATTGCTACACAAGATATATATTTGCGAATAGGTAAAAATGCAGCTCATAAAGTCACCAGAATTAAATGCTTTAGTGCCATTTTTGCAAAACTTTTCTCCCAGGGGAGCATGTCCCCAGACCCCCAATAAGTGTACAATGTTTTGCTGTACCCATGCATCAGACAGTACTGTAAAAAGCTGATAACACACCTGAAAGTGTGATGCTTGTTTAATTGAGGCTGCAGCATAGAGATTTCACTTCTGTTGTAACCACGTGCAAACTGATATTAATAAAATCACTTGGCCATGCCGGGTTTTGCACATATTTAGTGACCAAAGCTCAGCGTCCCCTGTCAATGATTTAGCACCTCTTCAGCACCAGCAATCAAAATTCGCTGGGCCACCCCTTTGTAAATATGCAGTATACTGTTCATTGTTAGTTCATGATACCTAATGCATTAATTAATGTACAATGGTACCTTATTGTGAAGTGTTACCAACTATCTGAATTCAAAGGTTGAATGAGAGGCGTAGATTGCATGTAAAAAAATTAAAAACATATTTTTTCCAGTAGGTTAATCCAGCAAGCCATCAAGAGTGAAAATGCCGTGGGAGTTGAAAATGCTTTAATTCTTTTTTTTTAAGTGGCATTGTTTTTTTTTTTTTTCACTATAAAAATAAATACATTGATAACAAAACCTAAACTGAACAAAAACTATTTAGTCTTAAAGTCCAATTTGTTAACCAAGGCTAAACCTCTAGGCCTTTTAACAAAACAGATTCTTATCACTGTTGTACATATTCTTTTTATTGTAAAAGCCACATGCACACACTCATTGAAACATACGCAAGATGTACACAAGCTGACAGGGCAACATCTTATCCAAAACAGCAGCTAGAATTGAGTCTGCATTATCTCATGTTCTCATAGATTCAGAGGTGTTTGTCATGCATAATAACTGAAAAAGAGGTAAACAAGTTCAGTTAAAAAAAAACAAAAAAAAAAACAGGGACAGATGTTCCTATGATGTGGAAAATGTGTGATGGTGTAAAGTTGAGAATATATATGTGTGTGGTCATGCAGATGTGGGTAAATGCAGTAGGTTTTTACATTAGAGAAGTGTGTGTATGTATAGATTTGCTTGTGTAGGACTTATCTTAACAATGCAGCAGGTTATGACACTATGTTATGCTTCTATTTTCATAGACTGGAACAAACTCCCTATGGCCACTGTGAAAGAGAATTTGTGGTATTTCTGTATCAATTACCTGCAGCTTTGTATCTACAGTGGCTATCAAGAGGTTATAAAGTTGATGCTTTAGGTATTGTGCTCAAAATTTGTATCACATCTCTAGTCTGATACAAATAGTACAAATAACTATAGCATAATTTAAGAATAAACCAACAGTTTTCATTAGTGCAGTTTTAAATATAAGTGAAAATTAAATTAAATGTAGTTCTAAATGAAAATTTGTGAAGATCATCTAATCCTTTCATTCACAACGTAAGGGAATATACTGTAAAGGGTATATAAGATTGCTTGCCTCGGTCTCATGACAGTTTTTCCAGCATCCACCCTGACCCCACATTTGTTTTTATTTAGATTTGTATATTATATCAAATATTATATAATCCTCATTAATTATGTAGTCCAGTGGGAATTTAAAGCTTAAGTCTAGTCTTGTGCTCGAGCCTTCGACCATGAACATCAAGCTAAATATGTCTACCCGTATCAAGTAATATATGAAAATGAGCTGATTTGAATAGTTGCAATTTAAAGAGAAACATGTTTGTTTGAAATCAAGTACTGTACCTGTTTAATGCTACACACCAAAGCAGCGAAACTGCAGCGTAACTACAATAGCAGGCTGGCCATGATTTGGCTGTGTGACAGAGCTGCAGCTCTATACAGATCATAAAGTGATTTCTGGATTACTGTATTAACAACATGAACACCGGGAATTCAACTTGTTGCTACCGAATGTTCCAGTACCCTGACAACACTGTCACTGACAAGCACCCTCTCCCATTAGACATATTTGTATCAGTTCAAGTGTGTTTTTTTTTTTTTTTTTTTTTTTTTGTCAAATAAAATCTATAAATCAGTCACTATGCAGAACACACACACAATGAGGGGGTGAGACCACAATACACCCACAATGCAGCACACAAACACACACACACACACACACACACAAATAAATAGTTCCCTATCTGTCACTCACTCAACATTGTGTCGATGTAGTGACACTAGGGGTTGAACTTGGGAGCCCCAATCACCTCTGATATTTGAGAAAAGGCCAATGAGAATTGCAGAGTGGAATTTGCATGCCACTCCCCCAGACATACGGGTATAAAAGGAGACGGCTTACATCAACTCATTTAGATTTGTTCTTCGGAGCCGATCAGTGTAGAGCTTCCACTGGCGTTCCATTCACCTCAAAGAGTGTATAAGCTGTTGGATATATGGCGCATTTACAGCGAGTTTTCTCTCCTCGCACAGATAAGTGCAGAGAACGCCCCTGGGCACTTCAGCAGCCACACTAAAAGAGTAATTTTCTCTAAAAGAGTGAAGCACTGATGGAGAGCGTCTTTTTGAAGATGGCTTTCCGTCTATGTGCAGTTCCTAGTTGCGGTCGGTATCTCTCTTCCTCTGACGGCCATGATCGCTGTCTCACGTGTATGGGTCGTAGTCACACTGAGACAGTGCTCTTGGATGGCTCATTTTCTCACTGTGAGAACATGACCATGGCAACGTTGCGATCGCGGCTTTCTTTCTTTCATAGAGGGAAAGCCACTCCAGCCGCTCCCTGTCCTGGTCCTTCTGCTTGCATGCACAAGGCTGCGGCAGCTAGCACTGGGGGCAATTTGGGGGCTTCAATGGGAGCATTTCCGCTGGGCAAATCCCCACGGACCTCCCATTCCCCAGCATGCTCGTTTCCACCAGTCGATTTCATGGATGAATCAGGTGACCCACCCCAGAGCGGGCTTAATGTCTCATTCGGGGCTCGAGATGAGGATGAGGTATCGATCACAGCATCGGAGAGCGGGCTTTTGCAGTCTGACACTGAGGACTCGAATTGGCTCCCACCATCTGGTGCGGTCACCCAGTCAGAGGCCGACGCGGCGCTGATGGCCATGCTTGCCCGGGCTGCCACGAGCGCCGGGCTGGAGTGGAACCCTCCACCCTGCCCTGAGTGTTTGTGGCTGGAAGATTGGTTTCTGGGCTCAGAGCGCCGCACACAGCTGCGCTCTGCCCCAGTTCCTTTCTTCCCGGAGGTGCATGAGGAGCTCACAAAGTCGTGGAGAGAACCTTTTACTGCCTGGTCCCGTTTCGTGAGTTCTTCTGCTCTCACTACCCTCGATGGCGGGGTGGCCAGGGGGTACACGGAGGTTCCTCAGGTGGAGCATGCGATTGCAGTGCACCTGTGCCCGCAAAATGCTGCCACCTGGTGGAATCATCCTAGGCTCCTGTCCAGGGCCTGTAAGTTCATGTTGTCCTTGATGGCCAAGGCTAACAGTGCTGCTGGACAGGCCACCTCCACCTTGCATGCCATGGCCATCCTGCAGGTCCACCAGGCCAAGGCTCTGAAAGAGCTGCACGAGGTTAGTCCTGACCTGGGATTGATGCAGGAGCTGCGCTCAGCAATCGACTTTGCCCTGCGGGCGACAAAGGTCACGGCATGGGCTCTCGGGCAGGCGATGTCCACTATGGTGGTCCAGGAGCGGCAACTGTGGCTCTACCTTGCAGAGATGAGGGACGCCGACAAGGCTCAGTTTCTTGATGCCCCCATCTCTCAAGGTGGCCTGTTCGGCGACACTGTCGAGGACTTTTCCCAGCAGTTCTCGGCAGTCAAGAAGCAGATGGAGGCGATCCAGCACATTCTGCCCCAGCGTGATTCCTCTGCCACCTACAGGCCGCCGAGATCCCGTACCCTGTCTGCTCATTGCCGAGGGCATCCACCTATGGCAGCAACACCGGCTCCGCCACAGCCCAAGCCGACAGCTCGGCCTCAGTGTAGAGCCTCCCACAGCAAGCTGACCCCAGGAGGGCTTCGAAGCATCCCTGAGACGGGTGACCTAGGGGTGAGGAGACCCGCTGTCAACCAGGAGGTGGTACACAGACCACTCCATCCCCCGGTGGAGGGCCAGGAGGAGAATCTTTTGTTCCCTTTTTTTATGATTTTGCCGCATGCCCAAGGGGCACCGGCACATTCATTTTCAAAAAAAGGCCAGTTTCCTCATTCTCTGGGTCACACACTCAGTGTCTATGGCCATTGTTGTCACGACAGCCGTACATCAAACACTCGCAGCAGGGCTGCTGTGGATGCGACTCCGCCTTCGCACACCCAGCTGCAACACACAAATACCCACGATCAGGCATATGTGACACGCCATGAGGATGCCCTGCCTCATCTCCTGTCGCAGACCGGTCCTATGGTGAGTACGTGGAGCAAGGTAAGTGCTCTAACATTGCTCTCAGCACAGCCATGAGTTCAGGACATGAGGCCTCTCGACATAGCAGCCCCCGCTCTGCTGGCACAAGCTCCCTTTCAAAATTCTGACGCAGAAGCGCATTCTGTCATGTGTCCGGCATCAAGATTGGTTCGCGGCAGTAGACCTGAAGGACACATACTTTCATATCTCGATTTTTCCTCGACACAGACCGTTCCTTTGGTTTGCCTTCGAGGGTCAGGCATACCAGTACAAGGTCCTCCCCTTCGGTCTGTCCCTGTCACCTCGCGTCTTTACGAAAGTCACAGAGGCAGCCTTTGCTCCGCTAAGGGAAGTGGGCGTCCGCATCCTCAATTATCTCGACGACTGGCTGATTCTAGCTCACTCTCAAGATTTATTGTGTGTGCACAGGGACCTGGTGCTCAGACACCTCAGCTGATTGGGGCTTCAGGTCAACTGGGAAAAGTGTAAGCTCTCTCCGGTGCAGAGCATCTCTTTTCTCGGGATAGAGTTGGACTCAGTCACTCAAGAGTGGGCCCACTCAGTTGGTGCAAAATTGCCTGAAGTCATTCAGGGGAAGAACAGCAGTCCCACTGAAACAATTTCAGAGGTTCCTGGGGCATATGGCATCCTCAGCGGCAGTTACGCCGCTCGGTTTGATGCATATGAGTCCACTTCATCACTGGCTCCAGACTCAACTCCCGAGATGGGCATGGTGCCATGGTATGCATTTAGCGTGGCTATCACACCGATCTGTCGCCACACGTTCAGCCCTTGGACGGACCTTGCATTTCTATGGGCAGGGGTTCCTCTAGAATAAGTGTCCAGGTGTGTCATTGTCACAACAGACGCGTCCAAGTCAGGCTGGGGCGCCGTTTGCAATGGGCATGCAGCCTCGGGCTCCTGGACAGGACCTTGACTGCGTTGGCATATCAACTGCCTCGAGTTGCTGGCAGTATTGCTGGCTCTGCGGAGGTTTCAGCCATTGATCCAGGGCAAGCACGTGTTAGTCCGGATGGACAACACAGTGACGGTAGCATATATAAATCACCAAGGCGGTTTACGCTCACGTTGCATGTCGCAACTCGCCCGCCATCTCCTCCTTTGGAGTCAGCAGCGACTGAAGTCATTGCAGGCCAGTCACAACCCAGGTGAACTCAATCGCACAGGTTATGCTAAGAGGAGAGTGGAAACTCCACCCCCAGGTGGTTCAGCTGATTTGGAGTCGATTCGGCGAAGCGCAGGTAGACCTGTTTGCTTCCCAGTAATCCTCCCACTGCCTGCTATGGTACTCCCTGACCGAGGCCCCACTCGGCACGGACATGTTGGCACAAAGCTGACCCCGGAGCCAGCGCAAATATGCGTTTCAACCATTGAGCCTGCTTGCACAGACTCTGCAAAGTCAGGGAGGACCAAGAACAAATCGTGTTGATGGCACCGTACTGGCCCACCCAAACTTGGTTCTCAGAGCTCACGCTCCTCACGACAGAACCCCCCCCCTCCCGGCGAATTCCCCTGAAGAAGGACCTCCTTTCTCAGGGATGGGGCACAATTTGGCACCCATGCCCAGACCTCTGGAACCTCCATGTCTGGCCCCTGGAAGGGACGTGGAAGACCTAAGTAGGTTACCACCGGTGGTGGTAGGCACTATCACTCAGGCCAGAGCTCCCTCTATGAGGCAGCTGTATGCTTAAAGTGGCATCTGTTCGTGAATTGGTGTTCTTCCCGAGGTGAAGACCCACAGAGATGCGCAGTCAGGTCGGTGCTTTCCTTTCTGCAGGAGAGGTTGGAGGGATGGCTGTCCCCCTCCACCTTAAAAGTGTATGTGGCCGCTATAGCGGCACACCACGATGCGGTAGACGGTAAGTCCTTGGGGAAGCATGACCTGATCATCAGGTTCCTTAGAGGTGCCAGGAGGTTGAATCCTCCTAGGCCATGCCTCATTCCCTCGTGGGACCTCTCTGTAGTCTTGCTGGGCCTACAGAGAGCCCCGTTTGAGCCCCTGGAATCAGTCAAGCTAAAAGCCCTCTCATTGAAGACGGCCCTCCTGACTGCGCTTACTTCCATCAAGAGGGTTGGGGACCTGCAGGCATCCTCTGTCAGCAATATGTGCCTAGAGTTCGGTCCGGCATACTCTCACGTAATCCTGAGACCCCAGCCGGGCTATGTGCCCAAAGTTCCCACTATTCCTGTTAGGGATCAAGTGGTGAACTTGCAAGCGCTGTCCCGGGAGGAGGCAGACCCAGCCTTGTCGTTGCTGTGTCTGATACGCGCCTTGCATGTTTACTTGGACCGCACAGAGAGCTTTAGACGCTCTGAGCAGCTCTTTGTCTGTTTTGGGGGATAGCAGAAGGGGAAGGCTGTCTCCAAACAGAGGATTGCCCACTGTATTGTGGATGCCATCGCTTTGGCATACCAGGCCCAGGGCACACTGTGCCCCCTGGGAGTACGAGCACACTCCACTAGGAGTGTGGCATCCTCCTGGGCTCTGGAGAACGGCGCCTCTCTAACAGACATCTGTAGAGCAGCAGGGTGGGCGACATCAATACCTTTGCAAGATTTTACAATCTCTGGGTTGAGCCAGTTTCATCCCATGTGTTAGCAGGTATGAACAGGTAAATATGCGGGCAGCTGGCTGGGTGTACCGCTTGCACACAGCGCCTTTCCCCTCCCTGAGGGGATAATGTGCACTTTTTTGTCCACGTGAGTTACCGGGACCGGCGAACCCTGGATGTCTTTCCTCCCCCAGCACCCTGCGGCAGGCAAATTTGGTGGAGGAATTCAATGCCAGGCCCAGTACTCGTGAAGTATGCCCAGTCAGGTCATCCTGTGTACTTGAGATAGGTGCTCCATATGTAGTGGTTTCCTGTTGGTAATCCCATATGAGGTGTTTTCCACAGTATGGTTTCCCTGATGGTCTTCCCCTGGGCAGAGCTCTGCTCTGCCACCTGTTACTATGCATGTAGAGCTCCTCCCTTCCAGGTAGGACCTACCGCAGGGACTCCTTTCCATGTGTGGTACTTCCCGGTTGGTAAGTCCATGTGATGTGTTCTCCACATGTTAACCTCCCTTCGGACAGGATGTGGTCTCTGCTGTGTCTTTTCTCCGTGGAGGAAAAGAACACCTTCCCCGGAGCGAATATATCTTGGTCCCAGCTAAGTGAATTTTCATTTTCAAAGAGGAAAAAAGAGAAAAGTTCAAAATAGCTGATGTGACCTATTCCCATTGTAAGTACGTTCTTGTCCCCCCCTTGGGGTACGAGGGACTATGTGACTTATGTGGAGCATTGGGAAGGTTACGATGGGGCTGTGTGCACTTGTTATTAGGCACGCGGTAGCCTGCCTGCATCTGCACCGCCGATCCACGTAACACAGTTCAGCTAGTTGTGGTGTTTTGTATAGGGACCCCTAGTGTCACTACATCGACACAATGTCGAGTGAGTGATAGATAGGGAACGTCTTGGTTACTGTTGTAACCTCTGTTCCTTGATGGAGGGAACGAGACATTGTGTCCCTTCTGCTACAACACTGAACTACCCACTGAAATGTCCGGGCACTGTCTCGGCTCCTCAGCACAAACCTGAATGATTGGATGCAAGCCGTCTCCTTTTCAGGTATAAAAGGAGACGGCTTACATCCACTAGAGTGGCATGCACATTCCACTTGCCAATTCTCATTGGCCTTTGCTCAAATATCAGAGGTGATTGGGGCTCCCAAGTTCGACCCCTAGTGTCACTACATCGACACAACGTCTCATTCCCTCCATCAGGGAATGGAGGTAACAATAGTAATCAAGACGTTTTCTCCAAATATAGCACTTCATTTAAGTTCAGAAGGCAAAAGGTTTTATCGTCAGATGAGGCAAAAATTTAACTTTTTGGACTGAACTCCAAGCACTATATTTGTAGAAAACCAAATACAGCACCACCCAGAACATACCATACCCATTGTGAAGCAAGGTGGTGGCAACATTATGTTGTGGGGGTGTTTCTCTTCAGTGGGGACTGGGCAATTTGTCAGGATTGAAGGGAAAATAGACACTGCCATATACACCCAAGTTCTTATGGAAAATCTATGGCCCTTTGCTCGACAACTGGAAATGGGCAGGTGGTTCACCTTTCAGCATGACAATGACCCTAAAACACCGCCAAAATACAATGCAGTGGCTAAAGTAGAGAAAGGTTAAAGTGAGTGGCCAAGTCAGAGCCAGAGACTTAAAAAGAGCAATCCATCTTCGCTCACCCAGCAATTTGACTGAATTCTAACAATTCTGAAAGGAAGAATGGGCAAATATTCCCCAATCTAGGTGAGTGAAGCTAGTAGAGACATATCAAAATAGATGTTGTAAGAGAAAATTTGTAAATAAAACTAGACATTTTTTTCTTTAAATGGGTTTTGATTTCAGGCTGTAAGACAAAAAAGGTGACTATTGCAAAGGGGTATGATGATTTTCTATAGGCACTGTAGTTGTTGAACTCAATGCGTTCACATATACAGGTATATAATGTTTCAAAGCATAGGTAATACTGCAGAAAACAGCTTGTAGCATCTCCACTGAGGCTCAAAAGACTGCTGACTGTAATGACCACCACATCTGTCTGTGTGTGTGTGTGTGTGTGTGTGTGTGTGTGTGTGTGTGTGTGCCTCATGGTCTCTCCCTCTACTAGTGTTTCCTAACTAGACATTTCCAACTATAGCTTAGATCTTTCTTTCTCCAGCCTTCACTTCCTTGCTGACTTAATTTTTCTGCCTTCTCACAACCATCCTTCACTCTTCACATCCTTTCTTAATTCCCTCTCACTCTCTGTACGGCACACACTGCTGGCTGGTGTTAACATTAGCAGCAGCTGTTAGTTTCTGTTATCCAGCCAGATTTAGAGGGAAGCTAGGCATCTGCTCCATCAAGTAGAGAAAGAGAGAGAGTGAGAAAAATTGAAGAGGAGGGACATGGGGTGATTAATAAATATGAGAGAGGAGACTGAAGGAGGTAAAGGAAAACAACAGAGGAGGGGCAGAGAGGGACACATGTACTCAAGCATTCACTGATGGCAATAAGGATAAGCAAACAACAATGAAAAAAAAAAAAAAAAAGGTAGAAAGCAGGTCACACTATGGTGGAAAGTAATGATAGTTGGAGACCGAGGGTGCAGAGGGAGGCTAATAGCAAGATGGAGGGGACAAAATTAGCAGAAAATAAAGAGAAGAAAAAGTGATTTGCACAGGAAGATGGTGGCTGAAGCTAACAACTGTAAACAGTCTGTCTGTGTTCATTGCCACATGTGTTGTTTAATTCTAGTGTTTGTACTATTTTCCCAAATGAACAACCATTTGATACTGAACAAACTGAACCCAAAGGAACACAATAGATGGTTCTGGCAGAAAGTAATATTATTCCATTCCAAATTCAGAATGCATTTAGTTTTTCAATCTTGACCAGATGGCCTGTCTCCAATATAAACTCCATATAAAGCCTCTGAAAGCAACATTCAGCTTTTGGATGAACCCACTGATTCTCAATGTGATAATGCAGAGTAAATATAGGATTTCTAAGGAAGAAAATGCACTTAAGTACACATTAGTGTACATTGTGTTTAGCAGCATGGCGTTTTGTGATAATTCGCTCAAATGTTAAAAATGCCATATCAGATGAAACTAGAGACTCAAATCTTTTGACTCAAACAGGTTTCAATGTAAAAACTTAATTAGGTTTCCTACCAGATGTAGTTTTGATGGTGTTTCTCCTAAAGACAAACTCTGCAGTGGTCGGCACCATGTTGTTTTGTCACATGAGTCCATGTGTCAAAAGTTTAACCCTTTAATGACAGCACAGAGTCTCCTGAACTGAGATCAATCAGTTTAAATGAATTTAAATTATGTGTTGCATATAGCGAAGCCAAAATACAACATCCACCCATGTGTACACAGGGTCGCACAAGGTTAAAGTAAATGTGACTAACAAACTTCCTTGCATCTCCTTTTGAGTTCCACGAAAGAATTTGGATTCGGAAACTATTTTAAATGTAAATGATGAAAGAATTTTCATTTTTGGGTGAATTATACATTTAAATATACATTTTTAAATATAAAACTTTTAAAACAATTACAATGGCATCTTAAAGACTAAATAATGGCATCTTAAAATACATACAAGCTCCTTAGACAACACATACAATGCAAACATGCACATAGCATACTGTGAAATTCGATACAGATATAAATGCACTGTGCAGATACAATACCTTTTTATGCCCTGTTTACACTGACAGCGATTTTATCGGTGGAGGTTGCCAGGTCACTGTATTCTTGGTAACTAGTGGGTGATTCTGCTGCTGGATGCTCTGGGATGCTGAACACATAATTTTTAACATATCCTTGTGCAGTATGTGGGTAGAGACGCATAATATAGAACAGTGCAACTGCTTACAGTAACTTCTCCATCTTGCCTACATTCTAGTACAGCAGAGCTATTTTGTTCCATTTGGAGGGCCACGTCCTGCAGAGCTTTGCTCTGATCAAACACACCTGAAACAGCTAATCAAGGTCTTCAGTATTACTTGAAAATTACAGTCATGTGTGTAAAAGGAGGGTTGAAACTAGGGAATTGTGTCCGATACCGCACTCAAGTGCTTGTTCTCGTACTCGTAAAAATGCTCCGATACCAAAAACCGATACCATCTGACATATGAATGTCATTACGTTAACATTCAGCACACAGATTAAAATCACGTCATGTCCTAGTGAGATTATTTAACAGCAAAAGCTGCGATTTAATTAGATAAATAGATCGTTTCCATGTGCAGTGTTTTAAATGTGAGTGCTTGTGAATGTGTGCAGCCATTGTTATGCAGGCATAAACACACAAACTGCTCATACCTTTAGAGATCCTTGGCTCATACACGGAAAACACTATTATGAGCATCGCATGCTCTGTTTGTAGCAGATGACAGCAGGCAGAGCGCTAGTTCACTTTTTAGCACGAGTCATATACAGACTACATTTGTATTTATTTATATAGTAGCCATTTGTGGTTTAATAGTTACTGTGCTTCACGTAGCGACCGGCTTTTCCGGATTGGGAATCTGCCATCATTACATCAGAGCTCCTTGGTCTAACAACACAGAAACACTTCAAAATAAAAGCTCTGCCAAAATAAAAGCTCAATTTAAATGAAAAAAGTATGACAGACATACTGTAGATCACTACTATAAAGTTATGTAATATTCACTGTTATACTACTACTACTACTAATAATAAATCAATAGTAACTGTATTATATTTAAGCAATATCTCACATCTGTGATGCTCTATTATGCAGTACTATTTGTCAAAATAACTCCAATGTTGTATTTAGGATTGTGCTGTGAGGTTGTGTATATAAGCACTTCATTTGATAAAAATGTATACAATATTATGCTTAAAATTAATTGTTATACTTTCATTTGATTAAAGTTTTAATTAATTAATTTTTTTAACACAAATTTTATGATAAAATTGAAATAAACTGCTGATATTGAGTTCAGAAAAAAACAGGTATCGGACTTGGTATCGGCGAGTACTAAAAACAAAAAGTAACGGTACTTGTACTCGTTCTCAAAAAAGTGGTATCGGAACATCCCTAGTTGAAACTAAACTCTTTGGTAGTCGCTGCATCACTAAGCTCCTCATTTACATGAAGTTCAACTTTTGTTAACTTTAAGTCGCTGGACATGCCCACATTGTGTTGCCAACAGCATAATAGCCTACAACATTTAGTCATCTATATATTCTCTGTTGTTACTGTCATAATGATCATCAATGATTATGACAATCGATGATTATCATCATCAATGATAATGTCAACGATGAACATCATGATGGCGCCGCAAATGGCTACCTTGGTGTGGAGCTACTCAGTTCTTTTGTTGTTTTTGTTTGTTTGTCCTGTGCTTAGTAATCTTTTTCCAGTCAGTTTTAACAGAGACGAACTGCTGAACATTCGACAGCATGTACCAGACAATCTTTTCCCGGTTTTTGAATATTCAGACATTTTGCTAGACATTTTAGTTGGAGGCGCAGCCCTGCTGTTCAAGAGACGCAGGCGAGGAAGACGAGCCGGTGCGCTGGTCAAACTCCGTCAGCATGGATTTCGAACAGCACTACCGAGAATTCACTTAGCGAATCTCCGCTCTCTTCCTAACAAAACGGATGAACTACATCTCCTCACCCGCACAAACAAGGACTTTTCAACATCTGCTGCCTTGTGCTTCACAGAAATCTGGCTGAGTGAAGCCATTCCAGACAGTGCGTTACATCTGCTGGGCTTCCAGTTGTTCAGAGCAGATCGCATCACGGAGTTAATGGGGAAAACGAGAGGCGGTGGAACATGCTTTTATGCACGTTTTTCTGTTGGTGTACAGATGTAACAATGTTAAAGAGGATGTGCTGTCCTAATTTGGAAGCGCTCTTTATTAACTGTAACCCTTTCTACTCGCCGCGAGAGTTTCCTCATTTATTCTGGTGAGTGTGTATATATCGCGCAAAACGCGTGTTTGAACACAGTGCTGCAACAGCTGGCTGATCAAATCACAGACATGGAACAACAATACCCGGACTCAGTTATTATTATTCTTGGGGATTTTAACAAAGCAAATCTCACACGTGAACTGCCCAAATACAAACAGCACATCACATGCCCCACCAGAGACAGGAACATACTGGATCATTGTTACACAACAATAAAGGATGCATATCGCTCTGTCCCTAGAGCAACTTTGGGACTCTCTGATTACTGTCTGGTTCATCTTCTTCCAACATACAGGCATAAATTAAAATCAACCAAGCCAGTAGTAGACTGTACAGAGATGGACCAATGAAGCAGAGCAGGAACTACAAGCCTGCTTCGATTGCACAGATTGGAGTGTTTTTGAGGCTGCAGCCACAGACCTGGACGAGCTCACAGATACTGTTACATCATATATCAGTTTCTGTGAGGATATGTGCATTCCTACTAGGACTTATTTAAAGTTCAACAACGACAAACTGTGGTTTACAGCAGAGCTCAGGCAGCTTCGTCAGGCCAAAGAGGATGCTTACAGGGGTGCAGATAAAGTCTTGTGCAATCAGGCCAGGAACACACTGAACAGGGAAATCAGAGTGGCTAAAAGGAGATACTCTGAGAAGCTGAAAAACAAGTTTTCAGCTAACGACCCTGCATCAGTGTGGAGTGGCATGAAACAACTCACAAATTACAGGACTCCTACCCCCAACCCTGTAGGGAACTAACAACTGGCTGACAACCTGAATGTGTTCTATTGCAGATTTGAAAGGCCCAATCTCACACCCCACACCCACTCTGACCTTCACTTCACACAAACACCAACACCTCCTGCAACCCCCCCCCCCCTCCTGCTACTCAACCTGCACTTAAGATCCGTGAAGATGATGTGAGCTGCGTCTTTTGGAAACAAAAGACGAGGAAGGCTTCAGGCCCAGATGGCGTCTCACCAGCATGTCTTTGATCCTGTGCTTCACACAGATCTTCTTCGCACAGATCTTCACACAGATCTTCAATAGATCACTGGAGCTGTGTGAAGTCCCATGCTGCTTCAAACGCTCAATCATTATTCCTGTCCCAAAGAAACCAAAAATCTCAGGACTTAGTGACTACAGACCTGTCGCCCTGACGTCTGTGGTAATGAAATCATTTGAGAGACTGGTGTTGGCCCACCTGAAGAACATCACTGGACCCTTTCTAGATCCCCTTCAATTTGCTTAACGAGCAAACAGGTCTGTGGATGATGCAGTCAACATAGGATTGCATCATATCCTGCAACATCTGGACAGACCAGGGACATATGCAAGGATCCTTTTTGTGGACTTCAATTCAGCTTGCAACACCATCATCCCAGCTATACTCCAGAATAAATTACACCAACTCTCTGTACCCATGTCTATCTGTCAGTGGATTACCAGCTTTCTGACGGACAGGCAGCAGCTTGTGAGACTGGGGAAACTCACTTCTAGCACCTATACAATCAGCACTGGTGCCCCCTAGGGATGTGTGCTCTCCCCACTACTCTTCTCCCTCTACGCCAATGACTGCATCGCCAAGGACCCCTCTGTCAAGCTCCTGAAGTTTGCAGACAACACCACTGTCATCGGCCTCATCCGAGATGACGATGAGTCTGCATAACGAAGGGAGGTTGAACAGCTGGCTGTCTGGTGCAGTCAAAACAACCTTGAGCTGAACACGCTTAAAATGGTGGAGATCATTGTGAACTTTAGGAGAAACACCCCAACACTGACCCCCCTCACCATTCTAAACAGCACTGTGGCAGCAGTGGAGTCATTCAGGTTCCTGGGCACTATCATCTCACAGGACCTGAGGTGGGAGACCCACATTGACTCCATTGCGAAAAATGCCCAGCAGAGGTTGTACTTCCTTCGCCAGCTGAGGAAATTCAATCTGCCACAGGCGCTGCTGATATAGTTTTACTCAGCAGTCATTGAGTCTGTCCTCTGCACTTCAATAACTGTCTGGTTTGATTCAGCTACGAAACCAGACATCAGAAGACTACAAAGGACAGTTTGGACTGCTGAGAGGATTATTGGTTGCCCCCTGCCCCCCCTTCAAGAACTATTCACTTCCAGAGTGAGGAAAAAGGCTGGAAAAATCACTCTGGACCCAACTCACCCTGCCCACTACCTTTTTGAACTGTTGCCTTCTGGCTGACGCTTCAGAGCTCTGAGCACCAGAACCGTCAGGCACAGGAACAGTTTTTTCCATCAGGCAATCCATCTCATGGACAGTTAAATTGCCCCATTGAGCAATAACTATGTGCAATACACAGTTTAATCTTTTTTATATTTATCCAACACATCCAACCTCTTCTGCCATTTCATTCCTCTGAAAACAAACAAAAATCAAACAAAAAAGTGTCCACTGTACATAACAGATTGTATTAGATTTGCACTACCCATGTGTATGTGTGTATGTATATACTGTATGTGTGTGTGTTTATGTATGTGTATAATTAGTTTTATTTTATTTTTTATTATTATTATTATTATTATCTATGTCTTGCTGCTGTTTTTGTATTGTTTTGTATTGTTGTACACTGGAAGCTCCTGTCACCAAGACAAATTCCTTATATGTGTAAGCATACTTGGCAATAAAGCTCATTCTGATTCTCTTCTGATAATGCACCAAAGAAGACATCATCTGTCGGAAACACTCACATTCGCATGTACAACATTATATGCACACTTTGGTGTTGTTGTGGCTTAAAGCAGGAATCTCTTGCAGGCTTCCTCCCTAGAGTCGACTAATCAGAGGTCAGAGCTATGAGAGTTGGAAAATTGGGAATGCAAATGAGAGACTACAATATAAGTGTGTGGTTAAGCATTTGTGTATGTGTGTGTGAGTGTCTGTGAAGACTGCTGTAGAGAGATGACAGATCAGTTTAACATGCTAATTAAGCACTAAACTATTTCAGATCTGGATAAGAAACAGTGAGGGGTGGAGAGAGGAGGAAGAGAGAAAAATTGTTTCCTTTCAAACTGTTTTTAATCCTGGTTAGAGATCTTCTTGTCCACTCTCTTATGCAGATACTGCAGCACTGCTCTCTCCCTCTCTTTTTTGTCTCTCCTCCACTTTCTCAAGAAATCAATGTGTCTGTTGTGCCCATTATCCCACACAGTACATCAGACTTATAAACGTCATTATAAAACATACAAAAGAACTGTGCTATTAGTGAAGGATCTTACAAGTGTATCATTTTTTAAATAAATTATCCATTTTACATTTTACTTCAGGAGATGTTAGGAAGATTGTTTGCCCCACTCACCATTTGCTTTTATGTAATCTCTTTTTTCTATACATTGAAAGTGATTGGTGACTAAAGCTAACACGTCTGCTTATCTCCTTTTTAAGAGTTTATACTGTATATGAGCTTATACTTGTATATACTGATAGGGAATTGCTTGGTTGGTGAATTGTGTTTCACATGTCCGTCACATGTCTTGGAGGCAAGTGTGCTTGGTCACAAAACTAATGATGTGTGGTTTGTGTCTAATGTTTATTGTTGTTTTTCAACACCAACAAGTGGTCCCAATTAAGTAGTATGGACTGGAATACAATTGCTTCAAAGAACAGTTGCGGTTTTAACCACCACGCAAACCACGCAATTGCGTGGGGCCCCCGCCCCTTTAGGAAAGCTCTGCAAACAACGCATAAATTACAAACCCAAAGTCCTACTTGAAAAGTGGTGACATGTTGTTTTGGGTACACGCGTGAATACGCTGTTGTCAGCACTCTTAGAGTGGTTCACATTAGAGGTCCACCGGGTTTTTTAAGTCAGATTTTCAAGTAGGACTTTGGGTTTGTAATTTATGAAAAAATATACAGTCCTTCCGAACTTGTTTCGCCCATGTGCTCTCACTCACATACGCGCATACGGATGTGTTAGGGGCCGTTAATGCCGAACGTGTTTTTGCGTACATCTGCTCTGTTTTTCCATTGTTTTCCTTTGTAAACATGCACTGAACGAACGTCCATACCTGCTGCACCACGTCTCGTTATTTCTTCAGTGTCTCACGCAGGACCGGCACATTTTTAGACTCTGTGTCAAGTTAAAAAGGTGTCGAGACACCTGCGTTCTGTTTCATTCGTTGTGCTGCATCTAGATTGTTTTTAGCACAGGTGTCACAAAGATTTAATGTTCTGAACAAGTTCAGGTTGCAAAGAGGTCACTGTTACGATGTTTAACTAGATTGTTCTGCACCAAGCAAAGTTTCAGCACTTGATAAACGGCAATGCGTTTTTTATTTTCTCCTTCTGCTCTAGTGTGCTAAGGAGCCACAGTGCCTTGTATGTTTACTGTTACAATACTGCTACGAATGTTGCCTATGATGCTTACATAAAATACAGCCTTTTGCAACATGTTGAACAATACATTGCAGCCTCCTGGTGAAAAAGTAAATAAGACAGAAATCTATTACTACTGTATACAATAAATCCTCAAAGTTATAAAAATAATACTGTATCATATTATAATTACTAACTGGACAACAATAAATATTTATTGGGTTATAATAATAAATGACAACTGAATTCCAAAATGTTAGTGATTGATGTACAGGTGCATCTCAATAAATTAGAATGTCGTGGAAAAGTTCATATATTTCAGTAATTCAACTCAAATTGTGAAACTCGTGTATTAAATAAATTCAATGCACACAGACTGAAGTAGTTTAAGTCTTTGGTTCTTTTAATTGTGATGATTTTGGCTCACATTTAACAAAAACCCACCAATTCACTATCTCAAAAAATTAGAATATGGTGACATGCCAATCAGCTAATCAACTCAAAACACCTGCAAAGATTTCCTGAGCCTTCAAAATGGTCTCTCAGTTTGGTTCACTAGGCTACACAATCATGGGGAAGACTGCTGATCTGACAGTTGTTCAGAAGACAATCATTGACACCCTTCACAAGGAGGGTAAGCCTCAAACATTCATTGCCAAAGAAGCTGGCTGTTCACAGAGTGCTGTATCCAATCATGTTAACAGAAAGTTGAGTGGAAGGAAAAAATGTGGAAGAAAAAGATGCACAACCAACCGAGAGAACCGCAGCCTTATGAGGATTGTCAAGCAAAATCGATTCAAGAATTTGGGTGAACTTCACAAGGAATGGACTGAGGCTGGGGTCAAGGCATCAAGAGCCACCACACACAGACTTGTCAAGGAATTTGGCTACAGTTGTCGTATTCCTCTTGTTAAGCCACTCCTGAACCACAGACAACGTCAGAGGCATCTTACCTGGGCTAAGGAGAAAAACTGGACTGTTGCCCAGTGGTCCAAAGTCCTCTTTTCAGATGAGAGCAAGTTTTGTATTTCATTTGGAAACCAAGGTCCTAGAGTCTGGAGGAAGGGTGGAGAAGCTAATAGCCCAAGCTGCTTGAAGTCCAGTGTTAAGTTTCCACAGTCTGTGATGATTTGGGGTGCAATGTCATCTGCTGGTGTTGGTCCATTGTGTTTTTTGAAAACCAAAGTCACTGCACCTGTTTACCAAGAAAGTTTGGAGCACTTCATGCTTCCTTTGCTGACCAGCTTTTTAAAGATGCTGATTTCATTTTCCAGCAGGATTTGGCACCTGCCCACACTGCCAAAAGCACCAAAAGTTGGTTAAATGACCATGGTGTTGGTGTGCTTGACTGGCCAGCAAACTCACCAGACCTGAACCCCATAGAGAATCTATGGGGTATTGTCAAGAGGAAAATGAGAAACAAGAGACCAAAAAATGCAGATGAGCTGAAGGCCACTGTCAAAGAAACCTGGGCTTCCATACCACCTCAGCAGTGCCACAAACTGATCACCTCCATGCCACGCCGAATTGAGGCAGTAATTAAAGCAAAAGGAGCCCCTGCCAAGTATTGAGTACATATACAGTAAATGAACATACTTTCCAGAAGGCCAACAATTCACTAAAAATGTTTTTTTTGTTGGTCTTATGATGTATTCTAATTTTTTGAGATAGTGAATTGGTGGGTTTTTGTTAAATGTGAGCCAAAATCATCACAATTAAAAGAACCAAAGACTTAAACTACTTCAGTCTGTGTGCACTGAATTTATTTAATACATGAGTTTCACAATTTGAGTTGAGTTACTGAAATAAATGAACTTTTCCACAACATTCTAATTTATTGAGATGCACCTGTAGTAGGTTTTGCAAACCCTGTTCATTAAAAAAAAAAAAAAAAAAAAGTGTTTTGTAAAAATATATGTATTGCTTTTTTTATCACTGTATTGTGGAAAAACTGGAAAACATGTAATAATTATCATTAACTAGATTTTTATTTAATTAAACATTTTGAATGTACTTGGCTACAATGGCTGATAGGATGAATTTAAAGTTATTATTTAAAATCAATTTTATGTAATTTGTGTAAGCAAAAATGTTCAAAATTGGGGCTGATCAGTTGCTTGGGGCCTCAGAAATCATAAACACGCCACTGTCAAAGACGTACTGTGGTACTATGCATACAAATAATTTTTGTATATTTGGTTGAAAAGCGTCATGGTTACTTGTGTAACCTCTGTTCCCTGATGGAGGGAACGAGACGTTGTGTCGATGTAGTGACACTAGGGGTCACTCTTGGGAGTCCGAGACACCTCTGGTCTTTGATAAAAGGCCAATGAAAATTGGCGAGTGGTATTTGCATGCCACTCCCCCGGACATACGGGTATAAAAGGAGCTGGTATGCAACCACTCATTCAGGTTTTATGCTGAGGAGCTGATATAAGGTCCGGCCATTTCAGCGGGTAGTTCAGCGTTGTGGCAGGAGGGACACAACGTCTCATTCCCTCCATTAGGGAACGGAGGTTACACAAGTAACCATGACGTTCCCTATCTGTCACTCACTCGACGTTGTGTCGATGTAGTGACACTAGGGGTCCCTATACGAAACGCCACAATTGGCTGAACTGTGTTACGTGAACTGGCGGTGTGTGGTGGGCAGACTACTGTGTGCCTCATAGCCAGCACATCAGGTCGACACGTAACCTCCCCCAACATATTTATGAGTGTCGAAAGGCCCTTTTTGGGGACAAGTCGACTACCCAAAAGATAGAGACAGGCTTAACCGAAAGAAGGGGGATTATCCGACTGGGCCGCCAGGTCTAGTCGGGGGGTGTCCCTCCCAAGGGGAAGACACCACGGAGACCACACCTCACTCAAGGGGGGGGGGATATTTAAGTGGAAAAATACGTCACATGGTCTTTCCAACCATGTGGGGAGTCTTCAAGGTAGATCCTGCCCAATGGGGGAGGAGGTACTACAAACATGGAGACTGGGGCAGAGGGGCTCAGAATGTGCCGTGAATGGTCACCTAGTCAGTGCTGTCAATCGTGACCAAAGTCTTAGCTAAGACGTACAGTCTGACATAAAAGACAGTTGATGTCGCACAGTCTCCCTTGGCTTTCACCCAAGATCTCATCTCACCAGGCTTATATCCTACAAGCAGCAATTGTAAAGATCAGAAAAAGATTGCACAGTGTTCATATGGCTTTAAATGCTCTGTTCATTAGCCCATAGCAAGTGATTTAGGAAGATATGATTAGTATTTACAGCCCTACAATCATAAACATATATGCTCTCCCTCATTTAGTGCAGTGGTTAAGGAGCCGTGAAACGAGCTTTGAATTCCAATCTGCCACTTTTGCAGCCTAGCCTATAGAGTAAATAAAACACTAGTGCAAACCAGCAAAAAGAGTCAGACTTATAAATATATTATATCACTAAGACTAACAACTTTACTCAGAACCTTTGATGTGACCTAGTTTTGTACTCATAACAATCAGTGTCATAAACAGCTGTGATGGTTAATTCATGACAACATGCATAATATTTGGCATTTTCTACTTTGTGCCATGCTAGAACAACAATGTTGACTTGTTTAATTTTTTATCTGCATCACAATCAAGACATGATACCAATTCTGCTTTGCATTTACATTGAGTCTGAGACTGAAGTCAGTCAACAGTGGTTTTACAGCTTTAATCAATGGGGTTAGTTTACAATGCAAATTAATTTTTGGGAGCACTTTCTCAACAAAGTAAATGATCACAATAACAAATGTAATCTTTGTACAATCATTTTGTCCTCTTCACCTCCCAGGTGCAACGAGCTGCAGGAATGGGTATAGGCTCAATGTCGAATTCCAGTTAAGCAGCTCTAACTGCCTATTGAACTGTGCCCGCTAGATTGCACATTGCAAATATTTTTCCTAATGCTGCCATTTAGTGACCAAAACTAATGGCTGATATCCCATGCAGCCTGAAGCACAGATTCAGCATATATGGCCAACTTTTTGCACCGCACGTTGCATTCATTTGCATATTGGTGAAATATTTAGCATTTAAATTGGATATAAGAATTATAATTAATATTGTATTGTAATTATTGTTATTATTATGTACACTGCCTGGCCAAAAAAAAGTTGCATATTCTAATATTTCGTTGGACCACCTTTAGCTTTGATTATGGCACACATTTGTTGTGGCATTGTTTCAACAAACTTATGCAACGTCACAACATTTATTTCCATCCAGAGTTGCATTCATTTTTGGCCGATATCTTGTATTGATGACGGCAGAGTCAAACCACTCTGTATAGTCTTCTCCAGCACTTCCCAAAGACTTTCAGTGGAGTTAAGGTCAGGACTTTGTGGTGGCCAGTTCATGTGTGAAAGTGATTCCTCATGCTCCCTGAACCACTCTTTCACAATTTGATCCCAATGACTCTTGGCACTGTCATCCTGGAATATGCCCGTGCTGTTCATTGATGGGATAGCCTGGCCATTCAGTACATTAAGGTAGTCAGCTGACTTCATTTTATTGCCGCATAACGTAGCTGAGCCTAGATCTGACCAACTGAAGCAACCCCAGATCATAACACTGCCTCCAGAGGCTTGTATAGTGGGCACTATGCATGAAGGGTGCATCATTTCATGCACTTCCCTTCTTACCCTGACATGGCCATCACTTTGGAATAGGGTAAATCTGGACTCATCGGACCACATAACCTTTTTCCATTGCTCCGCAGTCCAATCTTTTTGCTCCCTAGCCAATTGAAGTCATTTTTTCCGATTACCCTCACTAACAAGTGGCTTTCTTGTGGCCACACAACATACCTGGTTATCTTGTGATTGGCCCAACTCTTTGCCACCCCGGGTGCCATCACATGTGCTACCCATACTATGTGCATGCCACACATTACACAGTGATTTCAGCAATCTCCTTAGTTGTTTTCTTTGCTTGATGCAGGCCAATAATTTGCCCCTTCTGAAACACAGTAACATCTTTTCCACGACCAAAGGAGACATCTTCCGACATGGTTGTTTAAGAAATGAGAAGCTACACACTGCATCAGTTAGGGTTAAAAGAATTGTTGCCAGCTGACATTTAATCACTGCAATAATGGTCCAATCACAGGCTCTTAAGTATCTGCTTATTTAAATCCTAACGGCGACTCTTTTTTTTTTTTTTTTTTGCCAGGCAGTGTATTTTTATGGATATTTTGGGTGTACATTTTCATTTAGCATCTACCTTCTATATACTTATTTTTCATGATGTTTTGATAAAAAAAAAAAAAAAAAAAAAAAAAACAATAACACAACAGAACATCATTGCCAGGCAACACATAACCAACAAACATATCCAAAAGCACATTACATCATTACAAAACATTTTAGGTTTTCATATTCACTAATCTTCTTCAACTAAAACAAAACAGTAAATTTTCTCCATTTGCTCTCAAAAACTAAAATGAGGTATTTGAGCCTTTCTTTAACTGCAATTCCTACAATTCCTCTCATCTGTGCTTAATTCGCTCCAAAATACATAAACTGATCTGAGATCAGTTATTGATTGTGGTCAGTAATTACATTTACTTAAGGGCCTCGATTTGGATGTACAACATCTCAACAAATGCTTGTCAGCCTGTGCACATTTAACGTTTCTTTGTTTTTTAGTTGACTTATGATGTGCAATTTACACAACTAATTGCATGGAACAAGACCATTCTCCTCTAAGACTGCTGTGATCCCAAAAAACGAATTCTCACACAAACTGGCTTACATAGAATGGGAGTTTATCTTTGACAACATGTCAACAACCAACACGAAGGAATAACCTGAGATCATATTTGCACTGAATTGTGCAAAATGGCTGAGAGAGTCCATGGGGAGCTGCGGAGAGCAGTTTGATGGTTTTGATTTGCCCCTGATTTCTAGTGCATCACTCAGCATGTTTATATGCACTTTAAAAGTTTGATTTGAGTTGAAGTAAAACAATAATTCATCTTTTTTAAATATAATCGCTTTAATCCGAGTGAAATTGAACCAGTCCAATTTTTGTGAAGTCGGACTAGCAGACCTAGATAATGTGAGCTCAGCTTAGCATGTATACATGTTTATCGAACCACAATTGGCCTCTGCGTTGTGCACATTCACTTCAGTGACTCGATTCTTTTGATTCCGTTCACCAAAAAGATTCGTTCAGATTCGTTCATTGATTGGTTCACTGCCCATATCTTGAAGTTACGCCTTCATGCCTGCAGATGTCCTTCAAGTTCACGTATATGCACTCAAAAACTGGGGGAAGCCCAGAGTTTTGCATAAGAGGGAAACCCCACTATTGCAGTGCAATTCCTCTGCAGGTCATGATAGAAAAGTAAGAAAACTAACACAGCAACAACTCTGGTATATCTTGAAATTAAGCAAAGCAATGGAGAATAAAATAGGGATGTCTTCCTCGGATACCATGTTTGTTATTTACATAAGCGTTGCATGGAAATTACGTTGCTGTGGAGAAAGCTTCTTATTGACAGAGCCGCATGTATTGGATACCGGAGTAAGGAGTACACCGCTTTTCCAGTGCATGTAAAAAGGAATGCTACTTTCTCACAATATGCCGCTTTCTGGTGTCCATGTAAATGTAGTCAATGATTTACCATGACAGAGGTCCTCACTGACAAAGGTTCTTTCTACTATATAACCTTTCAGTAAGATGCAGTATTCTGAAGGGATGGAAATATTGTTTCTAGCTTGTGGAATTGATGAAACACAAAGTACAGTACACAGATTACATAAAGGGCAGAATTATTTGTCTTAGACATTGATCTAAAATAGGCATTGGGAGGAAAGGGTCAAGAGGTCAAGAGCAAATTCAAAAGCAAACATGAAGAATGGCCAAATGGATGAAAGATTTTCTCTTTCTTCCAGTCTCAAAAGGAAGAAGAAAATAAGAATTGATATAATCAGAATATGAATGGACCACCATGTGAATGGTGTATGTGTGTGTTTGTATACATGAGTGCACTTGTAAGCATAACAACATGATTGGTGGTAATTATGTGCTCTGTAAGAAATAAAAACAACAACTGTATCCCTCAATGACAGTCTATCATTCATTTGTGCACACTGCGCACAGATGCCAAATATCACATTCACATTTAAATCATATATATATATATATATATATATATATATATATATATATATATATATAACTCAGCAAAAAAAGAAACATCCCTTTTTCAGGACACTGTATTTTAAAGATAATTTTTGTAAAATCCAAATAACTTTACAGATCTTTATTGTAAATGGTTTAAACAATGTTCCCTATCTGTCACTCTGTCAATGTTGTGCCGAGACACCTCTGGTCTTTGATAAAAGGCCAATGAAAATTGGCGAGTGGTAATTGCATACCACTCCCCCGGACATACGGGTATAAAAGGAGCTGGTATGCAAGCACTCATTCAGATTTTCTCTTCAGAGCCGAACGGTCGATGTTTACTGAGCTGACTGTTCATTCACCTCTGCTGGATCTGACGGCGCATTTCAGCAGCTTCTCCCTCCTCTGCACTGGTGCGCTGCAGAGAATGCCCCTGGGCACTTCGGCAGAAATAGCACTGGGGGAGATTTGGGGACCCCAATGGGACCACCTCCGCTGGGTATCCCCCCATGGACCTCCCATTCCCCAGCACACTCATCTGCCCCAATCGGGCTTCCGGATGAGTCCGCCGGCTCGTCTCACAGCAAGTTTAACCTCTTGTTCGGAGCCCGTGAAGCTGATGAGCTCTCGAGTGCAGCATCGGAGAGCGGGCTCGTCCAGTCGGACGCAGAATCCTTAGCTGGGCTCCCCCCCTCGGGTACGGTCGCCCAGTCACAGGCTGACATGGAAATGACGGACATGCTTTCCCAGGCAGCCACGAGCGTCGGGCTAGAACCCTCCACTCTCCCCTGAACGCTCGCAGCTCGATGATTGGTTCCTGGGCTCGCGGCGCCACTCAAAGCAGCCACGCCCTCACTACCCTCGTTGGTGGTGCAGCCAGGGGCTATTCGGTGATTCCCCCGGTGGATAAGGCGCTCGCAGTGCACCTATGCCCGCAGAGCGCCGCCACCTGGCGTGGGCGCTCAAAGCTCCCGTCTAAGGCCTGTAGATTTATGTCATCCCTGATGGCCAAAGCCTACAGTGCCACTGGACAAGCCACCTCTGCCCTGCACGCCATGGCTCTCCTGCAAGTCCACCAAGCCAAGGCGCTAAAGGAACTGCGCGAGGGTAGTTCTACCCCATATTTGATGCAGGAGCTGTGCTCGGTGACCGACCTCACTCTCCGGGCGATGAAGGTCACGGCGTGGTCTCTCGGGCTGGCGATGTCCACCTTGGTGGTCCAGGAGCGCCACCTTTGACTCAACCTGGTTGAGATGGGTGAGGCCGACAAGGCACAGTTCCTTGCTGCCCCCATTTCCCAGGTTGGCCTATTCGGTGACACCGTCGAGGACTTTGCCCAGCAGTTCTCGATGGTGAAGCAGCAGACAGAGGCTATCCGGCACACCCTACCCCGGCACGGCTCAAGATCCCGCACCCCGCCTGCTCGTCGCCAGGGTGTCCCCCTGTGGTGACTGCACCGGCTCTGCCGCAGCCCGCCCCTTCGGCTTGGCCCCGCTGTGGAGCCCACCGCAGGAAGCAGATGCCACCCGTCTCACAGCCGGCCACCAAGAAAGGCTCGAAGCGCCCCTGAGACAGGCAACCCAGGGATGACGAAACCCACAGCCTTGGAGCTGGTAAGCAGACCACTCCATCCCCCGGTGGAGGGCCGGGAGGAGAATCTTTTGTTGCCTTTTCATTTAATTTCTCCACATGCCCAAGTGGCTGCAGTACCCAACAGTTCAGCAAAAGAGCAGTTTCCTCATTCCCTGGGACACATACCCGGTGTGCACGGCCATCATCACGACCACCATCCACCATTCCATTTTGGCAGGTTTGGCGCTCCAGCGGCGGTCTCCCCACCCCTGCGCGCCCAGCTGTGGCACAAATCCTCCCCCGATGTGACAGTCTCCATGGGTCACAAGGACAGGCCTCTTCCTCCCCTGTCCCAGGCTGTTCTGGGGGTGGTCATAAGGAGCCAGGTAAGTGCTTCGATGTCCCTGAACTCAGCGCGGCCACAACATGGCGTGGCTGCCGGTATGTCCGATGAGATTGTCCCCTTGGTCCCCCTCGCCCGGAGCTTGGACGCGTGGCTTGCGCTTTCCAACCCATCGCGATGGCTGATCCGGACTGTCCGACTCGGCTACGCGATTCAGTTCACCAGGCATCTGCCCAGGTTCAGCGGCATCCACTTCACCTCGGTGAAGGGCGAGACAACTGCTACCTTGCGCGCGGAGATTGCTACACTCCTATGGAAGGATGCGATAGAGTCTGTCCCTCCGGCTGAGATGAAGAAGATGTTTTACAGCCCCTACTTCATTGTACCGAAAAAAAGGCGGTGGGTTGCGGCCAATATTGGACCTGTGAGTACTGAACCGGGCTTTACACAGATTCCCGTTCAAGATGCTGACGCAAAAACACATTCTGATGAGTGTCCGGCATCAAGACTGGCAGTTTGCATTCGAGGGTCAGGCGTATCAGTACGAGGTCCTCCCTTTCGGCCTGTCCTTGTCCCCTCACGTCTTCACAAATGTCGCAGAGGCAGCCCTTGCCCCGTTGAGGGAAGTGGGCATTCGCATCCTCAACTATCACGACAACTGGCTAATCCTAGCTCACTCTCGGGATGTGTTGTGTGCACACAGGTACCTGGTGCTCTCGCACCTCTGCCGACTAGGGCTTCAGGTCAACTGGGAAAAGAGCAAGCTCCTCCTGGTTCAGAGCGTCTCTTTTCTTGGTTTGGAGTTGGACTCAGTCTCGTTAACGGTGCGCCCCACGAACGAGCGCACACAGTCGGTGCTGATCTGTTTGAAGGCTTCAGACAGAAAACAGCGGTTCCACTGAAACTCTTTCAGAGGCTCCTGGGGCATATGGCATCCTCAGCGGTGGCCACTCCACTCGGGTTGATGCATATGAGACCGCTTCAGCACTGGCTTCAGACTCGAGTCCCAAGATGGGCATGGCGCCACGGGACACATCGCGTGGCCATCATGCTGATCTGTCACCGCCTCTTCAGCCCTTGGACCGACCTCACTTTTCTATGGACAGGCGTAGAGCAGGTCTCCAGGCACGTCGTGGTTACGACAGACACCTCCAAAACGGGCTGGGGCTCTGTATGCAAAGGGCACGCAGCCGCCAGCTTATGGATGGGCCTGCGGCTGCATTGGCACATCAACTGCCTCGAGATGCTGGCAATTCTGCTCGCCCTGCGGAGGTTTCGGACATTGATCCAGGGCAAGCATGTGTTAGTTCGGACAGACAACACGGCAACGGTAGCATATGTCAACCATCAAGGCGTTCTGTGCTCCCGTTGTATGTCACAACTCACCCGCAGTCTCCTCCTCTGGAGTCAGCAGCACCTCAAGTCGCTGCGAGCCACTCACATCCCGGGCGACCTCAACACTGCAGCGGATGCGCTGTCACGGCAGGTTACCCTCAGGGGAGAGTGGAGACTCCACCCTCAGGTGGTCCAGCTGATTTGGAGTCGATTCGGGCAGGCACAGGTAGACCTGTTTGCCTCCCAAGAATCCTCCCACTGCCCGCTCTGGTATGCCCTGACCAAGGCACTTCTCGGTATAGACGTGTTGGCACACAGCTGGCCCCCTGGACTTCACAAATATGCATTTCCCCCAGTGAGCCTACTTGCACAGACCCTGTGCAAGGTCAGGGAGGATGAGGAGCAGGTCATCCTGGTAGAATCCTACTGGCCCACCCAGACGTGGTTCTCGGACCTCACGCTCCTCGCGACAGCCCCCCCGGCAAATTCCCCTGAGGAAGGACCTTCTTTCTCAGCGACAGGGCACCATCTGGCACCCACGACCAGACCTCTGGAATCTCCATGTCTGGCCCCTGGACGGGATGTGGAAGACTTAAGCGGTCTACCACCCGCGGTGGTAGACAAGATCACTCAGGCTCGGGCCCCCTCTATGAGGCACCTGTATGCCTTTAAGTGGCGTCTATTCTCTAAGTGGTGTTCTTCCCGACGCGAAGACCCCCAGAGATGCGCAGTCGGATCGGTGCTTTCCTTCCTGCAGGAGAGGTTGGAAGGGCGGCTGTCCCCCTCCACCTTGAAGGTGTATGTAGCTGCTACAGCGGCACACCACGACACAGTGGACGGTAAGTCCTTTGGGAAGCACGACCTGATCATCAGGTTCCTGAGAGGCGCCAGGAGGTTGAATCCCTTCAGACCGTGCCTCGTTCCCTCATGGGACCTCTCTGTAGTTCTTCAGGGTCTGAAGAAGCTTAAGGCACTCTCTTTGAAGACTGCCCTCCTGACTGCGCTCATTTCCACCAAGAGGGTAGGAGACCTGCAAGCGTTCTCTGTCAGCGAAACATGCCTGGAGTTCGGTCCGGGCTACTCTCATGTGATCCTGAGACCCCGACCGGGCTATGTGCCCAAGGTCCCATGACTCCTTTTAGGGACCAGGTGGTGAACCTGCAAGTGCTGCCCCAGGAGGAGGCAGACCCAGCCCTGACGTTGCTGTGTCCGGTGCACGCTTTACGCATCTATTTGGATCGCACGCAGAGCTTTAGAGTCTCTGAGCAGCTCTTTGTCTGCTTTGGTGGACAGCGGAAAGGAAGCGCTGTCTCCAAGCAGAGGATAGCCCACTGGCTCATTGACGCCATAACTATGGCATATCACACCCAGGACTTGCCGCCCCCAGTAGGGCTATGAGCCCATTCTACCAGGGGTGTAGCGACCTCCTGGGCCTTGACCAGTGGCGCCTCTCTAACAGACATTTGCAGAGCAGCGGGCTGGGCAACACCCAACACCTTTGCGAGGTTCTACAATCTCTGGGTGGAACCGGTTTCATCCCGTGTAGTGGCATGCAGGTAAGTCCGGGACAGCTGGCCGGGTGTATCGCTTGCGCATAGCACCTTTCACCTCCCCTGAGCTGAAGATGTGCGCCGTTGACTCCCAGTAGTGTTCACAAACTGTGTTCCCTGGTTGATTTCCTCCGAGCCCTGTGGCAGACGAGTTTGCCGAGAAACTCGCTGCCGGCTCAGTACATGTGCTAACTAAGCCCTGTACTGGGGTAGGTGCTCCGCATGTGGTGGTTCCCCGTAGGTAACCCCATGCGAAGTATATCTTCAGCTAATTAATTTCCCTGTTGGTAAACTGCATCATACTTGGGCAGAGGCCCCTCTGCCCCAGTCACCATGCTTGTAGAAACTCCTCCCCCGCAGGGTAGGACCTACCATTGGACTTCTCCACAAGGCATTCTTCCGACAAAGCTCGGCAAGACCATGTGACGTATTTCCACTCAAAATACCCCCCCCCGACACAATGCCTCGTTCCCTCCATCAGGGAACGGAGGTTACGTAAGTAACCAGGACGTTTTCCATGCTTGTTCAATGAACCATGAACAATTAATGAACATGCACCTGTGGAACGGTCGTTAAGACACTAACAGCTTACAGACGGTAGGCAATTAAGGTCACAGTTATAAAAACTTAGGACACTAAAGAGACCTTTCTGCTGACTCTGAAGAAGAGTCTATTGACTCTGCATGGAGGCAGGAGGACTGCAGATGTGGCCAGGGCAATAAATTGCAATGTCCGTACTGTGAGATGCCTAAGACAGCGCTACAGGGAGACAGGAAGGACAGCTGATCATCCTCGCAGTGGCAGACCACGTGTAACAACACCTGCATAGGATCTATATATATATATATATATATATATATATATATATATATATATATATATATATATATATATATATATATATATATATATATGCTTACCTCATAGTGAATCACTCTCTATGACTAATACAGATACATATTATTTTAATTAGCAAAAATCACTTTTCTCCTGTGTGTGTGTTCTACTGAGGGGTGATTGCATATCTGTGGGTCCTGGGCCTGTTAATCAGCCTAATGAATTGTAAATCCTTTGGCTTTTAAAGGAGATAACCTGTTAAGGTTTTATGCATATGAAGCAACATGAGGATGCAGATGGTGCTTGCAGACTTACAGATGCTTGGCAGACACCCCAAAGTCAAGAGATTTATGAGATCAAAATGAGGGAGATATAAAATTCTGATCTTAGATACACTCTGTAAAAACAGCAGAAACTGTAAAACTGCTCTCATGTAACCAGTTCATGGAAATGAGACAACAACTGAGAATGAGTCTCATACCAGGCCATTCTCATAAATCAATAACATAAAACAAGCTCATCATATCTAGTGGTCATTTTTAGTCAAGGCTTACTAAACAATTTATAGAACTGTTTGTTCAGTCCTTTAATCTGATTGGATAAGTGGCATTCCAAGAGTGCTGATTTTTAGTATAACAGCCTTGTGACACCTTACGGTTTATATCAATCAGCTTTGCTGATATTAAAGGGATAGTTCACCCAAAAATGAGAAATCCGTCATTGTTTACTCACCCCTGTGTTGTTATATGTCTTAATTTTTTTTAACACAAAGGGAGAAATTGTGAAAAAAAAAAAGACCACCTCTTCAAGCTTTAAAAGGACATAAAAGTATAATTCAGAAATCTAATTAATTATTATATGCAACTCATGTTTTTTTCTGAAGGAATACGATAAGGTTTGGTGAGAAACAAACAGAAATCTAATGTATTATTAAGGTAAACTCTTCACCAACTGTTGATCTCCTGTGCATGTTCATGAGACCGCAAGAGAGAGCTGTTATGGTGCACCCGCTCGCAAGAACAGCGAGAGCACAAGACATGTTTTGTAAGTTCTTGTAATAGGTAAATGTTGGGCAAGGAGGAGGCGGGAACTGGCTGAACAATCAACATAAACTTTTAATGCATAAATCAACTTAAACAATGAACTTAAACAAACATAAATAGACACACATGCAACACGGCCGCATGCATCTCTCTCACTCGAACCGGCGTCTCCAGCCACCCCTTATCTCGCTCTCCTGCTGATCAGCTGATTCAGCGCCACGCCCCCCTCCTGGTCACACTTCTGTTCTCGTTTGTGTGCCGCTGTGTTGTGTTTTCTGTTGTAAATATCACTGGTGGTCCTGTTGAAGTGAAACAAAACAGGTTTTTGCTTGAATGCCCCATCTTGCGAGCAGGTGCAGTGTAACTACTGCTCTCATGCAAGGAGCTCTAAAGCTCTCGTGCAGCTTTATGAACGTGCACAGGAGATCAATGGTCGGTCAAGAGTTTCACTTGACAATACATTTGATTTCAGTTTGTTTCTCACCAAACCTTATCGCGTTCCTTCAGAACAATGACGTGAGTCGTATACACTAATTTATTAGACTTCTGAATTATACTTTTGTGTCCTTTTGAAGCTTGAAGAGGTGGTCACCATAAACTGCCATTGTATGACATCACTGAGCACAACAGTTTTTCACAATTTCTCCCTTTGTGTTAAGAAAAAGAAAGAAAGTCATAAGGTGTTATAACTACACAGGGGTGAGTAAACAGTGACTGAATTTTCATTTTTGGGTGAACTATCCCTTTAAGTACGGCAGTACTCTGGCTTATGTGATACTGCTTAATTAGAAAGCAGACCTAGATCCAACACCACAACTTTTTGAACATACAAACTAAAGTCAACTTCTCATCTCTAAGATTCTGCAAACATTTTCTACACCCAAAGACCCTTCTAAAAAAGAGAGAGAGAGAGAGAGAGAAGCAAACACAGCATCAACATTACAATAAACTGTGCTTGTGAGCAGAGCCAGGCTTGGCTCTTTATATGAAACTAATAGTGGCCTGAGGCAGCTAGCAAAAATAGAACAAGCAAATAGAGAAGAGGAAGGAAAGAGAAAAACCTGGTGAATTCCTTCATTTTGTTGTCTCAAATTAAGAAAGGGGGGTTGGGGAGAGAGAGAGGTATAGCAAGGATTTTTTCTGTCAACAAAGTTTGTGTGCTCTGGAAATTTATATGGAGGAGTATAGAAAACTGTCATTTCAACTATAGCATTTTCAGATGAGCTGTGAGCATTTTTAAATTGTACCTGCGGGTGATTTTGCAGATGAAGTTTGCTATTATCTGTTCTGCTGTCAGTATAAAGTTGATGAAGCATCAACATCTTGATGAGATCTAAATTAAATGATAATGTAAGATCCAGACCAGAACCCATTATTATATATCCTTTTATAAAGACAAGTGTGGATATTACAAGTACATTTTGATAAATGTACTAATGAAACCTGCTGAAAAACTCAGTAAAGATATGTGCTCTGACTTTTAAACTATGTATTCCTCATTTATTGTCTGCATTTGATATAATATATATATATATATATATATATATATATATATATATATATATATATATATATATATATATATATATATATATACAGGTGCATCTCAATAAATTAGAATGTCATGGAAAAGTTCATTTATTTCAGTAATTCAACTCAAATTGTGAAACTCGTGTATTAAATAAATTCAATGCACACAGACTGAAGTAGTTTAAGTCTTTGGTTCTTTTAATTGTGATGAGTTTGGCTCACATTTAACAAAAACCCACCAATTCACTATCTCAAAAAATTAGAATATGGTGACATGCCAATCAACTAATCAACTCAAAACACCTGCAAAGGTTTCCTGAGCCTTCAAAATGGTCTCTCAGTTTGGTTCACTAGGCTACACAATCATGGGGAAGACTGCTGATCTGACAGTTGTCCAGAAGGCAATCACTGACACCCTTCACAAGGAGGGTAAGCCACAAACATTCATTGCCAAAGAAGCTGGCTGTTCACAGAGTGCTGTATCCAAGCATGTTAACAGAAAGTTGAGTGGAAGGAAAAAATGTGGAAGAAAAAGATGCACAACCAACCAAGAGAACCGCAGCCTTATGATTGTCAAGCAAAATCGATTCAAGAATTTGGGTGAACTTCACAAGGAATGGACTGAGGCTGGGGTCAAGGCATCAAGAGTCACCACACACAGACACTACAGTTGTCGTATTCCTCTTGTTAAGCCACTCCTGAACCACAGACAACGTCAGAGGCATCTTACCTGGGCTAAGGAGAAGAAGAACTGGACTGTTGCCCAGTGTTCCAAAGTCCTCTTTTCAGATGAGAGCAAGTTTTGAATTTCATTTGGAAACCAAGGTCCTAGAGTCTGGAGGAAGGGTGGAGAAGCTCATAGCCCAAGTTGCTTGAAGTCCAGTGTTAAGTTTCCACAGTCTGTGATGATTTGGGGTGCAATGTCATCTGCTGGTGTTGGTCCATTGTGTTTTTTGAAAACCAAAGTCACTGCACCCGTTTACCAAGAAATTTTGGAGCACTTCATGCTTCCTTCTGCTGACCAGCTTTTTAAAGATGCTGATTTCATTTTCCAGCAGGATTTGGCACCTGCCCACACTGCCAAAAGCACCAAAAGTTGGTTAAATGACCATGGTGTTGGTGTGCTTGACTGGCCAGCAAACTCACCAGACCTGAACCCCATAGAGAATCTATGGGGTATTGTCAAGAGGAAAATGAGAAATGAGAGACCAAAAAATGCAGATGAGCTGAAGGCCACTGTCAAAGAAACCTGGGCTTCCATACCACCTCAGCAGTGCCACAAACTGATCACCTCCATGCCACGCCGAATTGAGGCAGTAATTAAAGCAAAAAGAGCCCCTAGCAAGTATTGAGTACATATACAGTAAATGAACATACTTTCCAGAAGGCCAACAATTCACTAAAAATGTTTTTTTATTGGTCTTATGATGTATTCTAATTTTTTGAGATAGTGAATTGGTGGGTTTTTGTTAAATGTGAGCCAAAATCATCACAATTAAAAGAACCAAAGACTTAAACTACTTCAGTCTGTGTGCATTGAATTTATTTAATACACGAGTTTCACAATTTGAGTTGAATTACTGAAATAAATGAACTTTTCCACGACATTCTAATTTATTGAGATGCACCTGTATATACACACTGTATATCAGAGTTGGGGTACTTGAGTTCGGACTCGAGTCCGAGTCACGAGTCCAATTTTAATGGACTTGGACTTGTCATGGACTCTTTTTCTGAGTCCAGCCAAGTCCATGGCATTTGAATTGTGATGCAATGAACAAAATAAATAAATAAAAATAATGAAACAGGAATAAATGGATACCCTGTCTGCATGCAGTTGTAGCTCCCCCAGATGTCATAGATGTAGCCAGAGTTTGTTTCACCGTGTTGAGCAAACACTCCTGCAGAGCGGAACGCTCAATCAACCAATATGCTTGAATGTTACTACGGAGACTGCTGTATAACGTTGATTACCGAGGTGGCTGGCATGACGAACACATAAAGACAGGTATGTAGCCAATGTACTAGAAACTACAAGGCAGTTTCACACGGCACAGGACCTGACAACTTGTAAAATCTCACGTGGCGTTTGTGCAGCCAAGACGGTGCTCACATCACGGTTTCGTCGTGGTTAAGAGCTTCATTGAGTCAAGTCACCAACATCGTGTCTCTCACAGTTTACTAAAACAACATATAAAAATAAAGATTCAGAAAGATATGATTAATATTGGGCTATTAAGTCTTTTAGGTGTAATGGATCCACACATGCAGGCATCTGTAGTCTCTTGTGGTCCACGCGGTGTTGTCAACTTAAACTGGTCCTTTTTAACTGTAACTTTTTAAATAGTCGGGGGACATTTTTTTTATTGTTAAAGCAGACTGCAACTCTGAAAACAGATAAACAGCACCTATTTATTGTTTTTCTATTTTAAAAGTATTGACGAGCTGCTTAAAATGTTTTTTTTTTTTTTTTTTACAGTTTTTTCGCAATAAAATGCACAATGAAATATGAAGTTATTTTGGGCAGCGAAATATTTTGTTTATAATTGAATTATAGACTGGGTGACCAGACGTCCCGGTTTATTACATAGGACAGTCCATGTTTTTGGTAGGGTCACTGATTTTTTTCTTCTTAAATTAAATCTCCTCATTGTCCTTCTCACTGTTGTCTGGTATCATTTGCAGAGAAGAAAATCAATTTTGTTGCGTCGCACTTTGATTTGACAATACAATCATTCTAGTCTTCAGCAAATCAGCTTAAATGTATCTGGTTATCATGGCAATGACATCATGCACTCTTTGTCGTCCTGTCAGTCAGCGCAAATGCCAAAAATAATGCAAAAATGCATTTTCAACAACGAGCTGAAAGAAGCCGATCCATGTATTCACGCAACACGTGAAAATGTAAGCGGGGTGTTTTCTGAATGTTCATTTTCCCCACGAGCATGGAGGTAAATCAGACAAGTGTCACATTCAGACAGCTACACTACACTTTTTACATAGTACAAGCACTTAAAGGAATATTCCGGGTTCAATACAAGTTAAGCTCAATCAACAACATTTGTGGCATAATGTTGATTACCACAGAAATTCATTTTGATTCATCCCTCCTTTTCTTTAAAAAAAAAAAAAAAAAAAAGCAAAAATCGGATTTACATTGGGCACTTAAAATTGAAGTGAATCTGGCCAATTTTTAATGTTAAAATACTCACTGTTTCAAAAGTTTAGCCACAAGACACAAGGTATATGCGTGTAACCATGATTTTAGTGTGATAAAATCACTTACTAACCTTTTCTGTGTAAAGTTATATCCAATTTTTCAACTTCTTTGCCATGACGATGGAATGCCAGCAAGCCCTTTAACCCTAAAATGACTGAAAAGTGACTATTTAAACAACTTTTCAGCTCAAATAATACGGGTTTTAACAGAGGAATTAATGTAAGTGCTTTTATAAAATTATATGCTTCACATTTCTGCCTTTAAACCCTCCAAAAATTGGCCACATTCACTTTCATTTTTCCCATTCACTTCCATTGTAAGTGCCTCACTGTAACACAGATTTGTGCTTTTTTTAAAGAAAAGGAGGGACGAGTCGAAATTAATTTGTGTGATAATCAATATTATGCCACAAATGCTGTTGACTGAGCTTTCAATTTCTTTAGTCTATGTTTGAGTGGAGGGAAAACGCAACAAATAACTGAAATGCCAACAGAACGCAATAAGAAGTGTGTTGTAGGACAGTTTTGTCTTCATACACCTAAAGCTTTTGCTTTCATTCTGAAACCACATTGAAGTTTGATCAGCAGGAAACTAATCATAAAGTATAGAGGTGTATTTGTTACATTTATATTGACCATTGTGTTTTCTTAGTTGTGAAAATTAAAATGAGCTTAAAATATTGATGTTGAGTTTACAGTTACAATTTAAAATTCAGATTCATGAACAGATTCATTCGGACTCGGGCTCAACTCAGACTCAGCCTGTTATGGACTCGGTCTTGAGCCTGACTCTGCCCCTTTTGGACTCAGACTTGACTCGGACTCAATTGTTTAAAGATTTGGACTTGACTCAGACTTGACTAAGGTGGACTCAAACCCAACACTACTGTATATATATATATATATATATATATATATATATATATATATGTGCATATATATATATATATATATATATATATATATATATATATATATATATATATATTGAGTTAAAGGGATAGTTCAGCCAAAAATAAGAATTCTGTCATCATTTACTGTGGGGTTGTTTCAAACCCTATATTACTTTCTTTCATGGAACCCAAAATTAACTTCATTGCATCTTTTTTTTTTTTTTTTTTTTATCCATACAATGAAAGTGAACACAGAAGAAAGTTATAAAGTAGAAAGAAAGTCATACAGGTTTGAAACCACATGAGGGTGAGTAAATGGTGACAGAAGTTTCATTTTTGGGTTAACTATTTATTTACTTTTAAGAGAAAGTATCAATGAACTCTTTAGTAAGGGCAATTTGATTTTTTGAATTCTATAACTGAGTTAAAAAAACTTTTTTTTTAAATAAATAAAAAACAACTAGAAATCTCCCACACAATTGTCCCCGTCTTTTGAGTCAAAGAGGAAACATAAGTGATAAAATTAGTGACTAAATAATCCTATAACTGGCAAGGATGAAGTGAGGGAAAAAATAGAGTTGGTGAATGTGTGGAGAGAGGAATGAAGAGAATCGATTAGCCAGGCTTGCAGATAGAAGGAGGCTAAGACATCAGCTGCTTGCCTCTGATAACAGCACAGCCATGTAACCCTCCACTCACTAATGCACCCACTGATCATCACTTGGCGAGTGTGTATGTGATGGTGCTGTTTGAGTTCTGCTCATTAAGTAGCTGAGTGGTGCCAGTGCTCTATTGTACTGCCAGCACCTAACCACATTCTGAGGCGAAAGAGAAGACGAGAACACTGTTAAATCCTCATGTCCATAATGAGCCACAGGACTGGGTCAAAGAGAGGATGACCTTAACTTGTAGTAGGCCTTGTAATTCTTTCTCGCATGTCAGTACTCTGTTTCTGTGTACACTTCTGTGACAGAATCTGTGCAGTCAGACATGTGTGTGCTGGTCACGCTGTTCTGGGCACCTGCAGTCATGAATAACTACATTGTACTGAACACAATGGCTTATATACGAGACAGTGAACAAGGTGGAAGAATAGTCAATATATCAGGCACATGCACTGACACCTGTTTTTAATATCAGCCAAGCAAATGAATTGACTGTGTTAAACAGTACTATAAACTTTCCTTTTTGGTCTTGGAGACCCAAAGCTCTGTGATCAGCTCCTTATAATACTAATAATAATCATTGCATATTAAATTTATAAAGCACTTTTTATTTAAAACAGGCAATCTCTAATCTCTCAAATCATTTGATGTAGTATGTAAATAAAAAATAAATAAATAAACAAATAAAAAAAATAAATTAAAAAAAAACAGCAGTTAAGGCTGTAGGTAGACCTGCTGATAGAACTTAATTTTTTGTTTTTAGTCCTGAGCTTAAAATGCTCCCCAGGATTATAAATACAGCTTACTTTGACTATTTTATTACATATATAATTATGCATATTGAAATACACTCACTGAGCACTTTATTAGGAACACCTGTACAACTACTTATTTATGTGATTCTCTGATCAGCCAATCATGTGGCAGCAGTGCAATGCATAAAATCATTCAGTTATGGGTCAGGAGCTTCAGTTAATATTCACATCAGCCATCAGAATGGGGAAAAAATCTGATCTCAGTGATTTAGACCGTGGCATGATTGTTGGTGCCAGACGGGCTGGTTTAAGTATTTCTGTAACTGCTGATCTCCTGGGATTTTCATGCACAACAGTTTCTAGAGTTTACTCAGAATGGTGCCAAAAAAAAAAAAAAAAAAAAAAAAAACCTTCAGTAAGTGGCAGTTCTGCGGACGGAAATGCCTTGTTGATGAGAGAGGTCAACGGAGAATGGCCAGACTGGTTCGAGCTGACAGAAAGGCTACGGTAACTCAGATAACCCCTCTGTGCAGTTGTAGTGAGCAGAATAGCATCTCAGAATGCACAACATGTCAAACCTTGAGGTGGATAGGCTACAACAGCAGAAGACCACGTCAGACACTTTATTGGGATTATAGTGTTCCTAATAAAGTGCTCAGTGAGTGTATAGACACATTATATTTTGGGATATGAATCAACAGTACAAGACACTGAGAAAATACTAGATGCTAAAGACTGTAAGTGTTGCATATGCTGATAAAGAGTCAGAGGCCATTCACACTGTATTTTTGCATCCGTTTCTTCTTTTTTTCAACTTTGACCATTGCATCGCTTTTCATGTTTTTTCAGCATCTTGCGCAGGAGCATCGTATATATTAGATGTCATATCAAGTTAAAAAGAATTTTAAAAAAGCGTCTCGAGACAACTGCAGTCTGTTACAGGTATATACATTGCATCTAGGTTTTTTTAGCACAATAATGTGTTGTCTGAATGGCCCCTCAGCCATTAAAAAAAGACCACTGAAAGATCACTGAAAGAACTTTAATAAAAATGCAACATGTAAGCTTACAATTTTCTTTATATTTAACTTATTACACCTAAACACTGCTGAACAGCAGTGGACTGAAATTTTTCATAAATTTGCGAAGGCCATGGACAGGGTTATTATTGCAGTCGGGGTCAGGGTGAATGGGACAGGCAACCTATTTTTCTGTGCAATGTTGTACAGTGCTGCACTTATATCAACACTATACGTCACACAATGTAGTAGGGCTGTACAGTACTGTGCCATCTGATCAGGCCTCTCCAGACAGCCGAACAGCCATGCGGCAGAGTCTCGCATTGTACCGTTCATAGAGTCAAGTGCGCTTCACTTTTTGATTTTTATTTGAGTGAAAATGTTTTCTTTCGTATCCAGAACCTGATATCTGCAATTTATAAGACCAATTCCAAGTGCAAGGCCCTCAGAAAATCAAAATCTTCATGAGCCAAGAAATTCTTGCTGTCATTAAAACACACTCCCTCTGAAGAATGCAGCAAGTCTTCCAAATGCAGTGAGTCCATTGCCAATCTTTTCTTTTTATTGCTAATATTTTAATGCCCTTTCAAGTATGTAAGATTAATATAGAGTTATAACGGATGATCACTTTTGACCTGAGTGCTTAACTCCATACATGAGGGTGTCATTTTTGTTGTAAATGTGGTGTATTAAATGAAAAGCATTGTTTGAATCATGTTCAATCATTACATGGCCACTGGAGCTGCCTAATTTTTCACACCATAAAAAGAGTGCATATGCATGATCCAGATGTGTGCAGATTATTATGCCAAGTTTTCTTTTTTCAATTCCAATGTGTGTGTGGAAAATAGCGTACACATTTTGTGCCTATGCAATTTTTAGACACCAGACCAGACAGCTCCATCAGGTAAGCTGTCCCACATATGGACTTTATAGATCAGCAGGAGGTCTTTATATTCCTCTCTGTATTTTACAGGTAGCACATTAAAATTTTCCTGGACCAGAAAGATGTGAGCGTAGTGATATGGCAATTACAGGATTGAAGTTGTACGATGATAAGCAGGGAATAAAAAGGGTTAAAGTCAGAAAACAAAAGCTAAAAACAAACTATTGTTTATGCAGAACGAACAAAGTCCCTTTAAACTATTCCACAGTGAAAACATAATTTTTAAATGCTGGTAACCGTTTAATAACTGGTTCATTTTTATTCTGAATAATATTTTTTCATAAAATCAAAGACCAAAGGGTTTATCGCAGTAAATTTTCTGAATTACCCCACTTCCTTTTAACAGGAATGGAAAAAACTGTGAAAATTGTTTCAGTTGGTAGAGATACTGTATAAAGAGGTCCTGTGACTATCGGCTCTTATAATCATTGTAATAGAAGGTTGTCATCCAAAGTATCAGATGCTACTATAAGATGACAATTCCGAAGGGGAACCAGATTAGCTTGGGCAGCAGCAGATACTGTATTTTTGCACTGTTTTTATTTTGATGATTGTCATGTTGTCCTTTAAAAACCTAAAAAGTCACTGCACCACTGGTGGAAATAAGAGAATGGGATTATAGTGATGGGTTTCAGGAGATCATTGATCATGAAATCCTTGCCTTTAGATTTACTGTTCTGAACTGAAAACGTTTTACATTGGGCTGTTTTAAAGCCTGCTGCATAACAGGTCTGATGTTCTGTGAAGTAAACGTTCTGAATTTTATTTTGTGCCTTGGGGCAAAAGAGGTCATAAAACAAATCATTACAACCACCTTTTAAACTGACATTTCAAGACTGGATACGATCAGGGGTGCACTGTTTAATTCCACAGATGCATTGCGCTGCAATAGTCGGGTTTCCCTCAACATCAGACTTTGGGGTTCCCCCACTGCATTTGAGCACGTACGCACTGTTTAAAAAAACATATAAGAACTTCACTTATATTTTTACATGGACACATAAAGGCATTTGCACACTAGAGGCAATGCGATAATGTGAAATGAATCGCAGACAGATGGTCCTTTTGCATTAAAATTGAGATGAATGATTGCCATTAACACATTCACACCTTTACAATAGGTGGTATTGATAAGCAATTTTAACCTGGTACAGTAGGTGGCGCAAAACACCTTTCAGCTGGTCTGCCCTTCACCAGTCATGGATGAGAAGAAGAATTACTTAAAAAGTTTGCTAAATAACCATGGAATCACAATATGAAAGACAAACAAGCGATTTTTCTAACGAGCAGATCGAAAAATTATAAAACAGAAACACTTCACAAATTATTTCACTTAACCTGCTGGACAAGTTGACTGACAGTATTATCATGTGCAAAGTCTGAGGGGTGATTAGAAAGAATCCGGTGTAAAAATTAATGTTATTAATTGGAACAATAATGATAATATGCCACTGCCACACATACTGTATATATTTATGCTATGCAATTTTTTTTTTTTTTAAATCTCTGCATAATGCACACACATAATGACTGTTAAAACAAATTTTGTCAATTAGAACAATACTGATTGTATCTTATTGCCATGTAAATCTACTTATAAAATGGATAGTTCCGGTCCTAGATGCTGAATCGTCAACAGCCGTGCTTTATTAATTTTTAAAACACATCTCTGACCTCTTCCTTGAACTTTTATTTGTAACACACCACAGCTATTCTCATTCCCAGTTGCCAAGCAACGTTCTGATTAAAAATACTCATGATAGCTTTTGACAACTCTATAAACTGTAAATCCACTTCGCTAGCTAATTATACTTTGACATCAACACCATAGATTTGTATATCCACAGTTTTCTTGGCATTATTTTTTTCCCCCACCCGTATTCTGGCAGGTCCCGCCTGCTGCGTAAAAGAGTAAGTAAATCATTCACTTGTTGCTGTGTGTTGTATTGAAGAGACAGTAATAAAATCTGCTTCTTACTTTACCGAGATCGTGACGATGCAGACTTTCTTGTCTCCATGTAAACATCCATTTATATGTAGGCCTACCTGCATAACCTCCAATGATGCCTTTAGTTATTTATTTCCAAAAGCGATCTTTCATAAGCCATGCTGAATGCGAGATCTGCATGTCAGTTTACTATACACCACTAAGAAATTGAGAATGCTCTCTGACAAGAACAGAGAGTAAAATGTGTTTATTAATTTAACAAGATGAAACGATATCGTTTTGGTACAAAGACAGTTGTATTTAATGCATTTTATTTAATATACTTACAAATTGCATTTATTGTAACGTATATATTTAAAAATGTATAATATTTTTAGACATTTGAAAATGTGTAAATCTTAAAAAAAAAAAAAAAAATCTAGATGCTTGTTTCACCCCTCACATGGCCTGATCTGTGTTTTGTTTTTGTATTTGTAATTTTTTATTTTTTACCATTGAAGTACCAGCTTTACAGGTCAAGTACAGAGGTTGCACTACAAATATCAAAGGGGTTGTAACATTTTAATCATGGTCAATTTTATCTGTCCTATTAGTTTACATTTCCCTGATAAGTAGTATATTTCAAAGTCAAAAAAATGTTCGCAACTTTATTTATGATTCTGGTTGAGAGCGCATAGCACGGTGACACTTTGCCTACACACACACAGTGTTGGGGAGTAACGGAATACATGTAACGGGATTTCGTATTTAAAATACAACATATAAGTAACTGTACTCCACTAAAGTCACAATTAAAATAATTGGTAATTAGAATACAGTTACATTCAAAAAGTATTTTGATTACTGAAGAGATTACTTTGCATTTTATTGTCATTTGTTTCATTTAATATTTAGACTTTTCAGATGGAAAACATTTATACATTTAAATGATGCAATCCAAAGTGCATTTAAACAGTGGTGAAAAACTTTCTTATGATGTGTTACATTCATACGAGCAGACAGAGAAGTAAGTCTGAAGTAAGTTTGGAGCACAAGAAATATAAATTAACCTTGTGTAAATTGTCAGCTTTACGCTAAGCTAAAATACTATTTCTAGCCATTTTACATGCACGTTACCAGGCACGATCATATTTTTTTATCAAGAAAATTCACGTTGGTTCATAATTTCTTTTTTGCCTTGTAAGACCTTTGATATTAGGGCAAAAATCATATTTGATAATAATTTTTGTATTGTTTTCCTGTAAAAATATCTAAAAATCCTTAAAACAAGATCAATTAGATTTATCTTGCTTTAGAAACAACACTGCATAAGATATTTAGGTTTTTCAGAGACTGTATTGTTAACATGTGTATTTTGTCTTACTGTACTGGCAGAGTTTTTGTAGTCAAAACAAATGAAAAAAATCTACCAGCGCTGAAGTAATCCAAAGTATTTAGAATACGTTACTGACCTTAAGTAATCTAACAGAATATGTTACAAATGACATTTTACAGCATGTATTCTGTAATCTGTAGTGGAATACATTTCAAAAGTAACCCTCCCAACCCTGCACATACAGTGCTCGGCTGCACGCGTGCAGAAAGCAAGCGGGTGGGCAAGAGAGAGAGAGAGATTTTTTTAGGGTGGTTCTCAAACGGAAGGCTGCAGCCTAGTAAGGCTGTGTCCTTCCTTGACCAGACCTCCGGAGGCTATAGGCTAGACTCCTCCTCAGCACTCAATGTTAGAATGAGGCAGTCTAGTAAGTGTGCATCACAAACCATAAGCTTAGAACCATGTGATATTTTACTTTTTTTTTTTTGAAAACCTATATACTTGTAACGTTGCTTGCAATGACAGCCAGACAAAGACGAGATGATGTGAAGAACCCAAGTGCAGTTTAATACAAATGTGAAATCCAAAAAAAACAGTAAATTCAAACATGAACAAAACAAAAATGAACTTGACTAGACTTGATGAAACTTGACATGACTTGACATGACATGACGTACACCAACAATGTTACATTAACAATACCTGACAAGAGACAATGGCAGACATGATGGCTTAAATACACAGACATGGGTAACAAGTAAACAAGACAACCAATCACAAGACTGAACTAAAAATAAGACAATGAACCATGAATCAATGACATAACAAGACTGATAATGAGATAAGGCAATGAACCAGTGAAAACAAGACACATGAACATGGAAGGGAACAGGATATCACATGACCAGGAACACATAAGGAAAAAGGAAATCACATGACATGAAACCACATGACCTGAACAGGAACAGGAACTAAACGTAAAAATAAGACATGAAAACAAGAACAAAACACATAAACGTGACATATCCCTCCCACTAGGGGCGGCTCCTGATGCCACAAAACATAATGTCCTGGTTACTTTCGTAATCTCCATTCCCTGATGGAGGGAACGAGACACTGTGTCGATGTAGTGACACTAGGGGTCACTCTTAGGAGCCCCAAACACCTCTGCCTTTTTGGTAAAAGGCCAATGAGAATTGGCGAGTGGAATTTGCATGCCACTCCCCCGGACATACAGGTATAAAAGGAGCTGGTATGCCACCACTCATTCAGGTTTTGTGCTGAGGAGCTGAGACCAGGTCCCGGCCGTTTCAGTGGGTAGTTCAGCGTTGTGGCAAGAGGGACACAATGTCTTGTTCCCTCCATCAGGGAACGGAGGTTACAAAAGTAACCATGACGTTCCCTATCTGTCACTCACTCAATGTTGTGTCGATGTAGTGACACTAGGGGTCCCTATACAAAACGCCACAACTATCTGAACTGTGTTACGTGAACTGGCGGTGTGTGACGGCAGACCGCTGTGTGCTTCGTAGCCAGCGCACCAGGCCGTCACGTAACCTCCCCCAATGCTCTTATGAGCATCGAACAGTCCTTCAGGAACAAGTCGACTGCCAAAAGATAGGGACAGGCTAGCCCAGCCGAGGCCTCTTTTCCTCTCTTTCCTCCCCAAAAAGAGTGGAATTTGTTAATCGACTGGGAGCCATAAGTGTCTGCGTCGGGGGGTGATACTCCCAAGGGGAAGACACTGTGGAGACCACACCCCACCCAAAAAGAGGGGGGGTATTTTGAGTGGAATACGTCACATGGTCTTCCCGAGTCTTGTTGGAAGTATGTCATGTGGAGAGGTCCCATGGTAGGTCCTACCCGTAGGGGGAGGAGTTTCTACAGAGCATGGTGACCGGGGGCAGAGGGGCCTCTGCCCAAGGAAGATGCAGTTTACAGACAGGGAAACGATTATGTGGAAGATATCACATGTGGTCGCCTTCGGGGAACCAGCACATGTGGAGCACCTACCTCAGTAAAGGTCTCATTAGCGCACGTACTGGGCCGGCAGCAAGTTTCTCCACATAAAGTCATCCAGGGATCACAGTCTGTGAACACGACTGGGAGTCAAGAGCACACGTCTTCACCTCAAGGGAGGGGAAAGGCGCTATGCGCAAGCGGTACACCCGGCCAGCTGTCCCGGAACTTACCTGCTCGTGCCTGCCAATACACAGGACGAGACCAGTTCAACCCAGAGATTGTAGAACCTCACAAAGGTGTTGGGTGCTGCCCAGCCCGCTGCTCTGCAGATGTCTGCCAAAGAGGCGCCACTGGCCAGGGCCCAGGAGGCCGCCACACTCCTGGTAGAGTGGGCTCGTATCCCCACATGGGGTGGCACTTCCTGAGCCTGATATGCCATCATGATGGCATCAGTGACCCAGTGGGAAATCCTCTGTTTGGAGACAGTGCTTCCTTTCCGATGTCCACCAAAGCAGACAAAGAGCTGCTCGGAGCTTCTAAAGCTCTGCGTGCGATCCAAATAGATGCGTAAAGCCCGCAGCGGACACAGCAATGCCAAGGCTGGGTCTGCCTCCTTCTGGGGCAGCGCTTGCAGGTTCACCACCTGATCCCTAAAAGGGGTCGTGGGAACCTTGGGCACATAGCCCGGTCGGGGTCTCAGGATCATGTGAGAGTAACCCGGACTGAACTCCAGGCACAATTCGCTGATGGAGAACGCCTGCAGGTCCCCTACCCTTTTGATGGAAGTGAGCGCAGTCAGGAGGGCAGTCTTCAAAGAGAGTGCCTTAAGCTCAGCTGACTCCAAGGGCTCAAAGGGAGCTCCCCGTAGACCCCAAAGGACTACAGAAAGGTCCCACGAGGGGATGAGGCACAGTCTGGAGGGATTCAACCTCCTAGCGCCTCTCAGGAACCTGATGATCAAGTCGTGCTTCCCCAAGAACTTACCATTTACTGCATCGTGATGAGCCGAAATAGCAGCTACATACACCTTCAAGGTGAAGGGGGACAGCCGCCCCTCCAGCCTCTCCTGCAGGAAGAAAAGAACCGATCCGACTGCACATCTCTGGGGGTCTTCGCATCGGGAAGAACTCCACTTGGCGAACAGATGCCACTTCAAGGCATACAGGCGCCTCATAGAGGGAGCCCTAGACTGAGTGATCGTGTCTACCACCGTGGGTGGTAGGACAATTAGGTCTTCTGTGTCCCATCCAGGGGCCAGACGTAGAGATTCCAGAGTTCTGGTCACGGTTGCCAGATGGTGCCCCGTCCCTGAGAAAGAAGGTCCTTCCTCAGGGGAATTCGCCAGGGGGGGGGGCTGTTGCAAGGAGCGTGAGATCTGAGAACCACGTCTGGGTGGGCCAGTAGGGTGCTACTAGGATGATCTGCTCCTCATCCTCCCTGACCTTGCATAGGATCTGTGCAAGTAGGCTGACTGGGGGAAATGCATATTTGCGTAGTCCAGGGGGCCAGCTGTGTGCCAGCGCATCTATACCGAGGGGTGCCTCGGTCAGGGCATACCAAAGCGGGCAGTGGGAGGATTCCCGGGAAGCAAACAGGTCTACCTGTGTTTGACTGAATCGATTCCAAATCAGCTGGACCACCTGAGGGTGGAGTCTCCACTCTCCCCTGAGGGTAACCTGATGTGACAGCACATCCGCTGCGGTGTTGAGGTCACCCGGGATGTGAGTGGCTCGTCACGACTTGAGGCGCTGCTGACTCCAGAGGAGGAGACGGCGGGCGAGTTGTGACATGCGACGGGAGCGTAGACCGCCTTGATGGTTGATGTACGCTACCATCACTGTGTTGTTCGTCCGGACCAACACGTGCTTGCCCTGGATCAATGGACGGAACCTTCGCAGGGCGAGCAGTACTGCCAACAACTCTAGGCAGTTGATGTGCCAATGCAGCCGCGGGCCAGTCCAGGAGCCGGCAGCTGTGTGCTCATTGCATATGGTGCCCCAGCCCATCTTGGAGGCGTCTGTAACCACGACGCACCTGGAGACCTGCTCTAGGGGAACCCCTGCCTGTAGAAATGCAAGGTCGGTCCAAGGACTGAAGAGGCGGTGACAGATCAGCGTGATGGCCACGTGATGTGTCCCACGGCACCATGCCCATCTCGAGACTCGAGTCTGAAGCCAGTGCTTAAGCAGTCTGATATGCATCAACCTGAGCAGTGTGGCCGCCGCTGAGGATGCCATATGCCCCAGGAGCCTCTGAAAAAGTTTCAGTGGAACCGCTGTCCTCCATCTGAATGCCTTCAGACAGTTCAGCACTGACTGCTCGCACTCGTTCGTGAGGCGCGCTGTCATCGAAACTGTGTCCAACTCCAAACCGAGAAAAGAGATGCTCTGAACCGTGGAGAGCTTGCTCTTTTCCCAGTTGACCCAAAGCCCCAGTTGCCTGAGGTGCTGGAGCACGAGGTCCCTGTGTGTGCACAGCAACTCTCGAGAGTGAGCTAGGATTAGCCAGTCGTTGAGATAGTTAAGGATGCGGATGCCCACTTCCCTTAGCGGGGCAAGGGCTGCCTCTGCGACCTTCGTGAAGACACGAGGGGACAAGTACAGGCCAAAGAGGAGGACCTTGTACTGGTACACCTGGCCTTCAAAGGCAAACCGCAGGAAGGGTCTGTGTTGAGGTAAGACTGAGACATGGAAGTACACATCCTTCAGGTCTACCACTACGAACCAATCTTGATGCCGGACGCTCACTAGAATGCATTTTTGCGTCAGCATCTTGAACGGGAGTCTGTGCAAAGCCCGGTTCAGTACTCGTAGGTCCAGGATTGGTCGCAACCCACTGCCTTTCTTCGGTACGATGAAATAAGGGCTGTAGAACCCTTTCTTCATCTCTGCTGGAGGGACAGGCTCTATCGCGCCCTTGCGCAGAAGGGTAGCGATCTCCGCATGCAAGGTAGCGGCGTTCTCGCCCCTTCACCGAGGTGAAGTGGACACCGCTTCATGTAGCCGAGTCGGACGGTCTGGGTCAGCCATCGAGACGGGTTGGAAAGCACGAGCCACACGCCCAAACTCCGGGCGAGGGGGACCAAGGGAATGATCACGTCGGACGTACTAGCGGGTGGGGCCTCGCTGCAGGGCGGAGCTCGAGGTGCCACCTCGAGTGGATTCAAGCCCCGTGGTCGTGCTGAGTCCAGGGACATCGAAGCACTTACCTGGCTCCTGCCGCCCACCATAAGATTGGCCGAGGAGGGGGGAGGAGGAGTCTCGTCCCCGTAGTCCACCGGAACCAATCCTGTGTGGGCGTGTTTGTGCCACAGCTGGGCACACAGGGGCAGTGGGTCCGCCGCTGAAGCGCCATACCTGCAAAAATGGGACAGTGGACGTGGTCATGACGACGGCCGTGCGCACCGGACATGTGACCAAGGGAACAAGAAAACCGCTCTTTTGTTTAATTTTGGGTACCGCAGCCTCTTGGACATGCTGCGAAATTAAATGAAAATGAAACAAAAGATTCTCCGCAAAAGACCGCAACCAGGAATAACACACAAACGGAAAGACATCTTTAAAAAGACGTTCCGTGTGTGCCACTCTTTTAGAAAGAAAATATACTTTTTTTTTTTAATATACTCTTTTGTTGTTCTGCCGAAGCGCCCAGGTTTGTTCTCTGCACTCCACGGGTGCAGAGGGGGAGAAGCCGCTGAAATGCGCCGTAAAATCCAGCAGATGAGGTGAATGAACTCGCGGATGAATTCAGCTTTAATGAATAGAACTGCTCAGCTCCGAAGAGAAAATCTGAATGAGTGGTTGCATACCAGCTCCTTTTATACCCGTATGTCCGGGGGAGTGGCATGCAAATTCCACTCGCCAATTCTCATTGGCCTTTTACCAAAAAAGCAGAGGTGTTTGGGGCTCCCAAGAGTGACCCCTAGTGTCACTACATCGACACAACGTCGAGTGAGTGACAGATAGGGAACTAAGTGATTGTATTAAGACATGAACAAATTTCAACAAGAAAACTAAATTTTCTCTTTACAATATGTGCTACATCTGCAGTCAAGGGTCTTAGCAAAATGGCAAAACCTCTAACAACCATTTCATATCAAAAGCATTCCTCACAGTAACTTCGATAGGGATGCCTTTGATCTATTTTCCATTTATAATTTTCAATAAATGCTTAGAATGTAAAACCATGTACAAATTCAGACTTCATCCGTTCCCCAATGCTAGAATGTAATTTATGAGCCTTCATTGTAAATTTGTATAGATGACACATATCAAATCTTGACAGTAATTCTCTGTTGGTTTGGAATGTTAGCTGGTTACAAAATATCACTATACACAGACTGTGCCAACAGTGTCAGATGTGATTTAAAAAGCTCAAACCAGTGTAGCTGCAAAGAAAGGCAGCACAGGAACATCCATTGCTCATAGCCATGCACTTGTTACATTAGTATGTCAACACCAGGGGCCTGTTTTGTGGCTCCATGTGGAAAGCAGAGAAAATATCAATGGTTGTTGGAGAGACAGAAAAACAAAACATCTGCCCTAAAGAAGTGTGAAAGAAAGAAAATGAAAGAAAGTTTGGAGGTGAAGTCTCTAGGGCCATAATCAGTTTTACCCTACTTTTGTGACTGAATCCAGTCTTTATGGTGAGAGATATTATTTTAAATCTGTTTTGTCTTTTTCTCATGGAGGCCAGCCATGTTTTCTGCCAACAATGCTGACTTTACAACAAAAATTCTCAAATTAAAAGCATTGTATCTGTCCAAACTCTCATGAGGGAATGAAACACCATGCATCATTTACAAAGTTTTTTCAAAATGTTTTGCCTGCTTGGAACTTTGAAGGCACATTCTTTCAGATATACCACACCTACTTCACAGTGAAGAATTACAATCCTCACAGAGTAACATTTCTGAGAGAAAGAAATAGTTATAAGGTAATAATATAAATGAATAGAAAAGACTTTTAAAAATCAATAGTTTTTTCTAAAGACAAAATCATTCCCCCTCAGCACTCTTCAAAGCCTCCCATCTACTTTTTTGTCTTTGGTAGTTCTTTCTTTTCTTCTTTTGCTCCCTGCCATGCATCTTATGCTTCTGTTCATCTCCTTCCTTCCATTAACTATTTGTCCCCTCCATTTCTTTGAATTTTCTCCTTTGTCAGTTTGTAAGAAAAGCTTGAAATGAAAGAGCTGTATATTAATTCAATGGAGCAGGCTCGCACACACATACACATGCTTCCATTCGGGTCCTCTACCCTCTTGCCATAGCTAAATTCATTTTTTCATGGTGAGGAATACATGGTTAGGCATAGAGAACTCTCTGGAGAGCCTGTAATGTAAAACTTTCTGAGTTTACTTTCAGAATAGTTTCAGGGGAGAGAGCTTCTCTTCCAGTGCAAATGAAACTGCTTAATTAAGAAACATAGGATAAAAAAACTTAACCTGAGAGTGGATAATCAATCAATCAACCAACCAACCAATCAATCAATCAATCAATCAATCAATCAATCAATCAATCGACCAATCAATCAATCAATCAATCAACCAAGATTTATTATAGCTTGTTATTGTTATTAAATTCAAGACAAGATATTGAGTTTTGAGGTTTTTGTAACCACAAAGATTCAGAAAACATGACTACACCCATATAGTTAGTGCTGAATAAAAATTAAAACTGAATCATCATGTATACTCACCCTCATATCATTCCAAACCTGTATGACTAAATGTCATCATGTTGCAAGAAATGAGATTTTATGTTTTTTACATAGCCACCATTTTGGATTTTAGCACAGTTTATGGACTTTATAAATTATTTGATTTGAGTGTGAATAACAAATGACTAAATTTAGACATGAAACTCTGAATGACGCAAGCTGATAGGTTCTTTGAAGTTGTTACATGGTAGCCAATAAGCTCGCTCACATGTGAGATGTCAAGCCAATAGGTCCTATGAAGGGTAATCGGGTAGCCAATCAAATTAGCTCAGTTTGAAAGTTAGCCTGTTTCACTGCAGCGTGTTGCACCTCAGCAGCTCCATAGTCTAGATGCTATACATGGGGATTGTATTTACTGTATGTCTATTTGTGCAGCAGCATGTCATTTTGCTGAATCTTTCCAAGAGTTGTCATGACTGAACTTAAATTATATAAAAGTTACTATATGCCTTCTGGAGATTTGGCATATAACGCACAAGTTGCATGGACTAACTTTATGACACTTTTAGGTGTTTTATTAAGCAAAAAAATTAAGTCCCTATGCACTACCATTGTACTGAATTCAGCCAATGGGGCATTCATTAAATTATTTCCTTTTGTGTTTTGCAGAATAAAGTTTGGTCATATGGGTTTGGAAAGACATGAGGGTGAGTAAATTCTGAAAGTTTTTGGGTGAACTATTCCTTTAGGTCAGAAGATTCAGAGCTGAAATCTTTAGGGTAGTGAAGCAATCTTATATGTATTTCATGCACCACTATATATGCAGGAATATTAAATAAGCCAACCAGACTAGACAATCTTTTACATAGAAAAATGTCTTCTGTTTGTTTAGAGTTGTATATATGAAGAAGGTTCATTTTATGGACTACTTGCTTTATGGAAAGTTTAAAGAGTTATTAGCTTCATTAGCTTTGCTAGCTGAATTAGTCCATACATAAAATCTCTACAAAGTTTCATTAAACATGCTGAATGCATGTTTGGTCAGTCCCTTCACAAAAACACACTCTCGTTCATCTAGAGAAAAAAATACCCAGATGGCTGTTTCCTAGCAACAAAGCATTCAAAGAGGGCTCTTTGAAACAATAACTTCTGCTACATTTAATTTGATGGTAAAGTGCCGTGCGTCATCAAATCAGAACAAAAAGGAGAAACATTGGTAGAAACAATTACCAAAAGGTAAAGGGATGCTCTTCTGTGAAATACAAACATAGCGCATTAATGATAGTGGTGTAAAGTGGAACTAGATCAGTGTCACAGCTTGTTATTGAGGTTATAGAGCGCAACAGTCTGGTTCTGGAAATAAAAATTCCTTTCATTTATCCCATAGACTAATTGATTTTCAACAATAACGTGTAAACCTATAAAGACTGACCTACCGTGAGCAACGAGGTTGTTGATTGATTGTATATGCTTCCGTTGAAGCCATCCGTCTGCATTATTTCATCTTCATTGCTTAAAAATCGTGTTTGATAGCGGAATTCATGGTAAACAACTACATTATCCTTGGTAAAGCAGAGAAAGATCTACCTATTAGAGAACCGCGGCCAATGAAACCCGCAAAACGTGCCTCGGAGCGACCGCCCACTCCCATGATGCACTGTGAATGATGAAATCGAGTCTGTCTACCTTCACCCTTAAAATACTTATACTGTATATTTGAACATATCAGAATATTTTGCAATAAACATGAAAATATTGTTTCTATACTTACTGTATTATCAACAACCTAAAATCAATAGTTTTATAGCTTCCCTTCCTTTTTTATTCAATGACATAATTCGCAATGCTTCGTGGGATTGTAGTTTGTGCCCTCATGAAAGACGGTAAGTACACAGCCATGTAACTTTGTCTTTATGTCCGATTTTTAAATACTTTTTTGCCTCAAAACAAAGTTTGGGATGCTGTGATTCACATCGGACCTAGTTGGATTGGTTCATGGTTCAATTCTTTTATGAATGATTTTATAAAAAGTCTTTGGAAGAAATGAATAGGGAAAATAATTCCAGAACCCAAACGGCTGAAAATATTGTGCTCTATTGATTTAGTGGTTTTAAGAAGTTGTTTGTTCCATTGTATTTATTATGACACTTTGATTAGAAAGGTGCTTTAATATAAATTACATTTATTTCAAATATATAAACATATATAAATGAATTTCAAATTTATACAATTTTAGTTTTTCTCATGATACATGATAGTATAGTGTTTACATTAAGAGGGTAGTAAATAGTGTATTTTAAAATCTATTATACAATTTGAATTGGATGTTTGAATGGTTATAGAAATTAGAGTGGATTTAACTAATTGTTTTGCTAGTGTTTTTTTCTTTCATGTCATGAACATTCACAAGAACTAAAAAGGAGAGCCTCCAAATAAAAGCCTCCAGTTCTGTATTAAATTTCCCTGTGAGTGGAGAGAGGATTGATCGATAAGCTTTGGTTGACTTCTGTTTATAAAGAATATTATTCTTTATTCTATTAAAAGTTTACAGCAAGCAGCTGATTCTAAAGACTTTAAAATTAAGCTTAAGAAAATTAAATGAATTGATATCACTGATATGTTTGCAATTCTTTAAATGTCTTTTAAAAGTACCTTTTCTTGTTTGTTTGTTTGTTTGTTTGTTTGTTTGTTTGTTTTTGTTTTTGTTTTTTTCTGGGTTTGGTATTTGGTATTTTGAACAGTGAACTGAACTAGAGAAAAACAAAAATCTTGACATCTGATAATCTTTCTGGCAAATAGCTCCACATCCTAATCTGGTATAAGAATTACCTTGTCCCACACTGTCACTGTTTTGAAGATCAAAATTATCAGAAGAGTTGGCAGAAGAGCCTTTGAGATATACTGTGATTAAAGCTTCAGAATGAGTAATAGCTTGTTCAGAGAGAGTTCAGGTAGGGACAACGTTTTAGCTTTGTGTTTCAGAGTATATGACCTTCTAGCCAAGGTAAGTCTGAATAAGACTGAATAAGCAATTGATGAAATCCTAGATAATTATTCTGCTCTCCGATGTGTTAGTGATTCAGTTGTCTTGACGCCATTGTGGAAGTGATGATCTGATTTCCTTTTCTATTCAAATATCAAATATAATCATAAGGGTCAGTTCTGCTACTTGTGATGATCTGTGTAGAAGGGTCAAAAAGGTCTCCTGTCAAATATATGGTGTATGACAGAGAGAGAGAGAGAGAAACAGAGCAAAGTGAATCAGCCTCTGTAGGAGTTCTCAGCAGGGGATAGGGATGGGATCAATGAAACGTAAAAAAATAATAAGGACTTGTGTATTTGAATATTCTTTTTTGCCCTACCCTAAATCCCCTTTCCCCCACAGCAATAAAAAAGAACAAAAGGTCAGTTTGATATATGTTTGAGTATGTTTGAGTTGGTGGCATGATGAAAGTGAGCTGTGAGGGAAAAAGGCTATCATGAAGATTTAAATATTACGATTCATTAAGACCAAACACATCTCTCCAAACTTACGAAGTAACGCATTTGTGAACTGTGCAATCTAATGTCACTACAAGGCACTGAGTGAGAAAACTTTATGAGAAGGAAAAATGGTATATATGAAGATAAATGGTGGACAAACCAAAAGTATGAAAACACACAAAGCCACTTTAGATACCAGCAGAAAGTCACTCTTGATCCCTTTTTGTTTGCAGCTCAGTAACGTATCCTGATTCAGCATTTAAGGACACATTTGGCTGTTATTTACAGTGGCTTTCTGTGTTGTTCTATTCCCCTGTTCCCTCTGGCCTTTTGTGAGTGCCAGACATGGGGAACAGAGCCGGAACAGTAGGAAGTTCCAGAGCAGAGCTCAAGGGAACATTGCAGATAATTACAAACCTCTCAGCGATACCCTGCACTGACAGACAGACACAAGATTGGTAGAATCACAGAGGCAGAAACTATAAAGCTGAGAGACCCACGTGAGTAGTTGGAATGATGTAGAAGGACTAAATCAACTTGACATGAGCTTATTTCTACCAGTTTAACCCTTTCCGCTGGTCTGAATTACTTCACATTTAATTTTTAAAGACCTGTTTTTCTTTTCAAACTGAGTATTCAAGACATAGAAAATGTGGAGAGAGGTTATTTCCATCCAATCTCACATCTTTGCTTAAAGAACAACTCACCTAGCATCCACTCATTAATTTAATTCAAAATATATATAAAAACTCTGAAGGTTTTTTGAACTAGTTCAATATCATGGACAAAGCTTATAACTATTCAAAAAGATTAATAAAGATACTGCAAGCAACCATATCCTCAGTAAAACACGTGAAAGAATTATTCATTCTATCATTGGTACTGTTCATAAAACTAAATTAAACTTGAAGTTTTCATATCTCACCCAGTTACTGTATTCATCACTTATTCACAAAGAGGAGAGACTTTAAGGAATAGTTCAACCCAAAATTATTATTCTCTCATCATTTACTCACCCTTATGCTGTTCAAAACCTGTATAACTTAATATTTGTTCTATTTTACACAAACGAAGATATTTTGAAGAATGTATGAGGTGTTTTTTTCCAATGCAAGTCAATGGTTTAAAAACTTTCAAGTTCCAAAAGCACTTAAAGGTAGCATAAAGGTAATCCATCCGATTTGAGTGGTATTTTCCATGTCTTCTGAAGCGATGACAGTGGTGTCATCTGCAAACTTCAGGAGCTTGACAGAGGGGTCCTTGGCGATGCAGTCACTGGTGTAGAGGGAGAAGAGTAGTGGGGAGAGCACACATCCCTGGGGGCACCAGTGCTGATTGTGCAGGTGCACAGACAGAAATTAAAATCTGCTAAGCCTATATTAAGGACTGTAAAGAGATGGCCCAACGAAGCAGAGCTGGAACTACAAGTCTGCTTTTACTGCACTGATTGGAGTGTTTTTGAGGCTGCAGACACCATTCTGGATGAGCTCACTGATACTGTTACATCATATATCAGTTTTTGTGAGGATAGATGCATTCCTACTAGGACTTATTTAACATTTAACAACGACAAACCATGGTTTACAGCGGAACTCAGGCAGCTTCGTCAGGCCAAAGAGGATGCTTACAGAGTTGGGGATAAAGTCTTGTACAATCAGGCCAGGAACACACTGAATAAGGGAATCAGTGTGGCTAAAAAAAGATACTCTGAGAAGCTGAAAAACAAGTTTTCAGTTAACGACCCTGCATCAGAGTGGAGTGGCATGAAACAACTTACGAATTACAGGACTCCTGCCCACAACCCTGTGGTGGACCAACAACTGGCTGACGATCTGAATGTGTTCTACTGTAGATTTGAAAGGCCCAATCTCACACCCCACACCCACTCTGACCTTCACTTCACACATACACCAACACCTCCTGCAACCCCCCTCCTTCCCCTCCTGCTACTCAACCTGCACTTAAGATCTGTGAAGATGATGTGAGCCATGTCTTTCGACTACAAAGGATAAGGAAAGCACAGGGCCCAGATGGCTTTTCACCTGCATGTCTTAGATCCTGTGCTAACCAGCTGGCCCCCAACTTCACACAGATCTTCAATAGATCACTGGAGCAGTGTGAAGTCCCATGCTGCTTCAAACGTTCCACTATCATCCCCATCCCAAAGAAACCAAAAATCACAGGACTTAATGACTACAGACCTGTCACCCTGACGTCTGTGGTCATGAAATCATTTGAGAGACTGGTGTTGGTCCACCTGAAGAACTAGATCTAGATCCCCTTCAATTAGCTTATCGAGCTAACAGGTCTGTGGATGATGCAGTCAACATGGGATTGCATCATATCCTGCAACATCTGGACAGACCAGGGACATATGCAAGAATCCTTTTTGTGGACTTCAGTTCGGCTTTCAAAACCATCATCCCAGCTATACTCCAGAATAAATTACACCAACTCTCTGTTCCCTTGTCTATCTGTCAGTGGATTACCAGCTTTCTGACGGACAGGCAGCAGCTTGTGAGACAGGGGAAACTCACTTCCAGCACCTGTACAATCAGAACTGGTGCCCCCCAGGGATGTTTGCTCTCCCCACTACTCTTCTCCCTCTACACCAATGACTGCATCACCAAGGACCCCTCTGTCAAGCTCCTGAAGTTTGCAGATGACACCACTGTCTTCAGCCTCATCCAAGATAACGATGAGTCTGCATACAGAAGGGAGGTTGAACAGCTGGCTGTCTGGTGCAGTCAAAACAACCTTGAGCTGAACACGCTCAAAACGGTGGAGATGATTGTGGACTTTAGGAGGAACACCCCAACACTGACCCCCCTCACCATTCTAAACAGCACTGTGGCAGCAGTGGAGTCATTCAGGTTCCTGGGCACTACCATCTCACAGGACCTGAGGTGGGAGACACACATTGACTCCATTGTGAAAAAGACCAGCAGAGGTTGTACTTCCTTCGCCAGTTGAGGAAATTCAACCTGCCACAGAAGCTGCTGATACAGTTCTACTCAGCAGTCATTGAGTGTGTCCTCTGCACTTCAATAACTGTCTGGTTTGGTTCAGCTATGAAATCAGATATCAGAAGACTACAAAGGACAGTTCGGACTGCTGAGAGGGTTATTGGTTGGTTGCCCCCCCTTCAAGAACTATACACTTCCAGAGTGAGGAAAAAGGCTGGAAAAATCATTCTGGACCCCACTCACCCTGCCCACTACCTTTTTGAACTGTTGCCTTCTGGCCGACACTTCAGAGCACTGAGCACCAGAACCGTCAGGCACAGGAACAGTTTTTTCCCTCAGGCTATCCATCTCATGAACAGTTAAATTGCCCCATTGAGCAATAACTGTGCAATACACAGTTTAGTCTTTCTTATATTTATCCAACACATCCAACCTCCTCTGCCATTTCATTCCTCTGAAAAAAAAAACACATTTGCACTGTACATAACAGATTTGTATTTACACTGTACATAACAGATTGTATTAGATTTGCACTACCCATGTGTATGTGTGTATGTATGTATGTATATGTGTCTGTACATGTGTATAATAATTTTTTTATTTTTTTTATTTTTTATTATTATCCATGTCTTGCTGCTGTTTTTGTATTGTTTTTGAATGGTTGTACACTGGAAGCTCCTGTCACCAAGACAAATTCCTTGTATGTGTAAACATACTTGGCAATAAAGCTCATTCTAATTCTGATTGTAACAAGGCATGCAAGGATAAGGATAAGGATCTAAACGCAGGTTTAGTAAACAAAGGTAAACAAAGTAACTCAAAATACAAAGAAACAAAACACGGGGAAACAGTCAGGATAAATCAAAGGACAACAAAACTAACACAGGAAACAGGAACGGGGAACTACAAGAATTTCAACATAAAAGTCTAAGCACAAACAGGGAATACTTGACAGAGACCCCTTTAAGGAGTGGATTCCAGATGCTCCACAATAATAATAAATGGTCCATGGGGTGTGGGGGGAAGGGGGAAACCAGCAGTTCAAGGGGGCACAAGGGACAAGGGGAGCAGAGGAACAAGGCAAAGTCAGGGAGGCTCGAGACCAAGGCGGAGCCGGAGGGATGAAGAACCAGGGCGACACTGCAGGCTTGGAGGACCAAGCTGGAGCCAGAGATTCAGATGGCTGAGGTGGAGCTGGGGGCTCGGAAGACTGAGGCCGGTGGGAGTGAGGACCAAGGTTGAGCCGGAGACCAAAGAGGCCAGAGCAGATCAGGCAGACAGCCAGGAGACCAAGGAGACCAGAACAGATCAGGCGGGTGGCCAGGAGACCAAGGAGACCAGAGCAGATCAGGGCGGAACCGCTGGAAGAGGAGTCTCTGGAGGAGTGGGTGGAACAGCTGGAGGAGGAATCTCTGGAGGAGCGGGCGGCACCGCTGGAGGAGGAGACTCTGGAGGAGCAGGTGGCACCGCTGGAGGAGGAGCCTCTGGAGGAGCGGGCAGAACCACTGGAGTTGGAGTCTCTGGGGGAGCGGGCAGAACCGCTGGAGTTGGAGTCTCTGGGGGAGCAGGCGGAACTGCTGGAGGAGGAGTCTCTGGGGGAGTGGGCAGAGTCGTGGAAGACTCTGAAGGTGGAGCCATGGAAGACTCTGAGGGTGGAGCCAGGAGAGGCTCGACGAAGGCAGGCGGAGCCAGGAGAGGCTCGACGAAGGCAGGTGGAGCCAGGCAAGGCTCAAGGGGTGGAGCCATGGAAGGTAGAGCCGTGGGAGGTTCGAGGGGCAAAGCCATGGAAGGCGGAACCGTGGGAGGCTCGAGGGGCGAAGCCATGGAAGGTGGAGCCATGGGAGGCTCGAGGGGCGAGGCCATGGAAGGCGGAGCAATGGGAGGCTCGAGGGACGAAGCCAAGGAAGGCTCGGGACTAAGAGCTGTGGAAGGTTTGAGACTAAGAGCCATGGATGACTGGGAACTGACTCCATGGTCGAGAGCACAGGTAGAGACTGGGGATCAACCTCTGCGGTTGTGAGCACTGGCAGAGACTGGGGAATGACCTCCGTGGTCGTGAACACGGGCAGAGACTGGGGAACGACCTCCATGGTCGTGAGCATGGGCAGAGACTGGGGAACGCCCTCCGTGGTTGTGAGCATAGGCAGAGACTGGGGAGAAGGCGTCCTTTTCCTTCTCCTCTTCCAGACAGCTGGGAGCATAGTTATGGGAGCAGTCGAGGCCACAGGCGTTGGCTCTGGGATGGTTGAGGCTACAGGCATTGGCTCTGGGACAGTCGAGGCTACAGGCATTGGCTCTGGGACTGTCGAGGCTACAAGCATCGGTGCTGGCTCATTAACCGTGGCAGGTGTGGGCGAAGTCTCGTTGGCTGTTTCAGGCGTGGGCGCTGGCTTGTTGACCATGGCAGGCTTGGGCGCTGGCTCATTGGCTAGTTGGCCGTGGAAGGCTTGGGCGAAGGAGCCGTGGAAGGCTTGGGCGAAGGAGCCGTGGAAGACTTGGACGAAGGAGCCATGGAAAGCTTGGAGCAAGTAGCCGTGGGAGGCTTGGAGCAAGGAGCTGTGGGAGGCTTGTAGCACTCGTCCTCATCCTCCTTTCCCACAGTCAAGGGAGAGCCACAGAGTACCAGAGCTACCTCCACATAGTCGGCCAGTGTCCAGTGAAGATCCGCCGGAGGCATCAGTTCTTTTAGTGTGCTATTCAAACCAGCTCTGAAGAAAGCCACCAGAGAGTGGTCTCCATAGTGCACCCAGCGGGAGAAAGTCGGATGTGATCCTCAACTGGACAGTCCCCTTGCTTCAGAAGAAGACTTCTGACAGTCGCTAGATCCATGTTGGTCAGTCTTTCTGTAACGAGGCAGGCGAGGATAAGGATAAGGATCTAAATGCAGCTTTAATAAAACAGAGGTAAACAAAGTAACTCAAAATACAAAGAAACAAAACACAGGGAAACAATCAGTGTAAATCAATCATAAACTTAAACTACAAAGGACTACAAAACTAACACAGGAAACAGGAACGGGGAAATAAACAAGAATTTCAACAAAAGTCTAAGCACAAACAGGGAATACGTGACAGCGATACGTTAGTTTTGGGTGGGAAACAGACCAGAATAGCATAAGGGTGAGTAAATAACGAGCTTACAATGGAAGTGAATAGGGCCAATCCGTAACTGTTAAAAAACTTATTGTTTCAAAAGGATAGCCACGAGACTTAAACAATATGCATAATAACATGATTTTAGTGTAATAAAATCACTTGCTAACCTTTTCAGTGTAAAGTTAAATCCAATTTTACAACTTTAAAACTGTAAACCCTAAAACAACCATAAAAAACATCTATTTAAAGAACGTTACAGCTCAAATAGTACATGAGTATTAACAGAAGAATACATTTAAGTGCTTTTATAAAATCATAAGCTTCACATTTCTGCCTTTAAACCATCCAAAAATTGACCCCATTCACTTCCATTGTAAGTGCCACACTGTCACCTCAATTTTTCTTCTTTTTGTTTAAGATAAGTGGGGACGAATAGAAATTATTTTGTTGTGGTAATCAACATTATGCCACAAATGCTGGTGACTGTTTAACTATTTAACCTGGAATATTTCTTTAATAATGATTCAACTATTTTCTCATCATCATTAGCATGTACATTATCATTATCATCATCTCCACATCAGCATCACTGACCTCATGTGAGCTGTAGCTACTAATTACTCCATCAGTGAATGTCACCTTTTTATGTGCCAAGCTCTGTGTGTGAGTGTGTGTGTGTGTGTGTGTGTGTGTGTGTGTGTGTGTGTGCGTGAGAGAGAGAGAGGGAGAGAGAGAGAGAGACAGAGAGAGAGAGAGAGAGACATGCTGAATTGCAGATAAGAGGAGAGCATGTGATGTGAGAGAGAATCAATAAAAGGATTCCTTCCTTCTCTCTCCACTTTGCTCATGCTTTTACTGCTGCAGATATGGCTTTATTCCTCACAATCCTGAGAAACAGTGGGGGGAAATCACCACTGTCTCTGTTTCTCTGTTGTCTCGTCTTCAAGTCCACAATATCTTGTCATAAAGGTTAAGATTTACAATGTATAAAGCAAACTGTACTATCCTATTTCTCTTTCTTTTTCTCACTCAGTTTCTCCCTCACCCTATCATTGTATATTAACAGCATTACTTCCTTTGTCCACCTGGACATTTTATTGATTTTAGCCCCCACCGTACGAAGGGGACTATGGTAACGTCTGGTTCAATTACATTTTCTCTTTCATTACATTTCAGTCAAGACAACTCTCTAAAAGTTTTAGCATGTTAATGTCGGTATGACATATTAATAGGATATTAAACATTCTTATATCCAGCATGTATGACATGCTTCTGCACAATTAGACATAAATACAATCCCCCAACAAAGCAGGGAAGTTGCAAAAACGCATAACAACCCCCCCCCCCCCCCCCACCCCCCAAACAAGCAGATCTATCGCCAAGACTTGTGTACTGCTGTTGCTCTGAAGAGCCATATGCACCGATTATATGCTCGCTAGACGTGCCTTGACCTGCTGGCCGAATGATATACCACTAATTAACTAAATCTCTATGTGTGCCTGAGCCTGCTTGGTCGAATTACTTAAATGGCTAGTGACCTGAATCATAATGTGTACCTGGACCCGGAAAGCTCAGAGCTTATATAACTAGTGACTTCAGCCCTGTTCACACTGCCAGCAACATTGTCGCTGGATGTCGCTAGTCTCTGTATAGTGAAGTCGCTAGTGGCCATTCCTACTGCTGTTGCTTTAACGTTATTGGTAGACTGCATGTCTGGCCATATCTTTAGAAAATCTGATCACAGATGAGATGTACGGCTGGTAAAAAAAAAAATAAAAAATTACATTCTAATTTGACAAGAAAACAGTTCTCTTGCTTCTTAAAATTAACATTCTGCAGGGTAGAGAGTTTTTTATAAAATGCAGCAGTGCTCATCATATTAACAAGATAAACAATCTATCAATGAATGAATTAAACTCATTCAGAATACAGACAATTTCTTACAAGCATCTTTTTTATTATAAACATTTATGTGGGTACAGACAAATCATAAAAAACAGTGAAATAGTTCACAGTAACTTAATTTCTCCATCTTATCTGCACTTGATGCTAATTTTATTTAAACTAACAACCTAAGATCGCAATGGGTAATTTGGTTACGACTTACCTTGGTAAAGACGCGCTTCTATGTGTCATGGCAAAAAGCAGACCTTTCCTTGCAAGCTAATAGAAGAAAAAGCCCCAGCAACCAACTGAGCAAATAGTATTTTCAGAAAAAACTGTCCCAGCACAGTGCAGGGAAACCAGCTTACTTGCAAATTGAGCAAATTTAAATATTAGGCAAAGAGAGAGTATGCAAGTCGATTGGCTACCCGATCACACATCAGTGACATATCACATGTGAGCGAGCTGATTGGCGAACAGATAACAAGTTAAAATAACCTATCAGCTTGCCCCATTCAGAGTTTTATCCATGATCTTTGCCATTTATCTCTTTGTGTGTGTGTATGACTTATGTATATGGTACAACAACAGAGAAAGTGAAGTTTTGGTTAAGATGGCTATTATAATGGCGTGTTTGTGTACGTGTGTGGGATGAAAATAAAGGGAAGAAAATATACAGTACTTCTGTTGATATTTCTGTCTTCAATGCTACAGATATTTAAGCTTGTTTTATTGCTGTCACATCAATTGTCCCTCCTTTTCTACCCCACCAACCCCCTGATTCCCTCCTTTCCTCAAAATATTTTACAAATTGAGGCTCTGACATTTGAGGAAGAGCATTGCAGGCCACTGCCTCTTCACAGATCTCTGCTTCTGTCCACATGCTCCACCATCCGTGAAAACACACACTTCTGCTTGTTCACACACACACACATATAGAGCAACATGCTGTATGTTAAAAAAACAGAACACATACAGAGTCCAGACAACACAAAAAAACACTTAAATACAAACCAAAGGCTGGTTCCACATGCCCACATTCATCATAGGCTCACTAGAGGGCATAAGGAGACAGTGGTCGCCACAATCTGATCAGTTTAAGTCTTGCCAGTGGTGCCGCTCTGTCCTTTTCCAAAGGTTTCTGGCTGAGATGCAGGTTTTAAGGCCAATTCACTATGCCCCAACAAATGCCAACAGACACCAACACTTCAAACATTCTAAAGTTGGCTGTTGTGTTTAGAATGTTGCGAAACTTAACTGTCGTGTTCACACTGATCCAACAAACACCAACAAACTCACGTCTTTGCATGCCATTGTTCGCCTTTGAAGACGATTGACAAGGAAGAGGTTGTGAATGAAGCCAAACATGCGCGATATAATATATAAATAATAGAGTTCAAAAATACTGATAAATGTTGCACTGGCTATTTCCCTGAATGCAAAGTTGTAACATTACCTGAAAAGTCCAGTATTGATGCTATGTGTGAACAGAGTCGTAAGATTAATGGTTTAAGCATGTACAAGGTAAGGACGTGCTGACGTAAGACAGAGATGATTCAGTTACTCACTCTGGAGTCCAAAAATGTCTTAAAATTTAGTTTGAGAATAAAAAAAATATTTTATATTTAAGAGCAGACTATAGAGGAAATCTCATAGTTTATAATGCTCCACAAATAAATGGAGATGGCGAACAAGCGGTCAAAGTGGAAAAAAGCATTTACCGTATTTTCTGGACTATAGGTTTTTTTTTTTTTTTGTTTTTTTTGTTTTTTTTTTATCATCTGAAAGGTCCTGCGACTTATAGGCTAGTCTGAAGTGACTTACTGTATATACATAATTTATATGGAATTAATATCAGTCATAGTGATGGTAGAAACATTTTGAAGTTGCCAATTAAGAATATTTTGCCTCTACAAAGTACTTTATGGAACCAGTTTAAATATTCTGTTATCATAACATTATTGTTCTAACAAACTCTTGACCACTGACAAATGCAACTCCTCACATGCCCACAAAATGACATTTCATCACAATAGTAGTAAAAACATTCAGTCAGTAAACAGGATAATTAATACATTGCACAGAGGGTTGCAAATATCAGAAAGATCCACAGATAGACAGTCGCTAATGTTAATGAATGAAAAGAATACAACAGTGATATTACTCACAGGCTAAATGCTGTTTATATGTGGATAGCATAGAGTTACAGATGTTATAAACAGATGTGGCTAACTTGTCATGTTTCTTTCATGAAACATAAACAGAATATGACAAACTGTACACACGATTACTTAAAGCAAATTGTCCAGTTTTAAACGAGACCAAAAACACAGTGATATGATGTGTAGATTCTGAGGTGTAGGCCTAATCTTCACGGAGCGCATTTGATATCTGAGTGTCTGAAGGGAAGTCGGGTGGCTGTTCCCGGGTCCTGGTGCTAGCCGGATGCAACCTCTGTCAGCGCGACTTGTACAGAGATGCAACTTATCTGTGTGTGTGTGGTTTGTTTTTTTTTTTGTTTTGTTTTTTTCACAACAACGTGATTTTGACCTGATGCGAATTATAGTCAGGTTATGGAAAATACGGTAACACCATTCACATCCAACTCGCCTCACAGTCTCCGTCTTTCAAATCAAATCAAATCAAATCAAATCAAATCACTTTTATTGTCACACAGCCATATACACAAGTGCAATGGTGTGTGAAATTCTTGGGTGCGGTTCCAATCAACATAGCAGTCCTGACAGTGATGTATATACCAATTTACAATAACATCAAATTAACACAGCACAATTTAAAGTCTAATATACACATAATTACACACAACACAATATACAAATAATAACATACACTGTACAGTATACAATACACACAATATAGATACACATTATTCAATAAAAAAAAAAGTATATATAGAATGTACAGTAGGTTGTATTGTACTGTATTGACATTCAGGCTGTCGGTTGATAGTAAATTGTTAAGAGAGAATATAATATAATAATAATATAATTTATGACAGTCCGGTGTGAGATATAAGAGTAATAAAGTGCAGTGCTGATGTATTTTGATCGTGGGAGATCAAGACTTCAAAAGTCTGATTGCTTGGGGGAAGAAGCTATCATGGAGTCCTGATGCTGCGATACCACCTGCCTGATGGTAGCAGTGAGAACAGCCCATGGCTCGGGTGGCTGGAGTCTCCGATGATCCTCCGAGCTTTTTTCACACACTGCCTGGTATATATGACCTGGAGGGAGGGAAGCTCACCTCCGATGATGTGTCTGGCAGTTCGCACCACCCTTTGCAGTGCTTTGCGGCTGTGGGCTGTGCTATTGCCGTAACAGGCGGAGATGCAGCCAGTCAGGATGCTCTCTACAGTGCAGGTATAGAACTGTGTGAGGATGTGGCGGTTCATTCCAAACTTCCTCAGCCATCTCAGGAAGAAGAAGCGCTGATGAGCCTTCTTCACAACGACTTCAGTGTGGATGGACCATGTGAGTTCCTCAGTGATGTGGACACCCAGGAACTTGAAGCTGCTGACTCTCTCCACTGGTGCTCCATTGATGGTGATGGGGCTGTGTTCTCTTTCTTTTCTTCTGAAGTCCACCACAAGCTCCTTTGTTTTACTGACGTTGAGGGAGAGGTTGTGCTCCTGACACCATTGTGTCAGAGTGTGCACCTCCTCTCTGTAGGCTGTTTTATCATTGTCAGTGATCAGACCTACCACCGTCATGTCATCAGCAAACTTAATGATGGCATTGGAGCTGTGTGTTGCCACACAGTCATGTGTGTACAAGGAATACAAGAGTGGGCTGAGAACACAGCCCTGTGGGGCTCCAGTGTTGAGGGTCAGTGATGAGGAGATGTTGCTGCCTATTCTAACCACCTGGTGTCTGCTTGACAGGAAGTCCAGGATCCAGCTGCACAGCGAGCTGTTTAAGTCCAGAGCCCGGAGTTTCTCATCTAGCTTGGAGGGCACTATGGTGTTGAATGCTGAGCTGTAGTCTACAAACAGCATTCTCACATAAGTGTTCTTTTTTCCAGGTGGGAGAGAGCTGTGTGTATTGTAGATGCAATGTCATCATCAGTGGAGCGGTTGTTGCGGTAAGCAAACTGCAATGGGTCTAGAGAGAGAGGCAGCACAGAGCAGATGTAATCTCTGATTAGTCTCTCAAAGCATTTGCTGATGATGGGGGTCAGAGCAACAGGACACCAGTCATTTAAGCAAGTTATTTTTGATTGCTTTGGAACAGGCACAATGGTGGATGTTTTAAAGCATGTGGGGACTACAGATAAAGAGAGGGAAAGGTTGAAAATGTCCATAAAAACACCAGCCAGCTGGTTCGCGCACGCTCTGATGACGCGGCCCGGAATGCCGTCTGGGCCCGCAGCTTTGCGGATATTCACCCGTCAGAAGGATCGGGTTATATCCGCTACAGAGACGGAGAGTGAACTAACCTCTGTAGCTTCGGCCACGAGAGCTCTTTCCGCGAGGGCGGTGTTATTTCCCTCAAAAGGAGCATAAAAAGTATTTAGCTCATCCGGGAGAGAGGCAGCGGTGTTCATGGCGGAGTTTTTATTCCCTTTAAAGTCCGTGATTATGTTAATTCCCTGCCACATGCTTCTAGAGTTGGTGGTGCTAAACTGTCCTTCAATCTTATTCCTGTACTGGCGTTTTGCTGTTCTGTTTTACAGCATAACTGTTTATGCTCCTCCACGTTCCCGGAATTGAAAGCAGAGGTCTGCACATTAAGTGCCGCGCGAACATCGCTATTTATCCATGGCTTCTGGTTCGGATAGATCCGTGTTGTTCTGGTCGGAACGACGTCCTCCACGCACTTTCTGATGAAACACATTAAGCTATCAGCGTAAAGCTCGATGTTGTCATCAGAGGAGGACCGGAACATCTCCCAGTCCATATGATCAAAACAGTCCTGTAGCGTAGAGTCTGATTGGTCTGACCAACACTGGATCGTTCTGAGGGTGGGTGCTTCCTGTTTTAGTTTCTGCCTGTAAGCGGGCAGAAGCAGAATGGAAGAGTGGTCCGATTTGCCAAATGGTGGGCGGGGGAGGGATTTGTAGCCATCCCGGAAGGGAGAGTAGCAATGGTCCAAAACCCGGTCCCCTCGTGTGTTGAAACTAATGTGCTGGTGGTATTTTGGTGCGACTGATTTGAAGCTGGCTTTATTAAAGTCCCCGGTCACAATGAACGCGGCCTCAGGGTGCGCGGTTTCCTGCTCATTTATACTCCCATACAGTTCCTTGAGTGCCCGGTCTGTGTCGGCTTGTGGCGGGATGTACACAGCTGTGATAATGACCGCTTTGAATTCCCTCGGTAGCCAGAATGGTCGACACAGAAGCATGAGAAATTCCAGATCAGGAGAGCAGAAAGACTTGATAGAATGTACGTTCCTCTGATCACACCAGGATTTGTTGATCATAAAACATACACCACCACCTCTGCTTTTACCTGAGAGGTCTTTCGCTCTGTCCGCTCGGTGCACGGAGAACCCTGCGGGTTCAATGGCTGAGTCTGGAATCTCCGCAGACATCCAAGTTTCCGTAAGGCAGATAATGCAGCAGTCCCTCATCTCTCGTTGGAAAGAGATCCGCGCTTTCAGCTCGCATAGCTTGTTATCCAGAGACTGAACATTTGCCAGTAGAATACTGGGTAGTGGGGGTCGATTTGCGTGGCGTCTTACTCTGATGAGAACGCCGGCTCTGTTTCCCCTTTTCCTCCTGTGTTTCTGTGTCCGGACTGCCCAGACAAAGGGCTCCGCTTGCGTGTTTGTAAACAGCGGGTCGGCATTGAGGAATTTGAAGTCCGGTTTACGGTGTGAAATTGCTGAACCAATGTCCAAAAGTGTTTGTCTGTCGTAGACAATAAGGCAGACAACATCCAAGACAAAAAACATAAGAATTGTGAACAAAACAAACAAAACACTACCATGTTGTGTCGGAGCTCACAACGCAGCAGCCATACTCGGCGCCATCTTGAGTCCCACTCACATCCTACTCGCCTCACAGTCTCCGTCTTTCCGCCTAAGATTGCACCCAAATGCGCTCTGCCTGTTTTTTTTTTGTTTGTTTTTTTGAGACTCAGAACAGAGAAGCAGCAACATTATCGGCAGCACTCCTGTACATCCATGTTTGTTTACATTTGTCATGTGTCTCCTAGAACAGGAGCGTGTTTCCGCGTGGGTCTAGTAGACTTGTAAGCAGGTGTCAGAGGTTAGCTATTAGTTCGCTTTCTGAAGTCCCAAATATTTCTCTATGCTAGAGTCACATGTTAAAAGTTGTCTATAAACTAAACACCTCTATAACAAGATAATTTAGACAGGGTAGCTTATGTATTAACTTCGCCACAGCCTTTCCAAGGCCTTGGTTGGAATGCAGGTCTCACCATCTGTGAAAACATAGGGAGAAGAACAAAAGCCCAAAACAAAAATGACTCAAAGGAATATTTAAACTACACAAAAGTTGTAAAATAAACTAAAAGATTAGTGATTAAAAATTGTTCAGTATATATCAGTGGTTGCCTTTATGAACCATAAAAGAAAATAACAATAATATTTAAGGAGACAAAAAATAGTATTAAAGCAAAAAATCATGGAATCTTTCTATCTATTAAAATATTACATAATAAAGAGTTAATTAAAGGAATTAAGGATGCTAGAAAGAGTTGAACATGTTAATAATAATGTATTATGGGTTTTCTATGAAAGTAATCTAGTCACTGAACATTATAACCTAGGCATCAGGGTTGGGAGGGTTACTTTTGAAATGTATTCCACTACAGATTACAGAATACATGCTGTAAAATGTAATTTGTAACATATTCCGTTAGATTACTCAAGGTCAGTAACGTATTCTAAATACTTCTGGATTACTTCTTCAGCACTGGTAGATTTTTTGACTTGTTTTGACTATAAAAACTCTGCCAGTACAGTAAGACAAAATACACGTTAAAAATACATTCTCTGAAAAACCTAAATATCTTATGCAGTGTTTCTAAAACAAGATAAATCAAATTGATCTTGTTTTAAGGATTTTTTGATATTTTATATAGAATATGATTTTTGCCCTAATATCAAAGGTCTTATTAGAAAAAAATAAATTATGATCCAACGTGAATTTTCTTGATAAAAAAATATGATCATGCCTGGTAACATGTGCATGTAAAATTGCTAGAAATAGCATTTTAGCTTGGCGTAAAGCTGACAATTTACACAAGGTTTATTTCTATTTCTTGTGCTCCAAACTTACTTCAAACTTACTTCTCTGTCTGCTCGTATGAATGTAACACATAATAAGAAAGTGTTTCACCGCTGTTCAAATGCACTTTGGATCGCACCATTTATATGTATAAATGTTTTCCATCTGAAAGGACTAAATATTAAATGAAACAAATGACAATAAAATGTAAAGTAATCTCTTCAGTAATCAAAATACTTTTTGAATGTAACTGTATTCTAAATACCAATGACTTAAATTGTAACTGTAGTGGAATACAGTTACTTGTATTTTAAATACGTAATCCCATTACATGTATTCCGTTACTCCCCAACTCTGTTTGTAAATATGTATGTAGGTAAATAGTACTTTTCCTTCACTGTATTGTTGTATTGATGCATATAAATTTATTATATTATAAATTAAATACCATTCTTATTTGCATTCATTTAGTGAAAAACTGTGGAAAATAAGCCCTCATTTTTTTTTTTTTTTTTAACTACATTTTTATTGCATATTGTCATTTCTGAGTTTAGACGGCATAAGGGGGCCCCATCTGGATGGTTACTTGGGGACTAGGAAATCCCCACCCCTGCATGACAAGTCGCAATAATTAGTATGATATGGCCAAAAGGTACGAGGTGGCTCATACAAAAACAGATTTTACTCCCATAGAGAAAAACAAACAAACCATCAAATTATATTATTATGAATTTTCCTTAGTTTAACCCCTATCCCAAACCTGACCATGATTTTAATAGGGACATCAATGTTGTGTACCACGGAAGAAAACCTAACCAAAAAGTCTAACCCCTTACCCAAACCCTTAACACAACCATAATTTTAATAGGATAATACATTTTGTTTACCACGGAAGAAGGAAAACAGCAGGGGTTGGAAGGAGAGTAGGGAAACATGCAGGTTATTGACATACATCAGTCATAGTATTGCATAAATAAATATGGAATGAATAACCAAATTTGTTCTGGCGTGTGCTTTCTTAAAATAAAGTGATATATATATATATATATATATATATAGAATAAAATTTAGCTAAAAATGTATACATGTATCCTATGCAAATTATTACCAGTTGTCATGAGACTTTGTTGAAAGTAAGACCAATAGAAGATCTAAATGTCATAGACTGACACTTGGTTACATACAATTTGTGCAAACAAAGATGCATGATTTGCAGTGTTGGAGGAAAGTGGAGAAGATAGTAAATTTCAAATGTATTTCATTAAACATATAATAATACATTTGAATTAATTATTATTAGTTATTGTTATTATTATTAGTAGTAGTAGTAGTAGTAGTAGTAGTAGTATATTAGTAGTACTAATTGCACTCTTTTTTACTTTAAACATCAAATGTACCTGGCCTTGGTATTAAATCTGCAATTTATGACTTTGCTCGTGGGATGCTCGTCTCGTTATGGCAGCGGGCACAAGCGGGCGCGTTAGATCCTGCAATCACACGTGGACTGCACCTGTGCATGTTTGTCAGTAATTTTCGGAAAAAATATAATTGTTGCTAAACTGACTCGCACAGAGATGATCGTCTGATTAATCCCTGTGACCATAGGGCCTCTAATGCATAATATGAAGAAGATGAAGAAAAAAATAATAATAATAAAAAATAAATAAATAAATAAATAAAAAACATCTGTGTCTCGATTATAACATTATGGTTGGCTCACTGTGGTGAGGGTTATACAATTAAACGACCTACTAATTTAAAGCGACTTTGAGACATCGGTTTTTGTATTTCCATCTCCAAATCCTTTGCTCACACATTTACGGCGGGTTGAGCTCCAGAGCGATAGGGGAGTTTCTTTAATTCGACGAGGATGTGAAGAAGTCAGTGCCTACAGTGTCTTGGAGCTAGAAATAAATAAATAAATTTGAGCGCGCACCGGGAGCGCGCTTAATGGACAGCTTTTGACGCTCAATGAGAGCAAGAAGCTTGGCACAAACGCGTTAATATGTCCTGCCGCGTTAGTCTTGTCAAAACATCAACGAGACATTAATCGCAATCTGTCCAGCTCCGTCCGATAAACTAGGACACCCTGGGAAACGGAATTGACTCCCTTCTCAAATTACAGCCAACTAGTCCCATGCAAACAGCCCGCGAGCGCTGCGCGTGAAGCAACATCTTTACGACCCCACTCTGTCTATCCTGCTGTAACGGCTCAGCCCTCAAAAGGAATACAAAGTGTTTTAGATCACTTTAAATAGAATCTTCTGAACTTTATGCACTGTTTTCATTATGTTTTGACAGACATCAGGAGTTGTTTCGTCTTTTGAGTGGCATTTACTTGGATTATACACAGGCGCGACGGGTTGATTTCGCGCTGCTTTTTGCCATCCTGATTTTTTCTAATCCCCTTTATTTAGCGTGGAATATCTGTGGACTTTCTCAACGTCCAGAGGAACGAGAAAGAGTTTAAACCACAATTTAAGGGGAATTTGAGGATATAAATATTTGTAATAATATTATTTTAATCGTTCCTTACCAAGTGCAACTGATAGTACGATGTGTGTGGTGCTAGTCTTCGCCGCCCCTTTTGGACCAGAATTAGTCCGTGTGTTCCCGGTGTAGAGGCTAGATCAGTGTCTTGTCGATCTCGCTCACTCTCCCCTCAATCCTTTCCCTCCTTTCCCTCTAAGGTTATTTGTATATTTCCTATGTAATAACTGGTCAGGAAAGCAACTAAACGACGCGCTGTCTGTTTTTTGTTTTTTTTTAAACGCCTGTAACTGACAGGCGGTTTATGGTTGGCTCTTCTCCGGAGAATGCTCAATGATCGATGGGGAATCATGAACAGCTCATCGGAACACGAAGACGGGCAGCGGGGCAAAACCCAGGTGTGTGTCCCACTCTTTCCCCTTACACTTTAGTATTGATGCAGTTTTCGGATAAGTCGCAATTATCATCTACGTGTGTGTATGTCTTAATGCGGTCGTGAATGAGTGTGTGTGTGTGTGTGTGTGTGCGGAGAACAGTGAATAACACAATGAGTTAAGCGCGCCTTGTTCCTGTCATTCCGCATAAACGCGCCCGTAGATCATGCGCGCGGTTGAAAGTGGCTATTTTGTTTCCCACTTATGCGGGTAGCTGAAAAGTGCGCCAGTAAAATGCAGCTGCTCTGTGGATTTGCCAATAAGTAGGATATCGTGGTTGACTTGAGAGTTTATCTCTTGCCTTACCAGGATAGGCATGGGAAAATGTGACCCTCAAAAGATAATCCAATTAAACGATTTTGAATTATCATTTGATTTATGAATGATACGTTCCTTTGAAACGTAGCTATGCCATTAAGGTTGGTAGAGGTTAATTGTTTGAATAGCGATTTTGTGGGATGTTAGAATAAAGATGTGTGAGGAATGATAAAGCGCAGCCAAAAAAAAAAAAAAAAAAAATTCTAATTGAAATGGTGCTCTGGTAGTGGCGCGAGCGCATGTTTGTTAGTAGCTGTGTATTTGTGTTCCTGAGGGTCAGTCTGTGGGTAAGACTGCCCGATGGGTTAAGTGTGGAAACCCCACAGAGGCACTTGTGTGGGCTTCCCAAACCAGAATCAAGGTTAGAGAGAATGAGGCAAACACCGCAGGACGCCCCATTGACACACCTTTATCTTTACTTTTAAATATCAGATCGTTTCAAAATGTGTACAGCATGTTTTAATTGATTTTAATAACGTGGCTTGTGATGAATGTGAGTTTTTATGGCCTGGAGTGAGATAAACTCTGGCAACAGTTTTGTCTAAATATTTGTAAATGGCATTACTTTAGCTAGAGAACCCTTAACAGGCACATATTCAAACTTAATGAAAAACTCAATTTGATACAAAACATATGAAACTAACACAGTTAAATAAATACTTGAGTTGAGGCTTGAGTACACACCCACACCATTACACAATCAACTACACAGACACATATGGGGGGAGAGAGAGATTAGAAGAGAGTAGAAGATAAGTACTCAACCTGTGTTATTCTCATCTTAATCTTTATTAATCTCCATCTTTATTCAAACTTTGTATATTCTATCATTTATTTATTTTTTTTTTTTTGTTGTTGAAGCTACTGTGCTAAATCCAGGGCAGTCTTATGACCAAATCATCAGTGTACCGACCTTTTACCTGCATCATCAAAATGTTATTGTCATGCCATGCTCACAGTCACAGTAACTTATCAAATGACTCATGCTGCATTCAAAGTCTTCTGAAACCATACAAATACTCTGTGTGAGGAACAGAGTGAAACTGAAGATGTGAAAATACATCCAAATATTAGATTGTTGCAATCCATATTGGTCACATGACATGCAAGAGCCAATGGCACTTGAGTGATGAGCTGATTATATGGCATCAGAGTGGCATTTCAGTAGTGCAGGCAAAAAGTACCCCCCAGTGACAATTGGTCATGAGAGTGTGTAGACCACAAAATAAAATGAGTTTCTGTGCTGGGATTTCTAAAAAGATTTCTAAAAAAGGTACAGATCAGATTTCTAAACTGATGTATTCCAAAGTCTTTGGATTCAAGTTGTCTCACATGCTTGTTATTTGTTTCTATATAAATGTAACTGCATTCGCAGCTGATGTCAAGAAAGGGGATAAGGCCAGTTCATGCCTGAATTGGAAAAAAGGTTGGTTAGGCTCAGATGTTATGTGGAAGGAATTTATGGCAACAAGAAATTGGGATCTGTTTTTGAGTTCTTGATACTTGACTTTGGCAAAACATTTCAAGACAGTTCAAAATCAATAAAGAAGATTCCAGGATTTTCTCCACACACACACACACACACACACACACACATGTTGGTGCAGCTATCATTATGAGGACTCTCCTTAGACATAATTATTTTTATACTGTACAAACTATAGATTCTATCCCCTAACCCTAACCATACCCCTAAACCTAACCCTCACAAAAAACCTTCTGCATTTTTAAATTTTCAATAAAACATCATTTAATATGTTTTTGAAGCGATTTGAATTATGAGGACACTATACATGTCCTCATAAACCACATTTATAGCATAATACTCTTGTAATTACCAGTTTGTAACCTAAAAAATTGTCCTCATAAACCACATAAACATGCCCCCAACCCCCCCCCCCCCCCCCCACACACACACACACACACAGTAGTGAACTGGAATAGACTGAGTCCAATTTTGCTGACAGCAGTCCACAGCAGGCTAGACATGGATTTTAAACTATTGACTGTAAGTGGCTGTTCTTCAGGAAATCCTTTATTATTGAATTAGGGTCTATGTGTGTTTATGTTTTAGCTGACAAGGTTTGTTAAAAGAATAGGCTAATGTTACAGGGAAAGTTAAATGATTGATTGTCCCACATGTTAACACTGGTTTTAGAACCAACGTATGAATTCACACATTGCACACTTATGCTGTCCTAAACTTGTGAAAGCATGAAAATACATTTGAAACATTGGTTATAATAGTCTACAGCTATCTACAGAAAAACTAAGACAAAATACCTTTTGTTACAGTGTAGACATTTTGAGGAATAACCATATTTGGTTCCCAAAGTAAAAAAAATAAAATAAAAATAAGAGACCATTCAGAAATTCAGATATTTGCCTACATGCAATAGTTAAAGGTTGTACAGAGGGACAAGCATTTATGGGTGTAACACAAAACCTTTTTTTAGAGTATAGATCTCTGATTTCTGATTGGGATGGGGTGATTCTGCATGGTTAAAAAGCATTTCAGGACCACGGACTGCAATGGCATTATGCCATACCAAACTCAGAACCATGGACAGAGCCAGTGGCATCTAACACTATAGCACTCAAAATTCTACTCCAGCAAAATATTATTTCATATTATGAGCACAAGAATAAAGGTTTTTGTTGTTGTTGTTGTTGTTGTTGAAAGCTGCAATTAACCTTTTTTGTCTTCTGACAGTTATCTGTAACAAAATAAAATCAACTATTTTGTGTGATTTAGATCTTGAAATATTCATTATGTCTAGGCTCAAGTTAAAATGAGCTATATATATATATATATATATATATATATATATATATATATATATATATATATATATATATACCTTAAAGTCTTGACTACATAATATTTTTTTAACATATCTTCCATTATCCTCTTAGAAAAAAGAAATAGTTGATTTAACACAATTAGAACACCGAGAAGAAAACATGATTGAAATTAAATATTATCTTAATAAAAGGCCATCTTCCAGAACATGTCTGTATTTAAAATGTATTATACACTCACTGAGCACTTTATTAGGAACACTATGCTCCTAATAAAGTGCCTGACGTTGTCTTCTGCTGTTGTAAACCATCCGCCTCAAGGTTCGACGTGTTGTGCATTCTGAGATGTCCGTGGAACTTCCACTCACTGGATGTTTTTTGTTTTTGGCCCCATTCTGAGTAAACTCTGGAGACTGTTGTGCATGAAAATCCCAGGAGATCAGCAGTTACAGAAATACTCAAACCAGCCCATCTGGCACCAACAATCATGCCACGGTCGAAATCACTGAGATCACATTTTTTCCCCATACTGATGGATGATGTGAACATTAACTGAAGCTCCTGACCAGGGGCGCAGATACCCATTTCTGAGTGTGTATGCGAAACTAAATTTTGCACCTCATGTATCTGTCGAGCGGGGGGATTTAGTGAGCCCCCCCCCCATTATATGGCCCCTATGCATTGTGTACCTTGCATATATGCTTTTTACGCCTCTGCTCCTGACCTGTATCTGTTTAATTTTATGCATTACACTGCTGCCACATGATTGGCTGATTAGATAATCCCATGAATAAGTAGGTGTTCCTAATAAAGTGCTCAGTGAGTGTATATTTAGCAATAATTTAAGTTGTATATAATAATAATTTAAGTTAAACAATTATGGGGCATAAAACAACTAATGAAACAGTTAAAAAGACATATAGTACATATAAACCTGGTAACATAAAAAGAAGTCTATGATATATTCTCATTTAGATAGCCAAGTAAATGTATATTAGTATTAGAAATTAATGTGACATGCCCCATTATCAATCTGACAACTTGCCCTTACCTGACAATTATGAAAAATACTCTTGTCCCGACAACACAGTTCAAAACTTCTGTTAATATCTACCTACATATAATATAGTTGAACCTTGCCTTAATGTATCTCAGTGGTGTATTTTGTGTGGCTGTGTCTGTCATAGTTGTTGTTTTAAAGCAGTAAAATCAAAAGATAATCACTGTTAGAGAATTTTTTTTTACTTTTGACACAAAGCCTTGTAGTTACTGCATTATAGCCAAAGTGACAACTTGCCCCCTTTTGTTTCCATATTAACCTCTTCGCATGTGAGTTCTTACTGTCCTGACTAATCCCCCAGCATGAGTTACTGTATTTAATGCGCACTGAAAGAAAAATGTCACCATTTCACACCACATACTGGAGGAAGGAATTTAATATTATTAAACATATAAAGTGATATTAAGATGTTTATAATGTTTGATTATGATACATTATATATACATTATGATACATAATTCCATTACTGACATTGCAGTGCTGCATGGGATTCTGAGTAACAGCAAAGATGGTTCTAAAAAACTTTGTTGCTCAGGAAATGGTGAGAATGAGTGACAGGAGAAGGCTCAAGTAGATTAACTAGTTTATACATTCTTTGTTTGACGTCAGAAAAAGTCAAAACATTCAGCTCAGAAGGTAACGGCTTTAAATGTTTATTTTGTGATTATTTGAATGTTTGTAACATAAATGAAATAAGATATTGTGATGTTCAAAATACTATTTGAGCAGCTGTTTCATTGTGACACCCACTTCAAACGTTTTTTCCTGTTAAGCAAGCGCAAATGCAGATCACACCAGTTTGATCGCAAGACTCTGAGCCCAGCCTAGTGTAATCTTACCAGTTTGAATGTACGTGTGAAGAGATTAGGAGGGAAGTTTGAAATGTAATGCTTATTTAGCTTCAGTTTATACCAAGATAAACTTGATGAGATTGGTGTCTTTCATGGATCACCTAAAATACTGTACCTTAGTTAGTCATTTAAAAATGAGTTAGTATTGTACATTGCATTAAAGTATCATAATATACAGTTACGTCAATACAATTTTGAAACAAACTATAATGATCTGTAAACAGCGAAACATCAATGCAACTTACTGCATCCTGCAGACAAGACTGGCAATAAATGGATAATGAATAATAAGATGATCATATACAGGATATGCAGTTAAAAGCAGTACAAAGGGCATACAACTGTAACAAACAGGGCAGTTTACAATGGTTGTCTAAAGACACTGATAAAAAATGAAGAGCAGTGAAGAATCACACCACTCATTCACAAATTGAGCGTTGAATGACTAATGTTTTCTCCCTCAATGGGGAGAAGGGAGGAGACAGTGAGATGGAGAGACAAGCTGAGAGGAAGAGAGGGATGTGAGCTTAGACCAGTGGTTCTCAAGCTTTTTTTTTTTTTTTTATGAATACCACCCTAATCACCCCCCCCCCCATACTTTGAAAGTGGAGACTATGTTGTACCAAAAAAAAAAAAAAACATAAAACACAAAACTCAATATTTGTGTTATTTGCTTAATTTACTCAATGCAACTTCAATGCATTGCATAATTTTTAAGCTTTGTTAATAAATTCAGCAGGCTTACACATCATGAATGTGAGACCAAACCTTGCGTTTCTTGAATTAAAGCAGATGGAGGGCTATATCTGGGTCCTTTAAAATGAAAATGTGAAGACAGAAACTAATAATAAAAGCAATATTGTTTATATACTATGTACATTTGTCTTTTTGAAAATTGTAATTTATTAATTAATTGCTTATTTTTATAGTTTTAACAGTGGTATTTGTAACAAGACCATAGTAAACACGTGGAAGCATGGATCTTTTTCACTACCATGGTTAGATGTAACATGATTTCTGTAAAACAAACTATGGCATTTTTGTAATTATAAACAGTAGACAAATTTAATAGAGCTGAAGTAGTGTTATGATCATATTTATTATCAATCTATTTCTGTTAGTGTTAGTAAATTCAAGTATGGTGATGAAGAATTCTGTGCCTAATTCAAACGGTTTCCACTTCTCGTGCCTTGCTTCTCACTGATTCTCGCAAAGCTGCGAGTTTAAGAGCTCAAGCTATAAGAGCTTTGCGCTTGCGCTGCTCTGTCTATTGAGCCGTATCCATCTACAGAGCCATACAGGTGCATTAGCTGAGGTTGTGCCTCTGCCTGTGTATTTGACCCTGCTAAACTAGATACTTCAGATGCGTCGCTAGACTTCAAAATCAGTTGTGTACCAACCCGTATAATTGAGAACCAACTGATATACTCCAAGGCTAGATAAACGATTTAATGCAAAGAGGAACTTGACGATAGATTTGACTATTATGACTGATAAACACCCCCCATTTGTAACCTAACGCCCCCCTCTACACTAATTTGCTCTCAGCGCCTCCTGGCATCCTTTGAATGCCCCCGTTGAGAACCCCTGGCTTAGACTGTGAATCCAGGAGATTCCTTTTAACTTTAGGATATGCTGGAAGGCAGACATACACACACACACATGTTGGTGCGGCTATCCTTATGAGGACTCTCCACAGACATAATGATTTTTATACTGTACGAACTTTAGATTCCATCCCCTAACCCTGCCCCTACACCTAACCTCACAAAAAAAAGTCTGCATTTGTACGTTTTCAAAAAAATATCACTTAGTATGTTTTTTAAGAAATTTGAATTATGGGGACACTAGAAATGTCCTCATAAACCACATTTATAGCATAATACCCTTGTAATTACCAGTTTGTAACCTAAAAAAATGTCCTTGTAAACCACCCAAACCCGCCCACACACACACACACACACACATACACACACACACACACACACTTGCACTTACATTTAGTTTTACATTGGATTAGTATTCTACAGTGTGATTTCCTGTTAAAACAAGTGCCCTGTTTATGCATTGCCTGACATCCTCCAATGTTAGACTCTGTGTGTGCAGCTAAGTTTTTTCGAATGTGTCCTTGTGAATGTTTTAGGTTTTTTTTCTCCCCTTTTCTATCTCGTTTTCTTATTCTCTTCTTGTCTGTTTCTTTCTCCACTGCTCTCTCCCTCTCTCTCTCCCTCCCCATCTGTCTCTTACCCTGCCTCACCCTGTCAGTCTACCTCTAACTTCTTTTCCCTCCATCAGGTCAAACTCTGACGGTTTCGTCAATAGAGGCCTAGGGAGGCATGATCATTTTCGTTCTTTTATTTTCCCTGTCCTGCCTTTCCTGTTGAACCTCCCATCACTTTCTCATCTATTTCCTCCCCATGTTATTGCTTTTTCTCTCACATATGCACACCTAAAGGGAGTCATGCACACAGACACACACAAGTAGATACACACGTCACTCAAGAGCACTAAAATGAAGGATCAAGATTTGCCTTGCCCATGTTGTGTAGAGTATCGTGGCCTTGCAAATTGATAGAATTCTCTGCGCTGCAGCCCCATCAAACAGAGAGTGAGTGCTGTGTTAGTGCCAGCAAATGTGTTCACTCAGTTCCTCCACATCCACTTCATGCTATGCATTCATTTCCACATGTGACAATACCCTAAGTCCATTAGGGAATGTTCACTCACTGAAAAATGTGTGAAATGGCACATTACACTGTATTTAATGTGCAGTAATAATCGTAAACATCTGTGAAATCTTCAGAAATTCAGGTTGCTTCATAAATCATGATTATGGGTTTTAAACATGTTGAAGTGCACTTATTGCAAAGGAGACGCAATGCAAGTAGGATGCATTTTTTGAATGTGTGTGTGTGGGGGGGGGGGGGGGGGATGCTCATTTTAAGGTGGATTTCAAAATGCGTCACAAAAAAATTCAACATTTTCTTTATGCATTGTAGGGTTTTGCCTGAAGCCGAATTCGGAAAGGCACGAATAATGACTTCAAAATGAACGACGAATTCTACCAAATAATAGCAAAGATATTTGGTAACACTAAATAAGGTTCCATTCATCAACATTAGTTAATGCATGAGGTATCATGAACAAACAATTAACAATATAATAGAATTGAATTGAAATTTTAACAATAAAAATAGAATTGTTCATTGGTAGTTCATGTGAGTTTATAGTGCATTAACTAATGTTAACAAATACAACTTTTGATTTTAAAAATGTATTACTATATGATAAAATTAACAACTAAGATTAATAAATGCTGTATAAGTATTGTTCATTGTTAGTTCATGTTAACTAATGTTTTTAACTAATGGCAAGAAATGGAACCTTATTGTAAAGTGTTATCAAATATTCGTAAATACTGATTTTCCAACAGGCACAGGGATAGAACGATTTAAAAAAAAAAAAAAAAAAAAAAAAACATATCCAAAAAGAAAATGCAATGGTGAGTCTGTGAAGCCAATATGACTAAAGTATAAACTTTATGAATGAAAATGCAAAAAATGTTTTTTTTAGCAATATCGCCCTGCCCTACAGTTGTCCTGCAGAGTCATATTTAAAATGAGTTTTTTATTTAGTTTTGAAGCACTTCCGGTTATATCCGAATACAAATACATATAATGTTTCCACTGCAACAGATACAGATAACACCATTGCTGCATACCACTAATGCTTTGGCTATTAAATTCACCAGGTATATATCAGTATTTACTGAATCTTCATTATGAGTATGTGTGCATCTAATTGCTCTTTTCTGAAGACAATTCTCACTTATAGGACCACAGCTTTCACATTACATGAATCGAAATGCATTGACACTTTTGCTTCAGTGTTTTCATACTCTGGAGATAAATTAAACTCATTGAAGAGGACTGTTCGCTGCTAATGCAGGGAGAATCCTCAACAATGCCTCGATGGTAATTTCTCCACATTGCCTAAGCTGGTGAACTGCCAGAGTACAGTTACTGTATTTGATTGGAGGCTCTGAATTTGTACTGAGCAGCAATAATATAAAAATATATGATGACCAAAATAATCAAATTTGACAGAAAAGATCCTGTGGATGCTGTGGACACAGCTATTTGGGTGTGACATTATAGAGATAAAACAGTATCAAAACAAATTACAAATGCACACGTCAATCCACAAATGCATGCAGCAGATCCACACAGGCACAAGGCAATCCACAAATGCATGCAACAGATCTACATATGCAGATAACAATGCACAAATGTACACAACAATCCACAAATGCACGCATCAGAGCCACACACATACAGTAATCTACAAATGCATGCAGCAGATCCACACACGCACAAGGCAATCCACAAATACACTTAACAGATCCACATGCACGCTCAATCCACAAATGCATGCAACAGATACACACACACACAGCAATCCACAAATGCACACAACAGAGCCACTCATTTAGTCAATTCACAAATGCTTGCATCAGAATGCAAAATTATAAGCTATACAATGATTTCTTTGCACACAGTACAGTCCACGAATTCACACATAAATGATGAGACTTTTTCTATTGGTATTCTGCCTTAAAGATGACCATTAATGTGCTTTTGCATTTGTGTATAGTTTTGAGTCTCTTGTTCCACAGCCTTGAATCACAAAAATGAGCAAGCTGATCTCCAATGTATGTGGATCGGCCTTCTTCTTCCTTTTTAACAGCGGATCACAAACTAAAATGGTTCATTACTTCCTCCTGCTGTTAGCTTAGACCAGAGACATCAGTATGGATCGTCACAGAGGGATAAAGTGTGGGTGAGTTTAATTATTTGCTTTATTTTAATTTCAAAACTTATTCAATTTTACATATCTACTGCTTTGATTTCATTCTTTGATTCTGCACTTGTATAGCATCCTTGCATTCTTTCTCATGTTTTATTTATTTATTTATTTATTTAACAAGGGAGGAGTTAAGAAAAAGACAATGAAAAAAATAAGGATACACAATTATTAAATAACAAATTAATTATTTTACTATTAATTAATTAATAAATAATACATTTAAAAATTATCACCAATATTCATCATGAGTGTAAAAATTCATGCTGTCTGGGTAGTTATTAATATTTTCGTTGGACAAAATACAGCTGCATATTAGACTGTTTTACCGACACTGCTGTTGCATATCCAGCAAACTTAAAAATAAATAATACGAGGTGAAATGTTGGTTGTTTGTTCTGTTCTAATTATTATTCACTAGTTAATTGTTTTGACCAATGCTGAAGCTGTACATAAATGGAGTTGTAACATGGGATCTATTACTGTTCTCAGTGCTAGTCAGGTGGTATCAATCATCACAGTCGTTTGTGATTACTGGTTATTTAAATTATTATTTTATAGAGGTTACAGGGTCATTTTCTATTTGTGTCTACAGTACAAATCATTTATATTCAGAAATTTCATCAGAAATAGTGTCTAGAATACAATTGTCTTCAGTCAGTTAAAAAATATCCTTAGAATTGAATGTAGCCAATGAAGGATTCCGCTTTTAAATCCAGTAAACATCTCCTGGAACACACATTAATTTAGCATCAAACGAATGTTGAAGGCAATCGAGATTAGCTTGCTCATATTTGTGAATCAAGGCTGTGGAACAAGAGTGTCAAAACTATCCAAAAATACAAAAGCACATTCATGAGCATCCTTGAGGCAGAATACCAATGGAAAAACTCTCAGAATTTTTGTATGCATTTGTGGACTGTACTGTGAGCAAATATATCATTGTACAGCTATGTGCATTTGTGAATTGAGCAGAAGTGTGGATCTGTTGTGTGCATTTGTGAACTGCTGTGTGCGTGTGTGGATCTGTTGCATGCATTTGTGTATTGAGCACGCATGTGGATGTGTTAAGGGCATTTGTGAATTGCTGAGTGTGTAGATCTGTTGCGTGCATTTGTGGATTGTGCGCGCATTTGGTTTGAGTTACGTGCATTTATAGATTACCTTGTACGTGTTTGGATCTGTTGCATGCATTTGTGGATTGTTGTGTGCATTTGTGGATCTGTTGCATGCATTCGAGGATTGAGGTGTGTGTTTAAAAGATGTTTTGATACTGTTTTATCTCCATATGACATTGGATTTTTTTAAGTTATAGCGCCGCCTAGTATCGAAAATGAACGAAACTTGGCATGTTACCTCGGAGTGTTCTCTTGTCCATGTGTACGAAGTTTTGTTAAGTTTGAAAAATGTGCTCACAAGATAAAGGCTAATTTGTCATTAAAGGCCAGGCCCCAAAACACATTTGTTTACCTCTGTGGAACGATTTGACGGTTAAAAATTATTTGAACAACTTTTTGTCAGGAGGGTCTGTAGATGATGTATACTAAGTTTCGTGCGAATCGGAAAACTGGCCTAGGACGAGTTCGAAAAAGTATGTTTTTCCAAATAAATCGAAGTCATATAAAACATTTGATGCAGAAATGGAAATTAATGTGACCATATGATTTGGGGGCACTGATGGATTCAGTAAAGCTTTAGAATTATATTCTAGCCTACACGGTTTCGGAGATATTAGCAAAAACACGAATTAGCTAACTATAGCATCACCGTGTGGCCAATTGTCACACATTTTCTATACTGCTTAATGTAAACACCCTGCTTGTGTATAAGTTTCATAACCAACGGCCATTCCCAATATGAGTTATTAGGTGCTGAAATTTGATTGGCCGTTGGCAGCCATATTTGTTGATTTTTTAAGACTATGTTAGCACTTGAACCAATGAAGATGCATATTTAATTTGAACTTTGTCACTCAAACGACTGTAAAGTTATGTCAGTTTTTTTGTTGTAGCACTCCCTAGTGGCAGAACTGTACAAACTTTGCATACATCTTCAAAATGTCCTGCTGACTATGTGTACCGAGTTTGGTTACGTTTGGAGTTTGCTTTGAGTAGATATTGATCAATTACTCAAATCACGTTAAATCGAAGGAATTGTATCGTTAATATCTTCGGAACGATTTGACATTGAAATTCTTTTGATTAATTTTTTGTCAGTGCATGCTAATCGGACAAACAGTCAAGGAGGAGTTAGAAAAAGTAGGTTTTTAAATAAATTCAATATGGTGGAAAAAAATTATAGATGGAAATGAAATCGATATACATTTTATGGGGCTTGAATCATTTTGATTCTAGCCCTTATGATTGCAGAGATATGAGTCAAAATGTAAAAGTGTTTATTACAGCGACACCTAGGGTCAGATGGGTGTGCGTTTGTGCGCCTGAGTAGTGGGGGAGATTTGGGATCATCCTGCCAAGTTTGGTGTCTCTACGACTTACAGTCTCTGACGCTCAGACACTTTTAAGGCAGAAAAAAAAAAGAAGAAGAAAGTAAGTACAATTACAATAGGGTTCCAGCAGCTTCGCTGTTTGGCCCCTTAATTAATTAATACGTCACAATAACTAAATCATATGTGAACAAAAAACACTAATCTACATATCAGGTGCTAGAGGGAGAAAAAGAGAGAGGGGTAAAGAGAGCACAAGGGAAAGAGAAGAAACAAGATGGCCAGATGAGTCAGATAACCGTCTGGAGATGGAAGCCAGTGAGTCTGTCTGGGAGTGTGTCAATCTTTATTGGTTAAACTAAGGCTCCTCAAGCAATCTTAGGATGTGTTAGTGGGATATACAATCCTTACTGGGCTGGTGTGGCATAGTGGTTAAAGTTCAGGGCTGGTCAACAGAAGTTTGTTCGAGTCCTGTTGAGAGCCATTAGCTACAGTAATGCCATTGTTGCTTAAGCGGGTCTGTGCTTGTAATAAGTGTACTGTTAGTCACTTTTGATAACAGCTTATGCTAAATAACAATTACTTACATTCCTACTTGTCTTTTAAAAGGCAAAATAGCTCCAAAATCACTAAATAACTAAACAGAACCTTTCAGTTCTCTTTGCAGGCTGTTTTCTGATTACATTGGGTTATACCAGCAAAACTCATTTTTAAGTGTCAGGACAGGAAGAAATTGCTCCTTAAGGTAACAGCTGTTTTTTTTTTTTTTTTTTTTTTTTTCTTCAGATATTTGCAAGCTGTTTTCAGTTTAGTGATTCGAATGCCACACTTTTTTTCAAAAAGTAAATGAATTACAGTCTTATGAAAAAAATAGCAAAGGAAAATATGTTTTATACTATAGCAGTCTTAGAGCATGAAATTCAAGACTTATAATTCATGTAATTAGTTAAAAAAAAAAAAAAAAAACTTCATTATAGGGATAGTTCACCCAAAAAGGAAAAATATCTCATAATTTACTCACCCTCATGCCATCCCAGTTGTGTATGAATTTCTTTCTTCATCAGAACACAAACAAAGATTTTTAGAAGAATATATCACCTCTGTTGGTCCATACAAAGAAAGTGAATGGTGATCAGACATTTGTAGCTCCAAAAATCACATAAAGTAAACATAAAAGTAAACCATAAGACTCCAGTGGTTAAATCCTTATCTTCAGAAGTGATATGATAGGTGTGTGTGAGAAACAGATAGATATTTAAGTCCTTTTTTTCTATAAATGTCCACTTTCACATCGGAAAGTTACACATGGTCCCTCTTTAGTTTCACTTTCACATCCGAAAGTGAAAGTTTAGATTAAGAGTAAAAAAGAACTTCAATTTTTATCTGTTTCTCACCCACGCCTATCATACCACTTCTGAAGACATGGATTTAACCACTTGAGTTTTATGGATTACTTTTATGCTTCCTTTATGTTATTTTTGGAGCTACAAAGGTATTCATATTAAAATTGGTTTATGTACCAATGTATCAATACATATGAATTAGAGGTAGACTGATATTGGATTTTGCTGATAGCAATAATAAGGTGTTGGAAGAAAGGTGATAACTGATGAATTGGCCAAACTGATATATATTTGTGTTAAAAATGTTCTTAGGGTTTCCTTACTGTGAAGGTGTGGCCCAGACATACAGTTAATTCTACAAGAGTTCAAAATGAATGAAATCCCAGTTAGTTGTGCAACCACAATACCAACTGGTGCATAACAAGGGACTTTTAACTATAACATGCTTGAACTGTCTGTGCTTTTAGCTGCTCACTCAAACAGATAAGGGAAACAGAATATTTACACTAACAATCATCTACAGCATATCACAATTCCTGTATTTCCGTTCTCAAATTTAAGATTCTTTAAATAATAATAATGTTATTTTTTATTTTTATTTTTTTAATTTTTTTATTTTTATCCCATTTGAGACTTTTTATGGCCTTAAATTTTGAACATTTAATCTAAGACATTTTAAGACTTTTTAAGGACCCGCTGGAACCATGTTTTTGACACCCCAAGTATGCAATATAGCACTACAAAATAGTGCATAGGATGTATTGTATTAATTTTGGCTTACTGAACTAGAGCCTAATTTTCTAATGAACCCAGACCTGTTGATTCATTAGATGTTTTGAAGTCGGACACCTGGAATAAAATGGCCAAATGAGCAAAGAACTTGAGAAAATCACTTAATTATGCCTACTCATAAAGGTAAAACCAACATCACTTTTTCCTAAAATAAATAAAAAGCTTAGACAGCATCAGTGAAAGTGTTTGACATGCTTAAATGGCTGTTTAGATTCCAATTTCCCTGTAATTGGGCCTTTATATATTTCTGATGTCATACACTAAATTGGCTTTTGTCCCTGTGTATTAGGCCATTGATTAATGATATTATTTAGCATTATTTTGCCTTCCTGCTCTTGTATTTGTATATGTTCATGCTTATGCGTGCAGTATAAGGGGATGTGAATGTGTGAGCTGATTTAACACAGAGTGGTAATAGCATCATTAAGGCAGGATGATGTGATCAGGAATGTCAAGGTTAATCACTGAACTAATTACAGCCAAGAGATCGAGATTAAAGAAGGGATAGTGTAGGGAAAAGTGTAGGAGAGAGAACAAGAGACTGCTCACCTTTTCAATATTTACCAGACTGTAACCAAATCTTACATCTTGAGTCAGAAACATTCTGTCAGATGATGATTGTATGGGGGCTGCAGCTTTTAGGGTTGCTAATAGACAATTTTGAAAGACTAATAAACTGACATATTAAGTGAAGGATTTGAAAACCGAAAGGAGGGAGAATGAGGCACACATTGCAGGTTCCCCACCAAACATTCAGGCCCACAGTAACTGTAATCCAGCACATTAATTATTTACACTGCATCTAAACTCAATCTACCAAACACAGATCAATTAGTCTGCACAACACATGGGGGATGGAAGAGGAGGGATAGAAGGAGGGAGATATAGAGGGGGCAGATTCATAGATTCATTTAAGAAGTATTTCAAATGTGAAATTATTTACATATCAAATCAATCAGAATAGCTGGGAATGGATAGCTGCTAGATCACCTCATTTTAAGGCAGTGCAAAGGGGATGGAGTGAGGTGAGAAAAGAGAGGAATGGGATAAGAGGAGTTGGGAGAGAGGGGTTCTTAGGATTAGATAAAACGTGAATGGATCAACAGTAACTGCTTATTTGATTGTTACTCTGCAGGAAGTAGGCTACTATGTGTTTTTTTTTAACACGTGAAACCTAAAACAAAGAACAATTACCAACTATTTAAGGGGCATTTTTTACTTTGTCACGAGAAGCATGAGGCAGGACCCAAATGCAGAGATGAAAATAAGGGAATTTATTAGGGAGAGAAATCAACAGGTTAACAAGACAGGGCAGGTGTGACTAATAAACTAATAATGGGCAAACAAGTAGGCGGGGTATGACGCAAGACAGAGAGACATGCAGCGATACAGAAACAAAAAGCCACGTGCTCTCACAAGACAACAAAACACCCAAATGGCATAAGCGCACATCGTCAAGACAATAAGGCAATATACGCCCATGCCAACCGACAAACAAGACGAGAGAATGCATAGCAATGCCAAAATAAGTGGTCTCACACTAAACGAAACCTGAGCATACATCGTGAGGCAAACGCCACACAATGCATGCAACAGGTGACAAAAACAAGACAGGACACCTGTGCGAAAGTTTGGCCACACACACACCCGACACCTTAGACTGAAGTGACCAAACCTCATCACAACATGAAAACAGCTCACGACCCGGGCACACAACGCGAGCGTGACGTGAGACTCACCCATGTTTGCAAGAGACAGACAAACAATTGACGTGAGTGCATGCTGCCAAGATGACATAATCACGTTGCAACCACGTCAGTAACAGACAGACATGGAGCATGAGTGTCCGGATCCCGACACAGACTGAAACCGTACCAGACAGGAAGTAATACTCCCGACATTAAACAAGACAGAACGAAAAGCGCATGACAGGGAATACAACCAAAACTTTGCGCTTACACAAAGACAGACAATGAAACACAAGACAGACATGGGACGATGATGCCACAGTCCTGTCAGACCAAAACCCAGACTGACAGAGTGACAATCTTGTTCTCCAGCATGTATAAATCAATGAAAGTGAGCCCAGTTTTAGTGGTGTTGAAACTATTGAGGGCAAGTGAGACTAGTTAATATTTAGCTAAGTGTGCTAAGAGAATTGTAGAGATGAAGGTCCATTTACACTAAAGTCTTTCCCTTTTACCCTGTTGGTTTATGTGCATTTTCTGACATGCTTACATTTACCACAGCCTTGCTAGTGGGCAAACTGTATTTTGTATCGCTTTCTTAACAGCAGTTTTGTCATGTTTTTAGTTTGTTCTTTGTCTTAGTAGTACACTAATTATTAGCAGGTTAGAGAGATTCTTTAGAAACCACATCCACAGTTGTGATGGGCTGCTATACTATAGATGGGAAACTTTCAAAAAAGCAATTTGATCTTAACTCTTTAAAGCTTAATTTAATTTCTGCACCAATTAGTGCCACAGAATGGAATTGCAAAAATGACATTGGTTTAAAACAGCTTTGCCAAATACTCCCCCTTTTTTCGTTTTTTTTTAACTTATTTTTATTGTCTTTTTTTGAGCAAGAACAAACATGTCCATTCATTTATACGCTCCCCCTTTTGTCATTGATTGAATAAACAGAGAGTCCTGCCCATAAATCATGCCATTGGTGGAGTCTGAATTGCTGTGTTGGGCTGAATAGGCCGCTCAGACAAACCGAGCAATATTTTTTATAGTGACACAGAGACACTGGGATAGGAGAAAGTATTTTAACATCAAAATAGTAACACAGTTCAGCTTTAAATCATGTAATAAGCGGCACGATGAAGAGCTGCATTACAAGCAGAGAGAGTTTAGTTGAGACAGACCACTTGTATAAAAATTAATGGCAGAAACTGGAACGTACAATTTACAGGCCAATCACAATAATAATAATGAAAAAAAAAAAAGCCAATCATGTTTTTAATAAAGATATCTCCTGCAGTTAACTCGAGAATATGCATTTGCATTTGCTGGACCACTATAAAAATAGTTTTTAGCGTGATCTGAGCTAAAGAACCACAATTTATACCAATGTTGTCAGATTTTACTGCTAATTTGAAATATGCTATTTGATCGTAATCTTGACCAACCGTTTTGGAGATCAGTCTTTTTTATATATACAGTATATTTCAGTATATAGTAGCTGTAAGTGTATGCTGCTTGTATTCATAGAAAATAGCTGCCAGGGAGTGCCCAATATGGCTGCCGTGTGGACTGACTTGTCTTGAAAGGAAATTTTTTCTTGGTCACAAGCGACTGAAATGAAGAACATTCTTTGTACCTGCTTGTAATGGGGTTCGTTATGGGGGTGAAAGGAGGAAACGGGAAACGTGAGGCTTCAACTCAAAGGTTAGTCTTTAAAAATGTATTACTCAAAAATAGCTTTTCAGCTTCAACATAAACAGACAACTTTGGCGGTTGAAGCATGTCTTTCTCCCCCGGTCTCTGGCGTGATCTCTTAATGCTCTCCCCAGTGCTTACTACAATCAGAAACAGGTGTTAGACATTATAGCACCCTTACTGCTTTCTCTCTCTGCTGACGAATGCTCCACCACGCCCCCGCCACACTGCTAAATTAAGGGAACCATCTCACCTATTAATCTAAAAACACATACCTATGTATAATAAAACTATTTATTTTGTATGAAGAAAAAAATTATTGAAAAGAGTGCAGAGATTACCCAACAAAGCAACTCAACAAACACCAAAACAGAGAGTTGAGAACCAAAATTGATGGCTTCTATGAAAGATATTCCTTGTAACATAAGGATACTTCACAGTGCCTTCGGGTAGCATAACTATGTATCACTGTTCCCCTTCATGCTTCCACTATGCATAATAAAACTGATACAGTCTCACATGAAAAGTAGGAATCATATTTTAAACAGTGGACATAAATACATTAGTCTTCAGTACTCTTAGGCTGACTGTGCAAAAGTTTGGTGCAGACCTGAAGCAGTATTTGAGGAACATAATGACTTTCTCCAACTGAGTGACTTTGGGCCACAGGTGCACTTTTTCACAAGTCTCTCTCTCTCTCTCTCTCTCTCTCTCTCTCTCTCTGTGTGTGTGTGTGTGTGTGTGTCAGATAAGGTTGAATGCTACTGTGATTGATAGGTTTGAAAATACAGAGAAATAAACAAACAGATGATCAAAACCCTAGAGAGAGAATGCGAAGGAGAGAAAAAGCAGATTTGAACTGTATTCTACCTTACAATTATTGCCAAAGTCCAAAGTCATCATAGTAAATACTTCTGCACTAATATTACAAATCGAGGCGTGTTTCAAAACAGGTGTTACAACCCCATTTCCGAAAAAGTTGGGACAGTATGAAAAATGCTAATAAAAACAAAAAGGAGTGATTTGTAAATTATGTTCACCCTTTGCTGTATTGAAAGCACTACAACTATACATTATATGAAGTTTTTCTTTGTGAATTTCATTGTTTTTTGAAAATGTACAGTGATTTCAAATCAGATGATTACAACACGCTCCAAAAAAGTTGAAACGGGCAGTTTTAGACTAATAATAATTTGACGAGTTGAAATAGCAAGGCGATGTGAAACAGGAGATGTTAAACAGGTGAGACAATCGTGTCATAGGATTTAGAGAGCCTCCAAAAACAGTCTAGTCCTTCAATAGCAAGGATCATTCAATATTTGTCAACTTGCCAACAGATGCTTCAGCAAGTAATCCAGCATTTTGAGAACAATGTTCCCCAAAGACAAATTGGAAGGTTTTGGGGAATTTTACCCTCTATAGTGCACAATATAGTTAAAAGATTCAAGGAATCTGATCAAATCTCGGAACACAAGGGCAAGACGAAAACCATTTCTGAATGATCGTCACTGTCTTAAAAATGGCATTCATCTGTAATGGATATCATGAACATGGGCTTGGGATAACTTTAGTAAACATTTGTTAGTCAACACCATTTGCCACTACATCCACAGATGCAAGTTAAGACTTTACTATGCAAAGCAGAAGCCTTACATCAACACTGTCCAGAAGCGCTGCAGACTTCTCTGGGCTCGGTCTCATCTTAGATGGAAAGTAGAACAGTGGAACCATGTTTTTTGGTCTGATGAGTCCACATTTAAAATAGTTTTGAGAAACGCAGCCGTCGTGTTCTCCAGGCCAAAGCAGAAAAACACCATCCAAGCTGTTGTTAGCGTCAGGTCCAAAAGGCAGTGTCTGTATTGGCCAGGGGTGTGTCAGTGCCCACGGCATGGGTAACTAGCACATCTATGAGAGCACCATGAATGCAGACAGATATGTAAAAATTTTGGAGCAACATATACTGCCATCCAGTATCGTCTTTTCCAGGGACGTCCCTGCATTTTCCAGCAGGACAACTTCAAACCATATCCTGCCCAGATTTCAAGTGCATGGCTGTGTAAGCAGAGATTTTGGGTGCTAGATTGGCCTGCCAGCAGTCCTGACCTGTCTCCAATTGAAAATGTGTGGTGCATTATGAAGCACACCATATGGCAATGAATACCCCATACAATTGTGCAGCTAAAGACCTACATAATGGATGACTGGGGGAAAATTTCACTTTCTAAACTTAAAAACACTTGTGTCTTCAGTACCCAAATGCTTAATAAGTGTTATTAGAATAAATTGTGATGTTTCACAGTGTGTCTCGGACCTGTTAATTTGTCAGATTGGGTTTTTGTCTGACAGGACCGTGACATCATCGTTCCCTGTTCGTCTTGTGTTTCGTGTACATTCTTTGTGTGATCGCACGGGTCCAGTTGTGAGTTACCGCCATCCGCTCTTCGGCCTCTCTTGTTCGTGTCCGGAGCATGGTGTCTGGATCCTGACTTCCTGTCTGGTTCGGTTTCTGTCTCTGTCAGGATCTGGATACTCAAGCTCCATGTTCTGTTTGTTTTGGTCTAATCGTGTTGACATTTTCCCTCATGTGTTTCAGGTGCCACTGGCACGTGGGATCAGCGTTTCCATGGGAACCCTGATTGTTTCCATGGGAATGCTGATCATGCCAACTTTCAGCTGGTGAGTAGCACCTGTCAGTTTTTTGTTCCTGCTCATTTTAATCCTCTTGTGTGTCGTGTCCTTTGCTGGATTGTTGAATGTAGTTTAGTGAATTAATGTAGTCTGTAGTGATTGTTTGTTTGTGTGTTATCATTATAGAAAGATGTTTGATGTAAAGTAATTACCTCACTCTCTCTGCCTAGTTGGTCCTGTCTCATGTATCTGTTCGGTTGCCCGTCTCTGCCCATGTGTTGGGAGTGTGACTGCCTTCCAGTTTGCTGTACGCTTGTTCCCTATCTGTCACTCACTCGACGTTGTGTCGATGTAGTGACACTAGGGGTCACTCTTGGGAGCCCGAGACACCTCTGGTCTTTGATAAAAGGCAAATGAAAATCTGCGAGTGGTATTTGCATGCCACTCCCCCGGACATATGGGTATAAAAGGAACTGGTATGCAACCACTCATTCAGATTTTCTCTTCTAAGCCGAACAGTCATGCTCACTGAGCTGAATTCTACTGTTCATTCACCTCTGCTGGATCTGACGGCGCATTTCAGCGGCTTCTCTCTCCTCTGCACTGGTGCACTGCAGAGAATGCCTCTGGGCGCTTTGGCAGAAAAAAAAGAGAGTATATTCTCTGAAAGAGCTTTTTCCTCTAAAAGAGTATATTTCTCTAAAAGAGCGACACACACGGAACATCTTTTTAAAGATGCCTTTCTGATTGTGTATTATTCCTGGTTGCTGTCATTATCTCTCAACTTCGGATGGTCATGATCGCTGTCTTTCGTGTCTGGGCGCTACCCACATGGAGGCAGCATTTGTGGATGGTTCATGTTCTCATTGCGAGAACATGACCATGGCAACGTTGCAGTCACCCCAGCAGCTCCCCGCCTCGGTCTTTCTACCTACAGGTATGAGGCCAGTGCGGCTAGCACTGGGGGCGATTTGGGGACCCCAATGGGATCACCACCGCCGGGTATCCCCCGCGGACCTCCCATTCCTCAGCACGCTCGTCTGCCCCAGTCGGGCTTCCGGATGAGTCCGCCGGCTCGTCTCATGGCGAGTCTGGCCTCTCGTTCAGAGCCCGCGAAGATGATGAGCTCTCGAGCGCAGCATCGGAGAGCGGGCTTGTCCAGTTGGACACAAAAACCTCGGGGACGATTGCCCAGTCACAGGCTGATGCAGAAATGACGGACATGCTTTCCCGGGCGGCCACGAGCGTCGAGTTAGAATGGAACCCTCCACTCTCCCCTGAACCCTTGCGGCTTGATGATTGGTTCCTGGGCTCGCAGCACCGCTCAAAGCAGCCACGCCCCGCTCCAGTGCCTTTCTTCCCGGAAGTGCACGAGGAGCTGATGAATTCGTGGGAGTCACCTTTTACTGCCCGGCCCCGATTCCGCAGTTCCCCCGCCCTCACTACCCTCGATGGCGGGACAGCCAGGGGCTATCTGGCGATTCCCCTGGTGGAGAAGGCGCTTGCGGTGCACCTATGCCCGCAGAGCGCCGCCACCTGGCGCGGACGCCCTAAGCTCCCATCCAAGCCCTGTAGGTTCATGTCATCCCTGACGGCTAAAGCCTACAGCGCTGCTGGACAAGCCGCCTCTGCCCTACATGCCATGGCTCTCCTGCAGGTCCACCAAGCCAAGGCGTTGAAAGAACTGCACGAGGGTAGTTCCACCCCAGATTTGATGCAGGAACTGCGCTCGGTGACCGACCTCGCTCTCCGAGTGACGAAGGTCATGGCGCTGTCTCTCGGGCGGACGATGGCCACATTAGTGGTCCAGGAGCGCCACCTTTGGCTCAACCTGGTCGAGATGGGTGAGGCCAACAAGACACAGTTTCTTGCTGCCCCCATTTCCAAGGCTGGCCTATTTGGTGACACTGTCGAGGACTTTGCCCAGCAGTTCTCAGTGGTGAAGCAGCAGACGGAGGCTACCCAGGCACATCCTGCCCCGGCGCAGCTCAAGGTCCCGCACCCCGTCTGCTCATTGTCAAGGGCGTCCGCCTGCGGTGACTGCACCGGCTCCGCCGTAGCCCGCCCCTTCAGCCCGGCCCCGATGTGGAGCCCACCGCAGGAAGCAGACGCCACCCGTCTCACAGTCGGCTGCTAAGAACCCATGGTGGTCGACAAAGCGCCCCTGAGACGGGCGACCCAGGGACGACAAAACCTACTCACCTGGAGCTGGTAAGAAGACCACTCCATCCCCCGGTGGAGGTCCAGGTGGAAAATCTTTTGTTGCCTTTTTCTTTGATTTCGCCGTATGCCCAAGTGGCTGCGGTACCCAACAGTTCAGCAAAAGAGCAGTTTCCTTCCTCCCTGGGTCACATACCCGGTGTGCATGGTCGTCATCTCGACTACCATCCACGGGTTTTTCCTTGCAGGATTGGCACTCCAGCGGTGGTCTTCCCGCCCCTGAGCGCCCAGCTGTGGCACACAGCTGCCACGATGTGGCAGTCTCCACGGGTTATGAGGACAGGCCTCTTCCTCCCCAGTCCCAGGCTGTTCCGGGGGTGGTCACAAGGAGCCAGGTAAGTGCTTCGATGTCCCTAGACTCAGCACAGCCATGACGTGGTGTGGCATCTCGAGCTCCGCCCCGCCGCGAGGCCCCACCTGCCGGTACATCCGACGACGCTGTCCCCTTGGTCCCCCTTGCGCGGAATTGGATGCGTGGTTTGCGCTTTCCAATCCGTTGTGATGGCTGATCTGGACCGTCCAACTCAGCTACGCGATTCAGTTCGCCAGGCGCCCGCCCAGGTTCAGCGGTATCCACTTCACCTTGGTCAAGGACGAAAACGCTGCTACCTTGCGTTACCTTGCGCGCTAACACTCTTACGGAAGGGCGCGATAGAACCTGTCCCTCTGGCCGAGATGAAGAAGGGGTTTTACAGCCCAGACACAAAAACGCATTCTGGCGAGCGTCCGGCATCAAGATTGGTTCGCGGAGGTAGACCTGATGGACACGTACTTCCACGTCTCGATCCTTCCTCGACACAGACCCTTCCTGTGGTTTGCATTCGAGGGTCAGGCGTATCAGTACAAAGTCCTCCCTTTCGGCCTGACCCTGTCTCCTCGCATCTTCACGAAGGTCACAGAGGCAGCCCTTACCCCGTTAAGGGAGGTGGGCATTCACATTCTCAACTATCTCGATGACTGGCTAATTCTAGCTCACTCTCGGGACATATTGTGCACACACAGGGACTTGGTGCTCTCACACCTCAGCCGACTAGGGCTTCGGGTCAACTGGGAAAAGCGCAAGCTCCTCCCGGTTCAGAGCATCTCTTTTCTCGGTTTGGAGCTGGACTTATGAACGAGCGTGCCCAGTCGGTGCTGGCCTGTTTGAAGGCGTTCAAACAGAAAACAGCAGTTCCACTGAAACTTTTCAGAGGCTTCTGGGGCATATGGCATCCTCAGCGGTAGCCACCCCACTTGGGTTGATGCATATGAGACCACTTCAGACTTGAGTCCCGAGATGGGCATGGTGCCACAGGACACATTTCGTGGTCATCACACCGGTCTGTCACCGTCTTTTCAGCCCTTGGACCGACCTCTCGTTTCTACGGGCAGGTGTTCCCCTAGAACTGGTCTTCAGGTGCATCATGGTCACGACGGACGCCTCCAAAATGGGCTGGGGTGCTGTTTGCAATGGGCACGCAGCCACCGGCCTGTGGACAGGCCCGCGACTGCATTGGCACATCAACTGCCTTGAGTTGTTGGCAATTCTGCTTGCCCTGCGGTGGTTTCGGCCGTTGATCCAGGGCAAGCACATGTTAGTTCGGACAGACAACATGGCAATGGTAGCATATGTCAACCACCAAGGCGGTCTGCGATCTTGTTGTATGTCACAACTCGCCCGCCGTCTCCTCCTCTGGAGTCAGCAGCACTTCAAGTCACTGCGAGCCACTCACATCCCAGGCAACCTCAACACTACAGCGGATGCGCTGTCACGGCAGGTTACCCTCAGGGGAGAGTGGAGACTCCACCCTCAGGTGGTCCAGCTGATTTGGAGTCGATTCGGGCAGGCACAGGTAGACCTGTTCGCCTCCCAACATTCCTCCCACTGCCCGCTCTGGTACGCCCTGACCGAGGCCCCCCTCGGCATAGACGTGCTGACACAGCTGGCACCCTGGCCTGCGCAAATATGCGTTTCCCACAGTGAGCCTACTTGCACAGACCCTGTGCAAGGTCAGGGAGGACGAGGAGCAGGTCATCCTGGTAGCACCCTACTGGCCCACCCAGATGTGGTTCTCGGACCTCACACTCCTCATGACAGACCCCCCCCCCCCCCCCAGTGATTTCCCCTGAGGAAGGACCTTCTTTCTCAGGGACGGGGCACCATCTGGCACCCACGACCAGACCTCTGGAATCTCCATGTCTGGCCCCTGGACGGGACTGCGGTGGTAGACATGATCACTCAGGCTAGGGCCCCCTCTACGAGGTGCCTGTATGCCTTTAAGTGGCGTCTGTTCGCTAAGTGGTGTTCTTCCCCAGAGATGCGCAGTCGGATCAGTGCTTTCCTTCCTGCAGGAGCGGTTGGAAGGGAGGCTGTCCCCTTCCACCTTGAAGGTGTACGTTGCCGCCATAGCAGCACACCATAACGCAGTCGACGGTAAGTCCTTAGGGAAGCACGACCTGATCATCAGGTTCCTAAGAGGTGCCAGGAGGCTGAATCCCTCCAGACTGCGCCTTGTTCCCTCATGGGATCTCTCTGTAGTTCTTCAGGGTCTACAGAGAGCCCCCTTTGAGCCTTTGCAATCAGCTGAGCTTAAGGCGCTATCCTTGAAGACTGCCCTCCTGACTGTGCTCACTTCCATCAAGAGGGTAGGAGACCTGCAAGCATTCTATGTCAGTGAAACATGCCTGGAGTTCAGTCCGGGTTACTCTCACATGATCCTGAGACCCTGACCGGGATATGTCCCATGGTTCCCACCACTCCTTTTAGGGACCACGTGGTGAACCTGCAAGTGCTGCCCCAGGAGGAGGCAGACCCAGCCCTGTCGTTGCTGTGTCCGGTGTGTGCTTTACGCATCTATTTGGATCGCACGCAGAGCTTTAGGATCTCTGAGCAGCTCTTTGTCTGCTTTGGTGCACAGCGGAAAGGAAGCACTGTCTCCAAGCAGAGGATCGCCCACTGGCTCATTGACGCCATAACTATGGCATATCACACCCAGGACATGCTGCCCCCGGTAGGGCTATGAGCCCATTCTACCAGGGGTGTAGCGGCCTCCTGGGCCCTGGACAGGGGTGCCTCTCTAACAGACATTTGCAGAGCAGCAGGCTGGGCAACACGCAACACCTTTGCAAGGTTCTACAACCTCCGGGTGGAACCGGTTTATTCCCAGGTAGTGGCACGCAATACAAGCGGATAAGCCCGGGATAGCCGGCCGGGTGTATCGCTTGCACATAGTGCCTTCCACCTCCTTTTGAGCTGAAGACATGCACTATTAATTCCCAGTAGTGTTCACAAACTTTGTTCCCTGGTTGACTTCCTCCGAGCCCTGTGGCAGTTGAGTTTTCGGAGAGACTCGCTGCCGGCCCAGTACACGTGCTAACTAAGAGTCCTGTTCTGGGGTAGGTGCTCCGCATGTGTTGGTTCCCTGTAAGGCTAACCCCATGTGATATATATCTTCCACTAATTCGTTTCCCTGTTGGCAAACTGCGTCTTCCTTGGGCAGAGCCCCTCTGCCCCAGTCTCCATGTTTGTAGTACCTCCTCCCCCATTGGGTAGGATCTATCTTGAAGACTCTCCACATGGTCGGAAAGACCATGTGACGTATTCTTCCACTTAAATATCCCCCTTCTCTTTGGCAAGGTGTGGTCTCTGCGGTGTCTTCCCCTTTGGAGGGACACCCCCCGACTAGACCTGGTGGCCCAGTCGGATAATCCCCCTTCTTTTTTAGGGAGTGGAAAAAGAGAAGGGGAAAAGAGGCCACGACTGAGTTAGCCTGTCTCTTTCTTTTGGGTAGTCGACTTGTCCCCAAAGGGCCGTTCGACACTCATAACTATATTGGGGGAGGTTACGTGTCGACCTGGTGTGCTGGCTCTGAGGCACACAGTGGTCTGCCCACCACACACCGCCAATTCATGTAACACTTTTCAGCCAGTTGTGGCATCTCATATAGGGACCCCTAGTGTCACTACATCGACACAACGTCGAGTGAGTGACAGATAGGGAACGTCATTGTTACTTGTGTAACTTCCATTCCCTGATGGAGGGAACAAGACGTGTCCCTCCTGCCACAACGCTGAACTACCCACTGAAATGGCCAGACCTTGTCTTGGCTCCTCAGCATAAAACCTGAATGAGTGGTTGCCTACCAGCTCCTTTTATACCCGTATGTCTGGGGCAGTGACATGCAAATACCACTCGCCAATTTTCATTGGCCTTTTATCAAAGACCAGAGGTGTCTCGGGCTCCCAAGTGTGACCCCTAGTGTCACTACATCGACACAATGTCTCATTCCCTCCATCAGGGAACGGCAGTTACACAAATAACCATGACGTTCTCTGCACTCACAAGTCTTCAGCAGAGGACTCCTCATCTCTGCCCGCATGTCGGGAGAGTGACTGGCTTCCAGTCTGCTGGGCATTGTTCTCTGCGCCTCACTGTGCTTCAATGGAGGATTCCTATGGATCTGCTCCTGGCTTCCATGACTCATTCACTCGCCTACGAGCACACTGTTCACGGATTTGCCCATTGCTTGGCCACGGCGTGCATGCATCTTCAGGCTCCTCCCCGCAGCTGCAGCCAGTGCCTGGATCCTCAGTCTTCGCCAGCACAGTGGAAGTTAATATTTATTGTTAATAAATCCTTTGACATGTTCCTCTGCTCTTGGGTCTCTTTGTTTCATTCTTGCTTTCTGACACAGTGGTAAACACTCGACTGTCCCAACTTTTTTGAGGCGTGTTGCAATCATCTGATTTTAAATTACTGTACATTTAGAAAAACAATGAAATTCTCAAGGAAAAACATCATGTAATGTGTAGTTGTAGTGCTTTCAATATAGCAAAGGGTTAATATAATTTACAAAACACTCCTTTTTGTTTTTTATTAGCATTTTTCATACTATCCCAACTTTTTTGGAATTGGGGTTGTACAATAATGTATGTGTAGGGCAAATTCTAATGCATAAGAGCACAGCAATAACAGCAAATGAAGTGTGCTTTAAAGGTGCTCCATATAAGCCACTGTGGAGATACTGTTAGGCTTTTAAATGAGCCCAGTTAGAGGAAAGGAAAGCCAAATGGCAATTTTATCATTAGCTCTTCTGACTAATTCACTAAATTAGAGAAACTCTTTTTAAAGTTTAATTCTGAAACATTCTGAATAGGAGGTGATAATTGCCATAAGCTAGTAATGAGTTTTGGACTAACTCACTTTAAACAGGGTCAGATGACGGTTTACATAAATTGTAGATAATCGTTGTTAGATTGATCATTTTAAGATGTTTTTCATGAGTTTGATTTTGCAATGGAGGTAGTTTGAGGTCATTACTGAAACAAACTGTAATGAAGGGAACTGAGAATGCTGTTGCATTTTAATAAGATACATAGACTACCGTTGTTGTCACATTGTGAGAAAAAACATTGAGGGGGCCAAGAGCATAAAAGTAAAGTCAATAGTTTAAGAATGTGTGTATCCACTGAGAAATATACTAGGGTCAGTGTCACTTTACCAACTGATTATGTGGGTAACTGTGAACTGGAGGTGCAAAAAGCCTCACTATGGACCAGTTACATGCACAGAAAAAGGGAAGAAATCTTAATAGTTAAAATAAAATAATTAGATAAAACTAAATAAAAATCTCTTAATAATCTCACAGTAACAGTAATAATGTGTCATGAGATTTCTTTAAAAATCACAAAAGCATTAAAGAAACTTAAGCGGAGGTGCCTTTAACAGTGCTCGCTACAGCATATCAGGGCAGATTCCAGTCACAATGGTAATTATTTAGGACCATAAAAAAAAAAAAAAAAAAAAAAAGTTTGTAATAACATGGTGTAACCCAGATGTAAAATCAGAGTAAACTGTATTCTAAGTTAAAAGCTTAAAACTAACTAAAGTGCATATTTAACTAAAATATGTGAAGAAACTAAAGACAAGTAACTAGAAACAGAATGAAAACCAAAGAGTCAGAAAAATATGCACAATTTTATATTTATAATTTATACTTGCAAATATATGTAAAAAATATTGCAGATAAACTTGACCAATAAGAGTTTGGATCAGCACTGCAAATGTGATTTATCCAATCAGCCAATCTTGCTGTAGCCGCTGACTCCACCCTAGAGTTATAGCAGACAGACACAGAACAGACGAAGAAGCAAAGAGCAACGAGATGCCGATCAACTGCGCTGTTAGGAATTTATAGCAGCAAAAGTCTGAAAAATAGAAAAGATTAGTTTAATCTTAAACTAAAGCTCTAGAAAAAGAGAAAAATACTTACCTGAGAGTTAATCTCGATGTCTAATTGAGATAAAGCTGAGTGAAGTCATTTATTTCACTGTTCATCTGGATAAAACCTGGAAGAAAAGAACAAGTTTAGTTAATTGTCGAGGAAACTGGCCAGTTTTTGTAAATATGTGTTTTGTTCGAGTTGGACCACGTTTTCAATGAGGATAGGGAACATTTCACCGTGGATGTTTCTGCATGAAGTTTCTGGAAAGTTTGATGGTGAGCCAAAAACCCAAGAGTCTTATATGAACTGTGAATATCTTCTGTTCGTGGATTTCTGAATAATCTTCAATTCACCTCTGCTTGAATTCATTCAACAACGAAAAGGTCGAGGTATTTGTAAGTCTGGACATTTATTGAATGTTATTTAGTACATAATAATAATTATTTCTGTGGGAGCCTGGGTAGCTCAGTGGTAAAATACGCTGGCTACCACCCCTGGAGTTCGCTAGTTCGCTAGTTCGAATCCTAGGGCGTGCTGAGTGACTCCAGCCAGGTCTCCTAAGCAACCAAATTGGCCCGGTTGCTAGGGAGGGTACAGTCACATGGGGTAACCTCCTCGTGGTCACTATAATGTGGTTTGTTCTCGGTGGGGCGCATGGTGAATTGAGCGTGGTTGCCGCGGTGGATGGCGTGAAGCCTCCACACGCGCTATGTCTCCGTGGCAATGCGCTCAACAAGCCACGTGATAAGATGCGCGGATTCGTCCTCCGCCACCCGGACTGAGGCGAATCACTATGCGACCACGAGGACTTAGAGCGCATTGGGAATTGGGCATTCCAAATTGGGAGAAAAAGGGGGAAAATCCCCCCCCCCAAAAAAAGAAATTTTTTCTGTAGTTATTAATTAATATTTTAATTAATTGGATCTAACTCATTAAAACCTCATATGGGGCTCCAGTAAATGTAGTGTGCTATGTTTAGGAGCAAGTTTGGTTATTAGCAATAATTAATAATTATCAAAGATAATTATTAATTATTAAAATCAATAGAACATCCAAAAAAACTACATCTATATTCGGTGAACAAAGTCGCTGGAAGTAAATTCTGGAAGCATTTTAGAGGTATTTCAACTCCTGATGATGTCATGTTTGAGGGACGTTCTGTTGTGTGCCTCATCCAATAGGAGTTGAGAGTTCGATCCTTTAGTGAGCAAGGCTTCATGGATTTGTAGTCTGTTTTGGACTCCCTTTGTTTGATTTTGGCGCAATTTTTATCAGTAAGATTTACGACTTAGAAGGTGGGGGCTTGAGTTATGTTTTTACGACTGTGTTAGGCCTGCCTTTGTCTTCTATCTGAATACATGAGGCCCAACAATTTGGTAATTCAGTTGATTGATTATTGTTTGTTTAATTGTATAATTGTTTATTTGAATTGTATTGGTAATTAATAGGTAACTGTAATTTTATTTGTTTGGTTTCAATTACATTTTATTGAGTTTATTTGGGGTAAGAGATACAAAAGAGTTACATTTGATAATAGATTAGGAATTAAAATCGATAAACATTTTATTAGCTTTCAAATAAACTAAATAGGCATAATTAGATTAACAATTTGAAGAGAAGGAATATTGAATTTAAATATCAAATTGTTTATTGTATTTTATCTAAGATTTATTTGTTGTATTGTTTATTGTTTTATCTGTAAAGTTTAGTTGAGTTATTCAATATAAATAATTTATTTCACTAAAGTCAGCTGTTGAGTGTGTATGTGTACCTTTTGCCTCTTTCACGTACCTGGTTATCTTCTGATTGGCCCAACTCTTTGCCGCCCTGGGTGCCATCACACTGTCATGATTCACTGTTGTTTGCCTTGTGTTTCTCCCCTGTCATCTGTTCCTCCCGGACTACACTTCCCATAATTCCCTGCCCTCATCACTGCCAGCTGTCCTTGATTGTCCTCACCTGTGTTTCATTAACTTATTACCCATTGTGTATATAATGCTCTGTTGTTTGCTTAGTCTTTGTCAGTTATTATGTATTTTGACCTCTTGTTTATTGACCCGGTCCCTTCGTAGATGTTTTGCTCTGTTCCTGCGTTTTCCCATCATGGATGTTTCTTTTGTTCCTGTGATTATCCTGTTATCCTGTACTTTGTTTATTTTATTAAAGACTGTTTCGCTGCACCTAGATCCAGCTATCGTGACTTCCTTCCAGATGTTACAGAACAACTGACCACAAAATGGATCTAGCGGCGTACTTTGTACAACTAAGCCAGGCGAACTTATCAATAAGAGAGTTTTCCCATTTCTACTCCACTGTTGCTGTCCACCCTGGATTTGATGATAATACCCTGAAATCCATTTAACGAGCCGATGGCCACGCCTGCCATGCCCAACGAGCCGACAGCCACACCTGCCACGGCCAACGAGCCGACGCCCATGCCTGCCACGGCCAACGAGTCAACAGCCACGCCTGCCACGGCCAACGAGCTGGAAGCCTGCGTTGCCAGCCTAGTCTGTCCCAGAGCCTGCGTTAACAGCCTCATCCATCCCAGAGCCTGCGTTGCCAACCTCGTCCATCCCAGAGCCAGCATTGCCAGCCTCATCCGTCCCAGAGCCAGCACTGCCGGCCTCGTCCGTCCCCATTGAAAGTTTTTGGGCTGTGCTGGAGAAGACTTTACAGAGTGGTTTGACTCTGCTGTCATTAATACAAGATCTCGGCCAAAAATTATTGCAACTCTGGATGGAAATAAATGTTGTGACGTTGCATAAGGTTGTTGAAACAATGGCACGGTCTGTGCATGCCACTGCTATGGTTATTCTGAATAAACAAAGACGACTAGGTAAAGTGTACTTTGAAGTTGAGTGAAATCCATGAAACAAGCAAATGTATCCTAATTCTTCATAATTGTATGAAAATTATTCTACAGCATATTTTGTAAATAAAAGCAGGTTGACTTATCATAAACATTTGTCATTTTACAATTTATTTGGCACCAAATAATAGGATTTTAATGTGCAGCCTAATATTGCTGGCATGAAAATAATGTTGATTACCACAAAATAATTTTGACTCATCCCACAATTATTAAATAAAAAAGAAGCAAAAATTGCAGTAAATCACTTAAAATGGAAGTGAATGGGGCCAGACCATATACATTAAAATACACACTGTTTCAAACATATTGCCACAAGACATAAACATTATAAGTGTTAACTTGATTTTAATATTTTACGAGGGACTAGCCAAAATAATTTTTTACAGTAATAAACATTGTTTAGAGCCACAAATTCTGTTGATTGAGCTTAACTTGAATTGAACCCAAAACATTTCTTTAAATGAGAATGGTCTGTACTTAGCTCTGATAAACAGAGATGAATAAACCATTCAGTCTGATAACAAAAGGTTTATTTCCAAAATGGATTCTTCCTCAATGAAGTCCATGTTTTTTTCTAAACACCCATTAACATGCTGGTCTCATTACAACCTTGTGCAGTAGAGTGTCACCTGTCACTGTAGCGATGACACTTGAAAGCAAGAGGTGTTGTGATTAAATTATCACATTTTCATAGACACAATTACCACTTAACAAGAGTTCATTTCCAGTTCATAATCTCTTGCTCTCATTGTATGTCTGTCTCCTCTGTTTACATTACTGGAATAATATTCACATTTTGAGCAATAGTGTACACAATTCAGGTTTTGAGATTTTTTCTGTTTGGAGAAAGGAATAAAAAAAATAAAAAAACATTTTTATTTTTATTTATTTTTTTGCAGTATGTGGCATATTGGATTGGGAAAACTGATATGTGTCACGGGGATAAGAGTCTATTGCAGAGATGTTTGAAAAGAAAGTGTGTGAGCATGCATTAAATTTACATTAAACTATTTTTGTTAAGCCACACACTGTCAGTTGTCAACAGAGGCTGAATTATTCACTACTTCCCAAACATGACACCTTCAGAAAGAGAGAGAGAGAGAGAGGAGGGGGAGGGGGGGGGGGGGGGGGGAAGAATACTTGGATTATTTAGAACCTTGTAATAACTACCTTGCACCTGCTGAAAAAAAGATTGGACCATTAAGGTCTGTTGTTCTGTTACATCTATTTTTCTTCATGACACATACAACTAATGGATAATGCAATGAGGTTATTTTATTTTTATTGATATGATCCCATAATATACTCTAAACTCCCTTGGTTTTGATTGGCTCTGAAAAGACCAAGCCACCAGCATTGCCCTGAAAAGAGTTTCTAATGGCATGTGAATCAATGCACTGCACTGTGTAGGAGCTACTCCAGCACATAAACAAACACGCAAAAACCTCTTAGAGTTCTTATCCACCCACTGCTAGGTAGGCGTCCTCTCTGATGTTCAGTTTGTAAATGGAAGGGGGTGGGGAGAGAGAGAGAGAGAAAGTTGGACTGGATGAGCGAGATGAATGACTGATGGGGGTGAGAAAGAATGTTCATAAAAGGTAGACTATTGGAATTTAAGCTGACAATTAAGATTTATTGTTCACTTGAAAGTGTGAAAGCTTTTCCCACTCCTCTAGTATTCAAAGAGCAATGGCAGAGCACAGCTTTGTGCGTTTTTCCCTAGACTGTATTTTCTTTACCAAGAGTGTGTTCTTTTGTGTTGTACCATAAATTGGGGATTAAGTATTTGGCTCCATGGGGTGTTAGTGATCTGAATGTTGTGAATGGAAAGTGTCAAGGGTTTTTCTAACCATTTTAGTAAAGTAATTGTCTCTTTAGCAGCATTTTAGGCTTTTTGGGGCTTATTGCTAGAGTAATTGCATGCTAAATGTTCTTGTGGGGGTGACTTTTGAGCTCTCTAGTGTGTTGCAGTAGGTGTTTCATAGTATATAGGTGCTATAAAAAACTTTTTGTGGTGATATTCTTCCTAAACCTGGGGAAAAAATGATGGGGGGAAGAGATTGATGGGACAGGTAATTGACCAAAGCCGGAATCAAACTCGGGTGGCCCACACTAACAGTCTATTCTTTTCAACAGGGTAGTTAGATAGTTTTTAATTATTTTAACAACAATTTTACTTAGTTCACAAATACTTGGGAGGAGCTTGTTCATCTAATCGGCTGTGACAATTATTTTGGTATTCCTCCATGTAACGTGGGCTGCCGATGATGAAGTGCGATGATCCCAAGTTTAGTTTATTTACAGTGCTTTCAAACGTGAAACAAAACATAAACATAAACTTGACTAAACGAGACTTGACTTGACTTCCAAACAGCGTTACATTAACACAATACCTGACATTGATACAATGGAAACACGAGACTTAAATACTTGGACATGGGAAACACATGACAAGATCACATGACAAGGAAATAGGAACTAACATGGCATAGAACAAAAAACACATACAACCCTGACATACCCCCCCTCTAGGGGTGGCACCCGACACCCCAAAACAAAAACATATAGTTCAAGAGGGAGCTTTGTGGGCGTGGCGACTTGACGTGGTTACGTGGCATGGCATGGAAACATGGTGAAACAAGGTGTTGGGCATGGCCTGGTGAGACAGGGCGTGGAGCATGAGACCAGGGCGGAGCCCATGGGGGGTGGAGCCATAAGAGGCTCGAGGGGCAGAGCCATGGAAGGTGGAGCCGTGAGAGGCTCGAGGGGCGAAACCATGGAGAACTGGATACCCAGAGAGTAGCCGAAGACTTGAAGGGCCAGGGTGGAACCGGAGGCAGGGAGGACCAAGGCGGCACCGGAGGCTCGGAGGAGCAAGGCGGAGCTGGGGGATCGGAAGACTGAGGTGGAGCCGAAGGGGCTGAGGACCAAGGTGGAGCCATAGGGATGGAGGTCCCCGGTGGAGCTGAAGGATCGGAGAGACAAGGCATAGCCAGAGGATCAGAGAGCCAAGGTGGAACCAGGTGACTGACAGACCAAGGAGGAGCTGGAAGGATGAGGGACCCCGGTAAAGCAGACAGGCTGAAGGACCACGGTGGAGCCAAGGGAACGTAGAGCTGAGGTGATGTCGTGGGATCGACAGGCCAAGGCGGAGTCCAGGGCTCGAAGGGTCTAGGCGGAGTCAGAAGTTCGAAAGTTCTCCTTTTCTGGGATATCTTAGAGGGCGATGATTGAGCCGGTGGCTTGGGGGGAACCGGCTGATCAGGAGAACTCAGGGTGCACACAAGGGTGGGAACCAGTTCCAACTCAAATAGCCCAGTGAGAGATGGCTCTGGAACGGACGAGGCTTGCAGTGCTGGCTCTGGGACGGACGAGGCTTGTAACTCTGGTTTGTTGACTGTGGCAGACGTGGGCATTGGCTTGTTGACTGTGGCAGGCTTGGAGCAGGCTCAGATGTGGTTGTGACATGGCATGGAGTAGGCTCAGGCACGGCTGTGACATGGCATGGAGCAGGCTCAGGCATGGCTGTGACACGTCATGGAGCAGACTGAGGCACAGCTGTGACATGGCATGGAGCAGACTGAGGTGCGGCTGTGACATGGCATGGAGTACACTGAGGATCTGGGGCAAAAGATGGCACTAGCTCAGCAACTATGATGAGGAACTCTGGCTTGGCGGCCATGACGTGGGACTCTGGCTTGGCAGCAATGATGTGGGACTCTGGCTTGGCAGCCATGACGTGGGATTCTGGCTTGGCGGCCATGATATGGGACTCTGGCTTCTGCGGCCATGACGTGGGACTCTGGCTTCTGCGGCCATGACGTGAGACTCTTGCTTGACGGCCATGACGTGGGACTCTGGCTTGGTGTCCACCTCCCCCACAGTGAATAATGAACCACATATTAGTAGGGCAAGGTCCTGGGCATGAGAATCTTAAGGAATTTAACAATTGCAGTTCAAGTACATCTTAATGATTCCAGTTCCTTAACCATTCCATTTATGATTATTTTAGTACTTTTAAAGAATTATTTGAAAATAAGAAATGTTATTACATTTAATGCCCTTGGCAGCCTGTTACCAAATTATGAGATAATTTCAGAGCAAATTATATTAAATTTCATTGTATTCATTTTATATATATATATATATATATATATATATACACCGATCAGCCACAACATTAAAACCACCTGCCTAATATCATGTAGGTCTCACTCGTACCGCCAAAAAAGCTCTGACCTGTTGAAGTATGGACTCCACAAGACCTCTGAAGGTGTGCTGTGGTATCTGGCACCAAGACATTAACAGCAGCATCCTTTAAGTCCTGTAAGTTGTGAGGTGGGGCCTCCATGGATCGGAAGTGTTGATCCAACACATCCCATAGATGCTCAATCTGATTGAGATCTGGGGAATTTGGAGGACAAGTCAAAACCTTGAACTCTTTGTCATGTTCCTCAAACCATTCCTGAACAATTTTTGCAGTGTGGCAGGGCACATTATCCTGCTGAAAGAGGCCACTGCCATCAGGTAATACCATTGCCCATGAAGGGGTGTACGTGGTCTGCAACAATCTTTAGGTAGGTGGTACGTGTCATAGTAACATCCACATGAATGACAGGACCCAAGGATTCCCAACAGATCATTGCCCAGAGAATCACATTGCCTGTGCTGGTCTGCATTCTTCCCATAATGCATCCTGCTGCCATATTTTCCCCAGGTAAATGACGCACACTCACCCAGCCGTCAACATGATCTAAAAGAAAACGTGATTCATCTGACCAGATCACCTTCTTCCATTGCTCCATGGTCCAGTTCTGATGCTCACATGCCCATTGTAGGCGCTTTTGGCGGTGGACAGGGGTCAGCATGGGCATTCTGACCAGTCTGCGGCTACACAGCCCAATATGCAGCAAGCTGCGATGCAGTGTGTGTTCTGACACCTTTCTATCATGGCCAGCATTACGTTTTTCAGCAATTTGTGCTACAGTAGCTCTTTTGTGGGATTGGACCAGATGGGCTAGCCTTCGCTCCCCACATGCACCCATGACCCTGTCGCCGGTTCATGTCCTTCCTTGTTCAACTTTTTGTAGGTACTAACCACTGCATGCCGGGAACACCCCTCAAGACCTGCTGTTTTGGAGTTGCTCTGACCCAGTCGTATAACCATCACAATTTGGCCCTTGTCAAAGTCACTCATATCATTCCACTTGCCCATTTTCCTGCTTCCAACACATGATATTCAATAACTGCCTGTTTACTTGCTGCCTGATATATCCCACCTCTCAACAGTTGCTAACGTCTTGGTGCCAGACCCCACAGGATACCTTCAGATGACTTGTGGAGTCCATGCCTCAACAGGTCAGAGCTGTTTTGGTGGCACGAGGGCGACCTACACGGTATTAGGCAGGTGGCTTTAATGTTGTGGCTGATCGGTGTGTATATATATATATATATATATATATTAGTGGTGCACCAATCAGTAAATTAGAGGCCTATACCGATCTCTGATTTTTTAACACTAAGATTGGTGATACAGATTTTTTTTTTAAAGTGCCCTTTTCCACACTTTTGCAAGTTATATTGTGTTTACATGTTTATGCCCCACACAGTACAATTACAATAACACTTTACAAAATGTTTCCATTGGTTAAAATTATTTAACAACATTACTGTAGTTAACATGAACTAATGAACATAACGTTAGTTACAACATATACTATTACATTTTTAAAATCAAAAGTTGTATTAGTTAACATTAGTTAATGCACTATGAACTAACATGAACTAACAATGAACAATTGTAATTTTATTAACTAACATTATAATTAATAAAGGCTGTAAAAATATATTGTTCATTGTTTGTTCTTCATACTAACTAATGTTAACGAATGGAACCTTTTTATAAAGTTACCAAAACTACATTAAAATTACATTAATTGTGAATTGCTAACATTTATTTGTTTTGAAATAGTTATAAATAGTTCTGTTGTCAATATCAAAAGATCATTGTGACATCCTGGTAAGCAGTAAAAACCATGAGAGCATCACACACAGCAGGGATGCAATCAAAAATAAGAAAAATATATCCATTGCAAGCTCTAAACTGCACCAGTGAGAAATCATTAATATCTGTGATTTGTTTACTGTCTTTGGCATTTTGATCAGAAAAACAAATCAGAAATTATTAAGCAAATGCGTGAAGACGCGGTGCCGTTATGGTTAAAATGTAATTGCTGTGATTAGTGGTAATGTGACCAACATTAATCTGATTTAAATTGGGATCCTCACAGAATAGTGCTGAGATGAGTGACTGATGAGATATTGAGAGCACCTGGAGAGCGTGCATGTTTGATTGACACCGCGAGTGAGCATATTGAAGGGAGTGAAGCTAAAAGTGCTCATGATCGCTCAAACAGTCTCTTATCACTCAACACAATGTCTGATTGTCACGACTCATGTTACATCACGTATACTCAGATTTGTATACGCATGCTTATTTGTTGTTTAATTCATTTTTATACCCATTTGTAGTCTCTCTATCCTCTCCGTGCTCACAGTGCAGCGAGTCAGAATTACTACCATAATGACTCTAGAAAATGGGCAACTTAATATTCATACACATGCAATTTTTACACATTTTTAAAAACAAACTTGCATATTCATCTGAATAACAGCATGTCTGAAAGTTTAAATTTGTGAATACTTAGAATTACCAACAACTCACCCTCCAGAGGCCACACTGTCATGTATCAAGAGCTGAGAAAGCACTCATTCATTAGAGCAGCATTGTATGTGTGATTCCCTGCATGCTGCAAAAAAGATCGGCCCTGATTTTAGGCATGATCGGCCAATCACGGACTTAAGACGAAGATCGGCCGATTTAGATCAGTGGCTGATCAATCGGTGCACCCCTAATATATATATACTAAGCAAAAAAGAAACGTCCTCTCACTTTCAACTGCTTTTATTTTCAGCAAACTTAACATGTGTAAATATTTAAGTAAACAAAAGGATTTAAGGAAACAGTCAGTATATGATGTGGCCACCAGCTGCATTAAGTACTGCAGTGCATCTCCTCCTCATGGACTGCACCAGATTTGTCAGTTCTTGCTGCGAGATGTTATCCTACTCTTCCACCAAGGCACTTGCAAGTTCCTGGACAATTCTGGGGGGAATGGCCCTAGCCCTCACCCTCCGATCCAACAGGTCCCAGACGTGATCAATGGGATTGAGATCCAGGCTCTTCGCTGGCTATGGCAGAACACTGACATTCCTGTCTTGCAGGAAATCACGCACAGAACGAGCAGTATGGCTGGTGGCATTGTCATGCTGGAGGGTCATGTCAGGATGAGCCTGCAGGAAGGGTACCACATGAGGGAGGAGCATGTCTTCCCTGTAATGCACAGCGTTGAGATTGCGTGCAATGACAACAAGCTCAGTCCGATGATGCTGTGACACACTGCCCCAGACCATGACGGACCCTCCACCTCCAAATCGATCCCGCTCCAGAGTACAGGCCTCAGTGTAACGCTCATTCCTTCGACGATAAACGCAAGTCAGACCATCACTCCTGGTGAGACAAAACCACGACTCGTCAGTGAAGAGCACTTTTTGCCAGTCCTGTTTGGTCCAGCGAAGGTGGGTTTGTGCCCATATGCGACATTGTTGCCGGTGATGTCTGGTAAGGACCTGCCTTACAACAGGCCTACAAGCCCTCAGTCCAGCCTCTCTCAGCCTATTGCAGACAGTCTGAGCACTGATGGAGGGATTGTGTGTTCCTGGTTTAACTCAGGCAGTTGTTGTTGCTATCCTGTACCTGTCCCACAGGTGTGATATTCGGATGTACCGATCCTATGCAGGTGTTGTTACACGTGGTCTGCCACTGCGAGGACGATCAGCTGTCCTTCCTGTCTCCCTGTAGCGCTGTCTTAGGCGTCTCACAGTACGGACATTGCAATTTATTGCCCTGGCCACATCTGCAGTCCTCATGCCTCCATGTAGAATCAGTAGACTCTTTTTCAGAGTTAGTAGAAAGGTCTCTTTAGTGTCCTAAGTTTTTATAACTATGACCTTAATTGCCTACCATCTGTAAGCTGTTAGTGTCTTAATGACCGTTCCACAGGTGCATGTCCATTAATTGTTTATGGTTCACTGAACAAGCATGGAAAACATTGTTTAAACCCTTTACAATAAAGATCTGTAAAGTTATTTGGATTTTTACAAAATTATCTTTAAAATATAGTGTCCTGAAAAAGGGACGTTTCTTTTTTTGCTGAGTTTATATATATATATATATATATATATATATATATATATATACTGTATGTACACAGACTTTTTATAAATGCAATCCAATAACAGAGGAATAAATGCAATCCAATAATAGATTCTAACTATATTTACTCTATGAAGCCACACGTTTAATATTTGATAGATGATTTTCTAAACCCTGTACATCATCAACATGATTAATACTTTGCAAAGTATTACATGTCTACTGCCTCCTAATAAAAGTTTTTGTGCTTGTAATATCATTTCCAAAATGGCCGCTTTTGTGACTCGTCTTTTTGCTGTGAACTCTTTTCTGATCTTGATAACGTAAAAGTAACAGTCACGTTTATATTATTGAAATTTCAAAATGAATATTTACTGAATTGAAGCAACTTGTGCCTGCTTAAAATTTCATACATTATAGAAAAATCACATTGAAATACATGTATCAATTATGAGACAAGAGGCTATTTAGCTCGGGACGGACCATTGTTATTAAAATGAATGGGAAAAATTGGAACACCCAGTATGGCGGATGTAGAAATGGAAGTTCCACCTTAACATGTAAAAGAGCCAATCACTTGTCAGTCAACTCAAAAACAGGTATGCACATTTTCTGGAACAGCCTGGAAAATAGTGTTTTTAAGCTTGATCTGAGCTAAAGAAGAACAATTTATGATACCAGTTTGTCAAATTTAACTGCTGGTTTGTAATATATTCTTTGATCGTAATCTTGAACAATCATTTTAGAGATTTTGGTTTTTTCACATTCAAGTAAATAGGTGCTGTAATTTTATGCTGGTTGAATCCATAATATAGCTGCCCAGGAGCATTCCAAAGATGGCAGCCGAGTGGACTGATATGCCTTGAAAGGAACTGTGGTATATCAGACAATACATCTTGCACACACAAGCATACACAGAAACGCAAATCTAATATTTATTTTCCTCCCACTGTGTTCATGGTGTTTACAGTTAGGCAATAATTTATTACATATTTATATCAGCATCTTCTAGTATGGACAGAGCTATGCCCTGCATTAATCCAAAGTCCACAGGCTTTTGAATAGAGTCCCACTGAGTATGTCCCTTTAATGAAGTGAGTCTGCAAATGAGTTTTCTCTCACTTTCCAAAGTAACTAAACTATGGCATTCTTATTGAGTGAAAGGGCAAACAAGGACAATCCAGCTTTTATAATTACGCTTCAAAAAAACACCAGTTCTTACGCTCAGATACCAAAAGTATCACACATGCCTGTTGCCGTGATTGCCTCCAGTACTTCAGTGGTTGGTTACGTTTGTGTGTGTTTGTGTGTGCACTCTCCTTGGCTTGCCCTTGTAATGGGCATCACTTAACACCCGAGAGTGAGGTGAATCAGAGTTGAAGGAACACCCAAACACACACACACACACACACACACACACACACCAACACACACAGAGTGTGCATGCGCACATGTGTTTGTTTTTCTATAATGGATGCCACTTTCCATTGACTTCTATTGTATTTATAGAGTGCTAATGATATTTTCTATCATCTAAAGCCTACAACTAAAGTTAATCCTCACAGACACCTTTCTGCATTTTTAGAGTTTCACATTACACAAGACATTATTGACGCCATTTACACATGGTAAGATTCGAGTGATCCAAACACAAGTGATCAGGGCTAAATACAGGTGTAAATGGGGTCTAAGACATTTTGTGATTGGATCACAAAAAACACTTAAAACAAACGTGTGACCACATTGCATTTGAGGTGTAAACGCTTATCCATCCAAATGCGTCCCAGACAGCAACGAAGTACCACTCCTCAACTGTCCATAAACTGCTGCACTAAAACAAGAGTTTTAAACTTTGCTAGTTATTTGTGGCTTTAAAAGGAAATAACAATCCAATTAGAATATTTGAAAATGTGAATACATATTCAAGTATGAAAACTTTATGGATCTTCTTTAGTGTGTGTGATATCAATATTAAGGAACAAAGATGACAAGCACGCACCATTTTCCGTGCTTTCTTTGTCTTCTCTGACTTTTTCACAGTTTATTATTATACAGTAACAAATGAAATAGTGATTGATGTATGTCATCATGAAATTCGAGACCTTCCCCTTGAAATACAAACACAAGTGGTCACAGGAGATGCATTTAAGCTACTGGGTGTAAACCGTGTAGCGTTTGGACATTATCAAGATGCTCGATCTGCTCATCTGGTCATAAAATCTCCCCCTTTCCCCTTCTTCACACTAAATCACTAGCCTGGCTCCAACAGTCTACAAGATAATGGTCACTAAAAGACCCTTTGTCACATTAGTTGCCTTTGCAGATGCTAAACAGAAACATCTGTCTCTCCTGTAACTTCAAAGGCATTCCACAAGTCACCCCCGACTACCCCATCGCCAGGCACGAAATGCCATGCGATGGAGAAACACTGAAAAAGCAAATACACATTCCCTGCATTTAACTCATAATCAAACTATCCCAAAATGTATATGATATATTCCTGTGTTGCATGTATGTCCTGAAGTTATACTAACCTAGTTATGATTTTTTAGTTATGTTAGGGTAACTTCGAATGCTGACATCCAGGTTTAAGTACGTATCACTGTTTTAATGTCTGCAGATCCCATCTGTTTGGTACTGAAATTACCCTCTCTTTATGCCTTAATTAATGGTGTATAGTATGTTACTGTAAAATGCATTATACTATTTTTATCATACTTTGGTGTAAAACTGTACAAATTCCTAGACCACCATAAAACATGCAAATAGGCTGGGAAGGGGAACAAAGGAAGATTCCTCCCGCTAAAAGTTGGCACCTATGATTGGTCATGTTAAAAAAAATGGGTGTGAACTGATTTGGCCTTAAGAGACCTCTGCTCAAGAATATCTTTGCTCAATCCCTTGTGAGACGGACACATTCCTGACTTTCCGGTAACTTGCTTTCAAGTTAACTTCGTTCAAACTTCCTATGGACAACTGATCTCCGGAAGAATCCAACGAACGCTTCAGCTCATGAACTCACCGAGAATCTCTATATCCTACACACATCCGGACTCTTGTTCAGCACCAAAGCCAATGCAAGTAACCATTTTAAAAATCTTTAGATGCGTCATTAAGCTTTGACCCCTTACTTTTAAGGTGATTTTGATTCTCTGATGGTTCTTAAAGGTTGTAGTTAACTGATTGTAAATCTTGCCATTCTTTGCTCTTCTCTCTCTCTTTCTTTACTTTTCAGTATTCTGTAAATGTATTCTTTGCTTAAGTTTAGTTGTATTTACCCGTAGTTTTTCATTTATTAAACTCATTATATCCACGCTTGATTTTCTGTGTTTGCGGCTCACACATCAAAGTCACTTAAACGTTGATTTTGCTACATGCTTTTGTACAGTTAGTACTATAGAGAACAAGAACGTTATTCTTCTTGGCCAGAAGAATAATCATTCTTAAGAGTTGATAGAAGATCGTACTGTCGGTTCGGTGAACGAACAGATCAGTCGATTTAGAATTCATTCTGCTAAAATTAATTCTGGAAGATGATCTATATATATTTATAATTAATTATAACCCATTGTAATTAAGTATCTATCTATCTATCTATCTATCTATCTATCTATCTATATATATACATATATATATATATATATATATATATATATATATATATATCTCCTTTTTGGCTGATTTAAATATTTATGATTAGTCAGCGCAGTATGTTTAAATATATATATATATATATATATATATATATATATATATATATATTTTTTTTTTTTTTTTTTTTTTTTTTGAGCTAATTTGCTACAACCGTGATGTGTCTCAATCAGATCACCCAAGATGCATCTTGATATCAGTTGTAAATGGGGTCATTTAGGATGTTCATTAAGCCATTTTCCTTGTGGGAATGGTTTGCTGGTGATTTCAGGTTAAACTATCTGTAACGATGTTGGCTGCTGACAATGATGGCAATGACGAAGACGATGTTGAGATGAAGAACCCAAGTGCAGTTTATTTACAAAGTGAGAACCAATAACCCTGACTACACGTGAACTAAACTAAACATAAACATGAACATGACTTGACTTGATTTAAACATGGCTTGACATAAACGTGGCTTGACTTAAACATCTACGATCACATCCAATACTTGACCACCAGACAATGAAAACATGAGGGCTTAAATACAAGACATGGGAGAACATAAACCATTGAACAAACAGAACTGATAACAAGATAATTAAACAATAAACCAACGAAAACATGACACATGAACATGGAGGGAAAACAAGACATCACATGACTAGGGAACAGGAACTAAACTTTTCAAAATAAAAGACATGAATCAACAAAATACACCTGACACTATCCCCCCCACTAAGGGGTGGCTCCTGACACCCCAACACATAAACAAAACACGTAAAACATGACATAAATTTAAAGTTCTGTAGGGAGCTGGGGGGGGTGTCTTGAGGTGTGGGGCGTGGCATGGCGAGAAAGGGCGAGGGGCATGGGACCAAGGCAAAGTCCGTGGGGGGTGGAGCCATGAGAGGCTTGAGGGGCGGAGCCATGGAAGGCGGAGCCGTGAGAGGCTCGAGGGGTGGAGCCATGGAACTTGGTGCCCGGAGAGTAGCTGAAGACTCGAAGGGCCAGGGTGGAGCCGATGGCAGGGAGGACCAAGGCGGTGCTGGAGGCTCGGAGGAACAAGGCAGAGCTGGGGGATCGGAAGACTGAGGTGGAGCCGGTGGGACTGAGGACCAAGGTGGAGCTGTAGGGAAGGAGGTCCCCAGTGAAGCTGACAGATCGGAGGGACGAGGCGCAGCCAGAGGATCGGAGAGCCAAAGCGGAGCCAGGTGACCGACAGACCAAGGAGGAGCCGGAGGGACGAGGGAACCCGGCAAAGCCGACAGGCTGAAGGACCGCAGTGGAGCTGAGGGAACGCAGAGCTGAGGCAATGTCGAGGGACTGACAGGCCAAGGCGAAGTCCAGGGCTTGGAGGGTCCAGGCGGGGTCGGAGGGCCGAAAGTTCCCCTTGCCTGCTCAGGAGAACTAAGGGTGGGTATAAGGGTGGGAACCATCTCCAGGTCCCACTGCTCAGGTGTGGCTGTGACGTGGCATGGAGCAGGCTGAGGCGTTGCTGTGACGTGGCATGGAGCAGTCTGAGGTGTTGCTGTGACATGGCATGGAGCAGGCTGAGGCGTTGCTGTGACGTGGCATGGAGCAGGCTGAGACGTTGCTGTGACGTGGCATGGAGCAGGCTGAGGCGTTTCTGTGACGCGGCATGGAGCAGGATGAGGCGTTAGCTCAGCGACCATGACTAGAAACTCTGGCTTGGCGGCGGCCGTGTCGTGGACCTCTGGCTCAGCGGCGGCCGTGTCGTGGGGACATTTGAATAATATAAGGTAAACCTGACCCACATAAACATTGCATAAACATATACATTTCAAATGTATAATAGTGCTGTGACAAACCACACAGACAAACAGGCCCATATGTAACATGGAAAACACAGGTGAGAGTACAGAGAGAGTGAAAGAGAGAGAGGAGATGGAGGAAGAAAGGGTGAGTGAGAGCAGATGGAACTGGGAAAAAGCAGTGGCGAATTCTCAGGGCCAGCAAAGCCTTCTCTGCTGGCCTAACATGCCAAATAAATAAATATTTTTCATCTTTTCATTCTCATTGACATTTTTGTATTTTTAATTACTTTCCACTCTTAATTAATCTACAAACAAAAAGAGAAAAATTAAAAGTTTATCCAGTCAGAATTTATTCCTTGATGCTTACAAGCAAAGCGTGACAACTGTTTCACAAATGGCATGTCCAAAGCCAAGCTCGTTAGCCGAAGCAGCGCGTGAGTCTGAGCTCCACCCCGTCAGGCCTTCAGAATTTCCACAGAATCCCTCAACAGTGCAAATGAATGGGCAACTAAAGTCAGATTGTCAGATTCATCAGCCAATCAGATTGATTTATTTGTTCTTGCTGGGTGTGATCTTTAGGATATGTCCTGGTCGAGGCCTTCTAGCTGGCCTTGAGTGACGCAATCATGCTTTAAGTGACGTAATTTAAAAGCGAAGAGTGCGGGATCTTGCTGACGAGTTGACTGTCATTACTGCCGCTATCGCCATTGAGAAAGAGATCCTTATGGATTTAAAAACCTGAGATGTTCTGCATGACGGTGTGATCGCTTAATTTATTAAAGAGGAAAGGAGGACTGATTTTCACTTCAAGCAAATTGGTAAGTGCTTTTTGCATTGTTATAGCAACATCAGGAGTTTTCTAAGTGTAAATTAGGCTGCTTGAGCATTCAGTGTCAGATCAAGTTTTGAAAAGTAGTGCTGCGTTCCATTCATCTCGGAAAGTTGGATTTTACAACTTCCTACTAGGAAAAGTGCAATGGAATGCATCTTGAAGTCAAAATTACAACTTGCAGGCTCGTGCAGAAATTCTCAACTCACACAAACATGTCGACACTCAGGGCGATATGCAAAGAAAGTGATAAACGTTCACTTTATTAAGTAATATCGCTAAATTAGTTCGTTTCCACATTACATGATATTAAAGCTTGTTTAACAAACACCTGCAGAAACAGGTGTATAAAACATTATAATCTCTTTTGATAATCGTACACCTGTAGCATAAATGCTAGTGCTGCAGCATTGTTTATCAGTTGGGTTACTAGGAGACATCTCTAATGAGACTCAAACCCCTGCTAAGCTAACGGGAGCGTTGCAGTTTCGAATATCGGGGAATAGAATGCATTTATGGTCGGAGATACTGTATCAAGTAGAAATATCCCACATCCAACTTGAATGGAATGCAGCATAACCGTGTACCCTGACGAAATGAAATTTATTGCAAGCAACATTTAAATTGCAAATATTATTAGATAGATTTTTCCAGACATTATAGACCTCCTTGGTAGAGTCATATGAAAAATTATGATTTTGAATGTCTGTTCGGGAGACGTTCATTTCACAAAACAGTCATGCTGCAGTTAAAATTAGGCTTGCTTGAGCAATAAGTGTCATTTCAAGTTCTGGCTTTCGTGCGTGGACATGTTTTTAAAATGTCAATTGGTATTATTAGTTAGCTGCGACATAATGTATGAAGCCCAAAGGCATGGGGAGTCTTATTCTTTGTGAAACTGTGTTTTCTTAATGACATGAATCACACTGAAGGTCTAGCCTTTTAATGCATTGCCCGCCACTGGGAAAAAGAGATATAAAAAGAAAGAAAGTGATTGAGAGTTCATCTTCGTGGTCAGATGGTATTGATTCTCATGTTATTACACGCATTATTCACAGGAAAATCTATGTATGAGTGGAGATATATACACAAGAAGCAATGGTTGAAAAATCCATTTGTCACACTCACTGTAGACTGTCTCCCAATGTGCAATAATTTTTTTTTGTTTTTTTTTGTCATGGGCCCTACTTACGATTGTTTAAAACCTCAAGGTGTCTGTGACTTTCAAAACAATGTTATTAAACAAGTGAGATTTGTCAGCGTGAACAGGCTCTTCAAGTGAGATATGATATGGCTGTTAGAAAGGGATGTTGGTGTTTTTTTTTTTTTTTATTTTTTTTTTATGCCCCAAAATAAATAGCTTTTTAGGGCATTTCCACTCTAAAGCTTGTGGTGCAAAATGTTCTCACTCCCAAGACGCCAAAGGCACTCTCTGGTGTCAGTTTGCAACGCATCCAGCAAGTGCGTTCTTTTCAACGAGAAACCTTTGACACTAACTGACTAACTCGAAGGGCATCAGAATTTTAGAATCATTTAATTATATGTTGGAGTACAATTTTGTCATCGTGACATACTGTATGTTGGGGGAATGATTTTCATTTAATTTGAAATCAGCAACATTTATTCACAGTGGTTAATATTTAATCTGTTGTTTATCTGTATATTTAATCTGTACACATCCTGCACTGCTGAAGTAACCAGTTTCATTCCGGGTGTATTCTGAGTCTTACAGTCATTTGAAGAAGTTTTTAGTCACCAATCACAGTCATCCAGCGTCCACCATAACACATCCTGCACAATGGGACACATTCAAAAATTTTAGGCTCTAGCATAATGACATGGGTTTGACGTTTATGCCATTGGCCCTCGCATGTCTTGTGACTGATTACAGTGACCTCAAGTTTGGATGTACATGTATTTTTGGAATGAGACGTGCCGGTAGAATTAGAATGACACAGGATCAGGATGCCCTCACGGAGGGGAATATTTTTATTGATTAAAACCATCAGTTTCACTCTGCTACTCACACAATGCCATCGAATGGTTTGGAATATTATTATAGAAATTTTTTAAAATAAATGATCATGACTGTACTTTATCTGCTTGTTATGTCTTTTTTTATTTTTGAGAACTGGTTAGGTTTAGGCATAAATGTGCGTTTGGGTGCTTAAAAGTATCTATAAATAATGTTATGTATATTTACATTTACATTTACATTTATTCATTTAACAGACGTGTTTATCCAAAGCGACTTACAAATGAGGAGAACAATAGAAACGATTCATCCAACAAAAGGGGCAACAATATAATAAGTGCTGTAATACAAGTCTCACATAGCTTAGAGCAGTAGACTTAGGAAGGAAAGGATTTAAAAAACATTTTTTTACATGAAGGTAGTGCGTTACTATGATTGGGTTATGTGTTCAAGAAAAGATGTGTTTTTAGCTGTTTTTAGAAAGAGGCTAAAGACACAGCCACTTGGGTGGAATTAGGCAGGTCATTCCACAAGTGGGGAACAGTCAAGGTAAAGGTCCAGGACAGTGATTTTGTGCCTCTATGAGATGGCACCATGAGGCGCCGTTCACTTGCAGAATGCAGGTTTCTGGAGGGAACATAAGTCTGAAGTAGTGTGTTTAGAGTGGGGTGCGGAGCTAGTGGTTGTTTTGTAAGCAAGCATCAATGCCTTGAACTTAACGCGAGCAACCACTGGCAGCCAGTGCAATTTGATGAAGAGAGGTGTGATGTGTGTGATAATGTGACAATATCAAATTATGTACACTACCGATCAAAAGTTTTGAAATGTTTCTCATGATCTTAAAAATCTTTTGATCTGAAGGTGTATGCTTAAATGTCTGAAATTAGTTTTGTAGACAAAAATATTATTGTGCCACCATATAAATATAATTCATTATAAAACTAAAATTTAATTAAAATTTTTTTTTTTTTTTTTTTTTAAATTGATGACTTGGACCGAATAATTAAGAAAAGCAGCCAATAAGTGTCCAGCATAGATGGGAACTCCTTCAATACTGTTTAAAAAGCATCCCAGGGTGATACCTCAAGAAGTTGGTTGAGAAAATGTCAAGAGTACATTTCTGCAAATTCTAGGCAAAGGGTGACTACACTGAAGATGCTAAAATATAACACATTTTTGATTTATTTTGGATTTTGTTTAGTCACAACATAATTCCCATAGTTCCATTTATGTTATTCCATAGTTTTGATGACTTTATTCTAAAATGTGAAAAAAAAACAAAAAAAAAACTTTTGACCGGTAGTGTATATCAAAGTGTTTCTTTCATGTTTTATATTGTTGATTATTGGTTAGGTTTAGAAATGGGGTTGGGTTAGGTGATGTAAAATATTATATATGATTGTATAATGTAATATCACACTTAGATATTTATAAGTATAATAAAACATTCAGGTTAAACACATAAAATAATATTCAAAGATTGATAACTGACGACAAACTTTTCCCATTGAAAACAATAGGGTTTCTCACTGCGACAATAAGAGGATGTCAGAGGGCACCTTTGGCATCATCATGCAGAAGCGGACGGCTTCTGCACAAGCATCAAAATTGGACGCTTAGGGAATGAGAACGAGTTGTGCGGTGGGGTCCATTTGATGTAGGGAAGGAAATTGTAAAGTGTTTAATGATTCTGGTACCGATTCAGATTCCTCTCAATTATTCTGGTTCCTTAACAGTTCCCTTAGGGATTCTTTCAGTACTTTTGATCAAAAAATATTTAGAAATAAGAAATGCAATTCTTATTGGATTTTCTGCCCTCTGCTGTCTGTTGCCGAATGATGAGATCATTTAATATTTTGACAGAACAGATTCTTGCAAATGGTTTACACAGACTCAGTCATAAATTTGTTCATCAAAATAAAACTCATAATGTGTGTCTTTAATTACACATTGTCATATCAACAACCAACCAATATTCACTCTGAATTCTTGGTTAATTTCAAGTCAGAAATGTCGAAATGTATGACTTGCAGTTCAGTACGTTTTTTGACGGAGGTGGAAAGTAACAAATGACTACTCTACTTACAGATTTAATATATATATATATATATATATATATATATATATATATATATATATATATATATATATATATATTTTTTTTTTTTAACAAAATATGTATTTACTTGATTCATAGTATTTCTCAGTATTTCTGCTTGTACTGAAGTGAATAATTTCTTCAGTAGCAATACTTTTACTAAAGTAGACATTTTCAGCTATTCATTAAGAAGAACGGGCTCATGAAAGTTATTTTTTTCGGTAGGAAGTGTTGTATGTTTTGCAGTGTAGATTAAAAAGAATAATTAATTTGGTAATCAGACTACACTAATCGCACTGTAGATTTTGCACTGTAGATTCAAATGAACCGGCTCATAAGAGTAATTTGTTCAGGAATCAGACTATACAGGTTGAGCTGTATGTTTCGCTATGTTGATTCAACAGTGGTGTTGCAGTGCCCTGATTGGTAGCAGGAGACACTGTCAGAGTATTTAAGCAGGGTACTGCATCCGTATTGACTGAATAATGCACATTTGAGAACCGTTAACAGAACAAAAAATCATGAAAATCATTCGGTTCCAGTACTGGAAGCAGTTCTGAATAAGAACTGGTTCTTGGTTCCAAACCCTAATTTGACATCAGAGTTTAGTTTAATGTGTAATGGGTTGGTGTAAAAGCTGTTTTTCAAACCGGGGTGTGCACTAACAGCAAGCAATGCATCTGTGAAAAAGTCAGAAAATTAGTAAAACAGTGAAGATGTCATCTTCGCCTTCTGAGTCATTACCTAGATGCAGTGGTACACAGCTGCTGCCTAGTTGTCATGATGGTATTCACGTTGATGATGCAGTTGTACAACGGTTCTTAAATAATTAAAGACCAGCAGTGCAGGGTTGGAATCAAACTCAGTTTTGGACCATGCTTTTGAAGCAAGTATGAAAACAGCCTTACAGCAGTCTGTTGTGTTACTGCACATTTGTTAATATTATGTGAACACTAAAAACCCTGGTCAAGAACTCCATTAAGACACCTGATTTGAGGAGAACATCAGGGCTAACTGCTTAGACGTAGATGCTCCTGGCAAATGACTCATCAGATGTTCCCAGGGGGCTGTAATGTTATAAACACAATTAAATGTATACATTTAAATAAAAAAATAAACAACAACAACAACAACAATATATCTGTTCATACCCCTACGGCAAAATTAGATGGATTTGTCTTATCAAGAGGAATTTAATGCAAGCCGGTTTAATGGACAGTATGAATCATTTGATAAGCCAAATCATAAAAGCTACTATAATCTGGCTGTTATTGTTGGAACAGTGACAAAGCACAAAGATAATTTCTGGAGTTTAAGTGTTGATGTGTAATCACTTGCTTTTGATGTTTTAATGCATTTTAATATCACCATGTTCTTGTTAGTTTGGTATTAGTGTACAAAAAAATGCTGATTTGGCCACCTTGCTGCCACCAGGTTAAAAACTGCATGTTTGGTCAACAGATGGTCTTGTTCCTAAAGAGTTCTTGTAAAAACTGGTCTTTTCCTGTACTGGACAAAAAGGCTGCAAACAAAAGCTGCTGTGCACCAATGGCCTGTAAATGTATGTTTCGATTTCATGGATTTATTGCTATCCACTGGGTGCAACTGCAAAAATATGTATTGTTTATAATGTGTCTTTCTCAAACTGATCTCATGAAAAGTCATATATAATTTACGAGTTGGCTATTTCATATGGTGTCGCACGATGTTGTTCGCATAAACTCGTATGATTTCATCACGTGCAAATTCCCGGATGTCTAATGCGGAAGTAAGTGCGAGATTCGCGCAGGAGGCGTTAAGGACATGCTTATTAATATTATGCCCTTACCCAAACCCCTTATCTAAACTTAACCAATCAGTAGAGTGTGTAAACATGATAGGAAGCTGTTGTGTGTGACAGAAGCAAGTAAATCTTGCGTATTAGATGGAAACGATGTCCAGCGACATCATTGGCAGTAGTGAAAGTCATAGGAATTCAAACGAATGCAGTCGCACGATATCATAAGAATTTATAAAAGTCGTACGAATCTGGACGATTTCGCCATGAGAGTGTGTTGGTCTTTCTTATTGCTAGTTTCTACTGAAACAGAAAAGTTTGGGCTGTTTCAAAGTCAATAAAGGCAGGCAGTCTAATCAGTGATGTGCCATCCATTCCTTTATCTTTTCCGTATCTCTCTTGTCCATCTGCATACTTTTGTATTTCATTGTTTCCTCTGTCTGTCTCATCTCCTCTCCCAGCTGGAGGGTGTAATTCTGGGCTTATGTCTCTTAAGACGAAGACAGAATGTGTGGAAAGCTGCTGTCTCTAAATTAGCTAAACGAGAAGTCAGCTTATGCACACCTTTAAAGAAGACATGGAACTGTTTCTCTCTCTCTCTCTCTCTCTCTCTCTCTCTCTCTCTCTCTCTCTCTCTCTCTCTCTCAGTGCTCATGTAAGAAATACATAAGACATCCTTCCATCCCTTTTATCTTTATCTATACGCTTATAGTATTTGAAAACTATTTTTCACACAAAAACCAAGAAATCCCTCAAAATGTTACAATTCCTGACTGAATTTTCTGCATCTGAACAATTAAATAAAATGACCTAGTCTCTGAAAAAAAGAAAAGAAAAAAAGACCTGGTGTTAAAGGAATGTTCCGGATTCAAAACAAGCTAGCGTCTGTTGGCATTATTGTCATCACAGACACGTGTGTAAAAACAAATAATTCATGTTTACTGTAATGCACTTGCTACTGAAATCTATGTGGCAAGGCATGATCAATTCTTTTGTACAAAAATATGTGTTATTTGAGCTGTAATCATCTGCTTTCTTTTAGCAGTGAGACTACATTTTTGGATTTTTCTAAACTATATGTAAATAGTTATGCATAAGTTATAGGGTTTACTGGCTTTGGTCATGACATGAGTTGAAAGATTGTATCTAACTTTTTGTTATATTTGTTAGTTTTTACTTCCTGGAATAAAATGAACAGAATCTTTCACAATAAGACTAGGAACACATATTAAGAAAGCTAATAAGATCAATTTTGATTTCCTGTTTGACTCTACGTTGTATTTAACCCGCAACATTCCTTTAAAAGGGTTTCCACATTCCGACTTCAGCACACAGTATTTGTAAGAACTGCTGGGAAAGATAATCCATTGAGCATGTGAAAGCAACATTACAGAGAGGACTGAGAGGCGTTGCTAATGTTTCTTTGATCTGATTCTGTTGCCACTGTAGTGAAATGCTAATGCAACATTGTCCACTTTTATTTTCTGGGACATGTGAAAGATTGAATCAAATGAGATGCTTACAAAAGTGTATGTGACCTTGTTTGTTTGTGTGTTTTCAAGATAAGAGGAAATATAGCATTAAGAAAATTGTATCATTAGACAGGGATTATTGTCATACTATCTCAGTTTGCATGCATACTTTATGCTGATGAGAATAGAGCATCAGGGGTTTAGCCAGGGGTTGCATTAACTGAAAATTCTCCATGATTCACCGATTTTTTGAAAGATAGATGGAAAATGGAAAATGTTGTCTGTCATTTTGACATATAAAAAATAAGAAAAACATTTTCTCCTAGTGCATCAGTTTTGACTTCACTGTCTCTCTCACACACACTCCTTCTGCATGTGTGTGTGTGTGTGTGTGTGTGTGTGTGCCATGTTTATTGCCTGGTATTAAGATGCATATTAACAGGCATCATCACCATTAACACATGGTACTATGCATCTCTTTTGAACAATTGTGTTCATATTTTGAGGAGAGGTCTGAATAATTGACTGCATGTATCAGTCATCATTACGTTAGTGTGCTACTGCATGATCAGTGTGTCACTTTATTATAATAAAACACAAAAAAGTATAGTAACAAAATGAAAGCGAGAAAAAAATAGAACATCGTTTCTGCCAATTACTTGCAAGTGAAAACATTAGCCTATGTTTAGAGTCGAATTGTCAGTTATTTTGAGTTATTTTAGAGGAGTACCAGCATTAGAGCTTCAGAGATGTGTGCGCTTCTCATCTGTGACTTTATCGTTATAGGCTATCATGCACATTAAAGAAGTTCCGTGAACCTGTGCATTTTCTGATCAGATGTTTATTTAATTTAAAAGCCGCACATACCGGTAAAATTTAAAAATCTTGTTTTAGAGTAGCGGTTAATTGACAGGTAGGTACTTTCACCCAAGTATTATTCGTTTCACAAGGCTTGCGCTTGGGGAGTCAAATATATTATTAAACCTATCCACTGTCATGTATATGCCATTATAATGGATATGTGAGTGTAGTACTTAAAACAAGTATGATGGATAAAAATGGAAATTTTACAACTCAGTCTGTCAGAGTAACAGATAAATATTTTTTTCTAGTGCAACCTCTGCCTGTAACAGGTAAGGTGGACCAAAAAGAGGTCTGAGCCCACTTCCAAGGCCATGGACAGAGTGAATGCAAAGAGAACTGGGTCCTTTTTCACTCGGTTCACTTTTTGGTCTGCTTAAAGGGTTTGGTTCTTTGATGACCCAAATGCGAAAACACCCTTAGATAGCTGAGCAAACGTGTTTGTGTGTGTATGTGTGTGTGTGTGTGGGCGGGTTTGGGTGGTTTACGAGGACATTTTTTTAGGTTACAAACTGGAAATTACAAGGGTATTATGCAATAAATGTGGTTTATGAGGACATTTCTAGTGTCCCCATAATTTAAATTGCTTAAAAAACATACTAAACGATGTTTTATTGCAAATGTAAAAATGCAGAAAGTTTTTTTGTGAGGGTTAAGTTTAGGGGTAGGGTTAGGGTTAGGGGATAGAATCTATAGTTTGTACAGTATAAAAATCATTGTGTCTATGGAGAGTCCTCATAATGATAGCTGCACCAACATGTGTGTGTGTGTGAGTGTGTGTGTGTGTGTGTGAGAGAGAGAGTGTGTGTGTGTGTGTGTGTGTGTGTGTGTGTGTGTGTGTGTGTGTGTGTGTGTGTTTGTTTTGGAAGGGGGGCAAAGAGAAAGTGCATCACTCAGAATGATTCTCTGTTCTGAAGTTGCTTCAATCTTCACTCAAAGAACTGAATACAACAAGCAAAAATAGCTATAAATCTGCTATGGCTCAGCTGGAGAAAATCAGCAGTAGAACATGGCAAAGAAAACAGAAAACAATGACAGACATGGTTGATCTGCAGGGAAAATGGATTATATAGTCCCTGCCATCAATACCCCCTGCAACCTTGTGAAAGGTTTGCATATAAATCTATTTTGCCAGTTTTTCATCAGGATGAAACAGCTGCTCAAGAGAAAAACTGTCCAAGGTGCATTGCTGGGTTCAGTTCAATTGGATTACATGTAGTTCATATGCGCATATCAGTCAGACCTGTTAAATAATATAATGTTTGTGCTTTATCATGAACAGTTGGCTTGAAAAATATGAAGCATCAGACGTCCATGAATTATGTTGGAACTAGAAAAGTATATTTAAAACTGACCAAGGAGTTTTGTTATCTTGTGCTGGCATTGTTGCTTATTAAAAACATTTCAATGTGAAACTAAATTTGTATCATATATATTTATTAAAACCTGTCCACTTCAGTTCCAGATAAAAGACAATAATATATATTTGAAAAATGTGTTTGAGAGCCAGACTAGCAACAGAATAGTAAAACCGCACATTCCCCTTATTGTTTGAATTTAGACAGCATCTGAACTCCATGTTTCTGAGATGATAAAGTATGGTAGGTATGCAGGTGTGAAGTATAACTACATTCCCGAACAAACTACATCTACCATATTGGCACTGTCCTTTGTCCCGTTTTTCTGACCTACAGTTGCAATCGAAATTATCGCCCCCACCCCCCCCCCCCCCCAAGACAGTAAGGATTTACAAAGGTAAGCTTTTCTGATGACCCAGAATTTTTAAACTTTACATCTATATCAGTTGAGTGACACATTCAAAGTCATAGTGTGAATATATAACCTAATATTTCTAAACAGCAGGATTTTTTAAAAATACAGCCATGTCATAATTATTCAACCCCTATTGCATGTAGCTGTTTCTTAAATATGTAAGGCTACACAAGTAATTGTTTTAAAACAAAATTAAGTCATCAATCTGCAATGGCACTTATTTAAGTTTTAAAATTTAAGTTTAGCGTTGTAAGCAAAAATGTATTTCTATGCAAAAAAATGCAATTAAAAATAAGCTGTCTCAAAAGCTAATAGAGGAGATTATTTCATTACACAAGAAAGGTCATGGCTAAAAGTACATTTCCAAGGTACTTCAGTTTCCAATAGACAAAGTTGGCAGCACCATTCATACTTGTTTAAATATGGTACAACAGCAACCTTCTTGGGGTGTGGAAGAAAGCAAAACTTCACCAAGGGAAATGTTGACATGAATATTCAAGAAGTAATAGGAAAGAAGTAGGAAAGACCTTTGGAGTCCTGGAAGAAGGTTTTATAGATGTATGACACTAAACTGAAAATGAGTTTTAGACCCATGGGTCAACAGTACGTCTACAGTAAGATGACAAGGTGATGACAAGAACGACATTATCCCCACAGTCAAGCATGGAGGTGGGTCAGTCCTGTTATGGGGGTGTTTTGCGGCTGCAGGAAACGGCTATCCTGACTATGTGACTGACATCATGGATTCTTTCAGGTATCAGGCCATTTTGGCATGAAAAATGTAATGCCTTCAGTATGTAAATTGAAGCTCTATGATCACTGGACTTTCCAGCAAGACAATAACACCAAGGATACATCCAAGTTGTCCAAAATCTGGTTCAGGGATAGGTTGTAGAATGTCCTTAAATGGCCCTTTCAGTCCATCATTAAAATCCCATTGCAAACCTTTGTTGGTATTTCAAGGAAGCAGTGGCAGCACAGAAACCAAAGAATGTCAATGAGCTGGAAGCTTGTGCTCATGAGAAATGTGTAAAAATTCAAATAGAGAGGTGTCCGAAGCCTGAGAACACTTACCTGAAACATTTATTTGCTGTTATTAAGGATAAAGGATGCTCCACAAATGATTGACTTTGGGGGTTATATATTTTTGACATGACATTTGTGGAGAGAATTAGTTATTTTTTATTTTAAAATTCGGGTAAACAAAACTCTTTGTTCTCAAAATCACTCAAATGTGTATTAAAAACTTACTTTGACTGTTTACTGAGGTTTTAGTTGATGTTTTTTAATTCACATCACCAGAATGTATTGCTGGTCAGGGGGGTTGAATAATTTTGATTGCAACAGTATAATGTACTAACAACAAACCACAAAAACAATTTACTGCTGAGTTATTAAACAAGAACAACAAGGAACAACTTTCTCTGTACCTACAGAATAGTCAAGCAAGTCATTTTTATTTGTATAGCGCTTATCACAATACACCTAATTTCAAAGCAGCTTTAAGGCCGAAACATACTGTACTCTATGCAAGAACGTGACGCAGATGCTTTTGGCAACACAAGATCGATTTTGTGTGTTTTGTTCCAAAATGTGTCAAACTGAAATTCATAACTAAACAAAAGTATGCGTTACATTCTCAACGTTGCTGCAAGGGCTGCTATTGCAGACAGTAGAGTGAATTGTCCGCTTCTACAAGGAATATTCTCTTTCAAGTCAACTACTGTGAAGGCAGAGCAACAGTTTAAAGATGATTTTGCTGTGCAAGTAAGATTAAGTTAGTATATGAATTGAATACCAACTTACCTGAATAATAACACATCCAGTTTAACGGCACAGACTTCTGAAGGTAACTCTATTGCCCCCTTGAGTACTGAGGCTCGTTACCTTGACAGTAATGCACGTTATGTACAATGCACATTGGTTATGTGTTGTCTATCAACTTGAGTCTGCATTCGCATGTTTTCCCCCTTTCCTTTTCTGCATTCGTATGTCTCTGGCCTACAGAAAATCTATAAATCTTACACCTGAAAAGAGCTATTTGGGTCACTTCTCTTACAGTTTTAGGAAATGTGATAGCAAAGTGTCCACTAGTTGCACACTTCAGAATCTCAGCAGATGCAATGTGTCATCCAGGTATTTGTTTGCCTGCTGTATCAAGAAAATAATTATTCTGACATCCTACTTATTTGCTTTTTGTATACTGTCTAGCAGGGCAGTATGCATATTCGCACAGGGAATTCATGTATTCAACAAGTTCAATATGGCTTGATCCTATTTAAAGAATACAGAAAGCTTATTAGTGTCCTCAACATTTTTCAGCAACCTTCATAGATGGAAGAGGGAGGATCCCTGATCTCTCTGAGTAAACTGCTCACTTAAGTGCTTCCCAGAAATCTTTTTATTTTCCCAGAGTTGATCGTTAAAGCCAAATCGTAAAGCAAGCCATTAACCACCCATCAGCATGAGTCAGTGCCAGCATGGCTGTTTTGCATATTAATAAATAGGAAAGCTTGAAAACAGAACATATGTGTGGGCACTTATTCAGAGAATTACATATATTACATGGTAAGCACAGCCACAGCCATTGCATCCTTGCATAAAAAAACACACACGTACATATTCACATTCACGTACATTTGTTTGGTTGGTAAACTCAAAGTGGTTTAATTTTCTCCCCTTTAATGGAAGCAGCAAAAATGGAGTGCTGTTTCTATTAACTGTGCAAAACAGGTAATGGAGTGAATAGATAATGCACACTGACACCACACACACTCGCACACACAAGATGTGAAGTGTCTGCTTCAACATCCTGTTGCTGCTGGCACCTAGCTCGAGTCTGTGTTTGTAGCCTGCTAGCTTTTATTTAGCATCGCTTATCTATCTGTTTTCAGCCTTTAATCCTTAACATCTGCCATTTTTCAGCGCACATTGGGTTTCCCCCCACATTATTCTCTTATCGTGATTCAACTGCGTACATTTTCCACGTGCATCCACTTTCTATTTTTATCGCAATTAAACTGTGTGCAATTTTACAGCATGCACCCATTTTTCTCCTCTGTGTTACACAAATTATTGCATCGATCTCAAAGCACCACTTATCAAGAACAACCATAACAACAAATAATTGCGTGAGGGATTCACATCGATCTCAAACCCTCACCACTTAGGAACAACCAACAACAACAACAAACAACTGCGGTAAGTCATGGCATCCGCTCATGTTATTACTTCCTGCATTGCATGTCACATGTTTAAAATAGCCTCTTTTGTCGGCAGTGAGGGATTCACATGTGATAAATGTAAGGAATTAGTCAGGCTGACAGAGAAGGTTAATGAGTTAGAGACATGCATCTGAATGCTAGTGGAGGTCAGTGAGAAAGAGAAGCCGGTAGATACTGTTTCGGATGCGGGCAGTACAGAGAGCAACACACACACTTTGGTTCCGGCTGTAGAGCCCCCGCAGCAGGGCGTTTGGGTGACGTCTCGGCAGCATACTCGCTTAGCAAAGCGACACCACTCTCCCGTTCCTGTTAGGGTTTCCAATCAATTCTCCCCACTCAGTGATGCACCCACTGAGAATCATGTTGAAAGAGCCCTTGTTATTGATGATTGTAAGGAAAGTGGGAATAGAAACTCCAGCCACTATTGTTAAATGCATTTTGGGTACCAGAGCATCTGACATAAAATCAAATTTACAAGTGCTGGCTAATGCTAAATGTAGATTTTCTAAAACTGTTATTCATGTCGGCACTAATGATGTCCAGCTTTGCAGTTGGAAATCACTAGAGATAATGTTAAAGAGGTGTGTGAATTTGCAAAAATGATGTCAGACACTGTAATATCCCTGCTCGTCATGGTGACGAGGTTTATAGTAGATTAGTGTCACTGAATGGCTGGATGTCTGAGTGGTGTCTGGAGAATAGAATAGGATTTATAGACAATTGGAAGAGTTTTTGGGGTAGACCTGACCTGCTAAAGAGAGACGGACTCCATCCTTCCAGGGAAGGTGCTGCTATCCTCTCTAGTAATTTGGCTCATAGTCTTAATAATGATAGTATTTGACTAACTGGGGCCCAGGTCAGGAAGCAGACAAACTGGTTAATCCGAATGTCTGCTAGCTGCCTTGAGACGTCACACAGGTCACATAAACTACAACACATAGAGACTGTATCACCTAGATATCACATAGAGACTGTGTCTGTTCCCCGAACTACCAAACACAAAACCCTCACTAAATCATTTAGAACATTTTTTATTAAAGTCAAACTTGAAACTCATATAAAGATAGGACTACTAAACATTAGATCTCTTTCTACCAAAGCACTCATTATAAATGAAATGATTACATATCATAGTTTGGATGTGCTCTGTTTGACTGAAACCTGGCTTAAACTGGATGAATATATTAGTTTAAATTAATCTACTCCCCCAGGATATTGTTATAAACATGAGCCTCGTCTGAAGGGTCGAGGAGGAGGTGTTGCTACAATTTACAGTGAAGTTTTTGGTGTTACTCAGAGGACAGGATATAAATTTAAGTCTTTTGAACTAATTATGCTTAATATGACACCGTCAGATATAGATATAAATAAAAAAACTAGAAAGAACTATGCCCAAATACAGACAGCACATTACATGCCCCACAAGAGACAGAAATACACTGGATCACTGCTACACAACAATAAAGGATGCATATCGCTCTGTCCCTAGAGCAGCTTTGGGACTATCTGATCACTGTCTGGTTCATCTTCTTCCAAACTACAGACAGAAATTAAAATCTGCTTAGCCTGTAGTAAGGACTATAAAGAGATGGACCAATGAAGCAGAGCTGGAACTACAAGCCTGCTTTGACTGCACTGATTGGAGTGTTTTTGAGGCTGCAGATACCAATCTGGATGAGCTCACAGATACTGTTACATCATATATCAGTTTTTGTGAGGATATGTGCATTCCTACTAGGACATATTTAACATTTAACAACGACAAACCATGGTTTACAGCAGAACTCAGGCAGCTTCATCAGGCCAAAGAAGATGCATACAGAGGTGGGGATAAAGTCTTGTACAATCAGGCCAGGAACACACTGAATAAGGAAATCAGAGTGGTTAAAAGAAGATACTCTGAGAAGCTGAAAAACAAGTTTTCAGCTAACGACCCTAAATCAGTGTGGAGTGGCATGAAACAACTTACAAATTACAGGACTCCTACCCCCAACTCTGTGGTGGACCAACATCTGGCTACTGTACAATGTGTTCTACTGTAGATTTGAAAGGCCCAATCTCACACCCCACACCTGCCTGACCTTCACTTCACACAAACACCAACACCTCCTGCAACCCCCCTCCTCCCCCCTCCTGCTACTCGACCTGCACTTTAGATCTGAGAAGATGATGTGTGCCGTGTCTTTAGGAAACAACAGATAAGGAAAGCTTTAGGCCTAGTTGGTGTTTCACCTGCATGTCTTAGATCCTGTGCTAACCAGCTGGCCCCCATCTTCACACTGATTTTCAATAGATCACTGGAGCAGTGTGAAGTCCCATGCTGCTTCAAATGCTCAATCATCATTCCTGTCCCAAAGAAACCCAAAATCACAGGACTTAATGACTACAGATCTGTCACCCTGATGTCTGTGGTCATGAAGTCATTTGAGAGACTGGTGTTGGCCCACCTGAAGGACATCACTGGACTCTTTCTAGATCCCCTTCAATTTGCTTATCGAGCAAACAGGTCTGTGGATGATGCAGTCAACTTGGGATTGCATCATATCCTGCAACATCTGGACAGACCAGGGACATATGCAAGGATCCTTTTTGTGGTCTTCAGTTTGGCTTTCAACACCATCATCCCAGCTATTTTCCAGACTAAAATACACCAACTCTCTGTTCCCACGTCTATCTGTCAGTGGATTACCAGCTTTCTGACGGACAGGCAGCAGTTTGTGAGATGGGAAATTTACTTCCAGCACCTATACAATCAGCACTGGTGCCCCCCAGGGATGTGTGCTCTCCCCACTACTCTTCTCCCTCTACACTAATGACTGCATCGCCAAGGACCCCTCTGTCAAGCTCCTGAAGTTTGCAGACAACACCACTGTCATCGGCCTCATCCAAGATGACGATGAGTCTGCATACAGAAGGGAGGTTAAACAGCTGGCTGTCTGGTGCAGTCAAAACAACCTTGAGCTGAACACGCTCAAAACAGTGGAGATGATTGTGGTCTTTAGGAGGAACACCCCAACATTGACCCCCCTCACCATTCTAAACAGCACTGTGGCAGCAGTGGAGTCATTTAGGTTCCTGGGCACTATCATCTCACAGAACCTGAAGTGGGAGACCCACATTGATTACATTGTGAAAAAGGCCCAGCAGAGGTTTCATCCTTTGCTAGTTGAGGAAGTTCAACTTGCCACAGGCGCTACTGATACAGTTCTACTCAGCAGTCATTGAGTCTGTCCTCTGCACTTCAATATCTGTCTGGTTTGGTTCAGCTACGAAATTGGATATCAGAAGACTACAAAGGACAGTTCAGACTGCTGAGAGGATTATTGGTTGCCCCCTGCCCTCCCTTCATGAACTATACACTTTCAGATTGAGGAAAAATGCTGGAAAAATCACTCTGGACCCACTCACCCAGCCCACTACCTTTTTGAACTGTTGCCTTCTGGCTGACGCTTCAGAGCTCTGAGCACCAGAACCATCAGGCACAGGAACAGTTTTTTCCCTCAGGCTATCCTTCTCATGAACAGTTAAAACTGCCCCATTGAGCAATAATTAATGTGCAATACACAGCTTAGTCTTTTTATATTATCCAACACATCCAACCTCTTCTGCCATTACATTCCCTTGCACTGTATATAACCGATTTGTATTTAGATTTGCACTATGTATGTCTATGTGTGTATGTATGTATGTGTGTGTGTGTGTGTGTGTATGTATGTATGTGTGTATGTATTTGTGTGTATATATATATATATATATATATATATATATATATATATATATATATATATATGTGTGTGTGTGTGTGTGTGTCTATTGTGTATTCTATATATACTTTATTTTCTTTTCAATATTTATTTATTTTTTATTCTATTTTTTTTTTTTTTTTTTTATAAAAGTCTTGTTGCTGTTTTGTATTGTGTACTGGAAGCTCCTGTCACCAAGACAAATTCCTTGTATGTGTAAGCATACTTGGCAACAAAGCTCATTCTGATTCTGATTCTGATAGCTTCACTAATAATCTTCCAGATCTATCTCATACACTCAGTAAACCCCAAAGCCTAGAAGAACTTGATGAAATAACAGAAACTATAAATACAGTCATCTCTAGCACTCTTGATAATGTCGCCCCCCCTTTGATTAAAGAAAATTAAAGAAAAAAGCCCTGCATCATTGTACAATGATCACACTCATGCTCTCAAGAGAGCAGCTCGGAAAATGGAGCGCGAGTGGAAGAATACAAAATTAGAGGTATTTCATGGTGCATGGAAGGATAGTACAGATAGTATAGACAGGTACTAAAAGCTGCCAGGTCAGCATATTTGAGCAAACTCATAGAAAATAACCACAACAATCCTAGGTGTTTATTCAGTACTGTGGCTAAATTGGTTAGGAATAAAGCCTCAACAGAACCAGATATTCTGTCGCAGCACAAGAGTAATGACTTCATGAATTTCTTTACTGATAAAATTGAAATAATCAGAAATAAAATTGGAATTATGCAATCATCTGTCACAGTACCTCTGAAAACAGTGTCTCATAATTTTCCTCACATGCAGCTTCAGTCCTTTGCTGTCATAGGTCATGAAGAGCTAACAAAACTTATCGAAACATCAAAAGCCACAACTTGTTTGTTAGATCCAATACCAACCAAGCTCTTAAAAGAGGTATTCCCTGTAACATCAGAACCTCTTCTTAACATCATTAACTCCTCGCTATCCTTGGGACATGTCCCAAGAAACTTTAAAATAGCATTTATCAAACCGCTTATTAAGAAGCCACAACTTGATCCTGGAGAACTGGCTAATTATAGACCGATTTCAAATCTCCCGTTTATGTCGAAAATACTAGAAAAGGTAGTATCCTCCCAAATATGTTCATTTCTACAGAGAAATAGTACATATGAACAATTTCAGTCAGGATTTAGGCCTCATCACAGTACAGGGACTGCACTTATCAGAGTTACAAATGACCTGCTTTTATCATCTGATCGCGGCTGCATTTCACTTCTAGTGCTTTTAGATCTTAGTGCTGCATTCGACACGATAGAACATTCTCTAGAATAGGCTAGAGAATTATGTTGGCTTTTGTGGAGTTGCATTAGCATGGTTTAGGTCCTATTTAGCAGACCACTACCACTTTGTCTATGTAAATGAAGAATTGTCAAACCAAACAAAAGTAAAGTATGGAGTGCCACAGGGATCAGTTTTAGGGCCTCTGCTTTTCTCCTTGTATATACTTCCCCTGGGAGATATTATCAGGAATCATGGAATAAGTTTCCACTGTTATGCTGACAATACCCAACTTTATATTTCTTCAAAACCTGATGAGATTTCACAATTCTCCAAATTAGCAGAGTGTATCAATGAAATAAAAGATTGGATAAAATTTCCTTCTACTCAATTCCGACAAAACAGAGGTGCTAATTATTGGACCAAAAACCTCTAAAAATAAGCTGCTAAAATATAATTTGACTCTCGATGGATGTACTGTTACATTGTCTTCAACAGTGAAGAACATAGGTGTTATATTTGATACCAATCTGTTGAAAATCAAATTACCAATGTATGTAGAACAGCATTCTTCCACCTAAGAAATATTGCTAATTACGATGCATGCTCTCTATTGCTGATGCTGAAAAACTAGTTCATGCGTTCATGACCTCAAGACTAGATTATTGTAATGCATTACTGGGAGGATGTCCAGCAAGGTCAATAAACATACTTCAATTAGTTCAAAATGCAGCAGCCAGAGTGCTGAAGAGCACCAAGAAATATGATCATATTAGCCCCATTTTATCATCGTTACATTGGCTACCTGTTAAATTTAGTATTAATTTTACAATTCTGTTAACTACGTAAAAAGCTTTGAATGGTCTAGCTCTGCAGTACTTAAATTACCTTCTACCATGCTATATTCCATCACGTTCATTACGATCACAAAATTCTGGCCTGCTAGTAGTTCCTAGAATATCAAAATCCACAAAAGGAGGTAGATCCTTTTCATATTTGGCTCCTAAACTATGGAATAGTCTCCCTAATACTGTTCGAGATGCAGACACACTTACTCAGTTTAAGTCTAGACTAAAGACTCATCTATTTAGCCAGGCATACACCTAATTTATCCTTCAGCTCACAATTAGGCTGCTTTAGTTAGGTCTGCCGGAAACAGAAACAGTGATCATGTTCTATAACTCTGCAATAAATTTAATGGCATCTATGCTAATATTATTTTATTTGTTTCCCTGTATCAACCTCGGGACTCCTATACTGAGGTCACCAGAACCAACTGGATCCAGCTCCATTCCTGCTTCGTGTTGGACTCCACTGCTACGTGTCGCTGTGGGATGATGACTAAAAGCAATTGGTGCCAGTCAAACATCACTTCAGTCTATTATGATGGATTTTAGAGGATGAACTGATGCCAACTCCAACCATAAGACATGGGATACTTCATATGCCATTGCCTGAACCTTGGACTTAGGATGGACCTCACCGAAATGACCTGCCAGTTGAACTGTGATGCACCTCACTGGTCTCTGCCTGCATCACCTCGGTCTAATGATGGACTACACTCTTGAAATGGAATACATAGACTATCAATTAATTGCCAACAAATCCCTTCATCAGCCAACTTACAAGGACAATTGCATCTATGTGAACTTCTGCAGTTAATCCAGGATGGACTTCAAAGACATTAGTCATTAATCTTACAGTTCATACAAAATCTTTGTTTTAAACACTGACCCTTAACACTTACTTAGTTTAATAATTTTAAATCATGACTTGCACTATACATAAGTAATATTGGCATTATATTCATGATGTTAGCCAGAGGGGAAATGGCCCCCACAGTGAGTCTGGTTTCTCCCAAGGTTATTTTTCTCCATTAACCAACATCTTATGGAGTTTTGTGTTCCTTGCCACAGTCGCCTTCGGCTTGCTCACTGGGGTTATAAATACAATTATTATTTAATTACTTATTTTTGAACACAATTCACAATCGTATTTTATCAAACTACACAATGATGACTCTAAGACATTATAGATATTACAATTTTATCTTCTGTTAATGCCTGATCTTCTGTAAAGCTGCTTTGAAATGATGTGTGTTGTGAAAGGCGCTATACAAATAAAAATTATTTGAACTGACTTGCTTCTGAGTGGAACTGAGATTTGGTGAAATACTTGTTTGTGAGATGCATTCTTCCGATGAAGAACTCCAAAGTCTCATAGAAAGCTTCATTTTTATTCTTATTTCTTGATAAGAGCTAGGAATCCATGAGATATGCAAATAGTATGGTTTTAAGCATGTATGACAAATGTTATGTCTGGCATACACTGCCTGCATCCCTGCTATTTGCATATCACATGAATACCCTCACTATTAGAAGTCTTATAATTTAATTCAATTAAACAAAAAAATTGTCAGTGCTATCATTAAGTTGTTCACCTGCTAAAATGCTTGTGAATATTGGATATTTTGTCTGGTAGGGTTTTTGAAGCTAATATTGCTTGGAAGGCTATTATGAATCGAACATTACTTGTGTGTTAACCGATCGCAATGTTTTTTTTACCTATAATGTACTAACAACAAACCACAAGAACAGTTAACTGCTGAGTTATTAAACAAGAACAGCAAGGAACAACTTTCTCTGTACCTACAGAATAGTCAAGCAAGTCATTTTTATTTGTATAGCACTTATCACAATACACCTAATTTCAAAGCAGCTTTAAGGCCGAAACATACTGTACTCTATGCTAGAACACGATGCAGATGCTTTTGGCAACACAAGATCAATTTTGTGTGTTTTGTTCCAAAATGTGTCAAACTGAAATTCATAACTAAACAAAAAGTATGCGTTACAATCTCAGCATTGCTGCAAGGGCCGCTATTGCAGACAGTAGTGTGAATTGTCCACTACTAGATGGAATTTTCTATTTTAAGTCAACTACTGTCAAGGCAGAGCAACAGTTTAAAAATAATTTTGCTGAGCAAGTAAGATTAAGTTAGTATATGAACTGAATACCAACTTACCTGAATAATAACACATCCAGTTTAACGGCACAGACTTCTGAAGGTAACTCTATTGCCCCCTTGTGTACTGAGGTTTGTTACCTTGACAGTAATGCACGTTATGTTCAATGCACATTGTTAATGTGTTGTCCATCAGCATGAGTCTGCGTTTGCACATTTGTCCCCTCTCCTTTTCTGCATTCGTATGTCTCTAGCTTTACAGAAAATCTATAAATCTTACACTTGAAAAGAGCCATTCGGGTCACTTCTCTTACAGTTTTAGGAAATGTGATAGCAAAGTATGCGATGTATCTATGCTGTCAGGGGAAGTTACTGTGACATGTTTGCTAATATTCATGACTTCTGAAATTGACTTCTTGTAATTGTTATATTGCATATTTAAGCATATTTTATTCATGTTTAATAAATTATATTTTATCTCCATCATTATCCTCATTTTAAATTTTTAGTTTACGTTGTTATTGTGTGCATTGCATAGACAAACTACGTATTGTAGTATTATGGTTCACTTGTATTATTAACTGAGATTGTACAGTATAATATAAAAAAAAATAAGTCTTCCATTGAATTCGTATCAGCCATATCACGAGTTTCATCTATTAAATTGGTAAGTGTAGTATAATACAAACATTAATAGTAGATAAAACACTTGAATAATAATAATAAAATATACTGGTAACTGGTGGTGATTGAAGGCATCAAGTCCCCTGTTCTCTATGTAACAGTGCTTTGAGTGTAGCATCAGAAAAATGCTATAAGAGTAAAATTAATTAATTCAAAATATATCTTCATTAAAGCAAGTAATATTTAATTTTAAATGTTTAATTATATAACATAAAATCAACATGAAAATAGCACGATATGACTCAAGCTCGGAATATCTCACAGTCATGATCTCATGCAGGCTATGTCCAGGTAAGCTCAAATCATGAGATTCATCCACCAGAACAGCAGTGCCGAAACAAGTATAGTGTTCTTATGCAAATTGCTTGCAATTTTAAGTGTCAACCAATGATTTTTCTAGAGCACAAAGTTACACAGTGCAGATTTAAAGGGATTTTTCACCAAAAAATAAAAATTCTGTCATCATTTACTTACCTTTACATTGTTCCTGTATGGCTAACTTTCTTCCTTGGAACACTGAATGAGATGTTATGCAGTATGTTAATCTCAGTCTCCATTTGCTTTCATTGCATCATTTTCCATACAATGAAAGTGAATGTTGACTGAGGCTAACATTCTGCCATTTATATCATGCTATTTAGTGTTCCTAGGAAGAAAATCAGGTTTGAAACAACATATGGGTGGGTAAATGATGACAACATTTTGGGGTTAACTTCCTCTTTAATACTTGAAATTAATATTTGTGTATATATGCACTATATACATTTATTTGAAAATGTACCAGGCCTAGGATGCGGGCTTTCCCAGCTGAGTCTGATTCCTCCTAAGGTTTCTTACCCATCTACTTAAACATCTTAGGGAGTTTTCCTTACCACTCTCACCTTCGGCTTGCTCCTTGGGGCATCTGTGAGGCACTATTCTTTGTGAGGCATCTTTAGAACAATATGTATTTTAAAAAAGCTATACAAATAAATATAATTGAAATTAAAACTTAAATTGAAAAGAAAGGTAAGTGGGATGGAAGGATGGATGGATGGATGGATGGATAGAGTGAAGAGAGTGGTGGATGATTGGAACACCTTCATCTACTCTTCTTTGTGTTTTTTTTCCCCCTTCAGTTGTGTCTGGCTGCAGTATTATCCCCAAAGGGCTTTCAAAAGCACTTTCTGTTCTGCAGAAATGGTAATGATGATTATGCTGTTATGATGGCTTTAACTCTCTTTGTCTCTCTGTCTCTTGTTTCTGTCTTTCTCTGTCTGCAGAGGATGAGTTGTAGCTATCTTTTATGTACCATCCTGCTCTTCGTGGCCGTTCTCCTCGCGGTCACAGTGACGGGAACAATTCTTCTTATGAACCACTACCAGGCTCCACCAATGTCGGATGGCCCGCCCCATATTAGCACCAATCAAGATGAAGCCAATGCATTGGTGACAGTTGAGAGGGGTGATGGATCACGCATCAATATCTTTATCGACCCCAACTGTCCTGATTATAACAGTAACTTCCTGCGACTGGAAGGTGTGCAGACATCTTTGCTGCACTCCCTTACGGACCATGATACGGATCTCAAATCTGTCAAAGGTCAGGATCGTGCGCTATTGGTCAACTTGGCAGAGGAAGTGGCTAAGCTGTCTGCCCATGCAGGCCAGCTGAAGATGGACTATGAGTCTCTGAGAAGAGGGCAAAGCAACCTGGGACAGGACTTGACCACACTGCAGAATGAACAGAGTCAACTTATACAGGTAATGGTATGCAGGACACACATATGCATACAAAACATCTTCAGCTACATATTCTAATGCTACCAACCTGGAACTTTGCATTTACTTATTTAAAGGTGCACTCAGTAATTTTTTCCTCATTAAAATAGTTTAATTCCTATAGACATGAATTGTAATTTTGCTATATATGTAGGATATTATGACCACTCACATCAAAAGAAAGACTTCACTTATATCAGTAACCTTATAAAAGCTGTTTTATTCTACATGGAGAAGGGTCTGCACATGGGGGCTGGCATGTTAGAATCACATGACCAGCCGAATACTACTCGCTTAATCTCAGTAACCGTCCTGTTATTTGACGCTTTCACTCATTGATTAAAGTAATCAAGGCTGAATGTGAATACTAAATTTCTACAATGGCATCTGAAACTGAAAATTATTGTTCCCTGTCTGTCACTCACTCGACGTTGTGTAGATGTAGTGACACTAGGGGTTCGATCTTGAGATCCACACTCACCTTTGCTTAAAATAGAAAAGGCCAATGAAAATTGGCGAGTGGAATTTGCATGCCATTCTCCGCCCCGGACATATGGGTATAAAAGGAGATGGTGTGCATCACTCATTCAGATTTTTTATTCGGAGCCGAATGCTTGTGTGTTCGTCCTCTTACCTATTGCTACGCTGCTGGATTTTTTATGGCGCATATCAGCGGTCACCCTCACACGGTCAAGTGTGGTGCTTCCCCTGGGCGCTTCGGCAGCCTGAGTCTGCGGATGCTAAAAGAGTATCTTCAAAAGAGTATATTTTCTCTAAAAGAGCTTGGCGTCTTTTTAAAGATGTCCTTCCACATTTGCGCTACTGGATGTGGCCGTTATCTCTCCCCTCCGGATACCCAAGAAATCTGCCTCGAGTGTCTGGGGCGCCAGCATGCCGAGGCAGCTTTCATGGAAGGGTTGTGTTCTCATTGCGAGAACATGCCCATGAGAACGTTTCGGTCGCAGCTCACCTCCTTCTTCATGAAGCAAGGAGCCACCGCAGTTAATCCCCAACCCGGTCTGTCCTGGGCTGACGCTTAGCTGGCCGGGTCGGCAAGCACCACGGGTGATCTGGATGTGGACATGGGAGTGTTTCCGCCGGCTCAGCCCCCACAGACCTCCCATCCCCCAGCACAACTCACAGCCGCGCCCCGCCCCGGTGCCTTCCCAGAAGTGTACGAGGAGCTAACGAAGTTGTGGAAGGCACCTTTTACTGCCTGTACACGCAGGCTCATCCACTCAGACTACTCTCGATGGCGGAGCGGCTAAGGGATATGTCGAGCTTCCCCAGGTAGAGTGCGCCATAGCGGTGCATTTAATGCTGACCAAGGCTCCCTTCCAAGGCCTGTATGTTTTCTTCCTCTTTAATGACAAAGGCTTACAAGGCCGTGGGTCAGGCCGCTTCTGCCCTACACGCCATGGCCATCCTGCAGGTCCACCAGACCAAGGTGTTGAAAGATCTGCACAAGGGCAGGACCGACCCAGGACTGATGCAGGAGCTGCGCACTGTGACCGACATCGCCTTAGGAGTGACGAAGTTCACGGCGCGCACCTTGGGCGGGATGATGTTCACTCTTGTGGTCCAAGAGCGGCACCTGTGGCTCAACCTTGTGGAGATGCATGATGCTGAGAAAGTCCATTTTCTTGATGCGCCCATCTCCCAAGGGGGGCTTTTTGGCGACACCGTTGAGGATATCAGCCATCAGTTCTCGACGGTGAGGAAGCAGACCGAGGTGATTAAACACATCCTGCTGCGGCACGACCCGGCCGCTTTCTGGCCACCAAGGTCCTGCACCCCATCAGCTTCTTGCCAGAGCCGTTCCCCTGCGGTGCCGGCCCAGGCTCCTGTACCATCGGAGCCTGCACGCCGGCCTCAGAGAAAAAGATCCTCACACGGGAAGTCAGCTCAACCTGCCCATCAGCCGGCCCCCAAGAACCCCAGATGGGCTTCGAGGTGGTCCTGACATGGGCCTCCCAGGGATGAGGCAACTACTCCTGACCTACTCCAATCTTGGACATGCGGGCCCTGAACAAGGCCTTACACAGGCTTCCATTCAGGATGTTAATGCAGAAGTGCATCCTGGCATCAGTATGACATCAGGATTGGTTCGCGGCCATCGACCTGAAGGACACGTACTTTCATGTATCGATCCTTCCTCGACACAGACCCTTTCTTCGGTTTGCCTTCGAAGGATGAGCACACCAGTACAAGGTCCTGCCCTTGGGTCTGTCCCTGTCTCCTTGCATCTTTACCAAGGTCGCAGAGGCTGCCCTGGCCCCACTGAGGGAGCAGGGCATTTGCATTCTCAATTATCTCTACGACTGGCTAATCCTAGCCTCGCGAGATCTATTGTGTGGGCACAGGGACCTTGTGCTTCAGCACCTCGACTGACTTGGGCTTCAGGTCAACTGGGTGAGAGTAAACTCTCCCCTGTGCAGAGCATCTCTTTTCTCTGTATGGAGTTGGATTCGGTTACTCTCAAAGCATGTCTTATGACCGAATGTGCTCAGTCAGTGCTGACCTGCCTGAAGACCTTCAGGCAGAAGGTAGCGGCACCAGTGAAACAATTTAAGAGGCTCCTGGGTCATATGGCATCCTCGGTGGCGGTTCTCCCCCTTGGGTTCAGCACTAGCTACAGACTCGAGTCCCAAGGTGGGCAAGGCGCCATGGCACCCGGCGTGTGACCATCACGCCACAGTGCCATCAGACTTTCAGCCCTTGGTTGGACCTGGCATTTCTACGGCAGGTGTTCCGCTTGAGCAGGTCTCAAGGCGCGTCGTGGTCACGACAGATGCCTCGAACTCGGGCTGGGGCTCCAATGGCACATCAACTGCTTAGAGTTGCTGGCGGTATTGCTGGCCCTGAGGAGGCTTCGGTCATTGATTCAGGGCAAGCATGTGTTGGTCCGAACCAAAAACACAGCGACCGTAGCATACATAAACAGCCAAGGCGGCATACGTTCACTTCGCATGTCGCAACTCGCTCGCCTCCTCCTCCTTTGGAGTCAGCAGATCTTGAAGTCTCTGCGAACCACTCACCTTCCGGGTGTCCTCAACTATGCAGCGGACGTGCTCTCATGGCAGGTAATGCTCTGCGGGGAGTGGAGACTCCACCCCCATGTAGTCCAGCTGATTTGGGAGAGATTTGGGGAGGCACAGGTAAACCTGTTCACCTCCCAAGACTTCTCTCACTGTACCCTGTGGTACTCCCTGTCCAAGGCCCCCCTCAGCATGGATTCCTTGGCGCACAGCTGGCCTCGGGGGCTACGCAAGTATGCGTTTCCTCCTGTGACCCTCATTGCTCAGACTCTGTGTAAAGTCAGGGAGGACAAGCAGCAAGTCCTGTTCGTTGCGCCGTACTGGCCCAACCGGACTGATGCTCCTGACTTTAGCACCTCCCTGGCGCATTCCCCTGAGGCAGGACCTTCTCACTCAGGGGCAAGGCACGCTCCAGCACTCACGGCCGGACCTCTGGAATCCACGTCTGGCTCCTGGACAGGACATGGAAGACCCACAGAGATGCGCCGTTGGGTCTGTGCTGTCTTTGCTTGAGGAAGGGTTGGAGAGATGGCTGTCTCCCTCTACCCTGAAAATGTACGTGGCTGCCATAGCAGCTCACCACGATACACTGGACGGGAGGCCCTCACGACAGCGTGACCTGATCAACAGTTTCCTCAAAGGAGGAGGTTGAATCTTCCTAGACTGCGCCTGATCCCCTCTTGAGATCTCTCTGTTGTCCTTCCTGCCCTACAGAGAGCCCCCTTTGAGCCCCTGGAGCAGGCCGAGCTCAGCACTCTGACCCTGAAGACGTCGGTCACGACATGGTTGAGCGCTCGCTGCGAGGCATGCAGCAGCTTGCACGTGTCCACTCTTCCGTACCTCATGACACGATTCAGCGCCTGTGCCGTTTCCTATAGGAACCCCTAGTGTCACTACATCGACACAACGTCGAGTGAGTGACAGACAGGGAACATCTTGGTTACCGATGTAACCTCTGTTCCCTGATGGAGGGAACGAGATGTTGTATCCCTCCTGCTGCGGTGCTGAACTGGCCGCTGACATGGCCGGGACTCTCTATCGGCTCCTCAGCATAAATCTGAATGAGTGATGCACACCATCTCCTTTTATAGCCGTATGTATGGGGCGGAGAGTGGCATGCAAATTCCACTTGCCAATTTTCTTTGGCCTTTTCTATTTTAAGCAAAGGTGATTGGGACTCTCAAGATAGAACCCCTAGTGTCACTACATCGACACAACGTCTCGTTCCGTCCATCAGGGAACAGAGGTTACATCAGTAACCAAGATGATTTTAAATGATGCTGCATCCAAGCCGCTAGGTGTCAGTGTAAGTCCAAGATGACACAAAGACAAAAGTAATAGTTCTAAAAGGGATAGTTCATCCAAAAATGAAAATTTTGTCATAATTTACATGTATGGCTTTCTTTCGTAAATGGAACACAAAAGGAGATGTTAGGCAGAATGTAAGGAATTGACAGCCTTAGTCACCATTCACTTTCATTGCATCTTTATTGCATACAATAAAAGTGAATGGTGACTGAAGCATAATTTAACATCTCCTTTTGTGTTCCAATGAAGTAAGAAAGTCATAGGGGTTTTGAAAAATGTGAGGGTGAGTAAATGATGAAATAATTTTCATTTTCTGGTGAACTATCCCTTTAAATTATGTTGTTGTTTAAGTCATTAGTGATGTTATGGTGCAATAACAGTGCTGTATGTTGTCTAATTGAGGTAGCAGCAGTGGTAGCACAATCTGTCCAGACACAATGCAATACGATTCCAGCGACAAACAATTTGTCTGTCCACACTACACATGATAATGCTACATAAAGTGACGCAACAAATCCGAAAATGTTTGATGTTTAATAAACAAGTGAAGCTGGATTTTAGACTGATAAGATTTCACTGTGGGCTGGACTATCTAGCGTGACGCTGCAGAAATATAAACCAAGTGATCAACAAAATGCGGCTGATTAGGACAAAGATTCAGATTTACATGTAAGAAGTGGCATTTATTGCTTCTTGTTTTATCGTGTCTGGTTAGGACTTGGTGTAAGACAACAAAAAGCATGGTTACAATACAGTCGTCAAGATAAGCAGATCTTTGCTGACAATCCTTAGCAGCCACCCATAGCTCATTCCTACAACTCAGTAGCCTTGTCAAACCAGTAAACTACTGAGTGATGGTGTAGGAATATCATAGAATGACATGTCTCAGACAGAATAATGCCAATTTAACACTTAGTCTGAACCCAACTTTCCTTGTTCCCCTGCTGATTTGTTCTCATTATGTGTTATTTTGCTCTGAACCACGGTTAATTTTATTCAGTGCTTTTGACATCAGTGAGAGTTTCAGCGGAACCAACTATGTGAAATCTGGACAGAAGCTTTCGGCAAAATACTGTATACTTATGCTGAAAAGCAACTTAAAATTAGGCGGTCTCCTAACCTGGTCTGGCTGGTCTAAATTTCTGGTTTTAGAGGTGTTTCAGGCTCTTTTCAGCTGGTCAGGCTTGGAGGTCAGCTAGACCAGCTTAAGCTTTTTAAGATGTTTTTATTCAGCACAACTATGAACCATACTTTGGTTCACAAATTATCCCCAGACCCTCTTTTCAAATGAACTTGTGTGTGGTGGTTCCTTGGTACGCACTCAAGTCAGCTAAGCAGAAAAGTAAGCAAAAGTCACAAATAGTCACATAGTCCCACCCTGAACGCTATTGGTGGAATCAATGTTGTGTAGAGCTAGACGGGTCACTCAAAACAAACAGGTGCATTTTTTTAGCACCACAGAAACACAGTGTGTACAGTTTTTGAGAAAATTAACCTATAAATGGCTTATAGTTGCATATTAAGCTGAGAGCAGAAAGTATTTTAAAAATATTTTATAAAGTTACACTGTGGAGCGGGACGTGGTCATGTGTCTGTCACTGGGGGAGAGAGGAAGCGGTAAGGGCCATCACCTGGTGACTAATGATATGTAACACCTATGTGTCGTTACAGTGACGATGGTGATGGGCTTGAAAAGGCCGCCGAGAACGCCAGTGAGGGAGAGAGAGTCCCAGTCACGCAAATCTGATATTCCGTGAAGCTAAATGCTGCAAAGCTGCTGAACTTAAATATTTATGAGTTTATGTTGTCTCTTATAACCAAAGCTAAAGTAGATACCTTGTTGTGAAGTGATTTCATAAATGATGAAAAGCCAAAGACTGTTTGGTAGACTGGGAAAAACCATTAAAGCTTGATTTATCTGGACTGCCACCTCGCTTCCCATTTCCTTATTTTTGAATCCTCTATACTGGTGCCAAAACCCAGGATAAGGAAGAAGACTGGTCACCATGGACACGTCACCACTGGACGAAGTCATCTGTGCCCTGGCCAGCATCCAGGAGACCCACCACCAAGCCCTCCTTGCGCAAAAATGGTGCCTCCAGGAGCTCCTCCATACCCAAGCCGAGGATTGGTAGGCCTTTTGGAGCTGGTTAGCTCCAGGCGGTTCCTCCACCGTGGCCCCAGAAGCAGTGACGAAGCCACAGCTGTTGCTCCAAAAGATGGGCCCCCAAGATGAGCCGGAGGCATACCTGAGTTTCTTTGAGCAGTTGCCCACCGCCTCCCCTACGCTTCTCCATCGACCTTCCCAGGTTGATGTCTCCACCACCACGGGTGCAGCTGGGAAGCCTGGGCCGGACTGTCGGAGTAGCAGGATGGTAATGGAGGTGGAGACGTGAATTCGGGTCCCCAACACGCCACAGTCTGCCCCCGGTCGAGCAGGGATGTACAGGATACCGGTAAAAATTAAGGGGCGTACATACCAAGCCCTGGTGGATTCTGGCTGTAATCAAACCTCGATCCACCATGGCTTGGTTCATGATGGGGCTTTTGGTACAAAATACATGGTGATGGTGAGGTGTGTACATGGGTATGTTCACAAATACCCAGTAGTGACTACTGTTATTCAATTTCGGGGAGTAAAGCATAGAGTGGAGGCCACGGTTAATTCCTGCCTCACCCATCCACTGATTCTGGGAACCAATTGGCCGGAGTTTAAACGATTATTAAAAGTGTTGTGTGTGGATGGGTCCTGCAAACCAAAAACATGGTGTGTGATGTGTGACGTGATGGCTGGGGAGGCAGAGCCAGGGCCGTCCACGTCTGCTCAGCTTCAAAATGACGAAGGAGGGGAATCCTCCAACATTCCCACCCTCAGAGAATTCCTGGAGGGGGACTTCCCTCTGGAGCAGTTGCGTGATGATACCCTTAGGCATGCCTTTGACCAAGTGAGAGTAATCGATGTCCAGCAGCTCCAGCCCGACGTCGCCCTCACATATCCGTATTTTTCAATTATTAGGGACCGGTTATATCGAGTGACGCAGGACACTCAAACCCATGAAAATAAAACCCAGTTGTTAGTCACGAGGAGCCATCGGGAAACACTTTTCCAGGCGGCTCACCACAATCCTATGGCGGGGCACTTAGGGTAAGAAAGAACACTACACCGTTTAATGGCCTTCTTTTATTGGCCGGGCATTCACAGGGATGTATGCAGATGGTGTGCGGCATGCTGTGAATGTCAGCTGGTGAATCCACCGGCCACCCTAAGAGTGCCGTTGCGGCCATTACCGTTAATCAAGGCCCCCTTCGAAAGAATTGGTATGGACCTCGTCAGGCCATTAGAATGGTCAGCACACGGATATCGGTTTGTATTAGTCCTTGTAACGTCTGTGTAAGATCAGTGATGGCTAATTACACTTTGTTTAAAAAAAACCCTTTTAGCCTTTTGACATTTGCATATAAATTACTGACCTGGCCTCCGCGTTTACATTTATATGGGTGCTAAATTGCAGATAGTCTTTATCACTATCAAAAGGATGCTAAAACAGGTCGCCTCTGGAGTGTCTCCATCAAGCTTCAAACACATTCCACAGAAAGGGGGGTGACCCCCGTGCCAGGCACCAGAGCAGTTGTCTGTCTCCAGTAATTCCAATACACGTCACACACACACCTAAAGACATTTTCTCTATTTAGGCCATAGTAAGCAGTTATAAATGTATCTGCTATATGCATGTGTTGTATGTATATTCCCCTATTATATTAACTTAGTTAAAACCCTTTACTTGTATTAGTTAGACGTTAAATGCCTATATTCAAGTGTATGAGTGTATCTCTGCTTTAATATCGTCTGGAGGTTACCTTCTTGGTATCAAAATGATCTTCTCTTTATTTCTCACACAATAATGTACACCATGTGATCGTGAAATGCATCGAACAATTCTTGCTATGTTTTGAATTAAAAGCTGCACTAGCGGTCCAGATCAGCAATAAAATGCGAATGGGCCATAAACGGAGACAAAGGATGTCTCTCCCGCTCAAAATGCATGCCTCTGACTGGCCACTCCACCTACAAAATGGGTGCGGCAATGAACTATTAAAACTCCAGAACACAGACTAATCATCGCTCAAAACTCTTCTTCTTGAGACCAACACACTCCAAAACTCTCCTCTTGAGTTTAACCTTCTGGCAGTGTTTACCTTCAAGTAACTTTGTGGATTTGCTGTGGACTTCTTCAACTCACTCCTAAAGAAATCTTTGAGAACCTCGTCTACCGCATCAAGACTCTTATTCAGCAACAAACCAATGCAAGTAACCATTTACAACTGATTAGATGCACGTTTAAGTTTGAACCCCTTTTAAGGTGAATTGTGCCTCTGATGATTCTCATTTAGGTTGTGGTTAATTGATGTGAAATACTGCCATTCTTTGCTCTTCTCTCTCCTTTCCTTACTTTCCTTCATTCTATATATGTATGTTTTGCTTAGTTTGTTTGTATTTTAGTTATAGTTTCATTTATTAAATCCCTTATATTCACAATTGATTGTCTCTGTGTTCCGCTCACAATTCAAAGTCACTGAATGTTGCTCCTTGCTACATGCTAAACTACTGCTAGCACTGTATAAGTAGGAAGGCTATTGTTCCTTGGCCAGGAAAGTAATCTTCCTAGAGTTGATAAATAATTATATTGTCTGCTCGGTGGACGGACAGATCAAGTAATTGTAATATCGATTCTGCTACAGTTAATTCTAAGATCTAATCTAAATATTTATTATTAATTATAACCAGTTATAATTAATTATAAATAATTCCCTTTTTAAGCTAATTTGCTACATCCTGATGGATTATGCAACGCGATATCTGGAAGCAGTGCCTTTATGCAACATCTCAGCACACAGTGTTGTGGAGGCATTCTTCAAAATTATCTTCCGGGTGGGGATTCCGAAAGAAATCCCACCGACCAAGGCACAACGTTTATGTCACGAACACTACGCAAACTTTATGAATTTCCTGGGTTTAAATCAATTCCCACCAGCGTTTATCCCCCGCAAACTGACGGGCTGGTGGAATGGTTTAATCGCACCCTGAAAAACATGATTTTTAAGTTTGTACACAAGGAGGCTAGAAATTGGGACAAATGGCTGGACCCACTATTATTTTCAGTCAGAGAGGTGCTGCAAGCCTCCACAGTGTTTTCCCCCTTCGAGCTCCTGTATGGACGCCGGCCCCGTGGGGTGCTTGACATCATACGGGATGCGTGGGAGAAAGGACCTTCCCAGAGCAAAAATTAAATTCAGTATGTCCTTGATCTTCGAGCAAAGCTACACACACTGGGTCAGTTGTCACAACAGAATTTGCTCCAAGGTCAAGAGACACAAAGCCGGGTCTATAATAGGGGTGCCCAGCTATGAGAATTTGCACCAGGAGACAAAGTACTTGTATTAATCCCCACATCGAGCTCGAAATTACTCGCCAAGTGGCAAGGACCCTTTGAGGTTACACGGTGAGCCTGGGACCTCGATTATGAAGTTAAACGAATGGATAGAGGCGGGGCACATCAAATTTACCAAATTATGGAGAGAGGTGGTCCCTGTGTCCATGGTGATGGTAGTTACGGAGAGGGCGGAGCTCGGGCCAGAGGTGAAATTCAAAGCTGATCCATTCACCCCGGTCCCTTGTTGAGACCACCTCTCACCGTCCCAGCTCACAGAGGTGGCCAGGTTGCAAAAAGAGTTTGCAGACGTGTTCTCTCCTCTCCCCGGTCGGACTAACCTCATACAGCACTATATCGAGACCCCACCAGGAGTGGTTGTGCATAGTCGGTCATACCACATACCCAAGCACAAAAAAAAGGTGATTTGGGACGAATTAGAGGCAATGCGCAATAGAAGAATTGCACAGCGATTGGGCGAGCCCGGTTGTTCTTATACCTAAGAGTGATGGGTCAGTCCGACACTGTGTTGATTACCGGAAAGTCAACATGGTGTCTAAATGCCCCAGATTGATGAACTGCGCGATCGGTTGGGTGCGGCTCAATTTTATTCGACATTGGATTTAACTAAGGGATATTGGCAGATCCCCTTAACTCCATTATCCTGAGAAAAAAATGGTCTTTTCCACACCGTTCGGATTACACCAATTTGTCACTCCTTGTTCGGGGCTCCCACCACTTTCCAGCGCCTCATGGATAAGATCCTCCGGCCACACTCCGCATATGCCACTGCCTACCTGGATGACATTCTCATATACAGTAATGATTGGCAGAGGCATATGCAGCATCTAAAAGCCGTTCTGAGGTCACCGAGACGGGCAGGACTCACAGCAAACCCGAAAAGTGCGCAATTGGGCAGGTGGAAGTACGTTATCTGGGCTTCCACTTGGGTTATGGGCAGGTACGACCCCAAATTGATAAAACCGCAGCGATAGTGGCCTGCCCACGTCCCAAGTCCAAAAAGGAGGTGAGACAGTTTATGGGGTTGGCTGGCTATTACAGAAGGTTTGTGCCTAATTTTTCTGATGTCATCAGCCCCTTGACTGAACTCACTAAAAAGGGGACACCAGATCCGGTCCAGTGGACGGAGGCGTGCCAACAGGCTTTCACGAGAGTGAAATCTGCACTCTGTGGCGGGCCGCTCCTATATGCTCCTAACTTCTCTCTCCCCTTCATTTAACAGACGGATGCATCAGAGAGGGGATTGGGGGCCGTGCTCTCACAGGAGGTGGAGGGGGTGGAGCGCCCTGTGCTGTACATTAGTCGTAAGCTCTCTTTGAGAGAGACTAAGTACAGCACAATCAAAAAAGAGTGTGTTGCCATCAAGTGGGCGGTCCTAACCCTCCGCTATTACCTGCTGGGGCAGGCCTTCATCCTCTACTTGGATCACGCCCCGCTTCAGTGGCTCCACCGCATGAAGGATACAACGCACGGATCACACGTTGGTACCTGGCACTTCAGCCCTTTAAATTCAAGGTGGTCCACAGGCCGGGGCCACAGATGGTTGTGGCTGATTTCCTCTTCAGGAATGGGGGGGGGGGGGGGAATTAGCAGGCTGGGTCTGAGTCGGGCGGTGGGGGTATGTGGAGCGGGACGTGGTCATGTGTCTGTCACTGGGGGTGAGAGGAAGTGGTAAGGGCCATCACCTGGTGACTAATGATACGTAACACCTGTGTCTCGTTACAGTGATGACGGAGATGGGCTTGAAAGGCCGCCGAGAACACCAGTGAGGGAGAGAGAATCCCAGTCACACAGATTTTATATTCTGTGGAACTAAACGCTGCAAAGCTGCTGAACTTAAATATTTATGAGTTTATGTTGTCTCTTGTAACTAAATCTAAAGTAGATACCTTGTTGTGAAGCTGAAGAGTAAATGCCCTGCTGTGATGCTGAAAAGCCAAAGACTGTTTGGTAGATTGGGAAAAACCATTAAAGCTTGATTTACCTGGACTGCCACCCCGCTTCCCGCTTCCTTATTGTTGAATCCTCTACATACACACTTCAGCTTTAAAATAACCTAGTTCAACTCCAAAACCTCTAGTTTTGGATATGGATATCAGTTCAATATTACTAGTATAATACCAGAGAAAACGTAAAAGAGATCTCAGAGGTAAAGTCATAAACAAATTAAACAGATTCTGTAAATATTCCCTAATCACTGGAATTGTCCATATCTGGAATTTAAGATTGAATCAGTCCATCTATCAATCAATATATGCACTTTTTGTCTATTGTTTTTTATTTAATTTCAAGGTCTGTCATGTATGACTGATTATTTATTTTCAATATATTATAATTGCCTTGTCCTGCACGGTTTTGTAGAAAAAGCTGCTGTTGGGACTTTTGTGTGTTTTGCATATAAATATGTTAGTTTTCTTGTATTCTATAATACTCTGTACTCAATCTGCATTATGTATGCTTCTAGTTATACTGCATTCTGTAGTTGGATACAGTACGTTGTGCTGTTTTGTGTTGTGTGACTACCAGTTGAGGACCTAGAAATGTAATATTCAGGGTGGTATTTGGTATTATCGATACTGTGTTAAAAGACTGGGATCATTAAAGATCTATCAGTATATACTGTATTACTAAATATAAAATATACATTAATATTTGGTATCACCTTGATACTGAAGCATTGGTACTTTTGACAAAGATGATAAAAAACATTCAGGGCTTTACTAGAAACATTCTGGGCTTCAGCCCCGGCAGCCTACCCCTAGTGCTACCCATGGGGATATTGATACACTAGATGGCAACTGCTGTGGTGCATCATGCTCTATACACTACAGTTTCAGAGGTGGAGAACAGCAGATGCTGCCTGCTGCCCTGTGTTAAGTGAATTACCACCCATTTAAAGTCCGACTTTAATCTGAATTATGCAGATTTAAGGTTTAGGATTAACACCTTCTCTCTCTAACCATGAATTATGGACAAGCTCCTACACACAAAATCTGTCAAATATACAGACCCAGATGCACGCACGCACGCACACACAGCGGGAAGGGGTGAAAGAGAGTTGTTTATCACTACCAAACACCTGTGCGACAGTGAAAAGCATAAGCAGAATCCCTCCTGAAAATAAAATAATCCTTAGTTTTCTGATGACTTTTTGACAGGAACGTTGACCTGTGTTTTGTCCATGCATGTGTGTTTGTGTGCATGACTGAATGTGAGGGGTCTTTCTTTTGCATACTTTTTTTTTTTTTTTTTAGCTCTGTTACAGCTTGAATGAATAGTTGGATTTGGGTTTTTGAACTTTGGAAAGAAGCACAGAAAGCCACACTCAGCACAGATTTGAGTCACAACTGAAGAGTGAAGAGAGACAGAGGGACAGAGAGGACAAAGGCCACACAGAAAGAGAGACAGAGGCCCCCTTTACACTTGGCATTAAAATGCATTTTTGGTGATCAACATTTGACAAAATTAACCTCTTGAGACCCGAGCATGACTGCTGTGTGCTTTTTCCATTTCCCTTTTTTATTTCTAACTAGTAGAATCTAATAGACATGCATTTGTTTTTATTTATTTTTTTCTAGAGCAAATCGTTTCCTAAAAAAGGATGGCAACATATGTGGACAGCAGGACTAAGTCGTGAAATTTTAAATAATACCAAGCTACAGAAAGTCAGATTTTATTTCTTATTTTTATTTTTTATTAAATTATTATGTTTGATTCTTGAGACATTAAAGACATCACATCAGAAATTAGCATAATTCATTCTGATTCAAAGTAATGGCCAGCATCATCCATTCACTACCAACCATGTTAATATAAAATTATACATTATAAATTCTCAATCTGTGTACAGATTACCATTGTCCCATGTCTAATAAATATTTTAAGTGGTCCAAACATCATCTGCAGCCTGAAACTGAACATTTAAATGGAAGTTTGGATTGAACACACTTAGCTGCATAGAGAGCTATAGGATGCTCCCTTGCTCCATTGCTGCCTATTTAGTGTATGACTTAACCTCCAGCATGCTGTCTGTCTGCTCTGGTCTCAGAACAGTTCAAAGTGCACCTTATTTTCATTCTAACTCCATATAAAGCCCCTGAGAGCAACATTTTTCAGCTTTTGGATGATCCCATTGGTTCTCAATGTGATAATGCACAGTAAATATAGGATTTCTAAGAATGTGCTAAAGTACACATAGTATACATTGTTTTTAGCAACATGGCATTTCGCGATAAATCTCTCAAATTTTAAAAATGGCATAATGGATGAAACTAGAGAATCTAATCTTTGGACTCAAACAGTTTCAATGTAAAAACTTAATTAGGTTCCTTACCAGATGTAGTTTTGTTGGCATTTCTCCCAAACACAAACTCCACTGTGGTCAGCAACATGTTGCTTTGTCACATGTCCCTATGCGTCAGCAAGTAGTCTCCTGAACTGAGAACAGTCAGTTTAAATGAATTTAAATTATGCGTTGCATATAGCAAAGCCAAAATACAACGTCCACGCATGAGTACACAAGGTCGCACGAGGTTAAAAGCCAGGTGTAAATTTATTAAAGGCGCATTGTGACCGGATCACTAAAACCACATTTGAAGGTGGTCAGGGACAAATTCTGACAACATTTGGCAAAGGAGTAAATGCGAATTCATTTTCATTATACCCATGCAACTACAGTATGTATGTAAAATGTAAGTGCTGTTTTCCATTTTGCATGGGTAAGTGCGGTCTCTTTCAAAATACACTAGCTATGCATTGGAATACAAGGTGTACTGTAAATGCAATCAAACTAAAGAATACCCAGATATTGTCTGGATATGAAACACATGTTAATATGCAATGTAAAGGGGGCCAGAGAGGACAAAGGTGAGAAAGTGTGATAAAGAGAAGGAAGAAAGGGATAGACTTTAGGTAAAACGTGTCATTCTGACTTCCCTAAACTTTTCAACCCTTATTAATTAAGGGTAATTATTAGCTTTAATTACCTCCCTTCTCTTGTAAAATCAACAGAGACAGATCCCCTGTCACAGATTAAACAGATAAAGTTCTAAGTATAATTGCGCTGCCAATTTAATTGTTAATTTTTGGTGAAACAATTAGGTGGGATTACAGATTGCAAATGATAGCATTTTACCACATATGCTCAGTGAAGAACCAAGATATGCACATGCAAATGGGATACACCGCCCCACCAACCTTGAAGAGTATCTGTAAATGGCATCACCTCTAAAAGTGCAAAATATTGTAGAGGAATCATATCAATGTGCTCTATGTGAATCCATTTTAGCTCTAGTGGCATTTTAGCTTTAGTGACTTTTCTGTTTATGCCCAACCATTAAAGGAAGTCATTCTGCGCTGTCAGTTATCTCAGAATTATGACCACCTCAATGATATAAACCGAGAAAGCCCTGAAGCTAAAGGTTATCTCCTCTGGGCTCAATGCTGTCACTGCGCTAACGTGTGTTTGTGAGAGTGACTGTTTTTAGATATGTGTCAAACCAACCATGATCACTAGAGTTCAGTTTGCTATTAGGTGTCATGGGGCCCAGAGAACACCATTCAGGGTGATACAGCACATTAGTAATGGCCCTCCCTGCTTTCCTGTCCCAAGAGAGAAAATCTACCTTAAACATTCCATTTGCGTCTGATTTAACAGGATATTTTACACATATATGTATACTGTCCAAGCACTGTGCAAACCCTTTGACCTGTTCTATCCAAAAGAAATAGAAGTGTGTGTCAGTCTGAATGATACAATAAAATGCAGAGACTGTTATCCAACAACAGAGTTTAGCTGACTTGCTAATTTCTTAGCAAGAAATTATTTTCTTATTCAGTATCAGAACTGCTTAACTTGCATTTATCAGCTATGGTAGTGGGTCTCCTTTAATAATCTGTTAGGAATTCTTGGGCCCGGTACAAAATGTGTTTATCGGCCGCACTGGCACCAACAATCATGCCACGGTCGAAATCACTGAGATCACATTTTCCCCATTCTGATGGTTGATGTTAACATTAACTGAGGCTCCTAACCCATATCTGTGTGATTTTATGCATTGCACTGCTGCCACACGACTGGCTGATTAGATAATCGGATGAATTAGTAGGTGTACAGGTTTTCCTAATAAATTGCTCAGTGAATGTATAGTATAACTAAGTGACCCTACAATAAGTCTAACTTATTTCAGGGTAACAAACAAAGATATTTGGCATTGTAGCACGATCTATGATAGGTTCTGCATAAAAATGCAGCCAATCTTGTGCAGTCTAGGCCTTTATAAAATGCGTTTATTGTGTTTCAATTAGTTTTGAGAATAGCACCCTTGGCTTTACTGGAAGATATTGCTGTGTGTGCTCTCAGACACATCTTTAGAGAGGGTAAGGATACATTTGTAGAGTTAAGACTGGCTGTACAGGAGAGGTTATGCGGCGTATATGAAAATTGTTTGAATAGGCAGGCATGTGCTCCCTTTTTAGAATAATCCAGATTCATCGACAATAGCGTGTGTGTGTGTGTGTGTGTGTGTGTGTGTGTGTGTTCTTTAACCCTTTAATGCACGCTGGTTTTTAGTGACCCAGGACCTCATTCCATCCCCTGTACCTTATCCATTATTGGGAGTTATGTCCACAACTCTTTAGTATTCCTCAACCTTTCTCCTCTGAATACTATATAACAAATATATAACAAAGCAAATTTTTTTTTTTACAAAAAATATTTTTTATTTTTTATAACTGCTTAATAACCAAAAGTGTATAGGGTCATTAGTGTCTGTTTTTGTTTGTTTGTTTTGCGCTTCCATAAATCATGTTTTTTGATTATTTCATATTTATATAAGTATACAATAACAACATTACAAGACAAATGAGTACCATTTTCATACAAATGACTACTATATCACATTGATTTTTTGTGTGACAGTGGTGAATTATTAGTATCCCATATGCGTGTACACACATATTATACATGCTTTTTCTTACTCAAGTGGCGCTGATGTGTCAGTGATTGACTTGATTTTCATTTGACATTGCTATTTGAACTAAACTATAGCAAGTGTAACATGAACAGTATGATTTGGCTATGGTCATTTGGCTGCAATACTGAAATTATGTAAATTGTGCATCAATTTAGACTCAAAAATTCATATGTGTAGCTTATGTGTAGATTATATGTTATGTGTAGCTCAATATGTGTTTGACAGTCAGTTGTGTCTCATGAAATTTCAGTGTGTAAGTAATGAATCATGTTCTATATGTGTTGCATCATCAATTTGATATAATGAAAAATGAAACATCAAAATATATTAGAAATAGTGCTGTCAGTAGATTAAATGTTTTAATCGCGATTAATCACATAATATTTTGTAGTTAATTGCGATTAATTGCAGATTTGGAAAGTGTTGAAATCTGACACTATATATACTTCTTTTCTTGTCAAAATGTATTTATTTCCATTTTAGGAAGAAAACAAAACAATATGTAGCAATATTATGCTTTATTAACATTTTCCAGACAAAGCCTTCCACAATATAAACATAGAAATGCACTAAAATATCACCAATTCAAGTCACATCAAATGTTTCCCAAAGTCTAAGTGGGAGTTTGACTAACTGAAAGAACTAGTCCCCACATAATATTCATTGCAATGGGCAATAAATCTCTTAAACTCTCATTATCCACACTATTTATCTGCCGGTAGACTGTTGCTATATGCTTTCCTACAGCCATCATGAAGCTGCATTCATGATTCGCATCAGGGCGGCAACACCAGCGCCGAGCGCTGCTTTGAACTCTCCATATGCCTTAAATAGGCTGAAAAATACTTGATTTCTGTCATAAGTCCCATCTGGGCTTGTTTTGTACATCAAATAGTGTTAAGAGGTCCTTCCTCCATCATTTTATCACTGACAGGGAAGTCACTTTGCTTAAATTAGTTCACATATACTATATAGTCTAGTCAAAAAAGAGATAATAATGTTGACATATTATAAAGATGTATAATTTGTCAACATTATGAACAATTTTGAACAGCACACTATATGGTAAATGTGAACTAATTTAAGCAAAGTAAAGTCAAACCCATGGGTGGGGTCAATGAGCATCAACAGGTTAAGACAGTACCACCTATAGAATGTCAATGGGACTGCTGCATATGCTAAGCTTTTAGGCTTTCCTTGGTAGAAGGGCTCTGGTGCTGTGGCGTGTGCATCAGTGTAATTACTCTAGGCGGACACATTACAAAGTTTACGCCCTTAACATAAGTATTTATGTTGTATTAACGATAAATGCTTTAATCACGAATAAGAAAAATTAACACGTTAAATATTTTAAATTAAACTCATGCTTTCACGCGTTCATTCTGACTGTTCTAATTAGAATATATTCTATTCTATTATTTTCTAATTGTCTTGAAAATGTTTTAAAAAATTGACACTATTTGGGCATTTTGTATATCCATTTGTGATAGATATATGTGCCTTTAAGACCCGAGTGTGTAATAATGTTTGGCGAAACACCCATGCATTTAAGGGTTAAAGATCATTGTACAGGACACATTGTTGAGGCTAGGACAGGAAGCTCATTCATTATGTTGAATGTGGCTCATAAACACACACACCCACAAACACACTCTAATGCTCACAGGAACACAAAGGGTTTTTCCATCTAAAATGGGTCAGATCTCTCAAGTTTATGGGGAAAAACACACACATTAGGCACGCCTGTGTGTGTTTCTTACAGTTGTCATATTTCTAGGTAGTCTAGCAACAGCACAATCAGCTCACTGCCTCGAGCAGAAAATCTCACCATAATTCTGGCACAAAGACCTTTACAGCTCAATTGCTTGTCAAGTACTTGACTTGAAATGACAGGTGGCCTTATGGAACCTATCTTGCAGACACATTTTGCCTCCCCATAGGCAACAAGGGATTTTCATTGGACAATCACCATTTCACTGTGCATTTCAATAGTTTAAAGCTTCATATATGTTCAGGAAACTGAGCTGTACTGTTTAAGTTAAAGCCATCAAACATAGATCCACACTTAGCAGAAGTTATAGCCAGAGATAAAATTGACCATACCGCTGTCCGTGGTGCTGAACTGGATCTCAGTATAGAAGACACTGCATTTTGTCTGCATATGTTGATTGTTTATTGGCAATTTCACCATATTTAGACATATTGTTTAAGTGCAGAGGGTGCTAGAGATGTATTAATAGGGGTTTTAATTTAAACCAATAACTATGTGCAATACACAGTTTAGTCTTTTTTATATTTATCCAACACATAAATAAAAAAATAAAAAATAAATAAAAATAAAAACATTTGCACTGTACATAACAGATCTGTATTTTGCACTGTACATAACAGATAACAGATTTGTATTAGATTTGCACTACGTATGTGTATGTGTGTATGCATGTATGTGTGTGTCTGTGTGTGTATGTACGTATGTGTATAATTATTTTTTATTTTTTTATTATTATCTATGTCTTGCTGCTGTTTTTGTATTGTTGTACACTGGAAGCTCCTGTCACCAAGACAAATTCCTTGTATGTGTAAGCATACTTGGCAATAAAGCTGATTCTGATTCTGATTCTGATTTTGTATTTGGATTACTGTAAAAGTATGAATTCTCAGTAGTACACTAACCAGTAGTTAATAAATTAGCCTTTGCAAACTGGGCAGCCTTTAGTTACGTTTTGCCAAAATGAAAACAAATTTTGTGATCTACATGGCTGTCAATAGCTTTATCAGTGTGATTCTTTGTTCATTTTTCATCTTTCCCCCACAGTTTATTATGGCCAGTTGCTAAAACTGTGCTTGTTTGTACATGCTGTCTGTTTATGTGTTACAGCTGCTGTCCGAGAGCCAGATTAACATGGTGAAGGTTGTGAACTCTATGAGTGATGCTCTGAATGCCATGCAGAAGGATACAGGTGGTTTGAAGGCCAGAGTGAAGGCTGACCTGCAGAGGGCACCAGTCAGAGGCGTTCGCCTTAAAAGCTGTGCGAATGGTAAGCGATCCCGCCTGTCTGCCCATCTCCCCAAGTTTTTGGTCAGATATGTTAATGGTTTTACCACATCTGTGTCCATTGCAAGGTTATTATTATAAACAAAAACGAAGATGAAGCCTAAATGCAAAATAAATAAATAAATAAATAAAATAAATAAAATACAAAAATAAATATAAAAATAAATAAATACAAAGAATTTGTAAACTGAAATAAAAATAACATAATTGAAAATGCCTCTAAATGAACTAAAACAAAAAATAAAAATAACTTTGAACTTTTTTAATCTCTCCTGTCTTGATACATGAACATGCCACTAGATACCAATAACAGATGGCCATTTGACATCATACCTCATTGACCTCGCTGTAAGCACCACCATCATGAAGAGGAACAAACCATGTAGAAAAAGTGTGTGTGTGGAAATTTCGGTTCTGTTAACGGGTCTGTGCATTCTGTGTAGTCTGATTCCCAAACCAATGATTCTTATGAGTCTGTTCTTTTAAATTTACAGTGCTAAACCTACAGCACAATCATTGTAGCCATATTGTCTCTGTGTCACCCGATTCCCACACAAATGACTCTTTTGAGTCAGTTCTTAAAACTTACTAAATCACATTCATCACTGAAAAGAGTAATTACTTTATGGTTGTTGATATGACAATGTGTACTTTATTATCATTTTGTTTTAATTAGTGGTACTGATAACACTTTACAATAAGGTTCCATTTGTTAACATTAGTTAATGCATTAGGTATTATGAACTAACAATGAACAATATATTTCTTACAGCATTTATGAATCTTTGTTAATGTTAGTTAATAAAAATACAATTGTTTATTGTTAGTTCATGTTAGTTCATAGCGCATTTACTAATGTTAACATTAACAACTTGTATTGCATTAAAAAATGTGTTACTATATGTTGAAATTAACATTAAACAAGATTAATAAACTGTTAAAGTACTGTTCATTGTTTTGTTTGTTTGTTTTTACTTATCTATTAAATTCTCATCTTTCCAATTGACACAGTTATTTATAACTTTTTATCTTTGTTTTTGTGATATAAATGTTCTCCCCCCACCCTTACATTGTTTGGCAAATAAATTAATAATAATAATAATAATAATATAATAATAAATAAATAACAAAATAAATAGAAATACAGGTGCTTATATATGTTAACACTTTGTATGATATTGTTCATTGTTAGTTCATGTTAATTAATGATGTTAACTAATGTTAACAAATGGAACCTTATTGTAAAGTGTTAATGTGGAATTTTATAAAAATGTATAAATTCATAAAATATCTTAATTTAAAAGTCTTTGTAAACACACCTTTTGCAAGAATCTGTTCTATTAAAATATAAAATCATCTCAAAATTTGGTAGCATGCTGTTGAGGACATTAAATCCAACAAGAATTGGATTTCTTATTTCTAAATATTTCATTCTCAAATGTATTAAAGGTATCATTAAAGGAACCATTATGGAAGTGATATTGTTAAAAGGAATGTACTTGCTCTTATTCAGATGATTTTTTTTTAATATATATATATATATATATATATATATATATATATATATATATATATAAACTAACAATATATATATAACTAACTTAAAAACTGAAACTAAAATTATATTAGAAAATATTGAAAAACTAAAACTAACAAAATAAATAAATAAATGAATAAAATTGGAGTGACAAATGGAAAATGAAATAGGGATTAAAACTAAATTAAAAAAAATAAAGCTATTATAACCTTGGTCCATTGCCATTTGCTCCACTGTACTGTATGTCTCTTTCAATGTTTATCCACATGTCTCTATTCTAGAATCATGAGATTGCTTTGCTCTCATTTATGTCATGGTCAACTGATTACTGATTGGATAAAATTTGAAATATCCAGCACTGCATCCCTGCAGTCACTTTTGGATGGCCTTCAAAGACTGCTAATCATTATCCTTACAATTGAATCGTTATCCTTAAAGTTTTAAACACTGCCTTACTTACACATACATATCCTATACTTATACATACTACACTACTATGTAGCTAAATAATATTGCCTTATGTACATGAATCGTAAAGTCAGAGGAGGATGGGCTCCTCCAGCTCAGTCTGATTCCTCTCAAGGTTTTTACTCGTTGTCATCAGTTGTGGGCAAGACCCCCTATTACGGTTCGCTGGGGACCCCTAACCACCCATTCCTCCCTTTATTCATCTCTTCACTATCTCAGCAGTCTCTAAAAATGTTTTATCTTGATTTACCAGTGTGTCAATCTTACCTGCACCCCTGGACAATTTATCGACTTCCACGATCTCAGCAACACCACATGCCCTCCTGTAAGCATACTCTGACATCGCCACCTCAGAGTCACAAGCTCTCCAGTCCTTGAGCAGAGGTGCTCTAATCCTCCCACTGTTGACTTAGTAACTCACTCTCGATCCGGAGAATATCAGACAATTTCACATAAAACTGTGTTTGAAGTGTGTACACCACTAGTCTGAATTCTCATTAGTTGAGTTGCTGGGAGCAGAAGGGAACATGTCTGTGCTTAAATTGTGCTCTAGGGAAGCTTAATATGTCTGAAAGCATTTTACTGCTTGACTTTTAAGGTCCTGATGTGTCTGCTGGAGCAACAGGTGTGGTTTGTAATGAACCCTAGTTTGAAGCAGACACTTGTATGCAAGCATGTGCCAGTGAAGGGGAGAGTGTTATCTATAATCTGGGAAAACGATAGCTCTTGTGGGAACAAAGACAAGTGAACTAAGATGCACCAGCTGCCTTGAAAAACTGTCATAAAGTCATGTTGACTATTCTATAGCACTATTCCTTTGGACATTACAGTAAATCAGCCTCTGCCTAGTTTAACTATCTAGAGATATTTAGCTATCTAGCTATTTAGAGATCTAGTGATCTATTTTAATAGAATAAAATACTATAGAATAAAATACACTTTCAGCAAGATACACTGTAACAAAAAAAAAGTCAGGTAAACTAAAAACATGCTTCATGTGGTAACATGAAAATTAATTGGTTCTAGTCAAGTCAAAACTATTTTAATAATAAAAATATGACCATATCAACCTGAATACATTAGGTTATCATACCAATGAAAGTTATTTTTTAAGGGTCAGAGCAGGTAGAAATAGCTCCTTATGGTAACAATTGAACGTTCACTTTTTTCAGTGTTTATATTGACACTGTTGTACAGACAATGAATAAACGCTCACTATCTCTCTTTTTCAGGCTCTCGTCCACGAGACTGCAGTGATATATATGTTAGTGGTCAGAGGGAAGATGGCATCTACTCTGTTTTTCCCACTCATTACCCCACCGGCTTTCAGGTCTATTGTGATATGAGCACGGACGGAGGTGGCTGGACGGTGAGTCACATAAACACACTTCAACACACATGTTTGTGTAAGCTTGCTGCAATACATACTGCCCAAAGACAGGTACAGTGGGATTGTTTGTTTCATACCTCAGTGGTTTTCATTATAAATAAAATACAAATAACAAGGCAGAAAACCATCAGAAGAGAAAAAGGGGCATGGTTCAGGGTCAGGAGGTCATTACGTGTGTGAAGCCTCTGTTTTGTCGCCACACCTGGACTTCAAAGACAACTTGTGCATTCACAGGATGAACAGCCTCCACAAAGGAGAGATATTGAATGTCATGCAGTTGTTCCACTGTCATGCTCCTTGTCTTGGTTGCTCCTTTTTATGGCCATCAAGGATGTAACTGCATATCAATATCCATATCCATATATAATAATTTAAGGCCCTGTTTCCACCTAGTATTAAAATGCATTTTGGGTGGTCCGATCAGATGTGGTCAGCCCTAAATACAGGTCTAAACAGGGTCTAAAATGTGTGGGATCGGAAATATGAAAATGTGGTCAAAAACTCATATGTCCATATCACATTTGAGGTGTAAACTAATCCGTTCTATATACATCCTGGTAGCATTGAAGCACCACCCCTCACCTGTCATTCAACCAATGCGCTAAAAAAGAGTTTGTACTTTGCCGTTTACGAGCGGCTTTAAAATGCCATAACCGTCTGATCGGAAAATTTAAAACAGCGGATACATACACAGTCACGAGAACTTCGTGGGTCTTCTTTAGTGTGTCTAATATCAACACAAATGACAAGCACGAACACCTGAAGTTCTTTAATACAGGTAATAAACTAAAATAATGAATAATTCTGCTCGACATGTTGCATTTGTGCTTAGATTAAATTTCAACCACGTCTGGGAGAAACAGCACATCATTTTATTTCATTTCTTTGTCTTTTCTGACTTTGCTGTGCTTTAATATCATGCAGTAACACACTGACATAGTGATTGATGTATGTCGTCATGAAACAGAGACCCTCCCCTTAAAATCCCAACACAAGCAGTCAAAGGAGATGCATTTAAGTGACCAGGTGTAAACAGCAATGTGTCTCACCTGACCACATGTGATCAGATCACCCGAAATACATCTTATACCAGGTGGAAAAGGGGCCTAAGAATCATCCACATCCAAAACCCATTTTGGTCGACAACTAATTAGAATAATGAGCGGAGCATGTTCCCCTCAATGTCTAGGGTGGTTATGGCTATGGTAACCTTGTTTTGAGCTGGAGATTGGAGGGTCAGGATGAAAATTATTTGAGAGGGTGGCAGGCTCTCCATAAAGCACAAAAAACCCATAACCTTATCTCATAAACACTTAACAATCTTGTGCCCACGCAAACTGAAAATTTAGCTATATACACAGATTTCAGACCACAAAAAAGGGCATTTTTTATTTAATTAATCACATTTCAAGGTCTCCGCTGTATAAATAAACATTTTAATCTGGGATTATGGTGGGTATATATAAAGCAACAAAATGTGCTTCTGATATCAAATCCAATTTTATGAATTACTTCTCTGTAAACAACCATGTATCTATAAATAATCCTCTGTCTAGGATCAAATGTCAATATACTGTAATCTTTACTGAAATTCTTAAAAGGAATGATTAAAAGTATTGTGATAGTACTTAGTAAGATTAGTACTTTGATGATGAAGATATGCCATGTTATGAGGGTCAGTGATGCTATTCATACTTTGTGTGTCCACTGAGGTCTCTCTGCGTATGATTAGATCTTGCTGACTATGGAGGCTGTGTTCTTTACTGAAATTCCCCTTTGGGATCAATAACATCTATGTGCGAGAGTCACGTGGCGCCATGCGGGGGTCGGATGTGTGAACGACGAGCTCTGTGCACTTTGCTAGTTTTTAATTATTTTTATGTCATAAACCTGTGAGATTCGATACACCCTGCTACATAACTGTTCTATGAAGTCAGCATGGAAAAGAATTCAAAATCCTCTGGCTCTGGAGATATTAAAAGACACTTACGTGCTCAAGCTGATACCCCAGACAGGGCTGCAGACCAGGGACTCAGTTTGGATGGTGCGGCGGGAAAAATTCAATGGCAACTGTCCAGCATGTCTGTGATGCTGACGAAGGTCATAGCGGACTTGGAGGATCTTGCTGTAATATGTCGATCGATTACTGTGATGGAAACGAAATCCCCTGAATTGGTTACAAGAATCGGGGACATCGAGAAACAGATTGATTATCTGGAGTCATCAGAGAGGGAATTAGCTGCTAATCCTCTAGTGGCCAAGATAGATTTGGAACGCATTAGGGAAAAACTGGAAGACCTTGAGAATCGTAATCGGCAAAACAACATCCGAATTGTTGGAATTCCTGAGCATGAGGAAGGCCGAGATATGGTGAAATTCCTAGACGATCTCTTCCCAAGTCTGCTCGGCATAACAGGCCATAAGCTGGAAATGTCAGAGAAAACTGACCGAGGGAACTGGACATTTTTTTATTATTTTATGTGTAAAACTCTTGGTCTTACAGATATTTGGAGACATTTAAACCCATCTGGGAGGGACTATACATTTTTTCATCAGTCCATAAGATTTATTCTAGAATTTATATATATTTTTTATATCCAAGTCTCTCATTTCATCTGTTGTTTATTGTTCAATTGGAAACATCTTAGTCTTAGATCATGCCCTGGTGAGTTTAGAGGTTTTGCCTCTAAAACGAAAGTTATTTTTTAAGGGTCAGAGCAGGTAGAAATAGCTCCTTATGGTAACAATTGAACGTTCACTTTTTGGAAAAAAAAGGAATCATTTAGTTGGTGCTTTAATGTATCCCATTTGTAAAATCCTGATTTTCAACAAATGTTAATGGCTGAAATCAATGTTTATATGGAGACCAACTGGTCCTCAGTATCCTCTGTGGGCATGGCTTGGGAGGCACTTAAGCTGGTTCTTAGGGGTCAGATCATACAGTATGCCTCATTCATCAAAAAATCCAAAGCATGAGAACTCGTGGAGTTGGAAGGGAATATTAAAAGTGCCGAGGCAGAGCTGAAGCGCCAAATGTCGTCTGATGGCTTCAGAGAATTGACCCGATTGAAATACAGATATAATACTATTTTGTCACGCAAGGTGGAGTTTTGGTTATTCAGGGCAAGACAGTCATACTTTGAGTTGGGGGACAAGGCAGGGAAGCTTTTGGCTAGATATATAAAGCATAGAGAGTCTTTTTCTACCATTCCCTCAGTGAAATCTGCTGGTGGTGAAATATTTACCTCGGCCATTGATATTAATAATGCTTTTAAAGAATTCTATCTTGATCTCTATAGTTCCACATCTTCGTCTACTGATGAGGATATTAGAAATTTTGTGGAACCATTAGAACTCCCTAAACTGATGACTGAGCAAAAAAATTCTCTTGATTCTGAGATAACTTTGGAGGAGCTTGGCAAGGTAATTAAGGCCATGCCTACACGCAAGTAGTTTTTTAGATCTTATGCTACAGAACTGGCTCCACATTTGTTAGAAGTTTATACAGAATCATTAAAGAATGGAAAGCTTCTGCCAACCATGACACAAGCCCAGATCAGTCTGGTTCTTAAAAAAGAGAAAGATCCAAGCGAGTGTAAGAGTTATCGTCCAATTTCCTTGATCCAGCTAGACATTCAAATATTGTCAAAATTTTTGGCTAACCGATTAAGTTATGACATCTCTTTTACATATAGATATGCCACTCCTCCAGAGCCATCTTCACTGCCAACAACTCCCTGTTCCCGATGTCGTAGTTCTGTTCCACCTGCGACAAACGGTGGGAGAAAAAGGCACAAGGGTTATTCTTTCCATCCTTGGGGAAAACTTGTGACAGAACTGCCCCTACACCAACCTCTGATGCGTCCAGCTCCACCACAATTGGCAAAGCCAGATCAGGAATATAAAGAACCAGAGCTGAGGAAAATAGGGATTTCAAAAGCCACTTGAGCCTACAGCGACCAATTAAACTGAACCTTGGTGGAAGTGAGACCCGTCAGAGGACCAGCAACCCCAGGAACCTCTGCAGGGCCTTGTGAGTGTCCGGGGTTGGTCAACCAGAAACGGCCCTTACCTACAACGGATCCACACAGTGGAAATGACAAACCCTAGGAACGGAACTGACTGTGCATGAAACTGACACCTCTATGCCTTGACGAAGAGCTGGTTCTCTATCAGACTCTGCAGGACCTGGAGGATGTGCTGGATGTGTACCTGGAGAGACTGGGAGAATATCAGAATATTATCCAGAAACTCAAACACAAACCGATTCACCAAATCACACAGCACATCATTGACCAGGAGCATTGGTAAGCCCAAAAGGCATCACCCAGTACTCAAAGTGCCCCTTGGGTGTGTTGAAGGCTGTTCTTCCACTCATCCCCCTCTCTAATACGCACCAAGTGGTAGGTGTTGTGGAGGTCCAACTTTGTAAAGACGGTCGCCCCATGCAACAATTTGAAGGCTGAAGTCATCAGAGGTAATGGATACCTGTTCTTAATAGTGATGTCGTTCAGCCCCTGGTAATCGATGCAGGGACTCAGCAAACTCTCCTTCTTCTCCACAAAGAAGAACCCCGCACCTGCTGGAGAAGAAGACGGATGGAAGAGGCCAGCTGCCAGAGACTTGTTAATGTACTTCTCCATGGCTTCACACTCAGGGGCTGATAAGGTGTACAATCACCCCCAAGGTGGAGAAGCACCAGGCAGGAGATCAATCGCAAAGTCATAGGGGCAATGCGGAGGGAGAGATGCAGCCCTGGACCTACTGAGGTCATGGTACTCAACAGGAACACCAGACAGATCAATTGGCTCGTCCTGAAAAACAGAAGAAGAAACAGAGACAGGAGACAGAGCTGATCCCAAACACTCCTTAAAACAAAAGGCACTCCAAAAGAGGATGGAGCCGTTTGCCCAATTAATATCTGGATTGTGTTTTACCAACCAGGGGTGACCCAGCACAAGGGGAGTTTATAGGGACCTGATTAAGTAAAACACAATCTCCTCCTCGTGATTACCTGAGATCAACAGACTCACCGTGGCTGTGGATTTAGACACCCTCTCCAAAGGCTTGCCACTGATGTCCCTGGTAGCCAAAAGGAACCTCCAAGCTGGAAACAGGTACACCCCACCGAAGGGCCAAGGCAGAGTCCATTAAGTTCCCCTCAGCCCCAGAATCCTCAAATACAGAGCACTGGTGAGTAGTCTTTCCCCACCACAGTGTAGCCGGGAGGAGAGTGTACTGTGCAGGGGCATTTTCCACTGTGGTCACACTCACCAGTACACACCTTACTGGTGAGCCACCGCTTTTAAAGGACAGGAGTGGGTACGATGTCCAGGCTTGCCGCAATACAGACATAACCCCCGCACTAGTCGCAATGTCTCTCCTCCAGACTAAGACTGGTCCAACCTATCTGCATGGGCTCTGCATCATGGTGGTGGTCCAGAGAGACAGTACCAGCAGCAGGCCACGATATCCCCTTCCTCAGAGTGATGTGCAAAGCAATGGTGATGGCGAAGGGCGAACTGTTATCCACTCGAATGGCCAAAATCAATCAGGTCATCCAGCCTGGAAGGCAGATCCAACACATAGATCTCATCCTGGATCCAATCAGAGAGCCCATGCAGAAAATGGCTCGAGAGTGCCCCCTCATTCCAGTCACAAGCAGCCACCAGGGTCTGGAATTCAATAGCATAATCCAAGACTGACCTATCTTCTTGGTGAATATTAGCAAGCTGGTGGCCTTCCTCTCTACCCTGTGAGGAGTGATCGAAGATCTTCTTCATTTAAGCAGAGAACACATCAAAGGAAGAGCAGCAGGGATGCTTCCAAAACTGATGTTCCTCACTCCCGGGCCCGTCCAGTGAGGACAATAATGACATAAGCGACCTTGGCGTCTTCTGAAGGGAAGGCAGAGGACTGTAGAGCAAAGACAAGAAAGCATTGTGATAAGAAAGACCGGCATGATTTAGGCTCACCATCATAGGGTGCTGGGGGGGTTCAGGTGGGGCTCCGAGACCGAAGGAGTGGTGCGAGGTGTGGGGGGCACTGCGGCTGCAGCGGTGGCTGCAGTCGATGGTTCCACTAGAAGGCTCTGCAGCCATCTCCTCCATGGTTTGGCGAGACGAAATGATGAGTTCTTTGTGGCGGCCAAGAAGAATCCCCTGTTGGGTCACAGCAGCTCCCAGGCTCACCTCATCTCCTGGGTCCATGTTGTCCAGATTGTAATGTGAGGGGAGGAATGAGGTGGACTTAAACCAATGCAGATCAAACAAACAGAGTTTATTGGGTTCTCAGCTAAAGCAAACAACTTGGAAGATAAGGTGGCAGACCACAACAAAACCAGCAAGGGAAACCAGGGAGATGAGGAGGGTGAGTGTGGCTGTAGGAAGTCCTGGGAAGTGGAGTGGATGGGGCTGAGGGGTGTGCTACTGAAGAGAATGCTGGGAGAAGGTTCCAGGAAGCCACCAGGAGAACCCATCGACTGACTGGAGAGTACAGCAGCCAGTGGAGTAGAGCACAGGGTAGATGGGAACAGATGAAACCAGAGCAGACAGAGAGTTAAGTCGTAATCCACAGGAACAGTAACCAGCGGAGAGCAGAGAGGGGCCAGAAGGGAAATGGTGAGACTGATGACCGAGTAGAGTAGAGATGTCTGGGATGGCAGGAGACAAACAGACAAGTCAGAAGAAAGCACAACAAACAAACTGACCGACCTACCGACAGAATGAGGCACAACAGCCTGGCTGAAAGCACAAGACAATCTGGCACAAGACAACACACACAAGGGAGTTAAATAGGGAGGGAGTGTAATAAAAAACAAAACAAGACAGAGGTGATGCAAATCAGACAATGGGCTAGCAGGGCTGCAACCCCTGCCGAGAAACCCCACACTGGCTGCCAGCACATGGCGAATGAAAACATAGAAACACAAAGGGAAAATGGGAACACACAAATGCAGAACAGACTCACCAAAGAGATCAGCCAGAGAACCTGACACTGAATGGCTTCCAGAACTGCAGAAATGTGTGAGAGAAAGAAAGCAAGAGAAAGAGAGAGAAGAACAATTGAAAACAGAGTGTTTTAAATTTCTACATTTCCTTGATCCTCCATAGACTTTGTGTATCTTTAGATGTTTTAGTTAGCACAGATGGCTGTGGTTTCTCTTTGCCCCATTACTGGTGAATTAGAGCTTTACTGCTAAAGCTGTACACAATATAGGCCCATTACATGATTCGAACTGTGATTATATAGTCATTGAGTGTGCATCTGCATATATTACTTTTTATGGAAGAGAAATCAGTAATATTATATGAGCAGAAATGTGTTGGTGCAGTGATAGGGAGGAAATGGCTTGAGGCGAAAGAGGATGCAGTCAGACTATTAGTTCTTCATAACCGTCCCACTTTTTGTTGCTCAAGAGACTGTTGCAACTGGGAAGAAGGCACCCACTGTGATAGTTTGTGTATGGGTGTGCTGTAGTGTGTGGAAATTGAAGGGAGACTAATGAAATGTAAAAATGAAATGAGCCAAAGAGGCAAAGATGCACTTGATCTTCAACACAGAGAATAACAAGAGACAAGAAGAGACTGAAACAGATGTAGGTCTTAAAGTTAGTGGAAACAAGCCTGAAACTCTGAGGGTGGTGCTTTCTAAGAAGAAGAGGTAACATATATCGACATCTGATTGAATTTTGGAAGCCTTTATGAAACTGTTCATGTTCAAGGGAGTAGATTTGTATTGAACATTGGGGGGGTTGTAGTGTGAAACACTTACATGTTTCCATTGATCATGGTATAAATATTCTGACTGAAGTGATATTGATTTGCTAAAAAGAACAGGATCATAAGAGTTTTGTTTGGGAACAGCATTATAAAGTGGCAGTGTTGGGTTACTTAAGTTATTTAAAAGTAGTAATCCATTACAAATTATTAATTATTACTCTAAAATTGGAATCAGATTACTTCATTTAAAATGTAATCACATTACTACTTACTTTACTTTTAAGTTACTTTCTAAAAACTTTTCCAGTCAACAAATTTAAAATAATGTCTATATTTCTTTGATCATTGTTACACAAAGTCAAACACTCAGCACCTCATATTTCTCCTTCACAATGACTCATTACGTGGCCATGATTTTTGTATTCTACATAAATAATATATAAGAAATATATTAGCCAATGCTCCCTCCCTAGAAATGGGGGGGGTGGGGGGGAGTAGGTCACAGGCCGGAGAATTTCCCTGCCTGAGTGTGGCGATGGTGGTATGTGACAAGCAGGGCGGGCTGAGCGGCGTCTGGGCAGAGCAAGGCCAGGAAGATAAGTGGTGAACGAGTTCCACCTGTGTGCCACACTGGCCTCGCATTCCAGTGAGGGGCGGGGGGAGTATTTAAGGAGAGGAGACAGCGGCAGATGGGGAGAGAGAGACGCATGGACCTGTGTGTGTGTGTTTATATGTATTCGGCTGAAATGCTGACAATGTTTGTAACACTGAAAAGTGTGTGTGTAAATAAATGTCTAGGTGTGTTGTCAAGCCGGTCCCAGCTTCCTCCTTCCCATGCATTCCTTGAACCCCGTTACATTGGTGCCGAAATCTGGGGATTTGGATGAAGATGCCTGAGTGATGGGTGTATGGCCGAGCGATGAGGGATGGCTGGGGGAGAATGATCGTAATCAGCCGAGAGAGGGATAAGGTGGAGCCGGAGCCACAGTTCAAGAAAGAGAGAGAGATGCACGAAGCTGTCTGTGTGTGTGTCTTTATGTTGAACGTGTCTGCTGAAAAACAGCGCATGTATTGAATGTGATGCTGAAAAGCAAGCTTTTATTAGACACTGAAACGTAATTATTAAATGACTGACGTGGATTGTTTACCCGGTTCCCTCTTCCTGCATTCTACATTAAGAACCTAATTTGTTACATAATGCATTACACTACTTTTTGTAATTTTTGTTTTATAAAAAAGCAATTAGATTACAGTAAATAATTACATTGTAATTGGATTACACCCAACACAGTGGTGTGGTGTGTTTCGTGCTATAGATTCAAAAGAACCGGTCTATAAGAGTCATTCATTTGGGAATTGGTCTACACTGGTAGTGCAGTGTTTTTCGGGCTAAAGATTCAATTGCAGGGCAGCACGCCCACTAAATAGTGCAGCAGGAAACACTGTCAGAGTCTTTTAGTATAGTGTTCCATCTGCATCATCAGAAAAATACACATTCAAGAACCATGAAAATCATACAGTTTTACTTTTTCATGGAACTGTGTACGAATACAAACCAGTTCTCATTTCCCAACCCTAATTAAATTAGTCTATCTACAATCTAAGAACTAAGATTTTTATAAAAACTAAAAATTTTATTCTCACTCTTATTTTATTGACTATCCTGGCTTTCGTTAAACTCTAAATAAAGATTAGATTTCAATTAGTTAAATGTGCACTTAAAAATAATGGCTTGTGTATGTGGGTTAGGGGTGTAATTGCTGGTTTAATCTTTCGCTTTTGTTCTAGTGCCATCATTCCAGTTGTGCAATCCTCAGCTCAAAAAATAAATAAAATATAGTAAAAATAAAGGCGTCATTTTTCAGCACACATCCCAAAGGAGAGGTCCTGAGAAAACTAACCGCTGTGAGCTAAAGCAACTCTCCTAAACACACACTTGCCTTCCCTTTACAGACTGAAGATCCACAGCATCTACAGTACCCTCCCCCAAGCTCACTCTCAAATTCCCTCTACAGTGGCAGTTTGGGGAATTCAACCTACCCCCTGCTCACATCCAGTTTGGGACATCAATTATCATTATCATATTATTTAAGTCACAAACCAGCCTGACGACATAAGCATACAGTGAAGTGTGTCACTGCTATAACAAATGAAAATAAAAATAATTTATAGACTGAACCTCTTTGAGCCTCTGTGTTGGCATACAGCTTTGCCTGAATATCAGAGAAAATTCTCTCAGTCCTCAATCCTCTCATTCTGTGGTTTCATCAGTGGGTATTACCTGCCCTCGTCTTTTTTTGCCTCTTGTTTTCAGTTCGGCAGGGAGCATGACAGAGGGAAGAAAGAATACTTACTTCTATCAGACATGCTGGGCTCCGATAAATAAGAATTACACTTTTCCTCAGCAATAATGCTAATTGTATGAAAGAAAAAAGAAAGAAAGAAAGAAAGAAACAGGTAAAAATTCAATGTTTCTGCTAGACTGATTAGAGAGAGAGAGAGAGAGAGAGAGAGAGAGAGAGAGAGAGAGAGAGCGAGAGAGAGAGAGAAAGAAAGAGATACGTTTCTGCTACACTGATTTTTCTTTAGGTAAAACCAAGCATAACATTACATGGTCACACACACACCCATACACCAAAAGCTTTGACAGATGAGAGAATCAGAACAAGATAGAATAGAGGTGCACTCATGAAAAATGTTTCCTATCTTTTCTTTTGATATGTTCATGAATTGCAGACTCATTCTGTTTCTTCTCTCTTTTCCTTTCTTACTCTTCCGCAAGCTGTGTTATCACACACACACATGCAAGTACACTTCTATGAGGGCATAAACACAGACACTCACACACATTATCACCTGTGGTGGTGATATTCCGTATTCCGTTCATGACCCAAGCTCTGCCCGGAGATAATGTATTCCACTATTATTATTTTATCCGCTAAAAGGAGAGGACTAAAAATGAGCACTCTATAAATCATTTATAGGAGCAGATCTATTAGAGTGCTACGTGATCCGGCATTATCAAATGGTGCTTTTATCAAAAGTACCCACAACTCGTCTCTGAAATATTAAAAAAGCACTAAGACCTGAAATGTAAAAGTTTCAGATTGAAACTCAATTTGTGGACACTGTAGCGGATCCTGCACTTGAAATGTAGGTTGTTTTTCTCTTTCTAGAAAAATGGTTTTCAGTGTCTGACTTTTCCTTTGCTCATCCATATTTAATAACCTGGCCATATATTTTGAAATGCGTGTTTTTAAATAATTGCTCAGGGCGAATGTGATTCTACAGGTTTGTTGATGTGGCTAGATAGATTAAGGCTCTATTTGAATAACATGTTCCCAAGTGTAGAATATATGTAATACGATTTGAGAGGTTATAGTTCTAGACATTTTAGGAAAAAAAAAGAGATATATAGAAATAAAGAGAAAATAAAGGACAGCAGGGTGGAAATGACAGACCAGTCACTTATTTTATTAGTTTTATCTGAAAAAGATTTTACAAGATCAGACCTCTGGAAATAACCATCTACTTATACCCTATACTTGTGGAATCAGATTGCTATAGTAGACTACATCTCTCTCTCTCTCATGCTCTCTCTCTCTTACTCTGTGCAATAATGATAGCCAACGGCAGTCTACAAATCTTCCGATTAATATAAAATGTTTCCCAATTGATCACATCATAATAATCCAAATTTGTGTTCGCAAAAGAAAGGAGAGATGGTGGAGGAGGACAGAGTGAGAGAGGGCAATAAACGGTAAGAATAGACGACAGAGAACATTAGTAAAAAAAATAAGGAACACTCAAAAGCAGAAAGAGAATGGGAACAAGGAGGCTGCCAAGAACAAAATAGCTCCATTTAAGATCCAGCTTCATTTCCGTGCTGAAACGGCATGTTCACATCCCTGCTGGTTTCATACTCACACTACCCCACAAATGTGATGGTGTCAGAGATACATTAAGCTGCACCTCTAAAGCTATCTTTTCCTTGCTGCATTTATTTATTTTTCTTTTGTACCCATCTAAATTTCTACTCTCTCTCTGCTTTTATAGCATGAGTCGCTAGTGGTGATGATTATTGCCATTGTGGTTAAAACCAGACATCTGTTCTGAGTGCCATGAAGATTAGGGTTCCTGCCCTAGTGATGCAATCAGCTTTGCTGCCAATCACAGATTAAACACTGATCGCCTAATCGCAATGTGTTGTGGAAATCCGGAAAGATGGTTTAAGTTTATCAGATTGTAATCTCAAGCAGGTTATACCTTTGCGTATTTTTTAATCTGGCACAAATATGATATACTTTGATGACCTATTACTTTTTTTGTTAAGCATTAGAGGTACAAATCATGTCTTTTGTTGTGAGAGCTATTAAATATGTTAGATAAACTAGCTATATAGCTAGCTAGCTAACATAAATATAACCTAGCAGTTTTAAACACATCAGATGTATTTTGGCCAGTCCCACCTCAGAAGTCTTGACTTTTTAGACAGTATCCATCAGTTGAACGTGTAAAAATTATGTCATAATTTTGACATAATCCTTTGAATTGATATTCATTTAATTGTAGTAAATTATTAACCCGTTTTATTTACCAAAAAAAAACATCATAATTCGCAGTTTCCCACATTTTGACGTCAACCTTGTTACTGCATGAATTTCCTCCTATAATAAAAAATGGACCAATAAGTAAGATCATTCTTCCTCACCATGGCGAGAAGACAAGTAAATCTCATTCCATTATCTAAATTTGTACAAATATTGTTGTATTGACTGCTTTGACAAGCTCAACCATTCAACCCTGTTACCCAAGTTGCTGTAAGAAATAATGGTCAAACAAATAATTTTATTCAATTAATGGGAAATGTTAGTTTAACAGTAACTATGAGCTAACATTTGGTCCCAAGCTAGCTAGTCCCTACTGAGTAATAGCTTAATTTAGGGCTAAATTTGCAGCCCTTTCAACCCTGTTATCCTTTCTGACTTAGACATCACAGTTAAATAAACAAAAATTATAACATTAAAAACCCTATGTAGGTTGGTCCCAAACTAGGTAGTTATTAAATAGCAATAGCTTAATTTAGGCTAAATTTGCAACCCTGTTACTTTCAACCCTGTCATTAATTATGTAATGTGCAGTATGTTTGTTATTTAATGTTATACATTTTTTTTATTATTATTGTTATTTGTGATGTTTTTTGCTAGAAAAAAACTAAATCACGCAAATAAGGGTTTTAATTTGTTTAAACGTTATGTATTATCACATTTAAACACAAATTTAGCAAACCTCATATAAAATAGATAGAATATAAAACAACAAAAAAATATTTAGTTTGACCTCCTTTCACTCATCATTTAAAAAAAAAAAAAAGATACTTTATGTACCTTTTATGTCTCTGCACAGTGTACAGGTATGTGTGAATGGTATAGGTAAAGTCCATGGCCACTTCTCTTGTAGTCAGTAAAGGATTAAACAAATCAATTGCACTAAGAGCTTTTGCAGTTGTCTGTTTACTTTAGGTGACACTATGCTGGCAGATGAATGCACACACAGCTGTTTCTTGCTTTTTGGGACAGATGCATTGACTGTCTTATTGAGAGATTGACAGACAAATTGTTTTCTTAATGACTGCTTGTGTCCAGGATCTAAGAGAGAAAAACCACCCACACAATTATATACAGATGCATTGTATATAGAGATGCCTTGTGTTTCCTAGCTGTCACCCAAGTGTTCTTTGTTACTTGTTTGAGCACTCAGCAGTGCAGCTTTGTAAGACTCCAGCTCCCAGAGAGAGAAGCAATGGTGATGAATTTCTTTCATCTTTAATCTTTCTGATTGTAGAAGTCATTGTGTAACTCAGTCACAGAGACCTCACTAAATCAGAATGTCTTGTGCTATGTTTTGATCAGCTAATTGCAGTAAACTTGCAGTTCAAATCCACACCTAAAGAGGCCATTATCATAAGATTCACTCACTCTTTCCATCAGTGGCTAGGACTGATCAAACCAATATAATTCAATATAAATAAAATGAAATGTTCACTACTGGTCAAAAGTTTAGGGTCACTTATTCATTATTTATTATTATTTTTCACATTTTAGAATAATACTAAAGTCATCAAAACTACAGAATAACAGAAATGGAACTTTGGGAATTATGTTGTGACTTTAAAAAAAAAAAAATTCTAATCAAAACTGTTATATTTTAGCATCTTCAAAGTAGCCACCCTTTGCCTAGAATTTGCTGAAATGTACTCTTTGCATTTTCTCAACCAACTTCTTGAGGTATCACCCTGGGATGCTTTTTAAACAGTATTGAAGGAGTTTCCATATATGCTGGGCACTTACTGGCTGCTCTTCTTTATTATTTATTCCATGTCATCCATTTCAAAACCCTTTTTTTTTTTTTTAAACAAAATTCTATTTTTGTAATGAAATAAATGAATATGTTGGCACAATTATATGTTTGTCTACAAAACTGATTTTAAACATTTAAGCATACCCCTTCAGATCAAAAGGTTTTTAAGATCATGAGAAACATTTCAGTTAAGTGACCCCAAACTTTTCAATGGCGGTGTAAAAGTATTCCAGTGCACTACAAAATTTATGGATTATAGCTTATAAATTGTACATTTTGTAGCATTGTTGAAACAAAAAGTGATTATTTTTTAACCTATTTTGTATTGTAAAATAGTAGTATTTTTGTAGTGCTGTCAGTCAATATTTTATAGCAATTAATCACATTAATTTTCATAGTTAATAGTGATTAATCACAGATTTTAAAAGTGCTAAAATTGGACTCTATATAGACTTCTTTTCCTGTCAAAATGCATTTATTAAAACAACATGTAACAACAAACCTATATTAACATTTCCCAAACAAAGCCTTTTACATTATAAAGATTGAAATGCACTAAAATAGCACCAATTCAACTAACATTAACATTTCCCAAAATCTATGTCGGAGGTTGACTAATTGAAAGAACTTGTCCCCATAGGTTGCGTATTCATTGCAATGCGCAATAAACCTCTTAAACCCTCATCCTCCACAATATTAATCAGCCGGCAGACTGTGGCTAAACACTTTGGATATAGAATTCACATGATTTGTGTCAGGGCATCAAGAGCCGCTTTGAAATCCATGTGAAAAGCACTGCATACAGTGGCTGTTTTCAGAATGGAATACTACCCATAGCCTACTACTCTTACTGCTTCTGTCATATCTATGTATGGCAGAAATATTAAGAGTAGTATGGTAGTATGTCATTGCGAACACAACCAACATTTTGTTCTGCTTTTAGTGCTGGCACTGCCAACATAATGATACCTTATTCAAATTATCTGGTAATCACTAGCTGATGCTTCGAAAAGTCAGAGGCAACAGGTACAAAGTTTAAATTATTTCAACTTTGAGCAGCACGCCGGCAGACATTCAACAGGAGAACTCCAACAAGCTGCGCAGAGGTCCCTCATCAGTGTTACAAATGGTTCGAATTGATAGAGGCTGTTTTCAGAATGGAATACTACCCATAGCCTACTACTCTTACTGCTTCTGTCATATCTATGTATGGCAGAAATATTAAGAGTAGTATGGTAGTATGTCATTGCGAACACGACCAACATTTTGTTCTGCTTTTAGTGCTGGCACTAAAAAACCATAAACACAGAAATGCTGTTATGTGTGTTTGTTTGTGGTGTCTACATGTGCATCTCAATCAGCTCCCTAGTTCAGTAGTCAGGGCACTAATCAGGGAGTCAGCAATTTCTAGGAATGTCTCAGTCACAAAATTGTTCCAGTGGACTGAAACGGTCACTCCCAAAAAATTTCCCAAAATGCACCATAAAAACCAGGGAGCATTGTTACAAATGGTTCGAATTGATAGAGAGCAACTTAGCCATACTGACTACTCAACGAGAATACAGCTCAAATTTTAGTTACTTTTAATAAAGATTGTTAATTCCTTAGGCTAAATGTAAGGCCATGAAATGTAATTTAATTAGACACAGCTATTAAGGAAAATGCAAATGAGTGAAATCATGACTCTGGTCTTATTTTTTTATTTATATTTAATGAACGGAATAAACTCAAAACTTTAATAATACAGGTTTAATATTTCATTTTTATTCTCGGGGGATTTTAAAAGGCACAATGCAAGTGACACATTAAATGTCAAGTAACACTTCAAGAATTGACACAACACGAGCAAACAGAGCTCTCCTCAAGTGAGGAAAAAAAATATTTTCACTTCCTGAGCCATATACTGGAAAAGGTTCAATTTCAAAAAGGTTCTGTACTGAAGAACAACAGAGAAAACAGACACAAAAACAGTGCCCTCAGCTGCTGTAATCCTTCACTGCTGCTGACTTTAATTAAAAGAGAATTTTGAGTGTGCAGCAACTGACATTTTGGGTGCAGTTTGTCATTTGCGGCAAAATGGCACGATCATAACATAAAGACCACAGGGTGCATTTCACAGATCACTGCACTGTAAGGGTTTTGGATCAATTACTGTAAACACCAGGGTGCGAAGAGGCTAATATTATTATATGAGGTGACATGATATGAAGTCTTTTGGTGTGTGAATGATGCATGAAAGATTAATTTAGCCTTTTGTCAATTTTGTCAATCCCCCCCCCCCAACCCTAACCCTAACTTTACCCCTAACCCAGTTCTAACCCCAAAATCTAACTCTAACCCCTAATCCTAACCCTAACCCTACCCTTACTCCTAAACCTACCCATACCTCAACCTCAGTAGCAGCAAATGTGGGAATTTTGCAGAACAACATGTAATTACACAGTAAATACATAGTCTTATATGTATTTAATGTTAGTACATGGTAGTTAAGGCCACCTAATATAAAGTGTGACTGTTTTCTTTTCATGAGAAGTTTCCAGTGACAAGCGATTTGTCTGTTCACATTAAAAGGGAAAAAATACTATGGAGCGCATCATAATAGCAGCCAATCAGAGAGTATTTTATGTTTAAAATACAGTTACAGTATGTAGAGCAGGTTTAACAGTTATGTTGAACCAATGAGATATCATGGTGGTCGGATCCCCTTGCTTATTTCCACAGAAATACGGTAGAAACAAAGCAATTGAAAAAATTTCCTGATGCTGGTTGAGTAAGGTGACAGGCTTGTTTGGACTAAAACTCTGATTTACCTGAATGAGCATTTATGGCTTGTCGTTTTATCACATTGCGCCTGGTTAAGACATGGCGTAAGGTGATGGGCAGAGAGAAAGTGGTGGCCCAATTCTGTCTCTGTCTCCACTGGTACTATTGTTAGACAGTGATGGTCAAAGCTGCTTTGACCTTCGCTGCTTTCCTGCCTTAAATCCATGGAAAAAAGCAAGATACCACGAGGCACGATTGTGTGTGTGTTTGTGTGTGTGTGTGTGTGTGTGTGTGTGTGTGTGTAAATCCAACATTAACAGCAGTTGCTTGCCTAAGTTCAGTGTAACCTGGGTTGATCTCCTGGAGCCTCCGGGGCAGCCACAGGGTGAGAATGACGTGAGAGAGAACAAAACCTTTAAGATGACTGACAGCTGACGTCCTGCACTGACAAAAGCCTGTTCCCCTCTCTATATCTTTCTCTCCCCAATTGTAATATAAAACAAAGTCCATCTGCTGCTTAATAAACCTGACCAGACATTCTACAATGTACAGGATCAATTAAAAATTTCAAATGCATTATTTATCTGCCCTATTTTAAGAGCGCTAGCGCTAAGCGCAGATCTATGCCATAAGTCATACACACAAAGTCAATGGGAATGGCCACGAAGTTTTGGTATTTTTGTGCAAGCATGTGCTAAGTCTAGGCGCAAGTGGGTTTGATGAAATTTCATGCAACAAGCTAACATGCTGGGTCAAGTGCAATTGAATTCTACGGTTCTTCTCCGGCACATCTGCATCCTATTATATAGTTCATTCCCTGTCAGGCACCAGTGATATAAACAAAGACAGCACATTCATAAGAAGTTGGTAGTGTAAATGGACTGTATGCACTGAATTAGAAGAACAGAAATATGGACTTATGTTCTTTTGCATGTGCATTAATTGCATCCCTGTTGAATGTCAGGCATATTTCTATGACAGTGATATGCTAATTTTTAGTGCTGTCAGTCGATTAATTTTTTTTTAATCATGATTAATCACTTTTTTTCAGTTAATCGCAATTATTCGCAAATTTTTAAAGTGCTGAAATGTGACACTATATATACTTCTTTTCTTGTCAAAATGCATTTATTTCCATCTTAGGAAAGAAAATAAAACAATATGTAGCAATATAATGCTTTATTAACATTTTCCAAACAAAGCCTTACACCATTTTAAAACCAGAACTTCTGAATTGGGCCATGAAAAATTAGTTTTTTTTTTTTTGTCAAAATTATTATTTTTTATTTTTGTTTTGCTTTTAAATGCTGTTTTTTTCCCCTGTATAAATGAAATAAACTCAACTCAAACTGAATATAAACAGAAATGCTTTAAAATATCGCCAATTGAAGTAACATTAAACGTTTCCCAAAGTCTAAGGATGTGTGAACTTGGCAGGTTTGGTTAGATTAAAATTAACTCTGGTGTGATTGCTCTGTTAGTGCGGTTCATTTGAACAAGTGTGAACGCTGCCATCCGAACCTTGGTGCACATCAAACAAGCGGACCGAGACCGCCTGAATAGTGGGTCTCGGTCCGCTTCCAAACGAACTCTGGTGCTGTTCAATTGATATATGAACGCAACATGGACCAAAGACGTCTAAACGGACCAAAAACAGGAAGCAATTTTCCTAATACTGAACTCAAGCATACCTGGTTCTTCTCATCATAGGAGCTATGTTGCCCATTACAGATCGGTACAGGCATCAGAACCACCGTCAGCCGTCCTTGCAGCAATCTTCGTTTGTGTGTGCAATGGAGGAATTCCTGGCGCTGTTTTGACTCCTTTACACATTTTATTAGCTCTTCGTTTGTTCTCAGCTGGTAAAAATACCACCATATATACATATATAAATCTAACGAGCACATTTCACCCAGCAGCCAGCATTGTTTTGGATGTTCGGCAAGTTCTGTTGCAAAAATACGTCATAAAAGTTGTCCAATCAGGTTGTGAATTTTCCTGATGCCTTTTGTTTTATATCTTTAGGTTTGGTGTTTAAAATGCCAGTGTAAACGCTAAGTGAACCAAGACTAAATGTATCATTTTCTTTTATGGTCTGGACAAAGAGGACCAAGAGAACCAAACTACAAGTGTGAACACACCCTAAGTGGCAGTTTGACAAACTGAAAGAACTAGTCTCCACATAGGTTGCATTTTCATTGTAATGGGCATTAAATCTCTTAAACTCTCATCCACCACAATATTAATCTGCCAGTAGACTGTGGCTATCCGCTTTCCTACAGCAGTCGTGAAGCTGCATTCATGATTCGCATCAGAGCGTCGAGTGCCACTCTGAACTCACCATGTGCCTTACATAGTCTGAAAAATACTTGATTTATATCACAAAACCCATTTGAGCTTGTTTTGTACATCAAATAGCCTTAAGAGCTGCTTTCTCCATTATTTTATCACTGACAGGGAAGTGCTGTCAGAGATTCTTTTATTTACTGAGATAACAACCTACTCTATCATAGTAGAGAGTACAACAGTTCCACCCGTTGAATGTCTATGGGACTGCCGCGTTATGATGTTTTATGTTAAGCTTGTAGGCTCTCTTGATAGAAGGGTTCTGAAACTAAATGAAAACATAATCAAAATAACAAAGTGTTCAAAACAATCATACCAAATCCAAACATTTAACTGTCTACAACTTCTTGCCACGAAAATTGTGCTTAGAATTAGCGTTCTTGCAAAAATGTGGAAAGACATTGCACAGGGTCGTAGTGCATGGCACTTCACTTTGCGAACTCATGAAAATAGAGCCCCAAATGTATAGTAAAACCTGAAAGCTCTGAAACAGCTTAATAAACATACTAAATAATGTTTTAATTAAAATCTAAAATGCAAAAAAGGTTTCAAAAGGTTAGAGCATAGAAAATATCATTTGCCCAGTTTTAAAAAACAATAGGTGTCAGCGGAAATGTCTTGGTTACTGATGTAACCTCTGTTCCCTGATGGAGAGAATGAGACGTTGTGTCGATGTAGTGACACTAGGGGTTCGATCTTGAGAGCAAAATTTGCATGCCACTCTCCGCCCCGGACATACGGGTATAAAAGGAGATGGCATGCATCACTCATTCAGATTTATGCTGAGGAGCCTATAGAGAGTCCCGGCCATGTCAGTGGCCGGTTCAGCGCTGCGGCAGGAGGGACACAACGTCTCGTTCCCTCCATCAGGGAACAGAGGTTATATCAGTAACCAAGACGTTCCCTGTCTGTCACTCACTCGACGTTGTCGACGTAGTGACACTACGGGTTCCTATAGGAAACGCTGCAGGCGCTGAACCATGTCACAATGCAAGGAAGAGTGGACACGGGTAAGCTGCTGCATGCCTCGTAGCAAGCGCTCAACCATGTCGTGACCTTCCGGCGAGTTAGATAAGGCATCTCCCTAGTCCCGTTAAGGGCAAAGGTGATTGGGGCTCTCAAGATCGAACCCCTAGTGTCACTGCATCGACACAGCGTCGAGTGAGTGACAGACAGGGAACTGGTCTTTAGAGTAAATTGATGTTCACTGATGTGGTAGCAATGTACACTTGAAATTTGCTTTGAAATGCTTTGTAAAACGTGTTTAAAATGTGAGTTTAATTTAAGTTTAAAAAAGTAATTAATGCAGAACAAGCTGAAAATTGGTTGCTAATGGTCTTGAAACTTTGTCTTCAATGCATCAACCAAATTAGAATAATTATCAGTTTTAAAAATGTGTCATTTACCCAGAGGGATTACAGATAAAGCAGAAGAAAAAATTAGACTTCTGATTGTTCTTTCTCCGATTTCCATTATTGACTCAGTGCCCTTCTACAGCATAGAAAACACATACAAACTCTCACCCACTCACAAACACATTCAAAAGCTCTTGTTTACAAGTGTCAATGGTTTTGACAGGCTCATTATATGGGTGGACACACACATCTGATCTCTCTTATTCTGCACACGTCCACCATTACACCTTACAGACCTTTCCTTTAAGATGCCTCATCTTTAATGCAGTTTTCATACTTGATATGTATCCTTGAGTCTGAACTTAAATTCAATTATCCACCCCCTTGCTTCCCCTGTTATGCTTTCACATGGTGTTATGTTGTTTCATACCATTGTACGGTATGTTTGTAAAACACTTTGAACATCACCTTTCTTGATTTGTCCTGGAACAACATTCCTATCAACCAATAAGACTTTAGGTTTACAGTTAACATTAGGTTAAGAGGCCTCAACAACAGTCTTATCAGCCAATAATTTTCCTTTGATTTTATGGGTAGGTTAATGTTAGGATTACGGTTAGGGTTTGAGCTAGGATTGTTTGATTGAAAGGTTGTTTCAGCACAACAACATTTTTTCCAGTAACATCAGTAACAATGATCCAGTAACATGTGCTACTTAGCTACCTTGTGTTTAGAACCACCAGAACTACCTTGTCTTTCTTACTTGTTTTTGTGTAATTCTGTTAATTTGGTGCTAATAACCAAGTTATTGAAAACTATAACAGTGCATAATCTTTACCTGTTCACATCAATCATAAAATGTACTGCACCAAACATCTAGTGAAAGGGTCATAAATCTAGTGGAATCATAAATAAAGATTTTTGTGTACTGTATACCAGGTCTCCCAATTCTTCACTTTTCATAATTACATTATATCTGTGCACATATGTGAAAGTGTCTATACAAAAATAGATTTAGAGCTCTTTGAGTCCTACCCTTTTGAGTCAGTACTGAGTAGTTGAAGATATCATGCTCTATTAAATGATTTTATCCTCAAGATCCCAATGAGTTGTTTCATCAGCATGTTTGTTCAGGTTTCATATCACTCTCTGCTGTCGCCTGAGAGACTCTGAATTAATCATCCACTCTTATCAAGGATTTACCCCATGGTAGAGCCCTAAAATCAAATGGTGCTTTAATTCGAAAGCACACAGGAGTGCACACACACATATACACTTTCAGCCATCCCTGCTGAAATAAAACTGCTTAAGTTTAAAACTTATAAATAAAACAAAATAAAAGTGAAATAAATCCAACCAAAGCTTATTTGCTGATCTTAATCAATCTCCCAGCCTGGTCTGAACCAGGCATTAGCTTGGCCAGGCTGAGAGACCAGTTAGACTAGCTAAAGGCCAGCTTAGCCAGGTTGGGAGACCAGCTAAGAACAGAAAATCAGCATATGCTGGTTTAAGGTGTTTTTTTTGTTTGTTTTTTTTGTAGGGATATTAAGATCAGTGACAGCATTTTAAAGAACTTAAGATTTATTGTTATAAAACCCATTAACAAGGTTTTGTCCTCACATTTTCTTTTTTGAATTGCATTTTGTAGCATTCTATATATATATATATATATATATATATATATATATATATATATATATATATATATATATATATATATATTATTTTATGTTTTATTTTTTCTCAGGTGATCCAGCGGAGGGAGGATGGCTCTGTGAACTTCTTCAGGGAGTGGGACTCCTACAGAGAAGGATTTGGCAAAATCACTGGAGAGCACTGGCTTGGTGAGTGTGTGTGTGTGTGTGTGTGTTGGTGTGCATAACAGATAAAGAGACTGAGAGCATAAACTCTGATGTTTAAGATTTTTCTGTATAAAACTCTGTCAACACCTGCACACGATCTGAAGCACCTACAACCAGACAATAACTTTTCTAAGTGTTTCCACACAACAGTAATCTGCCATTTAAGTCAGTGTGTGGGACTGGCCTGGTTACCATGGCAGCCAGCCAGGTGTTTACCTTGAAACTGACTGCACAGAGCCCTGACAAAACTCTGCAAAAGTACATCAATGTCAGTTCACAAAATGCACTGCACAGTAGTGAGTCTGCTGTAAAAATATGCTTACATCATCCTTCTTTTCAAATTAAAAAGTTACAGGAGTTTTACAGTCCCTTATTAAACAAACCAAACCTCCAAGCTCATTATCCAACTTGGGGACAAACTCAGGGCTGTGTTTTGAGACACTACTTTTCTCTCTCTACATTTTTTTCTTCACATTTTAGAATAATAGTAAAGTCATCAAAACTATAGAATAACATAAATGGAACTATGGGAATTATGTTGTGACTAAACAAAATCCAAAATAAATCAAAACTGTGTTATATTTTAGCATCTTCAAAGTAGCCGCCATTTGCCTAGAATTTGCAGACATGTACTCTTGACATATTATCAACCAACTTCTTGAGGTATCACCCTGGGATGCTTTTTAAACAGTATTGAAGGAGTTCCCATCTATGTTGGGCACTTATTGACTGCTTTTCTTTATTATTTGGTCCAAGTCATCAATTTCAAAAAATGTTTTTTTTATTTTTTATTATTAAATAAATTAATATGGTGGCACAATTATATTTTTGTCTACAAAACTAATTTCAAACATTTAAGCATACGCCTTCAGATCAAAAGATTTTTAAGATCATGAGAAACATTTCAGTCAAGTGTTTCAAAACTTTTGACTGGTAGTGTATATACAGTACATACTATATATATATATATATATATATATATATATATATATATATATATATATATTCATACATTGTATTAAAATATGTAGCTAAATTCAATACAACATCTTTTAGTATGTGAAAGGTTATTTTATTATATATTGTTTTATATAATTTTAACCACATTTTTGATATTTGTAAAATGTACAAATTCCATATCCACCTTTTTCCTGGGGGTCTTACTGGGGAAACGAATGTGGTTGGAACTTCCACCAGAAGATGTTCTATAGCATTCCCTAGCTCTGGTTGCAGTCATTTTTAGACCCTGTCTACAGTTGGTAATAAGATGCGTTTCTGATGATCATTTCGCAAATTATCAGCACTAAATATAGTTGCAAACAGGGTGTAGAATATTTGTTATTGGGTCACAAAAAACACATACAGAGGTAGTCAAAAACCACATTGCATTTGAGGTTTAAAATGGCGTCCTGATGCGTCACGGACTGCAGCGAAGCACCAACTCTCACCAGTCGAACAATTTAAACTTGATCCGAAGGAGACCGCCGAGCAATCCGCAACTTCATCCGTTTGCCTGCAGAAGTGAAGAGATGAAAGATTTCTCTTCCATCTTCAATCAAGTCGACATTTCTGAGTTCTCCGCCAGCCCGCCGAGAATCAACAGCCGTGCCCGCCAACAGAGCGAGGAAACGGCCTCCCGTCATCACCCGAGCCTCAAGGAACTGGGTCGGAATTAAAGGACGATGAACACACATTCTGTCCTCATGTGATTCAAGTAAGAGGTTTACGTCTGGGCAGAGATAGAATATTATAGTGTGTTATTCTTGTGTTTCAAGGTTTTTGCTTGTACAGTTTACGGACTGCCATGTCCGCTCATTATTAATACTCAGGGTATTAATTATCACGAATTTGTTTTGCTGTATTGTGGTCCAACCAAATTGGACTGTTGTGCATTTTCGCCATCGCGGGTGAAACCGACAAACTGAGTTATCCATTAAAGAGTCAAAGAACGCGGGACTTTTACGAGCCATCCACCGCGTCTCTGAGTGATAAACTAACAGCTGCTTTCTCTCCTACTATCGCGAAATCAGCTTTAGGGCCGTCACTTAATTCTCTCTCTCTCTCTCGTACTAACCACACACACACACACACACATACACCTTATGTGTTATAGGATTATTTTTATTTCCATATCTAATCATATCACTGTTTAGTTTGTAGTTGTAAGTCGGAAGTTTATTGACTGCATTGTATTAATTATACATTAATATAATGTATTAATTGTATTAATTACTGCATAAATAAACTTTGTTTATATTACAAAGAGAAGTGTTTTGTTTTGTTTTGCATACGCCTGTGTCATGCTGATGGGATGTCAGTGCTCGGATTCATACCTTCATTCATTGTTTTTCTCCCGAAAATCGATATTCTTCGGATGTCGATTTTCCTAAGAAAACAATCTAATATTGAGACTGTTTTACTATCTGGTTATTAGTCCCTGATTCCAGGGTGGTGCCCCGTCAATGTTAATCCTTATTAATATTCTATTGATTTTTGATAATTGATAATTATCTTTGATGATTGAATTTGAATGATCAATAAGCTAGTGTTAGTTTTAATTAATGTTTCATCGGTTAACAATTAACGATTATCTTTGATAATTGTTGATTTAAAGGATTAAAAAGCTAACATTGATTCTCATCAATGTTCTATTGATTTTAATAATTAATAATTATCTTTGATAATTATTAATTATTGCTAATAACCAAACTTGCTCCTAAACGTAGCACACTACATTTACTGGAGCCCCATATGAGGTTTTAATGAGTTAGATTCAATTAATTAATTTAAATATTAATTAATAACTAAAGAAATAATTATTAATTATTTCTGATAGTAACACTGATCTAAACAACCAGTAAAGCCCTACAATATTATAGTTCGCATCTTAAAGCGATATATACAGTATCTTATGCTTTCTTTTGATTACACACAACTTTCAGCACTCGCAACTCAGCTGTCCTAAAGCATACCAGTTCATTTGCCAACTTTAACGATTGTTTAAGTCGTTCACAACAATAATGACGAAATGGACAGGTAGGCTAAAAGTTAAAATATTAGGGGTAAAAAATTAATTTATCTATGCTTCTTCCACAGTGTAGTCTCAATGCAGTCTCCACTAAATAATTATTGGATATTGATTAATACAGTAATACTGATTCTTTTCTGTTACAGTTTGACTGAGAAATGGTTCCGTAAGTTAGCTGTAAAGTTTGTATCAGTGTTCGCTTTGAGATTTTGAGGGTTTGCTTATAAGATATCCATCCAAGAGTGATCTCTTTTTGTTGTCAATAGTTTGCCCCACAAAAGCAAAATGCAGTAACTAGGCCTATGTTGACAGTGAAACTGAGAAAAATGGTTTCAAAGTTTTTTTTTTTTTACATTTATTATTATTTTTTATTTTTTTTTATTGTTCAGCCAAATGTGGATTATTAAATTTTTACACTCCGTTTTCTTTAAAATTAGCATAGTTGAGTGAAATCTGCCTGTTACAGGACAGACTAAAAGACACGATTCCGGTCATAACTAAATTTTGACAAAATGTGTAGTTACTGTGGTTTTGTATTGTAGTATTGTTGATTGAGTAATATTGAGTAATATATAATATAACTTAGTATTTAATATATTTAAAAATGCTTTGTCAGCTAACTTTTGTTTGGTAAAGTTTTTTTTTTTATTATTTATTTTTTTTTATTTTTTTTTTCAAATCAAAAATATAATTCAATGTGAATGAATCATTAGGTTACACAAAATAATCAACAAAGTGTTTTTAAGTTTATTAAGGTAGAAATAGACCCTCAATGTAAAAATTAAACATCACCCTTTTATGCATAGGCTAGTCTATATGTATTTATTTTGGCTATACAGTATGTAAAGCCATAAAATAATATTCTGGGTTCAATACAAGTTAAGCTCAATCAAAAGCATTTGTGGCATAATATTGATTACAACAAAACATAAGTTTTACTTGCCCCTCCTTTTCTTTAAATTAGTTGCAGCAGAGTTAGACAGAGACTCACGACGTAGCTGGCATTCCACAGGTGGCATTTATTTGCAGTTCACCATCAGTCTCCACTGTCAACAGCGTTACTTAATAAACAAAATAACTTAAAAGAGCAACAGAATTATGAAAATTTACCGTGCCCCGCAGACATGCGGTGTGCACAGCTTGTGATTACTATGTAAACGGTAAAGAGTGTGCTGCTCTTAAAGAGGCGGTACCAAATTCTACCTGTTACAGATTTCCCCCTACTAAATAAAGGCTGACCTTAGCCATACAGAACCAAGGAACAGGTACTTAACAACCATTCATACATGTTACAGTTGAAAAGATACTAGTGTAGAGGAATAAATATTACACAGACAGTAAAGGCATACATGTCAGTACAGTGTACAATAGTAAAACAAAACTCATGACTTTGTTATTCATATATGGAATACCATTATTTATTTTCTTTTTTTTTCATTCTTTTTTTTTTTCATTTTTATTTTTAAACAAACTGAACAACCCTTGAATATTTGATCATAAACACCAACAATTAACATCAACATTACTATGTCATTTGTCTTCATTTCAAGTCAATCTTTTGTGTATGGTAGGGGTTAGTCCACCTATTGACTGTCCAGTCAGAAGTAATTCGAGGGGCCCATCTTGGTCTAAGTTCATAACGGTCAGTACCCTGGACAGATTCAATAAAGACTGGTTCATGAATATCAGTGTCAACAACCCTTGAACATTTGATCATAAACACCAACAATTAACACCAACATTACTGTGTCATTTGTCTTCATTTCAAGTCAATCTTTTGCATATGGTAGGGGTTAGTCCACCTATTGACCATCCAGTCAGAAGTTATTCAAGGGGCCCATCTTGGTCTAAGTGCATAATGGTCAGTACCCTGGACAGAGTCAATAGAGACTGGTTCATGAATATCAGTGTCAGGTATCATGTCACAGGAATCAGAGTCTGCATTAATATCAGTACCGTCAAGTATCATTTCAAGTAAATGTTCAGGTAAGTGTTCATTTGAGTGTTCGTTTGAGAGTTTGTGTGAATTTTCATTTCAGAGTTCATGTGAGAAGTCTTCACTAACTCTAGGGTCAGCATTTACAGATTCTCCTGTGTCGGTCTGAAAACTGATATCTCCTTTCAGTGATAGTGGCTCATCATCATCATCATGGACAATTTTATTTAACAAGGCTGTATCCCATGAGTGAAATTTTACTACATGAAACACGCCTGCATCTTCGTCAGTGTCTAATTTTGAGAGTCTGTAATTAACATCAGACAATTTCTTTGTGACACGGTATGGTCCTGTGTATATCAGAGCCAGCTTGGATTTAAAGTTTGCTAGGGCATCTGATTTGGGGTGTGTTTTCACCCTGACCAAGTCATCCACAACATATGAAACTGTACGCTGCTTCAGATCGTAGTAGTGTTTTCTATGCTTATGGCTGGAGTCCAGAGCTGCTCTGGCATGATTATGAGCACCTTGCAAGGAAGCTCTCAAGCTTTCCCTTTTCATTACTCTCAAGATCACAGAGAAAATCACTGACAACTGTGTCATTACTCTGCAATTGTCTCAACTGTGCTCGGTCTTTTAGCATGACTGAGGAGAGGTTATGGAGGTCCATCCCTCTGTGGTGAGCAATCGGACCAGATGACATTCCATGAGCTAGTTAATGGCACAGCTCCTCTCTAACTTTCAAGGCAAAGAAAAGCTGCTCCATTTTGATTGGATCGTGGCAGGAACAACACAAATAAATGTCAAGCACAGCCATCAGATAAGCTACTCAGAAAACTGCCAGACACCCCTCACAAGGCAGGAAGGACATTCCAACACATTGGAAAAGACTTCTCATTGGTCCATGAGTGGTTTCTTAGCAACCTCTCAAACCCCCCATCCTAAGGTTTTCCCCAAGAGCAGAGTTAAGATAAAGACCATAAATATTCTTCAATAAATTTTAAGCAGCATTAACTTACCATGTGGCAAAAATTGAAACCAAGAAGCCACAAAGACAAATCTTTACACACAAACTTTACTCCAAAATGGATTTCAACTGCAAAACATCTACTCTACATCTTCACTGAACTGTTTATGTAAATTGCAGTTGTTTGATTAACACAATAGTTTACACAATCTGAACTATTAAGTTATATATGAATGCATGCATAATATTTAATCTTTCAATATCATGTCTGGTCTCTATCTCTTAAGGAAAATGCCAAGAGTATTTTTGAAGAGGTTTGAAAAAGGAACAATAAGATATGAGATAGAGGATAACAGATCATCCAACAATCTTAGTCTCCATCCGAGAGACAGTAGAAGATTAACCAAGTACCAAGTCTCACTACAAGAGACTGTTGCAACGGCAAGTTCGGAATCCCTATACTAGGGGGATAAGTACAGCGACAAGGTTTAGCTCTGGTGAACAAACCTCCTCTTCAAGTTTCGTGTATCTGCGTGTTCCAGATAAAGAAACCTGTGCCGACCTAAGGGCTGTATATCTGCATGTTCCAGATTGCAAGAACCCTCTCTGTGCTTCCAGGAGATCAGCATTCCTCAGCTCCTTTGTGTCCAAAGGCTGTTGCAATGGAATTGCTTCTTCCCCACTGTAATGTGGCCCTGAGCCCCAGTAGAAGACAGTGCCATCACTAAACTCATCGTTTGATCAAGGAGAATGTAAATATCACTATTGAACCTCTTTCCAGAGACCTTGGCATTAGTGTATATTATCAGTTTATGATTACCTAATGTTTCTTAGATTGCATAAGCTGTGTATCAAATGTCTAGTAAATAAACTTTGAGTTATTTTTTTAAATAGACAGAGAAACAACAATTTATCTTTCCATAAAATAATAGTCATACTTTGCCATTGCTACATCCAATTAAACCACTTACATCTTTCCATCCTATGCATTTTATTTACCTATTCATTTATTTTATCTTTTAGCATATTAGTAACATTTTGTAGGTTTTGTTAATTATTCTTGTTTATGTTTTCATAAATAAATCTCATTTTATTACAACTGTGTGTTCCTTGTGTTGATGATACAGAAGAGCTCTAAAGGGTTAGGGAATCTCACAAATCCTTCAGATTATTCAGATGACCAACTCCCTCCAATTTACATAATTTTAATTTATTGAATAGTCCATTTGGATAATTCTTTTACTGTTAAGGTGAAACTACATAGGCTGGTGCCCCGAGGATGGAGGGAGGGGCCGTCTGATATAAATAATCACAAACACATACACCTTAAGTGAAGTGTGATCAAAAATCACCACATAATTAGTGTCTTGTGTGAGGCCCAGTTCATTTCAATTGGTGCCAGGGTGATTCTCAATGCACCTCCTATGATGACATAGTCTGGTAGGATGTCAGTGGGGTTGTCATTATTTGGAAGTGGGCTGTGGGACAGAGCATCTCTGACTTTGTTTTGAACACCTGGCTTGTGGACAATACTGAAATCAAAGTCCTGTAGGCGCAAGGATCGCTAGTCATCCTGAGGGGTTTGGGCAGTTCATCAGCCGTCTCAGGCTGCTGTGGTCTGTATAGGATGTCACTTGAAGGCCTTCTATGTAAGGTCTGAAATACATCAGAGCCCAAATCACTCATAAGCATTCTTTCTCAGGTGTTGAGTAAGGTTTCTCACCCATGTGTAAAGCTCTGCTTGCAAAAGCTACAACAACATCTCACCCCATGTCATCTTTTTGCATTAAGGCCGCCCCAAGACCTAAGTTGCAGGCATCTGTGTGAATGAAGTATGTGCAGGTGAAGTCTGGGAAGCAAAAGAGCAGTGTGGACGTGAGGCACTCTTTCAAGAAATCCATGGAAGCTTCACAGTTCTCATCCCAGCTGAATGGTGTCTCTTTCCTGGTGAGAGCGAAAAGTGGTTCTGCTTTGCAGGCATAATTTGGTATGAAACGTTTGTAATAGCCTGTGAGGCCAAGGAATCCTCTGACTTGTTTCACGTCTTTTGGTGTTTCGAACTTAGTCACTACGTTCACTTTTGCCAGGTCTAGTGATATACCCTCTGGTGTTACACGATAGCCAAAGAATATGAGTTCACTTAAACAGAAATTACACTTGCTCAGCTTCAGAGATAAACCCGCTGACTCTAGTCTTGACAGGATATCCTGAAGGTATTCCAGGTGCTGTTCAAAGGTCAGCGAGGTGATGACAATGTCATCCAAGTACACTGTGCAGCATTTATAGATCAGGCCAGCGAGGACAGTGTTCATGACCCTTTGAAATGTAGTGGGGGTGTTGCTGAGCCAAAAAGAAAGAACTTTGAGCTGAAAGATGCCACAATTTGATATGAAAGCTGTTTTTGGTCTTGACTTCTCTTCAACGGACACTTGCCAGTATCCTCAAGCTAGATCCAGAGTGGTATGGAATTTCCTACGATCTAAGAAGTCCAAGGATTCGTCAACTCGAGGTAGAGGATACAAATCTTTCAATGTGAGTTGATTTAGACCCCTGTAGATGACACAAAACCTGGGTTTACGCCAAAGCTTTTTAACAGTCATGACTGGGGCAACCCATGGTCCTGAAGATGGTTCAATAATGATCTCCTCCAGCATCTTTTGAATCTGCTCTTCTATGATTTGTTTCTTGGCTGGGGAAGGATGGTAGAGTGGGAGGTCGATAGGCTTAGAAACAGCAGTATTGATTGCATGCTCTGCTAATGAGGTGTGGCCAGGGTGACCTTCAAACAAGCTCCCAAAGTCCTCAAGAAGGTCTAGTATTTGTGCTTTTTGCTCCTTTTTAAAGCATGCCTCCTCAACTTTCTCAGGCAAAGTAGATGGCTGGACATCCAAAAACATTAAGCTTCCAACCTCTTGCTCCTCTATCCACTAACTCAAATGGAAGGTGGTTGTTTCACCAAGAGTTATAGTCCTGGATGGAATATGAATGCTAACTGATGCTCTTAACATGAAATCCATCCCCAACATGAGTATTAAGAAAGATCAGGAATAATGACAAACCGGTGGTAGAAGCGTTTTCCTTGAAATTATTCTCTAATCCATTATTCTGCAAGCTGCACTGTTGGCAAGTTGAATTGGGGGTGATGTCCAAGGTTGAACTTTTTCTGAGTGTTCCAAGACTTCTGAAATGATATTTGTTCAAACCACAGGGAGGGAAGCACCTGTATCAAGTGCTTTGTTGACAGCTTTGTTGTTGAGGTTGACTTTGATGATGAATGGTTCCAGAATGATGTAGATGTTGGATCCTCCACATGACCAATAATGGTCTACTAAAGTAGATGTTGGATCCTCCACTTGGACTCAAGATGGCACTGAGTATGGCTGCTGCGTTGAGAGCTCCGACACAACATTGAAGTGTTTTGTTTGTTTTATTTACAATTCTTATGTTTTTTGTCTTGGATGTTGTCTGCCTTATTGTCTATGACAGACAAACACTTTTGGACATTGGTTCTGCAGTTTCACACCGTAAACCGGACGTCAAATTCCTCAATACCGACCTGCTGTTTACAAACACACCAGCGGAGCCCTTTGTCTGGGCTGCCCGGCCGTGGAAACGCAAAAGGAAAAGGGGAAACAGAGCCGCCGTTCTCATCAGAGTAAGTCGTCATGCAAATCGACCCATGCTACCCAGTATTCTACTGGTAAATGTTCAGTCTCTGGACAACAAGCTCTGCGAGCTGAAAGCGCGGATCTCTTTCCAACGAGAGACGAGGGACTGCTGCATTATCTGCCTTACAGAAACTTGGATGTCTGCGGTGATTCCAGACTCAGTCACTGAACCTGCGGGGTTCTCCGTGCACCCAGCGGACAGAGCGAAATACCTCTCAGGTAAAAGCAGAGGTGGTGGTGTATGTTTTATGATCAACAAATCCTGGTGTGATCAGAGGAACGTACGTTCTATCAAGTCTTTCTGCTCTCCTGATCCTGAATTTCTCTTGCTTCTGTGTCGACCATTCTGGCTACCGAGGGAATTCACAGTCGTCAATATCACTGCTCTGTACATCCCCCCACAAGCCAACACAGACCGAGCACTCAAGGAACTGTATGGGATTATAAGCAAGCAGGAAACCACGCACCCTGAGGCCACATTCATTGTGACCGGGGACTTTAATAAAGCCAGTTTCAAATCAGTTGCACCAAAATACCACCAACACATTAGTTTTAACACATGAGGGGACCGGGTTTTAGACCATTGCTACTCTCCCTTCCGGGATGGCTACAAATACCTCCCCCGCCCACCATTTGGCAAATCGGACCACTCTTCCATTCTGCTTCTGCCCGCTTACAGGCAGAAACTGAAACAGGAAGCACCCACCCTCAGAATAATCCAGTGCTGGTCGGACCAATCAGACTCTATGCTACAAGACTGTTTTGATCACGCGGACTGGGAGATGTTCTGGTCCGCCTCTGATGACAACATCGAGCTTTACGCTGATAGCGTAACGTGTTTCATCAGAAAGTGCGTAGAGGACGTTGTTCCGACCAGAATAATACGGATCTACCCAAACCAGAAACCTTGGATTAATAGCGATGTTCGCGCAGCTCTTGATGCTTGGACCTCCGCTTTTAATTCCGGGAATGTGGAGGAGCATAATCAAGCCAGTTATGCCCTCCGAAAAACTATCAGAACAGTAAAACGTCAGTACAGGAACAAGATTGAAGGACAGTCAACACCACCAATGGCAGGGAATTAATATCATCAATAACACCGCCCTCGCGGAGAGAACTCTCGCAGCCGAAGCTACAGAGGTTAGTTCACTCTCCGTCTCTGTAGCGGATGTAACCCGATCCTTCCGACGGGTGAATATCCACAAAGCCGCGGGTCCAGACTGCATTCCGGGCCGCTTCATCAGAGCGTGCACGAACCAACTGGCTGGTGTTTTTATGGACATTTTCAACCATTCCCTCTCTTTGTCTGTAGTCCCGACATGCTTTAAAATGTCCACCATTGTGCCTGTTCCAAAGCAATCCAAAATCATTTGCTTAAATGACTGGTGTCCTGTTGCTCTGACCGACCATCATCAGCAAATGCTTTGAGAGACTAATCAGAGATTACATCTGATCTGTGCTGCCTCCATCACTAGACCCATTGCAGTTTGCTTACCGCAACAACCACTCCACTGATGATGCCATTGCATCTACAATACACACTGCTCTCTCCCACCTGTAAAAAAAGAACACTTATGTGAGAATGTTGTTTGTAGACTACAGCTCAGCATTCAACACCATAGTGCCCTCCAAGCTTTATGTGAAACTCTGGGCTCTTGGCTTAAACAGCTCACTGTGCAGCTGGATCCTGGACTTCCTGTCGAGCAGACACCAGGTGGTTAGAATGGGCAGCAACATCTCCTCATCACTGACCCTCAACACTGGAGCACCGCAGGGCTGTGTTCTCAGCCCACTACTGTATTCCCTGTACACACATGACTGTGTGGCAACACACAGCTCCAGTGCCATCATTAAGTTTGCTGATGATACGACGGTGGTAGGTCTGATCACTGACAATGATGAAACAGCCTACAGAGAGGAGGTGCACACTCTGACACACTGGTGTCAGGAGCACAACCTCTCCCTCAACGTCAGTAAGACAAAGGAGCTTGTGATAGAGAACACAGCCCCATCACCATCAATGGAGCACCAGTGGAGAGAGTTAGCAGCTTCAAGTTCCTGGGTGTCCACATCACTGAGGAACTCATGTGGTCCATCCACACTGAAGCCATTGTGAAGAAGGCTCATCAGCGCCTCTTCTTCCTGAGACGGCTGAGGAAGTTTGGAATGAACCGCCACATCCTCACACGGTTCTACACCAGCACTGTAGAGAGCATCCTGACTGGCTGCATCTCCGCCTGGTACGGCAATAGCACCACCCACAACCGCAAAGCCCTGCAAAGGGTGGTGCGAACTGCCAGACACATCATCAGAGGTGAGCTTCCCTCCCTCCAGGACATATATACCAGGCGGTGTGTGAAAAAAGCTTGGAGGATCATCAGAGACTCCAGCCACCCGAGCCATGGGCTGCTCTCACTGCTACCATCAGGTGGTATCGCAGCATAAGGACCTGCACCAGCCGACTTCCCCCATGCAATCAGACTTTTGAACTCTTGATCTCCCACGATCAAAATACATCAGCACTGCAATTTATTACTCTTATATCTCACACCGGACTGTCATAAATTATATTATTATTATACTATATTCTCTCTTAACAACACACTGGCAACTTACTATCAACTGACAGCCTGAATGTCAATACAGTACAATACAAACTACTGTACATTTTATATATACTATATATACTTTTTTATTGTATAATGTGTATTTTATATTGTGTGTATTGTATACTGTACATTGTATGTTATTATTTGTATAATGTGTTATGTGTATATTAGATTTTAAATTGTGTTGTATTAATCTGATGTTTACTGTAAATTGGTATATGTCTCATCACTGTCACGACTACTATGTTGCTCGGAACTGCACCCAAGAATTTCACACACTATTGCACTTGTGTATATGGTTGTGTGACAATAAAAGTGATTTGATTTTGATTTGATGACCAAGGAGAGGTGGCTCCAGTGTGGGCACAAGAGGAGGTTGAGGCGTATTTACCTTCTGGATGGAGGATTGCCTCTGTAAAACGTCCTCCCTCCCCTGAAGTTTCCCTTCTGCCAGTCAAACGTTTTGCCCCTATTGTGTTTTACCACTGCTGGTGTTTGTTGAGGTATCACCATCTTGACTGGGATTTTGTGCATCATTTGATACTTGAGAGTTCTGCTTTGCAATGGCAGGGAATGTACTGGCTTATGGGCCATAGCTGCAGTTTGGACAGTTTCAAGACGTGAACCTAGGTGCAGAACGTTTAAAGCAGTATGTTTCCCGTACTTGTTTTTTATTTGGTACTGAGGGCTCATGATGGCTGTCAGGGCTGAGAACAGAATGAAGCTCATATGAACGCATAAGGAGGTCTATGACTACAGAAATCTGTGTGCCATAAAGTTCAACTCTGTATCACTCGAGTGCATGCTTACAAATTAGGACAATTTGTTCTTGTTCTGAATTCGCTCAATAAGTGTGACATAAACATTGGAAAAGGTTCATCAGTGGCTTGAACACGGTCAAGGATTCCTCTCATGGAGACATGTTCTTGATTGTCTGATGGAAGAAACACAGTTTCGAAGAGAGTGCAGAATTGTGTCCAAGCTGTGATTTGTGCACTCAGTACTGTAAACCACTTCCTGGGATCTTTGGCTAAAAAGCGAGGTAGTTCAAGGAGAATTTGAGCATCGTTCAGGCCCAAGGAGGTTCTGTAGACATCCACAAGTTGAAGCCAATAATCAGGTTTAACTCTCCCATCACTCATAAACACAGGGGGCTCAGGTTTTGATTGATTCAGAAATGAAGCTAGAGCTCTGGTTATGTTATTTATCTCCAAGGAATTTTGAGGTAGGTATGTCGCATTTTCAGGTCACTACCACTTCAGCTTGTAGTGACTCAACCTGTGTCTCAAGGCAATCAGTCGGTTTTGGAACTTTCTGTCTAGATAGAGACTCAAAATGTACAGTCAGATCAGTCATATCAGTCATATCATCAACACGTCTGGCCATTGTAACAGATCAGTTTAATATGCAACAGTAAATCAAAGTAGTTTCAACAAATGTTAGTTTTTCCCCTTTCACATGCAGAGAGTAATAGCAAATGCAAAAAGTAAATTAAAGTATTTGAACACTTTAAAAATCAACAATAAATCAAGCAATTCTGTTTATATGAAAGTTCCCTTGAAAAAAGTAAATGACAGCAGTGCAATACTGTATATCTCAACAATTAATATAGACACAGAAAAACAGCTTTTTTTTATTTTATTTTGTTTTTTCAAATCAGTTGAATATTACTTCCACAGCAATTAAATGCGCTGAACAGTTCAAATGATGGAGAAACAGTTTAATTTCTGTTCAAATTCCAGTTAAATCCAGATGAATCGTTTACTTCCATGCAATGAACAAGAATAGTATAGAAAATGTTCTTTCGTTTTAAATCTGCTGGCTCAATACATGCAGTTCCCAAAGGCAAACGGACAAAAGAGCCGGAAAATCACCAGAAACAAAGTTTAAGTTCAAAGACAGGAAAACTTTCCTTTACCTCAAAGAACCACAAACCAAAGTGTTTAGTAAACCTTTTGTAGTCGGTTCCCATATCCAACAAATCCTTCATTCTCCCAATGAATCTCTTCACACGTCTTGATGAATCGCTGCTGTCCGAATTAATCTTCTCACATGTCTGGATGAATCTCACGTGTCTAGTTGAATTGCTGGTGCCCGAATTAATCTTCTCACGTGTCTGGACGATTCTCGCATATCGCTCGTGTCTGAAGCACAAAATGTCCGCTTGTGCTCTGTAGTCAGGCTCATAAGCAAGCAAATCAGCAGCGCCATACATCCGTGCAGATGTGTCAGTAGATCTTAGGCCAGAGATACAATTTTCAGGGCCACTTGTAACACTCTTTTTAATGGGGATATCTCCCCCAGTTAGTTACAGCAGAGTTAGACAGAGGCTCACAATGTTGCTGGCATTCCACAGGTGGCCACAGTTCAATGTCAGTCTCACATGAAGTTGCAGTTGGCAAACACTCCACTGTCAACAGCATTCCTAAAACAAAATAACTTAAAAGAGCAACAGAAATATGAAAAACTCCCATGCCTCGCAAACATGCGGGTGCACAGCTTGTGATCACTACGTAGAATGAGCGCTCAACAGAAAAGGAAACAGTAAAGAACGCGCTGCTGTTAAAGAGGCAGTACCAAATTCTACCTGTTGCACCTGGAAAATTCCTTTAATGGTAAATGAAATGAGTAAATTCCACATGCTTCCTTTTGTTTTACCCCTATATTGGTTATTAAAGAAGCATGAAGTTGATTCTGGGCTTTATTAATATAAAAATAAATGTAAATAACAAATTCTGCCTGCATGAGGTGACGTTTTGTCCAATCTGGCCATCAAATTAAAACAAGTGCATACAAGTAAAGTATGCAATTAATGCAATTACATCAAAGACAATAGAAAACTTGGTTACTTGGTCAAATTTTTCTGTTCTTACACTGAACATTCTGTCATCCCCACTTCTGATATACTTTCTGTGTCCCTGGCTGTGCAACTCCATTGTTAAGTTTGCTGATAATGATGCTGTTTTCAGACAATAATGAAAACAGCATCAACAGGAATGCATACCTGCATAAGGTAAAGATTCTGACACAGTGTTGCGACACCAACTCGCTCTCTCTGAATGTCAACAAGATTAATAACAAGTGTACACTATGTTCACGTCATGCACATTTGTTTTCTGTAATGTTGGTGTGCACACAAAAGGGAATAAACAATACTAAATGGAAATAATAAAATGACCATATAATCGTGTATAGTTAGGATAGCAAAATAAAGAGGCTTCTCAACTTTTAAAAGAGAGGATAAAAAGTTTTCCATAACTTTTGTTGTTGATGTCAAAGGTTGTTTGTGTGCATGCATCCAATCAAACTTCTGAAGCCATGTAAAGTCCTGTCTATTCTGTCATTCTATACTAAGATGCTTATAGAATTTCTATTTGTTTTGTTGTTGTTTTTGTTTGGGGGGGGGGGGGTGTGGGTTAGTGGCCCGGTGGGTGTTTGATCTAACCTAGTAACTGAAAAAGACTGAGCACATACTCTCATCTCCACAGAATCAGAGTAAGGACAGCAGAACTTTCTCCCTCTGCTTTCCTTCCTATCCATGTAGCAAGTGGGAATCAAATCAACAAGAAAGCCCAAATTGCCATGTTTACCATGTTGTCTGCCAAAATGGCTTTTGAGAGCCAAAGCGCTATAATCAAGCTCTTAACTTGCAGAGCGGTTTAAGCTAGAATCATTATTGTGTGTTTTGAAGTGTTTTTGTTTCAATATGTGCATAATGGGATGAGCAGTGGAGACTGGTTTGTTGGTCTCTGCTAAGAAAAAGAGAAAAAAAGAGTCAGACAGAGGAAATCCAGGGAATTTAAAGGACATGAGAACTGAAACGCACACTCATTGTGTGTGAGGTCACAAAATGTGAATTTTGTGTGGGATTCATGTTTGGAGAACTTTCACATGCAAATTCATGGCATGGACTAATAGAAAGTTGCTTTACTCTTTTAGAGTATAAAATGCTGTGTTAAAAGGAGGCTAATCATTTTTTGCAAGGTTCACTCTCCCCTTGTCCGCCCACACTTTCTTCACCAGTGGAATTTCACTGTGCAGAGTTAAATGTGACCTCAGGATCAGGTGGGATCATGTGGTCCCGAAAACACCATAATTATACAGGGCTTCCTTAAGACAAATTTTTTAACTTGTCGTTCAAGTAACCCACCAAGTAGTTGATTTTGAAAACATGTATGTGGCGAGCAGGGCGGGGCCGAGCGGCATCTGGGCAGAGTGAGGTCGGGAAGATAAGTGGTGAATGAATTCCACCTGTGTGCCACACCTGTCTCGCATTCCAGTGAGGGGCGGGGGGAGTATTTAAGGAGAGGAGACAGCAGCAGATGAGGATAGAGAGACACATGGACCTGTGTGTGTTTATGTATTGGGCTGAAAAGCTATTTATCTTATGTGTGTGTAAATAAATGTCTATGTGTTGTCAAGCCGGTCCCAGCTTCCTCCTTGCCCATCTTGTGAACTTGTTACAATGTAGTTTTGCACATCCCTATTGCCAACCTTGTTTTTCTGCACACACATTCAGTAGTCTCACACATTCTGTTTTTATTGTGTCCAGTGTGTATCTGCTGGGTCACAGATGGAGGGAAGTCATTGCACTTTCTCTAGACTGTATTGTTCTGCTCCTTCCCTACAGGCTGAGGGAGGCACAAGAGTAGCATGCTATATTATTGCCTCAGTGTGAACCTCTCTCACACACATAGACACTGTTTACTCTGGAGATTTAGATAAAGCCTACATCTTGTCCATTTTAAACAATCAAATTCCCTCATGGCTCAGTTTTTCTTCCTTACCCTTGACCCTCCATGTCATCAAACAGTTCCAGTGAAGGATCATGGGAGGGAAGGTGATGGCAGAGGCTGTCATTGTTATATGTGAATCAGGGCTACTTTTGTGATATAGAGCAGTTGAATTTTGAAAAGCAGAGCTTTCCCCATTTCAGTCTGAGTCTGCAATCTGTGCCAAGGTAGAAAGCTGCTCATGTAAAAAAAAAAAAAAAAAATGCAGGTCAACCTAAATTTTTGATGCTGACTTTTAGCCATGTATTGATTCTTATTTTTGATTTTATTGTTATTATTTATTATTATTATATTTTTTGAAAAATTTGGCATTAAGTGTATTGGACGTTGCTTTAAAGTACCTTGAAGATTTTATGAGGAAACCTGAAAGAACCCATGAAATGGCTTAAAAAGCACAGTTTTATCCTATTGTGAAAGTAATTTTGGGCATTTCTTTAAATGAAAAACATTTGATTTTTGCTGTTACTAATCGGTTTCAGGTATTAGAGGGAGGAGACGTTCCCTATCTGTCACTCACTCGACATTGTGTCGATGTATGATGTATTGATTATCTGACTGGGCCGCCAGGTCTAGTCGGGGGGTGTCCCTCCCAAGGGGAAGACACCGCAGAGACCACACCTCGCCCCAAGAGGGGGGGGGGTATTTAAGTGGAAGAATACATCACATGGTCTTTCCAACCATGTGTAGAGCCTTCAAGGTAGATCCTACCCAATGGGGGAGGAGTTACTACAAACATGGAGACTGGGGCAGAGGGGCTCTGTCCAAGGAAGACACAGTTTGCCAGCAGGGAAACGAACTAGCGGAGGATATAGATCGCATGGGGTTAGCCTTACAGGAAACCACCACATGCGGAGCACCTACTCCAGAACAGGGCTCTTAGTTAGCGCGTGTACTGGGCCGGCAGTGAGTCTCTCCGAAAACTCGACTGCCACAGGGCTTGGAGGAAGTCAACCAGGGAACAAATTTTGTGAACACTACTGGGAATTAACGCCGCACGTCTTCAGCTCAAAAGGAGGTGGAAGGCGCTATGTGCAAGCGATACACCAGCCGGCTATTCCGGGCTTATCCGCTTGTGTTACGTGCCACTACCTGGGATGAAACCGGTTCCACCCGGAGGTTGTAGAACCTTGCAAAGGTGTTGGGTGTTGCCCAGCCCGCTGCTCTGCAGATGTCTGTTAGAGAGGCACCTCTGGCCAGGGCCCAAGAAGCTGCTACACCACGGGTAGAATGGGCTCGTAGCCCTACCGGGGACGGCATGTTTTGGGTGAGATATGCCATAGTTATGGCGTCAATGAGCCAGTGGGCGATCCTCTGCTTGGAGACAGTGCTTCCTTTCCGCTGTGCACCAAAGCAGACAAAGAGCTGCTCAGAGACTCTAAAGCTCTGCATGCGATCCAAATAGATGCGTAAAGTGTGCACCGGACACAGCAACAACAGGGCTGGGCTGTGAGACACCCTCTTGATGGAAGTGAGCGCAGTCAGGAGGGAGTCTTCAAGGAGAGCTGGAGGGACAGGTTCTATCGCGTCCTTCCGTAGGAGGGTAGCGATCTCCGCGCACAGGGTGACAACGTTTTTGCCCTTGACCAAGGTGAAGTGAATACCGCTGAACCTGGGCGGGCGCCTGGTGAACTGAATCGTGTAGCCGAGTCGGACGGTCCGGACCAGCCACCGCGACGGATTGGAAAGCGCAAGACACATGTCCAAATTCTGTGCGAGTGGGACCAAGGGGACAACGTCGTCGGATGTACCGGCAGGTGGGGCCTCGCGGTGGGGTGGAGCGCGAGGTGCCACAGCACGCCATGGCTGTGCTGAGTCTAGGGACATCGAAGCACTTACCTGGCTCCTTGTGACCACCCCCGGAACAGCCTGGGGCGGGGGAGGAAGAGGCCTGTCCTCATAACCCGTGGAGCCTGCCACATCGGGGGCGGCTGTGTGCCATAGCTGGGCGCTCAGGGGTGGAAAGGGCACTGTAGGAGCGCCAATCCTGCAAGAAAAAGCCCATGGACGGTAGTCATGGTGACGACGGTACACACCGGGTATGTGACCCAGGGAGGAAGGAAGCTGCTCTTTTGCTGAACTGTTGGGTACCGCAGCCACTTGGGCATGCGGCGAAATCAAACAAAAAGGCAACAAAAGATTTTCCACCCGGCCCTCCACTGGGGGATGGAGTGGTCTTCCTACCAGCTCCACGTGAGTGGGTTCCCTCGTCCCTGGGTTGCCCGTCTCAGGGGCGCTTCGAGGACCTCCGTGGGTTCTTCAGCACCGGCTGTGAGACGGGTGGCGTCGGCTTCCTGCGGTGGGCTCCACACCGGGGCCGGGCCGAAGGGGCGGGCTGCGGAGGAGCTGGTGCAGTCACCGCAGGGGGATGCCCTTGGTGACGAGCAGACGGGGTGCGGGATCTTGAGCCGCGCCGGGGCAGGATGTGCCAGATTGCCTCCGCCTGCTGCGTCACCGTCGAGAACTGCTGGGTAAAGTCCTCAACAGTGTTGCCGAATAGGCCCGTCTTGTCAGCCTCGCCCATCTCGACCAGGTTGAGCCACAGGTGGCGCTCCTGGACCACTAGTGTGGCCATCGTCTGTCCGAGAGACCGCGTCGTGACCTTCGTCGCCCGGAGGGCGAGGTTGGTCACTGAGCACAGTTCCTGCATCAAATCTGGGGCGGAACTACCCTCGTGCAGTTCATGCAGCGCCTTGACTTGGTGGACCTGCAGGAGAGCCATGGCGTGCAGGGCAGAGGCAGCTTGTCCAGCAGCACTGTAGGCTTTAGCCGTCAGGGACAACGTGAGCCTACAGGGCTTGGATGGGAGCTTAGGGCATCCACGCCAGGTGGCGGCGCTCTGCGGGCATAAGTGCACCGCGAGCGCCTTATCCACCGGGGGAATCGCCGTATAGCCATTGGCCGGCCCACCATCAAGGGTAGTGAGAGCGGGGGAACTGTGGAGTCGGGGCCGGGCAGTGAAAGGTGCCTCCCATGACTTCATCAGCTCCTCATGCATTTCCGGGAAGAATGGCACTGGATCGGGGAGCGGCTGTTTTGAGTGGCGCCGCAAGCCCAGAAACCAATCATCAAGCCACGAGGGTTCAGGGGAGACCGGAGGGTTCCATTCTAGCCTGACGCTCGCGGCCGCCCAGGAAAGCATGTCCGTTATTTCGGCATCGGCCTGTGACTGGGCGATCATCCCCGAAGGGGGAAGCCCAGCTGAGGCTTCTGCGTCCGACTGGACAAGCCCGCTCTCCGATGCTGCGCTCAAGAGCTCATCATCTTCGCGAGCTCCGAACAAGAAGCCAGACTCGCCGTGCGATGAGCCAGCGAACTCATCCGGAAGCCCGATTGGGGCAGACGAGCATGCTGGGAAATGGGAGGTCCGCGGGGGGATACCCGGCGGAGACGATCGCATTGAGGTCCCCAAATCGCCCCCAGTGCTAGCCATGCTGACCTCATACCCGTAGGTAGAAGGACCGAGGCGGGGAGCCGCTGGGGTGGCTTGCTTTCTTACGAAAGCAAGCCGCGACCGCAACGTTGCCATGGTCATGTTCTCGCAGTGAGAACATGAACCATTCACAAACACTGCCTCCGTGTGGGTCGCGCCCAGACACGACAGACAGCGATTATGACCATCCGAAATTGAGAGAAAACGACCGCAGCCAGGAATAACACACTATCGGAAAGGTATCTTTAGAAAGACGTGTCTTTAAAAAGACGTTCCGTGTGTGCGCTCTTTTAGAGAAATAATCTCTTTTAGAGGGGAAAAATGCTCTTTCAGAAAATATACTCTCTAGTTTTTCTGCCAAAGTGCCCAGGGGCGTTCTCTGCAGTGCACCAGTGCAGAGGAGGGAGAAGCCATTGAAACGCACCGTCAGATCCAGCAGAGGTGAATGAACAGTGCTATTCAGCTCAATGAGCATGACCGTTCGGCTCCGAAGAGAAAATCTGAATGAGTGGTTGCATAACAGCTCCTTTTATACCCGTATGTCCGGGGGAGTGGCATGCAAATACCACTGGCCAATTTCATTGGCCTTTTATCAAAGACCAGAGGTGTCTCGGGCTCCCAAGAGTGACCCCTAGTGTCACTACATTGACACCAATGTCGAGTGAGTGACAGATAGGGAACTGAGAGATTCTCGTTGATGTTCGCTGAACTAAAACACTAACCCTGTAAAATATACGTTGAAACTCTTAGAGTGGCAATACCTTCTTAGCATTTCTTATACAGTGCATCTGGAAAGTATTACAGTGGTTCACTTTTTCCACATTTTGTTATGTTATAGCCTTATTCCAAAATGGATTAAATTCATTATTTTCCTCAAAATTCTACAAACAATACCCCATAATGACAATGTGAAAGAAGTTTGTTTGAAATCTTTGCAAATTTATTAAAAATAGAAAATGAAAAAAATCACATTTACATAAATATTCACAGCCTTTGCCATGACACTCAGGTGTTGAACTCAGGTGCATCCTGTTTTCACTGATCATCCTTGAGATGTTTCTACAACTTGATTGGAGCCCACCTGTGGTAAATTCAGTTGATTGGACATGATTTGGAAAGGCACAAACCTGTCTATATAAGGTCCCACAGTTAACAGTGTATGTCAGAGCACAAACCAAGCCATGAAGTCCAAGGAATTGTCTGTAGACCTCCAAGACAGGATTGTATCGAGGCACAGATCTGGGGAAGGGTACATAAAAATTTCTGCAGCATTGAAGGTCCCAATGAGCACAGTGGCTTCCATCATCCGTAAATGGAAGAAGTTTGGAACCACCAGGACTCTTCCTAGAGCTGGCCGCCTGGCCAAACTGAGCGATCGGGGGAGAAGTGCCTTAGTCAGGGAGGTGACCAAGAACCCAATGGTCACTCTGACAGAGCTCCAGCATTTCTCTGTGGAGAGAGGAGAACCTTCCAGAAGAATAACCATCTCTGCAGCACTCCACCAATCAGGCCTGTATGGTAGAGTGGCCAGACGGAAACCACTCCTCAGTAAAAGACACATGACAGCCTGCCTGGAGTTTGCCAAAAGGCACCTGAAGGACTCTCAGACCATGAGAAACAAAGATTGAACTCTTTGGCCTGAATGGGAAGTGTCATGTCTGGAGGAAACCAGGCACCGCTCATCACCTGGCCAATACCATCCCTACAGTGAAGCATGGTGGTGGCAGCATCATGCTGTGGGGATGTTTCTCAGTGGCAGGGACTGGGAGACTAGTCAGGATCGAGGGAAAGATGAATGCAGCAATGTACAGAGGCATTCTTGATGAAAACCTGCTCCAGAGTGCTCTGGACCTCAGACTGGGGCGAAGGTTCATCTTCCAACAGGACAACGACCCTAAGCACACAGCCAAGATAACAAAGGAGTGGCTACGGGACAACTCTGTGCATGTCCTTGAGTGGCCCAGCCAGAGCCCAGACTTGAACCTGATTGAACATCTCTGGAGAGATCTGAAAATGGCTGTGCACCGACGCTCCCCATCCAACCTGATGGAGCTTGAGAGGTCCTGCAAAGAAGAATGGGAGAAACTGCCCAAAAATAGGTGTGCTAAGCTTGTAGCATCATACTCAAAAAGACTTGAGGCTGTAATTGGTGTCAAAGGTGCTTCAACAAAGTATTGAGCAAAGGCTGTGAATACTTATGTACATGTGATTTTTTTTAAATTTTTTTATTTTTAATAAATTTGCAGAGATTTCAAACAAACTTCTTTCACATTGTCATTATGGGGTATTGTTTGTAGAATTTTGAGGAAAATAATGAATTTAATTCATTTTGGAAAAAGGCTGTGACATAACAAAGTGTGGAAAAAGTGAAGCGCTGTGAATACTTTCCGGATGCACTGTATAAATGAAAGTAAACTTAATTTTTTTACTTGTAAATTGTACACATTATTTCAAGCAGTGATGGCTCATATCATTGTTATATATACCATTTCATGATATAATATTAATTAATAGAATGTAGAACTTTTGTATTTTTACAAAGTTAAAATGTGATTATAATAATGATGACAAATAAATTATTAAAAAATAAAATATTCACTTTCACATACTGTTTTCAGGACAGGTTCTGTTAAATTCTATTGCTTGTTCTGCACCTGATCAGCCTGAATGTAGCCCACTATTTTTGAAAGCTTATTTATTTGTGATCTTTACTTATAGAGAAAGGTATATGAGCAACTCTTATTATTTCAACTTTGAGCATTTATATTGTGTATTAAATAATTTTATTTTGATGAGAAATTATAATGTGTATTTTGCTTAAAAAAAAATCTGATTTTTTTTTTATTTTTTTTATTTTTTTTAATATTTTGTAATTGACTTGTTATTATATAAAATCAAGATTATATAGAATCGTGAACCTCATATCGTATATCGAACCGAATCGTGAGATTACTATGTCGTCCCATCCCTATTCATTTCATAGTCACCAAAAAAGTAAGAAAGGTTTTTAAAAATTCGAATGAAATATTTTCGCATGATACGCACAAAGCCAGGCAGCATCGTATTCGACTGAAGACGGACAGCAAGTTAATTGTATATAATGGTGAAAGCATTCTATTATCTTTCATTTCTGCAGTTGATCACATATGGTCAATAGAAATGTGGGGGAGGAAGACGATATGAAAGAGACCATAGGTCAAATGGAAGAACGAATTAGTTTTTTTTTTTTTTTTCTTGTTTACTACATGAAATAGTGAGACATCAAATACAGAGAGAGAGAGAGCATAAGAAAGGAGAAAGTGCATATTAAAAGAAAAGTATTGTTGTGGACAGCGTTCTACTTAATAAACTGAGAGCGTGCTGTAATGTACACATTCAGTCATACAAACACACTCACACACTGCAAACCATACATACATATAAATAGCGGATAATTTGTATATGAAGGACTCTTGGCCAGTGGGAAGGTCATACATTGAACAGTTCCTTTGATGTGGGACATCCTTTTCGCTCCATAATGGTGTACGTAAATACAATCTATAAATCAGAGAGAGGGTTACTGGTTTGTCTCCCACTACATTTTCTCTTTAGAAGAACTCATGCTGTGATCTGTGCATTATTAAAGAAATCATAAACTGTGTGTGTGTGTGTGTGTGTGTGTGTGTGTGTGTGTGTGCACAGTATATTGGCATGGTTGCTTTGTGTGCAAGTTCCACTTGTATTTATGTTGCTGGGTCACTTCCTAAACACGTAACACGTAAAGCAATATTAATAGCACTGATGCATCTCTCTCCCTCTGTCTCTCTTCCTCGTAAATATATAAAGACATGTTTGAGTAGTAAAGACCTATTCCATCTGAAAACATTTGCATCAGTCAGTATGTTTAAATGCATTTTAAAAGTTCGATTTCAGTCAGACTTAAACAATAATTCATCTTTTCAAAATATCAATTTAAACACTTTAGTAGGACTAAAATTGCACCAGTCTAATTTTAGCCAAGCGAGACTAACAGACCTAGGTAATACGATTGTAACTCGGCTTCGTCCAACATGTATACTGTATACGTAAATCATATCTCTTTCTGTAAATTTAGAGAAATCTGAATATTTAGAGTCTAGCTGAAACAGAACAAATGAGATATTTGCAAAAACTGAAAATAAACAATGAGGTGTCATTACTGGATCCTTTAAATAAGACTCTGAGTCAGTTAATTTTCTCAAAGAACATCAAACAAAAAAAGTGATTTATCCAGATGTGTTATTGATATTGAGCACATCTACACGAAAGAGGTGATAAAAGGGTATCGTAGTTCAGATGTTCACAGTTATTTCCTCAGTGGCAAGGTTGGGAATATTGGAACGCTCTTGTTATAATCAATGAAGCTGTTAACGCTGCAAGCAAGTGACGTGCAGACAAGGTAAGGGTTTACTTTTTAATGATTAAAAAAAAAATCCTTGTCTTTCTTCTGCGGTAGCTTCTATAAAACTCCACTACTCTGAGAACTTGGCAGTGTGATACTGCAGTTATTGTTGACTTTTGTATGACAAATTGCTTGTTAGGTTCCTCATTTGTAAGTCACTTTGGATAAAAGCGTCTGCTAAATGGCTTATTGTAAATGTAAATGACTTGCACAGCTTCATTGATTTTATAATGGGAGCGATCTATAGCCAGTTTTAGAGCCCATAAAGAAATACTCTGAATTAATTAGCCAGCTAAACTCTACCTATCAAACTTTGCTATTAGTTGGCAAAAATGTTGTTTACCTACTAGAGATAAGATGTGTGCTACAGTTGTTACTACTGCACACATCCATCCAGCCATTTCGCTTCACTGCAGCGGTTCATGTGTCAATTTGTGGTTGCTTTTTAGGAAACCTAAACACTTTAATTTCCATTAGTTCCAAGCATCCAGGGAGCATCCAGCCACCAAACAACATGGTCCATATTTTAACAACGACATTCTATTACAATCATATTAACAGTATTAGTGTTAATCATGTTAAAGTCACAATGAATGAACCACCTCCCGCTGTTGTTTTAAATGAATTTGACAACTAGACAGAAATGTTTGAGGGACAAAGATGTCACTTCCTTAAACCGACGAATAGTCAAATAGTCCTTGAAATGGTCTATATACTATATGTTAATCATATCTCTTTCAGTAAATTTAGATAAATCGTTCTAGTACGATTTTTGCGAAGTTAGTCTAACAGACCTAAATTACATGATGCTAGCTCAGATTTGTCCAGCATGTTTGTATCTCATTTTGTAAATATAGAAATATATAGTTGGGTAGAAAATACCTATTCCACCTGTAATGCTTTGCAAATATCAGTCAGTACTTTGACATGCACTTTAAAAGTTCCTTTTGAGTCAGACCAAAATAATAATTTGTCTATAAAAAAAAGTCATGGTATGATTTCTGTCAGACAAAAGCATTTACATTTCAATTTTTGCTAATTCGGAATAACAGACCTACATGTAGATAATGTGACTGTAGCTCGGCTTTGCCCGACATGTATACATTAATCAGACCACAATTGGCCTCGGCCATGTGCATATACTCTGAAAGAGAGGAAACGCACTACTTGTATTTCTGGCACTTTCTCAGCTGACTCAGGGTTTCCTGTAGCTCAACTGGTAGAGCATGGTGCTAACAAGATCAAGATCATGGATTAAATTCCCAGGGAACACAAAAACTGATAATATGAATTCCTGGAATGCACTGTACCAAATGCATAAATGTAAACTTTCTTCTATTAAATATTTGATCACGCATTGTGTCATGAATTCCTGGAATGCACTGTACCAAATGCATAAATGTAAACTTTCTTCCATTAAATATTTGATCACGCATTGTGTATACTTGAACAGATCGATGAAGACTGTTCATCAATTACGCAAAAAAAAAAAAAAACGTTTTAACTCTTGATAAATGTCAAGACAATATATAAAGTCAAGACATATTAAATGTGACATGTTTGCATGCATGCAGTTGTGTGTATTTGGATAAATTTCTGGAGAGGCAAGATATAAATGTCTGTATAATGCTAATCATAAGCACTATCCAACAAATGGATCACAGAAATGAACTGAAGCAATGTTGTATTTTTTTAATGTTTTTTTGCTGTTTTACCAGACATAAATAAACATACATAGTTTGCAGCTATGCCAGACATAAATAGTTTTCCAGCACCTAAAAGTCTCTCATTCTATTCTTTGTCTATCTACAGTATGTCTCCATGAAACTGCTTTTACCACCATAGCAGCCAGGTTTGCTTTTCTATATATACGTTATTTAATGTGTGAAAGCACACTCTTTAAATTTAGATGCTCAGAGATCTTGGAACAAAACAATTTGAGCAAAGGGAGATATTCCACATCTTTTTCTGTAATTGAAAAGCAGGCGGAGCGCTCTTGAAGCAGGGGTCTTGTTTGAATGTTAGATGGTTCATAAACAGCTTTTTGGCCTAAGCTAATGATGGCAAACTGTGATAATCTCCACTAAACTGTAGTAGCTTCTGCAGCTCTGTGTTTCAGAGTTTGTAGAGGGGTCACAATGTGTGTTTGAGTGTGTATGTGTGCTCTAATCTATTATGATCTTGACTATTAGAGAAGGTCTGAGCTGTGAGTCAGAGAGAGCCAATTTCAATTGTCTTGAGTTGACCCAAATTTGACTGACAATCCCATCTGATGTTACATCATTTCAGTGGCCGTTGTCGTAAAGGGGAATAACAACCAGTTTAAACTTTTGCCACCAATAATTGTGTTTCAGTGACCTTATGTGAAAATGCTCTCAAAGTTTTGTTTTGCTTGACTACAACAGCTCATGCAAAGGGGTGTTGAAATTGCCACCCTTGAGGAGGGAAAACAATTCATCTCTTAAGAATAGCACATTATTGTCAGCACCAAGGAACAAGATGGGGAAGTATTGATAGTGTCCTGGTATATATAAAGTGCTCAGAGGCCATTATCTTCTACAAAGACTGAGCTGCTGTTTGCTGTTAGGCAAAGATCATTCTACAGACCATTTTCAAATTAAACTCTCTATTATAAAATAATAGCCTAAACTATAGGTAACTGCAGACTTTTGCAGAAATGTATATATATATATATATATATATATATATATATATACACTGATCAGCCACAATATTAAAACCACCTACCTAATATTGTGTAGCTCCCCCTCATGCTGCCAAAACAGTGCCAACCCGCATCTCAGAATAGCATTCTGAGATGATATTCTTCTCACCATAATTGTACGGAACTTTGTCAGTTCGAACCAGTCTGGCCATTCTCTGTTGACCTCTCTCATCAACAAAGCATTTCCGTCCTCAGAACTGCTGCTTACTGGATGTTTTTTGTTTTTGGCACCATTCCGAGTAAATTCTAGAGACTGTTGTGCGTGAAAATCCCAGGAGATCAGCAGTTACTGAAATACTCAAACCAGCCCATCTAGCACCAACAATCATCCATGTGATTATCTAATCAGCCAATCGTGTGGCAGCAGTGCAGTGGATAAAATCACGCAGATACAGGTCAGGAGCTTCAGTTAATGTTCACATCAACCATCAGAATGGTGAAAAAATGTGATCTCAGTGATTTGGACCATGGAATGATTGTTGGTGCCAGATGGGCTGGTTTGAGTATTTCTGTAACTGCTGATCTCCTGGGAACAATCTCTAGAATTTACTCTGAATGGTGCCAAAAACTAAAAGCATCCAGTGAGCGGCAGTTCTGCAGATGGAAACGCCTTGTTGATGAGAAAGGTCAACAGAAAATGGCCAGACTGGTTCAAACTGACAAGTCTACAGTAACTCAGATAACCACTCTGTACAATTGTGGTGAGAAGAATAGCATCTCAGAATAGCATTCTGAGATGTGGTTTGGTGCTGTTTTGGCGGTACAAAGTTGAAGTCATTAAAACTCATTTTTAACCACTCCACAGATTTAATAATTAATAATTGTTTTTATAATTTTATCACACATTTGCACATATACAGTTAAATTCTTTTTTTCACTAAGCTGGGGTCAGAGTGCAGGGTCAGCCATGATATGGCACCCTTGGAACAGATAGGGTCAAGGGCCTTGCTCAGGCACCCAACAGTGGCATCTTGGCAGTGCTGGGGCTTGAACCCATAACCTTCTGATCAGTAACCCAGAGTCTTAACCGCTGAGCCACCACTGCCCCTCATTAGCACACAATAGTTTTGACAAGTCGTTTAGGACATCTACTTTGTGCACGACATGAGTAATTTTTTCAACAACTGTTTACAGAAAGATTGTTTCACCTTTAATTGACTATATCACAATTCCAGTGGGTCAGAAGTTTACATACACTAAGTTAACTGTGCCTTTAAGCAGCTTGGAAAATTCCAGAAAATGATGTCAAGCCTTTAGTCAATTAGCCAACTAGCTTCTGATAGGAGATGTACTGAATTTGATGTGTACCTGTGGATGTATTTTAAGGTCTACCTTCATACTCAGTGCCTCTTTGCTTGGTATCATGGGAAAATCAAAAGAAATCAGCAAAGGCCTCAGAAAAAAAAATTGTGGACCTCCACAAGTCTGCTTCATCCTTGGGAGCAATTTCCAAATGCTTGAAGGTACCACATTCATCTGTACAAACAATAGTACGCAAGTATAAACACCATGGGACCACGCAGCCATCATACCCCTCAGGAAGGAGATGTATTCTGTTTTCTAGAGATGAACGTAGTTTGGTGTGAAAAGTGCAATTAAATCCCATAACAACAGCAAAGGACCTTGTGAAGATGCTGGAGGAAACAGGTAGACAGGTATGTATATCCACAGTAAAACGAGTCCTATATTGACATAACCTGAAAGGCTGCTCAGCAAGGAAGAAGCTAATGCTCCAAAACCACCATAAAAAAGCCAGACAGTTTGCAAGTGCACATGGGGATATCTTACTTTCTGGAGAAATTTCCTCTGGTCTGATGAAACAAAAATTGAACTTTTTGGCCATAATGACCATCGTTATGTTTGGAGGAAAAAGGGTGAGGCTTGCAAGCCGAAGAACACATCCCAACCGTGAAGCATGGGGGTGGCAGCATCATGTTGTGGGGGTGTTTTGCTGCAGGAGGGACTGGTGCACTTCACAAAATAGATGGCATCATGAGGAAGGAAAATTATATGGATATATTGAAGCAACATCTCAAGACATCAGCCATGAAGTGAAAGCTTGGTCATTAAAACAGGCTTGTCATTATTACAGCAGAATTAGGGGAAATATCTTATAATAATAAAAATACTCTACATGGAAGGCCTTCGAATATTTTCACTCACAGTGGGGGGCCTTGAGTCAAAGGGTGGAGAACCACTGATCAAAACACATTCAGGTAAATGTTTCAAACAGATTAATGGTATTCAGTGGGAATGCATGCATTTATACATCAATTATGTTGCAACACTGATGATGGCCATTATGCTTTAAAATATAAAATCAAATGTGCTTATATGACAAGATTAAAGCTGCTCTGAAGCTGCCATCATGTATGCAAAACCAGCATACCAAACTTACACCGTGGCTGAGTTTGAAGAGTAAGGAGATTTATGCAGAGTTCGGAATGGCACACCACCCCCACTACCTCCGGCACGTGTGTCAATGGCAGAAATAGCAGGAGAAGTACGGTAGTATGCAATTCCGAACCCAGCCCTAGTCTGCTGCAGAAGGAATCATACAGCTGTAGATAAAGGATTTGTTGCTGCCAAAAGAATGGTGTCCCTGCAGGTGATGCCGGAGATCTTTTATATACTCTTTGACGAGATATCAGAAGAAAGATATTTATCTGGTCTCTAGCGTAGCGCCCATAGTTGACGGTAGACTGCTGTGTTAGCTGAATTAGTAGGCTCCATTTATAAGGGCTCTAGTGATAGCTGCCTGTAATAACATTCTAAAATAATGGTCTAAAATTATGCTGTCTTGCTGACTATGAGGTCTTTCGATAACATAATCGCTTTGTCAGCTGCAGTTTATATGTTGCATATAGCGGCAACGTGGGTAGATCAGCTTCACCATTGAGATGTTAACACTCGGTCTAGTTGACTCAGGCATGCCCGGAAGATGACATTTCCTTCTGTGTTTTTGAGGATAGGGATCCCAGGATCTCCTACGACACTCAATCGGCTCCCCGATCTTCTAGGGAAAAGGTACTCTCTGGGTTTGAAGTTCAAGATGAGGCATGGAGGTGGGAAAAAAAGGAGAAAATAGTAAAAATGATGACTGCAGGAGGCTTAAGAAACACTGCATGTTACCATGCTGCTGCCACCATGAATACCATATACCATTGCGCTTTTGGACTGTAGTCGAAGCTGTAAAAGTGAGTGCTTGCTTATAAATGATTTGACAGAGGGTTAACAACTCTTGACTGGATAAGGAAGAGGTGTGTCAGGAACCGGACTTATCGACCTGCACCACATAGAGTTTCCTAACTGAACTAATAGGATATTTATTACTGTAACAAGGAAGGACACTGGGAACTGTATTCTTAAAACACAGGTAGGGAACTTTTAATCGACCACTTCTCTGGTTTACAGCTTCACAATAACTCATCAGCTTCACAATAAAGTTCTCGACCCAGTCTCTCTCTCTCAATCTGGCGCTGGCATGGTCCTTTTATGCCGCTCTCCCCAATCTCACTACAATTAGAGACAGGTGTTAGTCATAATTTGGCTCAGGTGTATGCACCCTTACCACTCTCTCTCTCTCTTGACGGATGCTCGACCACGCCCCCGCTGCCACATATCCCCACCGCCCGACTCAGGCCGGGGAGACATCCGGAATGCCTACCACTCTCCCCCCATTTCTGGACAGGAAGTCAGCGACAGCCATCTGCGCTCCCGGTCTGTGGACCACTTTGAATTTAAAGGGCTGGAGTGCCAGATACCACCGGGTGATCCACGCGCTGGTATTCTTCATGCGGTGGAGCCATTGGAGTGGGGCGTGATTTGAGCAGAGAGTGAAGGCCCGCCCCAGCAGGAAATAATGGAGAGTGAGGACCACCCACTTGATGGCCAGACACTCCTTTTCTACGGTGCTGTACTTTGTTTCCCTCAAGGAGAGCTTGTGGCTGATGTACAGCACGGGCGCTCCTCCCCCTCCACCACCTGCAAGAGTACGGCCTCCAGCCCCCTGTCTGAAGTGTCCGTCTGCAAAACAAAAGGGAGAGAGAAATTAGGTGCATGTTAAAGTGGCTTCTGCATTGTGCTTAAACTTGCGTAAACCTCTGCGAGTTGGTACGGTGAGATGTGGTCTCTGCAAGTGACCGGGGTGACGTGATTGTGTTTTTTGTTTACCTCTGGCCCGAGCTCCGCCCTCTCCAGGACTACCATAGCCAACGTCACAGGGGCCACTTCCCTCCACAATTTCAGGAGGTTAAGGTGATAAATTTGAAGTGTACCCCCTCTATCAGTTTGCTTTACCTCATAATTGAGATCCCCCACTCGTCGTGTGACCTCAAAGGGTCCTTGCCACTTGGCGAGTAATTTGGAGCCCGATGTGGGGAGTAATACGAGTACCTTATCTCCCGGTGCAAATTCCCGCAGCCAAGTTCCGCTGTTATACATTCGGCTCTGTTGCTCCCAAACTTCGCGTATGACATCAAGCACGCCGCGTGGGCGCCGTCCATACAGCAGCTCGAATGGGGAAAACCCAGTGGAGGCTTGCGGGACCTCTCGTACTGCGAATAACAGGGGATTGAGTCATTTGTCCCAATTTCTAGCATCCTCATGCATGAACTTACGAATCATGTTTTTAAGGGTTTTATTAAATCGCTCCACCAGGCCATCTGTTTGTGGATGGTAAACGCTGGTGCGAATTGACTCCCTCAACATCGCAGTCCTCTGCCCACAGCTATTTCTGGCAGGCATCACGGAGCCGCTGAGAAAAGGCAAACGGGTGACTGGCACCTTCCAACTTCATTGAGAGGAACAGTTGACAGTATTGTTCTGGGCTCTGGCCGACCCGCTGCAGGATGGTCTTCTTCAAATCCCTGTAGTCCAGGAGATTAGCCGCCAGCAGTTGTTGTGCTGCAAGCTGGGCTTCCCCGGACAGCAGAGGGATGAGCTGGGCCATCCACTGAGCATGCGGCCAGCCCCAAATTTCAGCGGTATGCTCAAATAGGTTAAGGAAGGCTTCAGGGTCGTCTTCCGCCCCCATCTTCAACGGCGTGGGCGGGGGCTGCTGTTGTCCGGGGTCACTGCCGGGGCTTTCTCCTGGGAGAGGAGGCTCCGAATGACCTGCCGGTCCTCTGCC